>NC_082664.1:135904237-136504237 GCF_025265405.1 Mesoplodon densirostris | reverse complement strand
AAAACATGAGACTGTGAGGCAGGGGTGGCAGAAGTGAAAGCTGTTTACAGATATTTTAAAGTTTGTCATAAGAAAAAAGGCAAGAGGGTGACTTGTTCCTTGTGGCTCAAGTGATAATAACGATAACAACACTGCTAATATTTACTTGTTTTGAGTAAACTAGAGAATTTCATTCCTAGTTTGAGCTTCAATACAACTACTTAATTCATTACATACTATTATAAGTTACAATAAGTTACTATTTATAATAACAATTATCCTTACCATTTGCTAATTAATTAAATACATGCATCCAATGCATTTCATCCAATCCCAAAAAAACTCTATGAGGCAGACACCATTAGTGTCCCTGCTTTAGAGCTGTGGAAATTGAATTATAGAGATTAAGCACCTTACCCAAAGTAACAAAACTAAGTGGTAGAACAAGGATTCAAACCCAGGCACTTCGAAGGCCAGAGATTTCAGCCACATATTATTTGCCTCCACCAGGAACAAGACCAAAATAACAGGGAGGCAGATTTCATATAAGAACAAAACAATCAGCAGTTAAAATATCAGGAAATGAGATGAACTTGAGATGTGACAGATCACCAAAGAAAAATATGAAAAATTCAAACATTATGCAATTGAAAATGGTCACTTTCAAGATCCCCAAGGATCCTTCCAACCCTAATATTGTAAACATATTCATCTAGTATTTGTAAATTTTTTGCCTAGACTGAAAGAAAAGGGGGATTTGTCATATTTCAGTAAAAAATACTGCCCTAATTGAGAATGCTGAATTATGAAAGTTCATTTTGGAATTAGAAATTAAGAATTTTAGTAATCTACCTACTATACCCAAAGATTTTCTAGAAACTCTCAAGTACAATGTGAAGAATGAAACAACACTCAGAATGAAATTCTTGATTTTATTCGAAGCAAGTAAATTCCTGAAAAAAAAAATAACAGTTGATAATTTTTTTTTTTTTTTTTTGGCCACCCACGTGGCATGCAGGATCCTAGTTCCCTGACCAGGGACTGAACCTAGGCCCCCCCGCAGTGGAAGCGTGGAGTCCTAACCACTGAATCGCCAGGGAAATCCCCAATAATTTTAAATAAACAATATAAATTGCACTTTAATAAGTAAGCCTGTTTGACGGCTTAACTCAGAACTCCCAATGATATCAAGATCTATTTAACAGATACTGATTCAGAGCAAACATCTCAAGTATCAAATCATCATGACAAACCAACTTTTTAGAATTTTAACATTTTTGTTAACACAAAAAATGTTAATGTAATATTAATAAGTAGAAAGCCTGTGCTTGAGCAGACTACTTAAATCTACAAAGCAATCCAAATCAGCACAATCATTAAAAGTTCCTATGTATTGATAAAAGCAACCCTTCTTTACAACAAGGTATGGGGAATCTCTCTTTGCACCATCTCCACTTGGTCCAAGTATTCTAAAACCTCCTGCTGATCCTGATCCAGGCTGCAGTCGATTTACTGTAGTTATCACCACCCACTCTGTCAGTCAAAACTGAGCTGAGCACAGCAGGCCAGCTACATTTTCTACCACACACTATTCTGCTGAAGGTATCCATCTTAAGATCCCAATAATCTTTCCAACAGCCAAATCAAATAACCCTTTCTTCCATTTTCATTTTCCTTATCTTGCATCAATTTTAACCCAATTTCTTTTTTTTTTAAACCTTTTATTTATTTATGAGAGTATTTATTTTTGGCCATGCCACACAGCATGCAGGATCTTAGTTCCCCGACCAGGGATCGAACCCACACCCCCTACAGTGGAAGCACAGTCTTAACCACTGGACCCCCAGGGAAGTCCTAACCCAATTTCTTGAGACATGCTCCTCAGTAATTTTCTGTATGCCAATAGACTGGTTCTCTATCCATCTCCTCCTTTTTAACTCTTTATAGATTCTCCATATTCTCCTCCTTCTTAAACAATGTAAAATCAGGTTCTATAAAGTTTAGATCTTAGCCCTACACAAATTGTTCCCTAAAAGACAGATCTAATAAACTTCATAGACTTAACTATCAGTTCTCAATAGCAGCCTATAAAATCATCAAATATTAACTTCCAACCCTAACTTCTTAACTATGCTTCAGTCCTTCATCTCTTAACTGCTGAAAACTGCTATATGGATACTTAAACTCACCTCAAATTCAATATTTCCAAAACTGAACATTAACTTTCCCTCAAAAATTAGTTCTACAGCATTATTCATAATAGCCAAAAAGTAGAAACAAGCTAAATGTTTATCAACTGACTGATGAATGGATAGACAAAATGTGATACATCCATACAAGGGAATTAAAAAAAGATGAGGTACTGATATATGTGACAACATGATGAACCTTGAAAACATTATGCAAAGTGAAAGAAGTCAGTCATGTTATGCTTCCATTTATATAAAATGACCAGAATAAGCATATCCATAGAGCAGAAAGCAGATCAGTGGTTGCCAGGGGCTGGGGGAGAGGGAAGAAGTGGGGAGAGACTGCTTAATGGGTAAGGGTTTGAGAAACTGAGAATATTCTGGGATTAGATAGCATTGATGATTGCACAACATTGTGAATATACTAAATGCCACTGAATTGTACACTTTAGTCAAGAATGGTAAATTTTATGTTAGATTAATCTTACCCCGATTTTTAACAATTAGTTCTACTTTTGCCTTTCTCTTTTTCTACAAATGAAACTGTCACCCCTTTGCAGTTTTTTTCAATGTTTCCCTCTTTCATTCATCCTATCAATTCCCCAGTCCTATAGTCTTCCTTCAAAATATTTCCCACAACCAACCTTGCCTTTCCATTCATAAGTACTTGTTCAGGCCCTTAGAACCTCACACCTATAGCATCAGATTTACTTTATAAGATTCACTTTATACTGTCTCTCAGCATCCGGATCTACCTGCTTTCATCCATTCAATACAGAACCACCAAATTAACAATTTCCTAAAATAATGCTTTCATTGTGTCACTTATCAATTCCAAACTCTTCAATAACTCTCCACCAACACATCCAGAGCTGGGTTATACTAGTACCAGAAGCTTCCAGAATGCAGTGAGGCAGAGAATAGACCAAATGCTCTAGGAGCTGGCACTTCCACCAGAGGCTGTGCTGCCAGGCCTGCACTGTCTAACCCAAAGAGAAGAGAACACAATTCTGAGCTAGAAACGCTGAAGGTGAAGTGAGCGAAGACCACGGTATCACACCTTACAAAATGAATATGCAGTGTCTGGCACCCAGTAAGTATTACAATGAGTGAAATGAACTTTTTCTGAAACTCAATTTCCTCATCTATAAAGGATAATACCACCCATCTCCAAATACTATTTATTTTGAGGAGGAAATGTAACCATGAAATACTTTAGAGTCACTAAAACACTGCAATAAAAGAAATGAAAAATTAGAAAGATATCTTGTGTTATAACTTCTCAAAAAAACACAAATACTAACAATGTAGTGTCAAAAGTAGTGCCAATTTTCTTATTTACCTTTTTCTATTCAATACAGTTGGGAGATATATTATTTATTTTTCCTCATGGAATTTAACAAAGCCACTTCCATGGTGCATTTTGTTCCATGAGGACCTTTCTATCAGCAGCAATCCTGTATAGTTGAAAGTCAGATAATCTTAAACCCTGAATAGGAAAAGCAAAATGAGTGAGTGAGTAAACAAAGGAGATAGGGATTAGGATATACCTAAAATCCCCAGACCTCTCCCAAACCCTCCAAGTTTTGCTTCTCAAACTTGCCAAAGGTTAAGAACAAATACCCACAAAATAAGGAATACATGGGTAGAGCCTAGAAGCAAGGGGCAAATTATTTCACAGACTAATGGTCTTTGCTTTGGTTAATATCCCTCAACTGAAAGGCATTCAGGCAGTTATCATGCTGAAGAAATCAAACCTGGCAAAAAAAAAAAAAAAAAAAAAAAAGAGTGTAGTTGATTAACTTCTAAAGATGAAGCCTACAAACCCAACCTGAGAAATTTAAGAAATATATATTAATTTACTTAAAAGTGACTATAACAAACCCATTGCATATTAACACAAATACTTTTATAAAAAATAGCTGTATTTTCCAAAACAAAAATTTAGAGGAGTGGCATTGTTTTCCATTTTTACAATCTCATTAATTTTAATATCTGTGTTCATAAAGACAGCTGGATTCTCTTATCTGCTTCTGTATTCAATCTGTTACACCATCTTGTTCTGTTGAAGTGAGGATAATCCAGCTTCATAAGATACGTATGTGGTAAAGGGAGGGCCTTGTGGAACCCTTACTCCATTAGAGATGGAGTGCAAAAGGGTGAAAAAAACCTATCATAGTAGTAGGAGGAAAGCAGTATTGGAAAGCAGTGGAACTCTGCACCTTACCGTCCAAACTAACCATTAACCTTCAGCACACTATCAGAGTCCATAGGTTCAGTTTTTTTCTTTTTTTTTCTTTTCTTTTTTTTTTTTTGCGGTACACGAGCCTCTCACTGTTGTGGCCTCTCCCGTTTCGGGGCACAGGCTCCAGACACGCAGGCTCAGTGGCCATGGCTCACGGGCCCAGCCGCTCCGCGGCACGTGGGATCCTCCCGAACCGGGGCACGAACCCACGTCCCCTGCATCGGTAGGCGGACTCTCAACCACTGTGCCACCAAGGAAGCCCCCCATAGGTTCAGTTTTTAATTTTCTTTCCTTAGCAGTTCTAGTTTTAAAAATTGACATTTTATGACTTTCATTGTTTCCTAGAGATCTTCAAACAACAAAGGGAAAACTTATTACTTTAAAATAGAATAAAACTCATTCTATCTTACAATTACTAGGTGAGCCCATAGAATCCTTTTATAAATCTAAGATACATTATGGGATATTTGTGATTTTATTCTTCCTATACCTCAAAATATTTTGCTAATTCCATCATCCTAGGTGTTATTTCACCATTGAGCATCAATTTTTCCCAACTATGCTTTTAAAAAACTAAAATAATAAGAAAACAGAAGAATGATTTAATTGCCTAGAAGGATAATGCAAGAGTGAAATAAATCATCACTAATGCATTATCCTTCACCTTTTTTTCTTGAGTTTTCCTATTGTTTCCCACAAAATACTGCATCAGCTTCCCAAAAGGTATAGAAGACTCAAGGCATTATCTTTGTAGCCTGTGTCAGGAAGAAAAAACTTTACTTCTATCCTTTTAGGTTGCAGTATTTGGGGCCTGTGAATTAAATTAACAACAGACAAACCAACAGGAGAAAAAGCACATAATTTTTATTAATATTTACATACACTGGAGTTCACAGAAAAGAAGTAAAACTCAAAGAAGCAGTTAGACTCAGGGTGTATATACCATTTTAACAAAGGAAAGGGAATTGGGGCTTTGAGAGACAATAAATCCTGGGGAAGAAACTAGGAAATACGTGGCAGAACTAATGGAAGATAAAGGTTATTTTAGTTGGGTCTGTTTATGCAAACTCATCTATCAACTCTCCATCTTAGGTGATAACAGTCACTCTTCCTTTCCTGGTACGGTAAGGTAAGAACCTTCACAAAAAGAAATGTATGCCCTGTTTTTAGGCAGTTAATTTTGAGCAGGGTGGCGGGGGGGGGCAGTGAGGGGATGGGAAGAGGGCTCCTCCTGCATTTGTTGGTTCTCAATTGCCTTTTGCTCAAAATAATCCTTATGTCAAAGTGGCATATTTTAGGGTGGCAGATCCTTTCATCTGCTTTTAGTTTTCACTGACTACTGTTATGAACTCAGAACTTTTTATTTTCTGTTCATAATGAACAGAAGAAAACTAACAGAGGAGACATTTCAGAATTATTAAGTGAAACTAAAGATAAATGCAAAGGTAGATAGCAAGCACTTCAGACTGTAATAATGACAGTGAAATTTGGGAAATCTCAGACTAAGTGTAATTAGACTAAATCCCAAATAGATTTTCTCAAACTCAACAATCAATGAGTGAACAATATATTTCTAAAAACTAAAAGGAAATACAGTATTCTCATTCAGCAAGAAGAACTTCATCATGCCATGTTTTTACAAAAATGCAGGACCATGCTACTTTGCTAAAAGGACGTGTGACAGTATTCTTTCATCCTTCACGTTTGTGCGCTAAAATTTAACTTGATACAGTTCATAAGTGGAGAAGTGTTGAATGCAGATGTATACAATGGTGACTAGAAGGAAATAGATGATGCAGAAATTTTAATTCATTGGATTGATTATTCTAATTGGTGTCTAGAAATCTAAAACTGAAAATACCTTGCAGTTATGAAGCAAAGATGGCCATCTTCCCTTCAACAAAAATTTAAACCATACAAGTTTTCAAAAAATCCTTCAAGTGTTGCATCTGATGATGCACACTGCAAAAAGAAGATCCAGAAGGAATGATAAGCAAGAACCTACTGGGGAAGTATTTGAAATCTCAAATCACTATGTTCCAGGTTCACGTATGACAGTTGATGAGTTAGTCACATGCAGACAATGTTGCCCATTTCAGGCAAGCTTCAATCCTGAAAAATACAGACTAAAAATCTGGGCAACATGTGACAGTGTAACACTGTAAGCTTGAAAAATGCATATCTACACAGTGATTCAGAAAAGGGGTGAGAGCAGAACCAAGATTATTACAAGAATTGACAAAAGAATTTGAAAATTCTGTCAGAAATACAACTTGTGACAAATTTTTATAAGTTTAGAATTGGCTTAGTATTATCTAGTGAGAGATTTTCCTCAGTTGGCAATATCAGGAAGAACAAGGTTGAACTTCTGTGAATTTTCACAAAGGGAAAGGAAGAGAAGTCAACTGCACATAATCTGGTTTTCAAACATATTTGATTCTTACTGTCCTAAGAAAAACTAGTACTCTCCTCAGCTCAATGCATTCTCAAGCATCAGTTAGTTTTTAAAAATCCTGCATAAGTTAACCTGGAGAGAGTTGTATTGTATAAAAAGACTAAAGGAGGGATAGACACTGATTAAGAAAGAACCTATCCAGTTGATTGCTGAACAACACAGGGGTTAGGAGCACGAAGCCCCGTGCAGTTGAAAATCAGTGTGTAATAGTTGGCCCCTCTGTATGCATGGTTCGGCATCCATGGATTCAACCCAACTGCTGATCGTATAGTACTGTAGCACTTTTTTTTTTTTTGCAGTACGCAGGCCTCTCACTGTTGTGGCCTCTCCCGTTGAGGAGCACAGGCTCCGGACGTGCAGGCTCAGCAGCCATGGCTCACGGGCCCAGCCGCTCCACGGCATGTGGGATCTTCCCAGACCGGGGCACGAACCCGTGTTCCCCGCATCGGCAGGTGGACCCTCAACCACTGCGCCACCAGGGAAGCCCCTACTGTAGCATTTTTATTGAAAAAGAAAATCCACGTGGACCTACACAGTTCAAAATCATGTTGTTCAAGGGTCAACTGTACTTGCAAAATAATGACTTGAAGATGACGGCCTATTACTGATATGATGATCATTGTATGGGGAAAGTTTCAATTATAAAACTGTAAGTTACCAAGAAGAACATTCCTCATGCAACTAAGGAAAAGCACTTGCAGGAACTATAAGAGAATTCTGTCTTACCCTCTAGCTACAATATTCTTGTGCACAAGTGTAAGAGGGAAGAATAAAGGAAGATGCTCTTTGTGTGGGTAAAAAACTAAAACAAAAACCAAAAAAATTGTGGGCTACAATTATAGTATTTGCCAAGAGCATTCAAATGTGATGTATATTAATTGTAGGGGTAGTATTTAATTAGATGCATGAAATATATTTTTTTGTTTCTTATTTTTCTAAGTATATACAAAAATATTTGCTATGTTTGAATTCTTATTAAAAGCTCTAATAAGTTGTTTTACATTACCCCTTTATTCTTCTGTTAATTATATAAATTATATGATATAAAATTATATAAAATATATAAAAACATTTTAAAATAATTTAAAATGTTAAAAAAATAAAAGTTCCTTTTGATCTAGAAGATAAAGAGTGGTATCTATTTTTCCTGTTACATTGAGAATTAAAAGAATCCTTAAAACAAAACTGCTTTGCAAAAATTAATAAAAATCCCAAACACACATTTTTGAAAAAAGTTACCAAGTAAATCAAATCATTATATATCTTTAAAACAACTTGACTGAAAAATCAAATATTTTTGAGTCCTCTGAAACAGGAAAAAATAAACTATTCAGGACTATATATTTAATTAGCATGTCAAAAATATTTCTTATCATTCAAAAGTTACTTTTGAAATAACAAAATATATTGTCAATAATCTCCAATTTCCTGTCATCTAAAACTATCATTTACTTTCTATTTAAAATTGCTATTCCGCGTAGGTACATCCCCTGCCCAATTAGTAAAGAAAAAGAAATCTTGGTATGGTTCTAAATGTTCTCTTCAATAGAGAAAACAGTGTGGGAGAGAACGGTACAAAATTATTTATTTCTTTCCTTTGACCTCCTCTCTCTTACTAAGAAAGCCAATGCTAGGTAGTAAAACACTGGACTGAAGAAGCAGGACTGGATGAGACAGCCTAACTGGAAAGAATGAGTTGAAGTGGGGATGCTGAGGTTTGTAGTCCTCCAAAACCAAACTACCCCAGAACTTTCTATTTCTCACAGCTCACTACTCCTACAAGGGTCTTGAGCAAACTTTCAAAGGAGGCAAAGTCTGATATCTACTTTCTGTCTCCTCTCCCCTAGCCACTGTAGGCTCTGATGTCAACTAGAGCAGCAATTCCAAGTTTCCTAAACTAGATAAGTTAGTTCTATCCTTCAAAACTGCTCCCCTCCTTCATCCCCAAACACCCATTTCTAGACAATTGCTCCCAACTACGTGTTATCAGATTACTGCAGTAAAACTCTTACCAAATACTAATGCCAAAATATCACCCCATAGACTATCTGCTAATTGCAAAGGGAAATGCTTACAATGGAAAGATAGTCTGTCACCATCTTATCCAAGAGATCAAATTTAGGATTACCAACAGGATAACCCCCCGCTTACATGCCTTCTGATGTTGCATAATGAGCGGTACACTGCATGACTTGTGAAGTATTCTTGCCAAAAATATTTAGCCTGATCTACTCAAGCCTTTAGACCTAACTTCAAGTTTAAAGGAAGTATAGGGGATACAGGGTACAGTTAAACCCCATGAGGAAGAAACTGTCAGTAAAATACAGAATGTAGGTTATTCTACAAGCCTACTGGCTTGGTCTCTTCAAAAGGTCAATGTCATTTTTTAAAAAAAGAGGAAACTACACTAAATTAAAAGGAACTAACATAAATGTAATGCATGATTGTTCCAAAATAAATGACTAAAAAGAACATTTTGGGGACAAGGAACATGTGAAGAACATGTGAATACATACTACATACATGCATTAGATTATCAGGGATTATGTAGGGATTATTCTTAACTTTAAGTGTGATTATCCTATTGCAGTTACATAGAAAATTGACCTTAATCTTATGATATACATACTGAGACACACACAGTACTTCGGTGTGAACTGTCGTGATGTATGAAATATGTTTTGAAAATGTTCACCAAAAACAACCGTGAGACAGGTGGATAAAGCAAATGTGGCAAAACAATAACAACCGTAAAAACTAGGTGGTGGGTATGAGGGCTCAACCCAGCTATTCAACTTTTCAATGTCTGGGGGAAAAAATAGCATGAAAACTTAAATAACAAAAAGTTAAAAAGCTAAGAAATGAACTCTTAAAAATAAAAATGCGAAGGAAGGGGCAACTGAATAGTGCTTCTTAAATTTTGTAGGTGAGCCTCCTTTGCTCTTTTCCTCACTCACTTCATTCTCACAAAAAATGAAACATAGTGAATGGAGCACTGAATGAGGAATCAGAAGACCTAAGGTTCTAGAAAAGGCTCTATCACTTCCTAGCCATGACTTCATTACAGACCTCTCACCCTGAGCTCTCTTTCCTAACCTTCAAAATCAGTTCTAGCAGCAAAGACCACTGTAAAAGGGGTTAGGAAATACGTATCAGCCGGTAACAATGACCCATACAAATGCAAGATACAGTTAGAATGGTATTTGTACGATGTTTTAAAAACATCGAGAGCACACAGCCCCAACTTAATTCTCTAAGCAAACCAGTGCCTTCGTCACAGGTACAGTAAGTTTCTGCTTAGAGACAGCCTGAGTTGGCACAGTAATCCCCCAAAGCAGGACACCTCACAATCGCAGAGAGGTGGCTTTTGTACTTTAAATCGCTCCTCTAATGCTTCAATTTTATGTTTAATGCTGCTAAAAAACGTCAAATTCTTAAAACACAGTTCAAACATGAAAACAATAAATAAATCAGGTTTAAGTGCACAGAATTTTTTTTAAACTAACAATTCTTGGCAAACAAAGAGAACCCCCTGGAACGAAGGTCTCCCGTGCTTGCCGAAGTGGGTTCACTTTGACGTTTCTCCTCTCTAGCCGATCGCTCCATAAAAGCGTTAACACTTGAGATAAGTTGGGAGGAACTCCGTCCATCTCTAGAGCAGGATAAAACCTCAGAGTGAGATCATTCTTTCCGTCTCACCAAGTGAAACCTGCAAGCTCAGTTAGGGAACTGTGTTATCAAGTCCACGTTTCTCCTCAGGGCCCCTCTCCTGCAGACAATAACGGGACGTGTAGGGCAGAGCGGGGAAGTCCTTTGACAAGAAGGAGGGTGTGAGCAGGTACTGACTGGTCACCCGGGCGGGGGAACCTGGGCCCTAGGGTCCCCGAGCCTCAAAGTTCGGCACCCCCTGTGGTCTCTGCCTACGACTCACGAGACTCGGGGGGAGACCTGGAGCGAGAAGAGCACGGGTCCCCGCCAAACAGCGGCACAAAATGTACGGAAGACCAAGGGAGAAGCCTCCGGAAAGAAAAGCCCAAACCAGGCCAGGGGCAAACAGGCCCTGGGGGGCGAGGCGGGGCGGGGAAACGGCGTCGTCCGCGGCCTGCGCGGCCCCGGCCTGCCGCACCGAGCTGGCTGCAGCGTCGCGCCGCGATCCCTCCCCCGCCAGGGCCGGCGCAAGATGGCGGTCCGGCCGCCGCCGCACAGCCGGTCCCCTCCCCCGCGCCCTGGGCGCTCTCGGCGACCCGCGCCGGCCTCGACACCCCCAGCCCGGCGCCCCCGGAGTGAGGCGGCGCAGGCCGCGCGGGAGGGCCTCTGCCTGCTGCAGCGCGGGGCGGGCGGGGGCGGGCGGGGGCGGGGGGCGCTTACCGTGAGCGGAGCGGATCGGCCTGACTGGGGCCCTGAGGAGGAGGAGAAAGAGGAGGAGGAAAAGGAGGAGCACGAAAAACTACACGGCGGCGACGGCGGCGGCTCCCATTGCGGAGCAGGCGGCCGAGCCGTGGGCGGGATGGGGGGGCTCTCGAGGAGCCGGCGCGCTGCCTCATGGGTAGGCTCCGGGTCAGCCTCCGCGCGTCCGGGCTCCCTTTCTTCTCGCCGACGCGGAAGGCGGGCACGGGCATGTGCGCCGCGTTGCGGATCCTCGAAGGCCCCGGCGCCCAGCTACGCGCAGGCAGCGGCCGAAGGTCAGAGTCTGGGTCGGGGCTGGTGCGGCCGTGGGTGCCGCCTGCTTCCCGGCCAGCAATCCTGAAATCTGGGCTCCATCGAATCTGAAGGCGTGGAAACACGAGTTCTGGGGCCTCCCTGTGTGTAACAGCTAGTTCTCTGCAGGTTTGGAAAGTAAGAAGGTCTAGGAAGAGAGGCGCCATTAAAAAGAAACACCTGGGGCTTCCCTGGTGACGCAGTGGTTAAGAATCCGCCTGCAGGACACACGGGTTCAATCCCTGGTCGGGGAAGATCCCACATGCCGCAGAGCAACTAAGCCCATGCGCCACAGCTACTGAGCCTGCGCTCTAGAGCCCGCGAGCCACAGCTACTGAAGCCCATGGGCCTAGAGCCCGTGCTGTGCAAGGAGAGAAGCCATCGCAATGAGAAGCCCACGCACTGCAATGAAGAGTAGACCCCGCTCACCGCAGCAACGAAGACCCAACGCAGCCAAAAATAAATTAATTAAAAAAAAGAAAAAAAGGAGACACTGTGCCTGAGCAGCGAAGACCACACACCAGATGAGAAAAAGAAGTGTTGAAGGTTCTTTTAATAATTGGCTACCTTTGCCAAATTTGTTTCAAACTTGAGATTTTGCTTCCATCTCCTTCAATTCCTAACTGCCATATGGATGCCTGTAATAACTAAAAAAACGAAAACAAAAGATAAGTACAGTTACAAGAACACCTGTTAAGATACTACTCGCACAAATACTTGCAAAACATTGTACTCTGATCTGTAAGGAAAGTTTCCTCTCCCAGTTGTACTCACAAGATGGTTGTCAGTAGTGGTCCAGCTCTCAAGAGTGACCTGGATTTGAAATCTTGCCTTGTTAGATCCTTAATACACACCAATCACTGCGCTCACCATTCAATCACTGGATCGTACTAATTCGTCCCGTCTATTTGAAATCAGTTTCTTCTTTCTCAACCAATCTGTCCCCAGCTTTTCTCTGGCATTTATCATTACAGTTGTTTCCTTATTGATTACCACTCCCAGACCAGTCTTTCCCAAAGACCACTTGAATTAGCCCTAGAAACCTGGAATGGCTACAGATGACTATGACCTACTCTTCTCCCAGCTGGGCCAGGGATAGTCCACTCAGCTTTCCCTTTCTTGTAGGCACTGCAAATAAGTTTCATAGGAAAAGAGAATAGTCAAAACAGCAAACGTGGAAAGCTAAAAGTTCAAACATCTTGGAGCATTCTTAAGTCATTATATTTCAAATGTTTCAAATATAGTTCCTAATGGTTAGCAAAGGGTGTTACAGTATGAAAGTGAACTTAAAATTTCAGTCTGTATTCTACAGTCTGGTCCTCAGTTTGCAGAGACAGAAAGTTAATGTTGTTAGCCTCCAGAGCTAATTTGGGGGGGGGGATTTTTTTTTTTTATTCAAACAGAAAGTCACAAAAAATATAATCATCCTCATCAGTTCACTCAGTCCCATGTAACCAGAGCTAATTTAAATCCAGTGGGATGATTCATGCCAACCAGACTTACAAGAGACTGATATATAAACCAAATTCTTCATAACTGCCAAGAAGACCAGAAAACTGTACACATTTTTACTCAAAAGGAACATTTACATGAGAAGCCAAATTTTAAAGGATATCTGGTGAGTATGAAATCAACAAATTGAATGATCTATTTCACTATGTCATTCTCAAAATTCCTCCCTTGGATCTATAACACAACTGTCTTGGTTCCCTTGACACTATCCATACCTTCCCATCATTTTTAAGTGCTTCCTCTGACTTGTTATATTTTCTGCCCCTTTACATTCTGTACGGGCTAAGTATCGTCACAGTACTCATTCTCCTTAAGTGAGATCATGTGCCACTCTTTCCTGACTGCAACGGATATAGATGATTTCCCAGTTCTATTCCACAACTCTAATTGTGTTCACCCAAATTCTGGTGGAATAATCATCACCACAACCCCAACTCCAAGAATAGTACAACTAGCCTAAAACTATAGTACAGCTAGCCTCACCTCCCTTTGAACAAGTTTCATAAACCAATCAGAGTGAAGACTAGGATTTTTGTTTGATTGTGAGCAAAAGAGAAGTTCCTTCTTTCTCTGGATGGTACGGCATTAGAATGTGAATACCGGAAAAACTACAACCTTCCTTGTGTGTGTGCTACTGAGAGCCAACTGAGAGTAAAGCTAACGTGGAGGAGGAAGGACTGAGCGAATCAATCACAGGAAAAGGAAGTCAATCCCTGAGAGCATCATAAACCTCCAAATCAAACCCAACCTGAACCCCATTCTGCTGCTAGACTTCTCTATTAGCCAATAAATTCCCTTTTCTGTTTAAGCCTAAGGGGTCCAAAATAAGCCACTGTGGCATAAAAATTATTTTTAGCCAAAGGCATTTTTAAAAAATATTTATTTATTTAGTTGGCTGCACCAGGTCTTAGCTGCGGTACACGGGATCTTCGTTGCAGCATGCAGGATCTTTTAGTTGCGACATGCAGGCTCTTAGTTGGGACATGCGGGACCTAGTTCCCTGACCAGGGATCAGACCTGGGCCCCCGGCACTGGGAGCGCAGAGTCTTAACCACTGGACCACCAGGGAAGTCCCTAGCCAAAGGTATTTGAGTTCCTGAAATTCCTTGTCTGCCTAAAAGCAGAGTCTTCCAAAAGAACTCAATTGTCATAAGTCTCCTCCCAGGGAGCAACTAGGGAAGATTGACTTATGGCTAGAGACTATGAGAATTGTCACCACACCTAAACAGACATTGTCACAAACTATCATATCTCCCACCTATTCTCTTAAGGGCCCATTTATCTTTCCTAAAAGTCATTGGTTTTCCCATAAATGCCCTCTCTCCCTCGCCCCCCTTCTAAGAAGTTATTTGTTTTCACATAAATGCCTTTCTCCCCTTCCCCTTCATCTATTAAAATAGTATATAAGCCCCAAATTATAACTACCCCTTTGAGTCACATTTCTTTGTGAACTCCCATACATGGTATGTGATTAAAATCTCTCTTTTCTCTTCCTAACCTGTCTTTTGTCAGTTTAATTTGCAGGTACCCCAAAACTAAATATAAGAGGGTAGAGAGAAAGCTTTTCCTCCCTGGCAAAGCCAATATTAGTTTGGTTTTCTGTTATCTGCAACTGAAAGCATCCTAACTGGTAGAGACAATGATAAATATTCACCATCTTATCTTCCTCTGTATACCCAGGAAATCCACATTTCCTAGCTCCCTTACTTCTACATCAGGCTGTGTGACTATTTCTGGCCAGTGGAACATAGACAGAAGCAGTGATTGCCTAATCTAAACCTGACCCTTAAAACCTCCAGTGATTTATAGTTCCTTTTTGTTTTTTGCACATCAGTCAGCCAGATACAGAAAACTCTGAGGAGCTAAGGAATGGCAGAAGTATTAGATGGAAGGACCCTGGGTCTCTTAATAATTACACAGAGCACTTTCACCGCACTGATCCTCACTGTACTGATTAGAGCAAAACATAAATCTTTATTGGGTTAAGACACTAAGATTTTAGGGTTGTTTGTTACAATAGTAACAATCACCTACTTGGATTAATAATAGAAATGGTGGCCAACTATAACAAAAAATCTAAAATATGTGGCATTAGCTTAGCATATCAGTCATGTAGGAATTAAGAAATGTAGTAGGCTGGATAACTGTAGATTCATATCAGGCAGTGGCTAAACTGTTGCCCATAATACATTAGAAAGCAGATCTGAACAAGTACATAATTTGTAGCTCTATGGGAAGAGTTCAGAAAGCAATATTAATAGTGGACGTTGGTGATTTTTTATGTGATTAACAGGATATTACCAGAAAGAGATTAGCATAGAATAGAATTAACCAATTTACAAACAGAACTGAAACGGAATAGAGTCCAGCATTTGGGGGCCTTGCAGGGTTTGAAAACACAATACTTCTACATAAAAGGCTTTGAGCTAGGAAGCCCCAGTAGGAGTTGAAGAAAATGACTCAGCCTTTAGGAAAGATCAGATTACACATGTTTATTTCAGATAGCGCCTATTGTTTCAGATAGCCTCAAAGTAGCAGCCGTTATTTTTTGTTTCCAGCTTCACCGAGGTGTAATTGACAAAATTATATATACTTAAAATGTACAATGAGATGATTTGATATACATATTCATTGTGAAATGATTACCACAATCAGGTTAATTAACACACCCATCACCTCACGTAGTTTGTGTGTGTGTGTGTGTGTGTGTAGTGAGAAAGCTTAAAATCTACTCTTAGAAAATTTCAAGTACGCAATACAGTATTATGTTGTACATTAGATCTCCAAAATTTACTCATCTTAAAATTGTACCCTTTAACCAGCATGTCTCCAAAGTAGCAGCAATTAAATCGAGAGAAAGAGAGATCTAATCAAGAAAGTAGAGAAATACGGCAGCTTTTAGGACTATGTCTCCAGAGGGAATATGTTGGTACTTCAACCATGACTCCTGGATACTTATCCACCTTTTTTTGAGTGCCCCCTTTGCCTGAAGTTTCAATGTACTTTTACTTCCAGCAGCCAAGACCTGCAGCTCTTTTTCAGAGGACTATGCTCAGGCTATTGGAGCCACTTTGCCTGCCTTCACAGAGACTGGAAGTACCTGGGAAATTAGCCCGGTAAATAGGGCGAGCTCTTAACCAAGGACTGATAAATGCAGGAGTGTGAAAGCCCTAACTCCCCTGTCTTGGGTGGGAGGCATCATTTACACTCCTGAATTCTCCTGTAGGATCAGGCTGAAGCTACCTCTGTAGCTTTTTATCTAAAGTTGTATCCTTGCTTATGTGCATGTTAAGCTATTACCCCAGATCCAAAGCCACCCTTCTTAACTCAGCTTTGTAATGCTGGGGGCTGGGAATCTGCAAACCAGTTTTGTGCTTTGCCAGCTGCTCCCTGTTATGTTCTGCCAACAGAGGACACTTGAAGGAGACTGAAAGGCTGGAAGAGGAAAAGGGCGTTGCTCCTTCCTGTTTACTTCTATTTGTTTTATGTTCCTGTCATGATGTATCCAGCAACTTTTCATTAGTCCCAGCAGCAACAGTTCATTCCAGTAGCAGAGGCTGAATCCAGTTTACAGTTTTCCTAATGCTTGCAGAACTAGTCTCATTGCACCCCCATAGAGATATCAATACCAGCCACCATCACCCCCTCCTCAAAGGCCTGGGTCCCAGTTCTATGGTAACTCTCCTCCAAGCTAAGAGATTCCAGCACCAGCTGAGCAGTGCCCCTTTCTCAGAGGTCTGAGTTTCAGCTCCATGGGGCCAATCCTTCAGGCTTCTAAGAGTTTGCTATGAACTGCATATATGTGTCTCCCCAAAATTCCTATGTCGAATCCCTAATCCCCAGTGTGATGGTATTTGGAGATAGGGACTTTGGAAGGTGCCTCTCTCCTCTTCTTCCTCCCCTTCCTCTCTCTTCTCTTTCTCTCTCTCCCTCTCCCTCTCGCTGTCTCTCAATACGGCAAGAAGGGAGCTATCTACAAGCCAGGAGGCAGGTCCTCACCAGACCAGATCTGCCACACTTTGGTCTCCGATTTCCCAGCCTCCAGATCTGTGAGAAATAAATGTTTGTTGTTTAAGCCACCCAGTCTGTGGTGCTTTTGTAATAGCAAGCAGAACTGACTAAAACGGTGTTAGTCATTCAACCATCTTCTCTTTTTTCCCTCAGCCCTAGAGGTGGTCACTGCTTCCTGTAGTTGCTACATCCACAATATTTAATGTTCTCTTTTTGCCTTTAACAATTCTTTATTTTAAATTCTCTTTGCTAAAATAACTAGTATGCTTCTGTCTCCTAACTGAATCCTGAGTGATACACTTGACTTCCTCTTCTCCCTAGTTCTGCTGTGCCTATTGCTATGCAATGTTCTTATTAAGTCATTGTTCACAAATCCTCTTCTCAGGATCTGTTTCTGGGGAACTCAGTCTAAAACAGACTAAGAAAGAATTTCAGGTGTTGTTAATGGCATATTGAACTGAGTGGAAACAAATGGATCACAACACTACTACATTTTTTTGAGGAAACTGTATTGCCAAAGTAACCATGCCCCAAATCTGAAATTATTTTTAACTGATTAAGCTATAAAACCATCTTTGGTTGACCCCCAGGCTCTTCAAGTATGAAAACTATGCAGTCTCCAAGGAGAGCAAACTCTCATTCAGATATGGCCATGGAAGATTATGGACAAGGAAAACTTCCCAAGGGTAGAGCCAGAGGAAATGGAGAAAGAGTCTGTGATGGTTAATTTTATGTGTCAACTTGACTGGGCTAAGGGATGCCCAGATAACTGGTAAAACATTATTTCTGGGTGTGTCTGTGAGGGTGTTTCCATATGAGATTAGCATTTGAATCAGTAGCCTAAATAAAGAACATTGCCTTTACCAATGTGGGTACCTGTCATCCAATCTCTTGAGGGTTGAATAGAGTAAGAAAGGCAGAGGAAGGGCGAATTTGCCCTGTCTGCTTGAACTGGGATGTCCACCTTTTCCTGCCCTCAGATATCAGCCGTGGGCCTTTGGACTCAAACCAGTACTTACACCACTAGGTATCCTGGTTCTCAGCTTTTAGACTGGGACTGAATTATATCACCAGCTTTCCTGGTTCTCTAGCTGTATATACAGATCCATAGATATTATACATGGAAATTTATTAGATAGATAGATTGATAGATAAATAGATAATCTCCTATTGCTTCTGTTTGTCTGGAGACCCTGACTAATACAGAATCTCCCCAAAGGAAGAATTAGAGCTTAATCACCTAATCAAGGAAATTTCTTGACCCCTGGAATAGAGGGCCTTCAAAATGATTTGTAACCAGGATTTCAGAATTGCTATGGAGCAGTGACTGCTTTGTCTCTCATTCTTCTCGTTTCCTAACAAGGGTGTCTTTTGCAGTTATCCTTCATTTCAATATACCATTGTATATTGGGTGTAAGTCTGGTGAGAGAAGTATATTTTTTTTTCTTAGTTTATAGGTCACCAGACCATGAGAAGTCATATCTACATCTGATGGAGAGATCTGGGATTTTAAGCTACATGCAATAACTTGATGAGACTTTGGATTATATATTTTGGATTATATATTTTGGAGATGGGTCAGTATGATGGAGGAAGAAAAAAAATGGATATTTGGGACTGGAAGGGTGGATTGAATTAGAGACCATCACTTCATTTCTTCCTTTGAACATTTCCAATTTCCCTTACATTCACATGGCAGCATATGGCTAGTTCAGGCCAGTGGAATGTCATCAGAAGCAATTTACACCAATGCTACTGAGGGTGTCATTCAGAGACCAGTGTCGTTCTATGACTAGTTTGTTTCTGATCCATAACAAGGTAAGTACAGCAAATGAAAGTGTTTAGAAACCTTTATAGAAATTTTACATTCTTACAACATTTTTATTGTCTTTTACAAAAGTAATAGTATGCAGTAGATTGGAAAGTTTTTTAAGAAGTCATCCTTTGCTATAGATAGTTTGAATAGCTGTATTCTAACATCACTTCTAGCCCGGTCTCCAAAATCACTTAACATCTTCTAAGATCTTTTTGTTCTTCAGTTGGTACAGAGGATCCACCAGAGTATTTTGAATCCCTGGAAGACTGCACTGGGTATAACTAACCTGGAATTTCTGAATGACTGTTGGAAGAGAAACACCTCCCCCACCAAACATATCAGTCTACACTAGACCATGAGACCATGAGGGGAGTAATAAATAGACCCTAATATGTTAAGTCACTGAGATTTGGGGGTTATTTGTTTGAGTAGCTAGTGTGAGTTATCCAACTACATTGTTACTGAATTTTCCTAGGACAGTGACTTTTATTTCTATACTCATGATTCCTGAATTTATATCTTCAAAGTATCAGAGACATATATCTTATCACATACTTGACAATCCCATTTAGATGTCCGACAGGGACCAAAAACGTCAACATTTCTAAAACTTAATCCACTATGCTCCCTCTCTTTTTCCTTATCTATCCCATTGTGTTGAACCATATCACAATCCCTCCAATTTTCCAACCCTGAAACCTAGGAGTAACCCTCAGCTTCTCCTTCTCCTTCTCTAGTACCCACCATAACCAATAAACCCACTACCAAGATCTGAAGATTCTTTACCTTCTTTACCTTCCAACCCTTTCCCTATTCTTTTTTTTAACATCTATTTATTATTTTTTAAAAATTTATTTTTGGGGCTTCCCTGGTGGTGCAGTGGTTGAGAGTCTGCCTGCCGATGCAGGGGACACAGGTTCGTGCCCCGGTCCGGGAAGATCCCACATACCGCAGAGCGGCTGGGCCCATGAGCCATAGACGCTGAGCCTGTGCATCCGGAGCCTGTGCTCCGCAACCAGAGAGGCCACAACAGTGAGAGGCCCGTGTACCGCAAAAAAATTTAAAAAATAAATAAATAAAATAAATAAATAAAATAAAAATGTATTTTTGGCTGCATTGGTCTTCCTTGCTGCACACAGGCTTTCTCTAGGGGCGGTGAGCAGGGGCTACTCTTCGTTGTGGTGAGCAGGCTTCTATTGTTGCCGAGCATGGGCTCTAGGTGCGTGGGCTTCAGTAGTTGTGGTACACAGGCTCAGTAGTTGTGGCTTGCGGGCTCTAGAGCGCAGGTTCAGTAGTTGTGGCGCATGGGCTTAGTTGCTCCGCGGCATGTGGCATCTTCCTGGACCAGGGATCGAACCTGTGTCCCCTGCACTGGCAGGCAGATTCTAAACCACTGTGCCACCAGGAAGTCCCCCTTTCCCTATTCTTGATTTCTAGTTACTCTGCTCTATCTCATTTGAGTGAAAAAAGTCTTCTATTTTATACTTTCAAATTAATTCCTTCCAGTGTCATTAAGATACCTCTCTAAAAAGCAAATCTAAGTATGTAACTTCCATGCTTTAAAAGTACATCGATTTTTTTACATAGTTCTTAAGAAAAAATTGTGCTCCTTAACATGATGGGCTAGATACTATGGATTGGCTACTTGGATCACCATCCTACTCTCCTTCTAATCGGAGATGATGGAAAGCTACAAACTACAATATATTCCCCATATAGCCTTGCTGCTAGAGTGCTAGGTATAGTAGGTTCTGCCAAATCTGGTTCTACCCCTGAAAATGAGGTAGAAGCTATCTTCTCTTATTGTAACTTCTCCTGGCAAGTAAGGTTATGAAGAGGTGACTGTTAGAGGCAATTGCAGTAGGTAGGTTCTAGTATCTATTCACCAGCCCCACAGACATGAGAGGCAACTGAGGCAACATCAATGGCGGCAGCAGCAGCTTCCTGAACCCTGGGTCTCAGCTTTGAAATCATAGCAGCCCCTTGACTTCTATGCCTCCAGCCCTTCTCTTAATATGGCATTTTCCTCTATTAAATACCTTTCTGTCTGAAATACCTAAAGTAGTTTCTATTTCCTGCACCACAACCTGATGAATCAACATGACGTACGGAGGCTTTTTATGATCTTTCCCCATTTTCTCTCATCAACCTGATCTCACTGCCACTTCATCCACATCCATCCCTATACATTGTAGTTGAGCCATGCTGAACTACTTGCAGATTCTCAAATGTACCACGTCTTCCTTATTCATGTTACCTTTCTTCAACTTTCTAGCTCCTATTTATTCTTTAAGATTTAACTTGAACCTTACCTATTCTGGGAAACCTTCCCTGATATCTCTGTCCTCATCTGCTAGCTTGTAATCAAAACTTCTCGTCCTGTTTTTGCCACATAGCATCTGAGTCCCCTACTTATGTTTGAGATACTCCCCATTCTTATGTGACAGCAGCTGCTACCTCCAAAGAAACTAAATATGCTAGCTACTTGCTTTCCCATCTCCCCTGTACACGTGATCTAGGATCTGCCAATCAAACACCTCTACCCCAGATTATGAATTAGAAGCTGATGGCACAAAAAAGCATGGAGTTGAGGTTTTTTGGGCAGAACTCTGACAATGTGTAGCAGTAGGGAAGGCACCTAAAACCAGTTCTAGAGGCAATAGTGCCAGTTAATTGTAGCAATAGTGGTATAGGCACTTTGAGCTGGAGTGTCTGTACTAGTTCCTTTCCAGTCTAGTTCTGTGTGATTTAGAAAGTTGTTCTGGATGCATAGTCTCTGAGACTGTTTTTTTGTTTGTTTGTTTGTTTTGGCTGTGTTGGGTCTTCGTTTCTGTGCGTTGGCTTTCTCTAGTTGCGGCGAGCGGAGGCAACTCTTCATCACCGTGCGCGGGCCTCTCACTATTGCGGCCTCTCTTGTTGTGGAGCACAGGCTCCAGACGCGCAGGCTCAGTAGTTGTGGCTCACGGGCCCAGTTGCTCCGTGGCATGTGGGATCTTCCCAGACCAGGGCTCGAACCCATGTCCCCTGCATTGGCAGGCAGATTCTCAACCACTGTGCCACCAGGGAAGCCCTGAGACTGGTTTTTAAGCCTTCCAAGAGACTTTATGTATTAACCAATAGCTCTTTAATAAATTCCTTTTCTGTTTAAATAAGTCAGAGTCTTTCTATTGTTTACAGCCAAGAACTTTGATTGATATAATACCCTCTCTGCTCTCTCCCACTGCACTTTGTATTTGTGAGTTTGTTCAGCAAATATTTCCTCCTGTATACTCCAAGTAAACTGTCCTGCTCTACTGGTGTTGGGCTTGATCATATGTTTTCCTTTGGCCGATGGGATGTCAGCATTTGCAATTCAAACAGAGGCTTGAAATATGCTTCAGTGTTTGAGCTTGCTCTCCTGTGCTCAAATAATGAGAAGAGCATGTCCCAGGTTGCTGGTGATTATTTGGCCTGGGGCCCAGAGTGAGACACATGGAGCAGATCACATACCTTAAGCAGCCACTGGTCCAAAGACAAGGAACACATGGAGCTGCCCTGTACCCATTCTTCACTGGAGAGCTCAGACCCTGGAGCCATCCCACAGAACTATGAGCAAGGGAATAAGCTTGCTATTTTAACTCACTGGACTCTATTTATTTTCTTTTTTCCTTTTAATTTTTTAATTGAGGTATAATTGACATACTACCATATATTAGCTCAAGTATACAATGTAATGTTTTGATATTTGTATATATTGTAAAATGATCACCACAATAAATCCAGTTAACATCTGTCCATACATAGTTACAAATTTTTTTTCTTGTGATGAAATCCTTCAAGATTTACTCTCTTAGGAACTTTCAAATATGTAATACAGTATTAATAACTATAGTGGCCATGCTGTATATTACATCCCATGGCTTATTTATTTTATAACTGGAAGCTTCTATCTTTTGACTCCCTTCACGCATTTCTCCCACCCCCACCAGGTGGCAACCACCAGTCTGTTCTATCTATGAGCTTGATTTTTAGTTTTTGGTTTGTTTGCTTTTTTAGATTCCACAAATAAGTGAGATCATACAGTATTTGTCTTTCTCTGTCTGACTTATTTCACTTAGCATAATGCCCACAAGGACCATCCATATAGTTGCATATGGTGAGATCTCATCCTTTTTTATGGCTGAATAATATTCCTGTGTGTGTATGAATATGAATATATATATATATATATATATATATATAATATATATTCTTTATCCATTCATTCATCAGTGGACACTTAGGTTGTTTCCATAGCTTGGTTATTATAAATAATGCTGCAATGAACATGGGGTGCAGCTCTCTCTTCAAGACAGTGATGTCGTTTCTTTCAAATATATATACCCAGAAGTGGAATTGCTGGATCACATGGTATAACAGGAATAAGGTGATATCTCATTGTTGTTTTGACTTGCATTTCCCTAGTGATTAGTGATGCTGAGCTTCTTTTCATGTACCTGTTGGGCTTCTGTATTTCTTCTTTGGAAAAATGTCTCTACAGATCCTCTGGCCATTTTTACATTGGATTGTTTAGTTTTTTGCTTTTGAGTTGTTTGAGTTCTTTATATATTTTGGGTAATAACCCCTTATCAGATATACGATTTGCAAATACTTCCTCCATTCTAAGTCACTGCATTCTTATGCAGCATTCCATCTATAGCTGACTAACATAGTATGTAATTATTAATAGCTATAGTAATAATCAGCCTATATCATAATTTTTAGTTTACTTGTCTGTTGCTCTCCACTGGACTGGAAGCTTATTGAGAGTGAAGACTGTGTATTATTGGCTTTTACATTTCCACTGATTATTACAAAACCTATACCAAGTGTCAATGAATGTTTGATGAATTAATAAACAAATAAATGAATGAATGGCAAGCATTCTAAAAAAACTGCAATTTGGAAGTCTTTTACCACTATAGAAGGCTTGTAGAACAACATTTCTTTATTAAAGGATTTTCTTCTTCAGTCAAAATATAGTAAAATTGATTTTATTAAAGCTGGATTGAATTATTGCATGGCAATACAATGATTCTTTCCCATGAGTACTCTCTTTTTATCTTACTTAGGATTTTGGATGCTCCTCAACACAGGACCAGCTCATAATAAATATGTTCAGTGAATTCCATTTCAATTCATTCTTTCTAAAACTCCTTAGTTATAGATTTATACACAAACTCTTCTACTGCTTCTATAGATAGCTGGTTACTTACATTATGTATGGGTTCTACTAGTTTTATTTTCAAATATTAAACTAATTTCCAGGTTTTCAAATTTCGGCTTATTTGGTAGTATCTCACCATCACCCCCATGCACCAAATACCTAAACCATAGTTGAAATATAATTTTAAAAACTGTTAAATTAATTTGACATTTATTTTATTAATAGTTCCCTGAGTAAAATTTTGATTCTATCATCTTGACTAGGGGGCATTTTGGTACAGGCTAAAATCGAAACCCATATACTTGTTTTATTTTGACAAAATATACAAAATGATTTTTCTCATATAATTACTGATGTCATCAGTTGGAATAAAGATCAGGAACAGGATGAGGTTCAGAGATGAAGTGAGTATAAGGAATGAGGTGTAAACAACAAAAGTGAGTTTATATTTTGTCACGACCATGACCATTTTGATGAGTCTGTAACAACTGCATCAAAGTGGTCATGTCAATAAACAGAGTTCAAAACTATGCATATGTCCTGTCTCTCTGACTAAGTTTAAGCCCTAAAGCAGTGGTAGGGTACTGGATATAAATAGACAGATGTATTTCTCTAATTACTATAGGTGATAATATTTCTAAGTGATAGCAGGTGGATGTATGTAGTATAATCCATAAATCTGTTGACTGAGTACACATGAACAGCATTTTCTAATCAAATAAAGATATAACACATTTCATCCAAAACATTCAATAATATACATAATCATAGTTATGCATCATAATGAAAGATAAATGACAAAGAGCTCACAAAAATGATATCAGTGTTTTTCCAGTTTATTGAGATATAATTGACATGTGGTGTGGTATAAGTTTAAGGTGTAAAACATAATGATTTTAGGTTAAGTATATATTGTAAAATGATCACCACAATAAGTTTAGTTAACATCCATTACCTGACATAGTTACTTTTTTTTCTTGTAATAAGAATGTTTAAGATTTACTCCCTTAGCAGCTTTCAAATATACAATACATATTGTTAATTATAGGCACAATGTACATCACTGTACATTACATCCCCAGAACTTATAACTAGAAGTTTGTACCTTTTCAACACCTTCATCCATTCCCCCCACTTAAAGTGATTAGATAAATATCAGTGTTTGTCTTTCTATGACTTATTTAACTTGGTGTAATGTCCTCAAATTTCATCCATGTTGTCACAAATGGCAGGATTTCCTTCTATTTGTGGCTGAATTCTATTTCATTCCACATATATACCACATTTTCTTTATCCATTCAACCAACAGTGGACAATTAGATTGCTTCTGTGTCTTGGCTATTGTAAATAGTGATACAATGAATGTGGAGGTGCAGATATGTCTTCAGAACAGTGATATCATTTCTTTCAAATATATATATCCAGAAATGGAATTGCTGGATAATATGGTAGTTCTATTTTTAACTTTTTTGAGGAAACGCCATACTCTTTTCCATAGTAACTGCACGAAATGACATTCTCATCAACAGTGGGCAAGGGTTTTCTTTTCTCCATATCCTCAGTAGCACTTCTTATCTGTCTTTTTGATAATAGTCACCCTTACAGGTGTGAGGTGATATCCCATTGTGGTTTTGATTTGCATTTCCTTGATTATTAGTGATGTTGAGCACCTTTTCATTTGTCCATTTGAATATCTTCTTTGGAAAAATATCTATTCAGATATTTCCTAATTGGATTATTTGTTGTGTTTTGTCTTTTTTTTTGTGGTTTTTTTTTTTTTTTGCTATTGAGTCGTATAGGTTCCTTATGTATTTTAAATATTAACCCCTTATTAGATATGTGGTTTACAAATATTTTCTCCCACTCCATAGTTTGACTTTTCATTTTCCTCATTTCTTTTGCGTGCAGAAGCTTTTTAGTTTGATGTAGTTCCACTTATTTTTTTGGCATTTATCACTTATGCTTTAGGTGTCATATCAAATAAATCATTGTGACAACCAATGTCCAGGAGATTTTACCCTATGTTTTCTTCTATGAGTTTTATGGTTTCCAATCTTACATTTAAGTCTTCAATCCATTTTGAGTTAATTTTTTTTTTTTTTTTTTGTGGTACACGGGCCTCTCACTGTTGTGGCCTCTCCTGTTGCGGAGCACAGGCTCCGGACGTGCAGGCTCAGTGGCCATGGCTCACGTGCCCAGCCGCTCCACAGCATGTGGGATCCTCCTGGACCGGGGCATGAACCCGTGTCCCCTGCATCAGCAGGCAGACTCTCAACCACTGCGCCACCAGGGAAGCCCTTGAGTTAATTTTTATGAGTGCTGTTAATAGGAGTCTAATTTTAATTCAATTGTGAATATCCAGTTTACCCAGCACTATTTACTGAAGAAACTATCTTTGCTCCATTGAGTATTCATGGCTCCCTTACCAAATATTAATTGTCCATATATACACGGGTTTATTTCTGGCTCTCAATTCTGTTCTATTAGTTTATATGTCTGTTTTATGCCAATACCAATCTGTTTAGATTGCTATAGCTTTGTAATGTAGTTTGAAATCAGAGAGGATGATGTCTCCAGCTTTGTTCTTCTTTCTCAAGATTGTTTTTGCCATTCAGGGTCTTTTGTGATTCCAAATGAATTTTAGGAGTTTTTCTATCTGTGAAAAATGCCACTGATCTTGATAGGGACTGCATTGAATCTGTAGATGACAGTTTAACAATATTAATTCTTTCAGTCCATGAACATAGGATATCTTTTCGTTTATTTGTATCTTCTTCAATCTCGTTCATCAGTGTCTTACAGTCTTCAGTGTGCAAATCTTTCATTTCCTTGGTTAAATTTATTCCTGAGTTTTGGTGTGTGTTTTTTTTTAAGATTTATTTTATTATTTATTTATTTAATTTATTGTTGGCAGTGTTGGGTCTTAGTTGCAGCACGTGGAACGCGGAATCTTCGTTGAGGCATGTGAGATCTTTCGTTGTAGAGTACAGGCTCGTCGTTCTCTCTAGTTGTGGCGCGCAGGCTCCAGGGCATGTGGGCTCTGTAGTTGTGGCATGCAGGTCCCAGAGCACATGGGTTCTGTAGTTTGTGGCATGCAGGCTCTCTAGTTTAGGCGTACAAGCTCAGTAGTTGTGGCATGCAAGCTTAGTTGCCTGGCAGCATGTGGGATCTTAGTTCCCTGACCAGGGACTGAACCCGCGTCCCCTGATTTGAAAGGTGGATTCTTTACCACTGGACTATCAGGGAAGTCCCTATTTTATTGTTTTTGATGCTATTGTATGTGTGATTATTTATTTCTTTTTTCAGATAATTCATTGTTAGTGTACAGAAATGCTAACTTTTATATGTTGATTTTGTATCCTTCAACTTTACTGAATTTGTTGATTAGATCTAATAGTTTTACATGGATTCTTTAGGATTTTCTATATATAAAAATAAGTCATGGGGCTTCCCTGGTGGCACAGTGGTTGAGAGTCCACCTGCCGATGCAGGGGACACGGGTTCGTGCCCCGGTCCGGGAAGATCCCACATGCCGCGGAGCAGCTGGGCCCGTGAGCCATGGCCGTTGAGCCTGTGCGTCTGGAGCCTGTACTCCGCAACGGGAGAGGCCACAACAGTGAGAGGCCCACATACTGCAAAAAAACAAAAAAAAACTAAGTCATGTGCAAACAGAGATAATTTTACTTCTTTCTTTCCAATTCAGATGCCTTTTATCTCTTTTTACTGGATGACTGTTCTGGCTACAACTATTCAACTATTACTATGTTGAATAGATGTGGTGAGCATGGGCACACTTGTCTTGTTTCTGATCTTAGAGGAAAAGCTTTTAGTCTTTCACCTTTGAGTATAATGTGAGCTGTGGGCCTAATTTGTTTATAGTCTTTATCATGAATAGATGTTGAATTCTGTCAAATGCTTTTTCTGCCTCTGTTGAGATGATCATATGATTTTTATCTTCATTTTATGAATGTGGTATATCACATTTATTGATTTGTATATGTTGAACCATCCTAGCATCCCAGGAATTAATCTCACTTGATCATAGTGTATGATCATTTTAATGTGCTGTTGAATTCAGTTTGCTAGTATATTGTTCAGAATTTTTGCATCTGTATTCATCATTGTTATTGTCCTGTAGTTTTCTTTTCTTGTAGTTTTCTTATCTGGCTTTGGTGTCAGGGTAGTTCTAGCCTCGTGAAATGAGTCTGAGAGTATTCCTACCTCGTTACTTTTTTGGAAGAGTTTTAGTATTGGCATTAATTCTTCTTTAAATGTTTGGTAAAATTCAACAGTGAAAGCATCTGGTCCTGGACTTTTTTTTGTTGGGAGATTTTTGATTACTGATTTAGTCCCTTTACTCTCTCTTAGTCTGTTCAGATTTTCTGTTTCCTCATGATTCAGGCTTGGTAGGTTGTATGTTTCTAGGAATTTATCCATTTCTTCTAGGTCGTCTAATTTGTTGGCATACAATTGTTCATAGTAGTCTCTTATGATCCTTTGTGTTGTGGTTTCAGTTTCAGTTTCACTCCTCTTTCATTTATAACTTTATTTTTGGGTCTTCCCTCTTTTTTTTTCGGTTAGTCTAACTAAAGATTTGCCAATTTTGTTTATCTTTTTAAAGAACCAACTCTTAGTTTTGCTAAGCTTTTCTATTGTTTTCCTGTTCTTGCTTTCATTTATTTCTGCTCTAATCTTCCTTAGTTCCTTCCTCCTGCTAACTTTGGGCTTAGTTTGTTCTTTTTTTAGTTTCTTGAGGTGTAAAGTTAGGTTATTTGTTTGAGGTCTTTCTTTTTCTTTCACTTATCACTATAAACTTCTTTCCTCATCGAACCGCTTTTGATGCATCCCATAAGTTTTGGTATGTTGTGTTTCCATTATCATTTGTCTCAAGATATTTTTTTATTTCCCTTTTTATTTCTTCTTTGATCCATTGGTTGTTCAGGAGTGTGCTATTAATTTTTATGTATTTGTGAATGCTCCCGCTTTCCTCCTATTATTCATTTCTAGTTTCATACCACTGTGGTATAATTTCAGTCTTCTTAAAATTGCTATATCTTGCTTTGTGGCCTAACATGATATATCCTGTAGAATGATCTGTGTGCATTTGAGAAGAATGTATTCTGCTGCTGCTGGATGGAATGTTTATTTGTCTGTTAGGTCCATTTAGTCTATAGTGTTGTTCAAATCCACTGTTTCCTTATCTATTCTCTGTCTGATCTATCCAGTATTAAAGTCCTCAATTATTATTATATTGTTGTTTATTTCTCCTTTTAATTCTGTTAGTACTGCCTTTATATATTTAGCTGCCCTGATGTTGGGTGCAAAAATATTTAGATAGTTAATGTAATTTAATGTTTTAGACATTAATTAATGTTAATTAATTAATGTTTTGAATTGTATGTAAGCAATACTTTGTTTCAAAAAAGAAAGTATATAAAGATACAAGCAATTTGGCAAAATCAAATAAGTTAAAAATTAAAAAATGTGTTAAACAGGAGGAAGGTTAGACAAGTTTCATATTATCCTAATGCAAAAAGCAAACAACTTTCTTGGGAAAGCAAAACTATGCTTGAATTCAAACCAGAAAATAATTTTTTTTCTATATATGGTATGCCTTAATCCGGGAGTAGATTTCAGGGTATCTGAAGAAATGGATGAATTACACATTCTTAAGGTAGTCCTTCTAAGCATTTCTTTAATCTGAGCTTTTGAAAATTAGTGAACAGCTCTGAATTTAAGACTAACTCCCTCAGAATAGAATACAGCTATTCATTGTCACTAATTAGGTAGAGAGCCTTATGTTTTAATAATCAGCAGAGCTGGGGGTAGCATTGATGTTTTCTGTCTATATAGGAAGTGACTCCACCTAGTACTTGGAGTTGAACCAAAGAAATAAAGTACTACAAATGAGAATGAGATTGTCTTTAGAAACCCATTTGTGTCCCCACTAAACTACAGACAAATGGATAACTGATGTTCTAGAGTTACACACCATAAAGCATGGCAGCAATAATTTTGGTCTGGAAAATGGTAAATACTACCACCACACATTGCCATTAAAATATTTTCATACTGAAACATCCATAGAGCATCAAGATGTAAGTACTGTTACTTTCTTATTATGGAATAGCCCCGTGACACTTGCCTGCGTTTTGAATGTAATATTGGTCCAAGATGGCTAGAGCTGCAATTTATCAAGTATGAAAGTGGCATTTTAAATGACATATCTGGTAAGCAACACATAAGGGAAGCTTCTAATTTTCATAGCATAAAGGAAGCAGTATTTTAAAAATGGAATAGCCCATGTTGCAAACATTTGAGAGCTATAGTGAGATGGCCAAGTCATTTGAAGTGAGGTTCTTCATCAGTTCTGGAACAAATTTGGTCATTATTTCTTCAAGTATTGCCTCTGTTCCATTATATTCTTCTCCTTTTGGAACTCTGAGTAAATGAATCGTAAATCTCCTGGTCATGTTTCCTAACTTTTCTTCTGTATTTCCCATCTTTTTTGTCTATCTATGCTGCATTCTGCATAATTTCTAAAATATCTTCTAATTTGATGTTATATTTATCCACTTATTTTGAAATTTCACATATTGTATTCATTTCTGTATAATATTATTATTTTTCAAATCTGATCAGTCACTTTTTACAATATTCAGATATTTTCAATTTGATTTTTATTTCTTTAAATACAATAAGCCAGGTTTTAAAAAGAACCTCTGTCTGATAATTCCAATATCTGCTGTAGTTTATTTCTGTAGTTTTTCTCATGGGATCTTTTCCGTGTGTGTGTGTGTGTGTGTGTGTGTGTGTGTGTGTGTGTTTTACTGTGCACTGCTATTGTCCCTCAAGTATTATTTGCAAGGTTTCTTCGAGGTCTAGGATGAATGTACCTTCTTTCAGAGAGAATTTTCTTCTACCATTTCAGGGCCAAATTATCCAAGTTCATGGCTCCACGTTCCCTGGACCATCCAAATCCAGGTCTAAATTTCTTGGGGAGTGTGAGCCCACAGCCACAATCTCTCACGGAGGAGTTTTTCCCCTGTTCTATTTACATGTGTTCTTCTTGGTGCCAGAGCAATATTCCCTCCAGTCCCTTGGGTATATGAGAGGGTAGATATATTTCACGTTTTCTTTTATGCTGGGGTTGACACTGCTTCAATGGGGAAGAGGTCTTCTGTGGGGCTCCCCACCTTGGCCAGGCCCTGGGTGTTGACTTCTGATTCCTCCATGAATGAAACTGCTAAAAGCAAAACCTAAATCTGCCCAGAGCAATAAGTTCCTTCCGAATAGAAGCAGCTTTGGTGCATCAGTGCTCTGCTTACCTCTCTAGATTCTCTTGTTTTCTTAGATTTTGGCTCGTAATTTCCTCACTACCTTGACAGCTTTGCATTGATTTTAAGGAAAAAAAATTAATATTTTCCCCAATGTTTTTAGGTTCTTTGGGGAAGGATTGAGAATAGAAAGAAAATATATAGCTTTAAAAGGAAGAAAGGTTTTCTTTTCTTCTAATGCCTGTGTCTGGTTTTGGTAACAGGTACCGCTGGCCCCACAGAGCTGAGAAGTATTCCGACCTCTTCACTTTTTTGGAAGAGCTTATGTTGAATTGGTATTACTTTCTTCCTTAAATGTTTGGTAGAATTCACCAGGGAAGCTATGTGTGCCTGCATTTTTCTTTGTGGGAAAGTTTTTAATTACAAATTCAATTTCTTTAATAGATATACATGTATTTAGGTTATCTATTTCTTCTTGGATGAGCTTTGGCAGTCTGACTTTCAAGGAATCCATCCATTTCACCTAAGTTGTCAGATTTATTGGCATAAAGTTGCTAATATTCTTTTCATCCTCTTAACGTCTGAAGACTGTATTGATGTTTCTTCTCTCATCTCAGATATTGTTAATTTGTGTCTTCTCTCTTTTTCTTTTTCTAATCAGTCTGGCTAGAGCCTTGTTACTTCTTTTTTTAATTTTCCCAAAGAGCCAAGTTTTCATGGATTTCTTCTATTGTTTGTGTCTTCTATTTCTTCTATTTCCACTCTGGCCTGTATTATTTCCTTTCTTCTGCTTATTTTGAGTTTGACTTTGCCTTTTCCCAGTTTCTTATATTGAAAGCTGAGGTCACTGTATTGAGTGAGACCTTTCTTATTTTTTAACATAAGCATTTAGTGCTATAAATTTCTAAGTATAGAATTAGTTGCATCTAACAAATTTGATTTGTGTTTTCATTTTCATTCAGTTCAAAATGCTTTCCTTCAGTTCAAATCCCTCTTGATTTCTCCTTTGACACATACGTTGTTTAGGAGTGTGATATTTAGTTTCCAAATATTTGAGGGTTTCCCAAACAGCTTCTTGTTATTGAGTTCTAATTTTTTGGTTTGTTTTATAAATTAACAGAAAAAACTTTATTTTTTAGAACAGCTTTAGGTTTTGAGAAAAATTGGGCAGGAAGTACAGTTCCCATATATCCCTCCTCCCCCCCCACCCCAGTTTCCCCTATTATTAACACCTTGCATTAATGTGGCACATTTGTTGCAGTCATCTCCAGTTTATATTAGGATTCATTCTGTGTTGTACAGTTCTGAGTTTTGGACAAATGCATAATGTTATGCATCTACCATTGTAGTATCATACAGTAATTTCACTGCCTTAAAAATCCCCTGTGCCCCACCTATTCATCCCTCCCTTCCCCAAACCCTTGGCAACCAATGATCTTTTTATTGCCTCTATAGCTTTCCCTTTCCCAGAATGTCATATAGCTGGAATTGTAGAGTACGTAGGCTTTTCAGGCTGGATTGTTTCTCTTAATAATATGCATTTGAGGTTCCCCCATGTCTTTTTGTGGCTTAATAGCTCATTTCTTTTTATCACTGAATAATTTGTCTGGATGTACCACAGTTTGTTTACTCATTCACAGACTGAAGGACATTTGGTTGCTTCTAGTTTTCGGCAACCATGATTAAAGGTGCTACAAATGTTCATGTTCAGGCTTTTGTGTGGAGAAGTTTATAAATCATTCAGGTAAATACCTAGGACACTAATGGTTTGATTCACTTGTCCAAGGTCATATAGTTAGGGGGTAACAAAGCTAGAATTTAAACTCAAACAATATGATCCAGAGTCTATATCCTTAACCATTATACTAAACTGCCTTTCAACGTGTGATACGAGTCAGGTAAACACAGTAAGGGAAGATTTCACAGCTGATGCAATGTGAGTCCAAGTCAGAAGAGGACTAAGGGTTGGATAAATAGAATTGAGAAGAAATTTTCAATGTGGGGTATGGCAAAATGCTGCTTGGAAAAGTACAGTGTGGAATAGTGGTGATGGTGTACAACAATGTGAATTGCTTAATGCCACTGAATTGTCAACTTAAAAATAGTTAAAATGGTAAATTTTGTGTTATGTGTATTTTACTGAAATTTTTAAAAAGTATAGTGTACATGTTGATTCATGAGTGTGGGGATAAATTAATCTGACTGAAGTTAAAGTTTTATTGGGGGAATAAAGGCAACAAAGTTGTATATGTTAATTTAGAACAAAATAAGTATGAACTTTTAATTGTAGTAGAAGGTCCTGGGCAATCAATGAAAATTTTGGAAGATGGAATAGACATGAAATCTGCAACTTCAAAGTGTTAAGCTGTGCTATATGAGACATTTACTGAAATGGGGCAAGGCTGGAGGCAAGAGAACCAACTCAACTCAGTCCAGGCGTGTTCATATGTGCATTATCTCATTTACTGTAATAAAAGTTTTATAAGGTGGGTATTATTGTTCCTGTGCTATAGTCAAGGAAGCTAAGATTTATTCATGCTCGTAGTACTAGTATATGCTAAAAGTACAGTAATTTGAAACCAGATCTCTTAACTTCAAATCTGGTGAGATGCATAGATAGCAGAACTAACACGGACTTGGGAATCACACAGACCTTCGTTGGAATCCTGGCTCTGTCTTATTAGCTATGTGGCTTTAGGAAGATTAGCTTGTCTGAGCCTCAATTTTATCATCTGTGAAAATGTGATAAAAATATTTATCTCCTAAGGATTAACTTCTATGTATATACATAAACCCAGTACATAGCACCCAAGAAGTGATCAATAATTCCTCATTCACTTGCTTCCTCCTCAGTTTCTGATGTGTATCTGATATTTATTTGCAGCATATATGTGAATCATTAAATTATTTATTGATTGTCTAATGGTATTTAAAACTTTTTATTTGTAAATTTAGGTTTTCTCACATTGAAACATGGTATATTTTCATACATTAATCTCTTTCCAAATAGTAGAAAAGCACATTTTACTAATTAAAGGCACAAAATTCTAAAGAAAAATTATGAAAATGGTTTGGAAACTCATGTACATATTTATTTAATGCCATTTCATATCTTTAAGAAGGCTTTTGGAAACTTATTTAGAAAGCTGAAAAGTCCTTGAATACCAAGTGATTTAACAGGAATTTTTTAATGAGTTAAGTGTAAATGAATCAAAAACACATGAATTCTATTTCCTGTAAATAACACATGGTTTTGAAAACTGAAAATGTACTTGAAAAGGTATCCTGTGCACAATTAAATGAAAACTCTTGTAAGATAATGTTCCCCCGAATGAGGCAAGCCCCATTAAGATATTACAGTATTATCACTTAAAGTTCTCTCTGTCCAGAAAGAAAGTATTGACCATAGCATATCTTACATGTTTGATTTTGTTGAAATAAAATTACTTTAGGTTGGTGTCCAAGGCTACATCTGATGAGACTAATTTCCAATTTCATAATGGGTGGAATTAATCCTTTTCTTCTGGTACAAGAGAGAGAGCAGTTGTTTTCATCTGCATGATTTGTTTGTATGGGAGCAACTCTAGGATCTTGGCCATGAGAAGAGTGGGGGTGGGAGTGAGTGAAGGAGTGTTGGCAGAATGTGGCACCACAATTTCCCAAGTACAATAAGTTATGTTGTCAGAAAGGCAGGAAGACTAAATAGCTAAAGTTTCATCAGAATATTAAAACCTTTCACTAACAATACCAAGTAATAAAAGCATCTCCAAATATTTCAGTTACATTATGCCTATAACTTCTTGTCTCTATCTCCTTTTCTAAGAAGGAGATAGCTACCACATTTGAGATCCAGATGAGGCAATCATAACTTTTACATTACTGTTCTTCTGGTTGAAATCATCCAATTCCTTCTTTTGGTTTTCAGAAAACTTTCCACTCATTTGAAGTAGTGGACATTGTCTTTATTATAAGTTTGTCTTCCTCTCCACTAAGATGGTGAAGCTGACTACATTTGGTTGGTTACAGAATGAAAAAAAAAAAGCAGATAACATTCCTTTAGAATAAAGCATATGTTTGTAAATGCAGTTAAATGGACACTAATATATGACCAAATGGACACTGATTAAAAGGACCAGAAGCACTGGCAGAGGATAGACAATGGAATAGAATTCAGAGTTCAGAGATAAACCCTCACATTTACAGTCAATTGATTTTCAACAAGTGTGCCAAGACAATTCAATGAGGAAGGAAGACTTTTCAAAAAATGATGCTGGGACAACTAGATATCTACATGCAAAAAAACAGAGTTGGACCCCTACCTTATACCATGTACAAAATTTAACTCAAAACAGATCAAAGAAATAAACGGATCAAAGATCAGCTTGAATGAATCAAAGCTCAACTGCACCTGGTCACCCAAGAGCTCTGATGGAGATGTACAATAAGATTCATGTTGTTTTCATTCCTGCTAACACAATATCCATTCTTCAGCCCATGGGTCAGGGAGTAATTTCAATTTTTGAGCCTTATTCTTTAAGAAATACATTTTGTAAGGCTATTGCTTCCACAGATAGTGATTCCTCTGGTGCATCTGGGCAAAGTAAATTGAAAACCTTCTGGAAAGGATTCACCATTCTAGATGCCTGCCATTAAGAACATCCATGATTCATGGGAAAAGGTTTAAATATCAAAATACACAGGAGTTTGGAAGAAGTTGATTCCAACCCTTGTGGACGACTTTGAGGGATTCAAGACTTCAGTGGAGGAAGTAACTACAGATGTGGTAGAAACAGCAAGAGAACTAGAATTAGAAGTGGAGCCTGAAGATGTGACTGAATTGCTGCGATCTTATGAGAAAACTTGAATGGATGAGGAGTTGCTTCTTATGGATGAGCAAAGCAAGTGGTTTCTTAAGATGGAAACTACTCCTGGTGAAGAAGCTGTGAAGATTGTTGAAATGACAAGATAAGATTTAGAATTTACATAAACTAAGTTAATAAAGCAATGGCAGGGTTTGAAAGAGCTGACCCCAATTTTGAAAGAAGTTCTACTGCGGGTAAATGCTATCAAATAGCACTACATGCAAGAGAGGAACTGTTCATGAGAAGATGAGTCAACTGACGCAACAAACTTCATTGTTGTCTTATTCTAAGAAATTGCCACTGCCACCCCAGCCTTCAGCAACACCACCAGCCTGATCAGTGAGCAGCCATCAACGCTGACATAAGACCGTCCGCCAGCAAAGAGATTACAACTTGCTAAAGGTTCAGATGTTTGTTAGCATTTTTTAGCAATGAAGTATTTTTTAATTAAGCTTTGTACATTGTTTTTTTAGACATAATACTATTGCACACTTATAGTATACTGTAAAGATAATTTTTTTATTGAAGTATAGTTGATTTACAATCTTGTGTTAGTTTCTGGTGTAAAGCAAAGTGATTCAGTTATACATATATATATACATATTCTTTTTCATATTGCTTTCCATTATGGTTTATTACAAGGTATTGAATATAGTTCCCTGTGCTATAGAATAGAACCTTGTGGTTTATCTATCTTATATATAGTAGTTTGTATCTGCTAATCCCAAATTCCTAATTTATCCCTCCTTTATATGCACTAGGAAACCAAAAATTTCATGTGACTTGCCTTATTGCAATATTTGCTTTATTGCAGTGGTCTGGAACCAAACCCACAATATCTCCAAGGTATGCCTGTATATTCATACAATGCAATATTATTTGGCAATAAAAAGAAATGAAGTATTGATACATGCTACAACATGGACGAACCTTGAAAAGAAACAGAAATGATTAGCGATATTTACCCTTAAAATATTTCTAGATACACCTAAACTGCTATTGTGTGTGTTGCTTCAGGTTAAAGGGATGAAAGGAGAAGTGTAGGTGGTCTGTAAAGTTCTGACTATAACTGTCTTTTCTCTTTCTTGTATTTCTTTTTGTATTTATCAGTGCACTGTTTAGAATACAAAACTAATTTTAACATTAATTATGTATTACGTTAATTCATCTGACATATACTTTGCCTAGCATATGCCAGGCACTGTTTTTGGTGCTGGAGATACAGAATTGAACAGGACAAATCCACTGTTGCCAGCTTAAATACTAGTGAGGGGAACAGAGTAGGGTTGGCAGGAAGGAAGTCCTCTTCAAAGAAGTGATATCTGAACAGAGACCTAAATATCATAAAAGTCTGGAGGAAGAGAACATAAGGTAGAGGGTGGAGATATAAAGGCCCTGAGTTGGGAGGAAGTTTAGTATATTAGAGCAACTTGAGAATGCAAGTTGTTAAAACAGATTGCTGGCTCCACACAGAGTGTCTGATTCAGTAAGCCAGGGATGGGGCCCAAGAATTGGCATTTCTAGCAAGTTCCCAAGTGATGCTCGTCTTCTCATTGCAGTGGCTTCTCTTGTGGCGGAGCACAGGCTCAAGGCGTGTGGGCTTCAGTAGTTGTGGCATGCGGGCTTAAGAGTGCAGGCTCAGTAGCTGTGGCACATGGGCTTATTTGCTCCGCGGCATGTGGGATCTTCCCCGACCAGGGATCGAACCTGTGTCCCCTGCACTGGCAGGCAGATTCTTAACCACTGCGCCACCAAGGAGGTCCCAGGAAATATTTTTCTTAAAGCAATAAGCCATGGTATTGTTCAGTCTCTTTGTTACAGTAGCCTAGTCTTACCCTAACAGCAAGAGAAGGTAGAGTGGAAGCAAGGGGAAGACTTAAGAGACTATTGTAATAGCCCAGTCAAGAGATGATGGTGGCTTGAATTAGGGTATAAGTCAGCTGGGGCTGTTTGCTGTCACACCCATTCCTCTCCCTTCCTTTCCTCTGCTGGCTGGTCTCTGCTTTCTGCACTTTCCAGACTCCCTGTCAACTGGCTTCTGGCTGGCTTTAGGCACTGTTTGGAGATGGGAGGGGAGAAACAGGGGAAGCCAGGTCATTTCTTTCTTTCCCTCTCTCTTTCCCTCGATCTCTCAATCTCTGCCACAGGCAGCATTTCTAGTAAGGATGGAATGGCTCCAGCTCCTGCCATATGGTATCACCATGGATCCAGCTTCTTCTGGGTGACCATGACCTCTTCTCCTTTTGTCCTGCCAGCCTAGAAACGGCAGCAGCTTCCTACAGTAGTTAATCTCTGGGTTGCCCCACCATCCTCTTTGGCTTATCACTTCTTACATCACTTGTGTAACCAGTTCCCTGCATTAAATCCCCTCTCTTTTAAATGATTTTCCACATGGGTGACCCTGGTCTGACACAGGGGGAGGTGGTGGATTAGTGAGAAGTGTTGGAATCAGGGCATATTTTGAGGTAGAAATGACAGGATTGATGAGGGATTGGATTTGGGGTATGAGAGAAGAGTTTAGAAATCAAAACAGAACATTTCCGTGCAACCTCCTTGCTAAATTGCTTCTCAGTCTCAGAAAAAGTACACCATCATATATCCAATCTCAAAACAAAAATCTAGGCCTCAGATTCATTGGATTCTTCCCCTGACTCATCATAAAGTTTTATTCCAGCTTTTGTGACATGTGGGGACTCGTCTGGAATTATAGGGTATATACCTCATCATACCTAACAAAAAAAAACTTAGACTGGAAATGGAGCCAAATTCAGGCATCACGGCTAATTTCAGAAATTCCAATGAAATTTGCTAACACTGTGCTTTGAGAAAGAAACCAGATTCTGTATCTACATTAGACAGCCTGTCCCCTGGACCATTGCCAAGACAGTTTCAGGGAGTGTAGGGAAGTACAACAACCCAGGTTTTGCTACATCTGTTGGGAAGCCATAGCATTTTTAGATAGGCTGAAACATGGGAGCTAAAGCATACTTGAGAGATCCTAGGAAAGTGGAAAGTGATCACCAGTTACAAGGGCTGAGACTCAGAAAGCTTCTATTTCCTTTTATTTGAGACTACTGAGAATAAAGACAATCTCTGGGAAGGACAAAGACTTGTCTATTAGCTGTGTGACCGAGGATAATGTTAACCTCTCTGAGCTTCAGTTTGCTAATCTATCAAAAACAGGGAAACCGTTACCTACCTTGAAAGACTGTTGTATTAAATCATATGATAGGCCTTAGAACAGAGCATGTGTTCATATTCCTTCTCTTCTCTTCCCTTCTACCTCTCCCATGTGGGTAGCACTGTAGTGTAGATTAACTATAATTATCTGTAACTTAGCTTACTCTCAGTTAATAACTGTTGATCTTCAATAAGTGGTACTGCAAAAAACTGGACAGCCACATGCAAAAGAAGGAATCTGGACCATTATCTTACACCATACACAAAAATTAACTCAAGCAGATTAAAGACTTGAATATAAGACCTGAAAACATAAGACTTCTAGAAAAGAGCAGAAAGCTCCTTGACATTGCTCTTGGCAGGATTTTTGGGTTTGACAGAAAAGTAAAGGCAAAAAAACCCCAAAAAACACAAAAATCAGCAAGTGGGAGTACATCAAACTAAAAAGCTTCTGCACAGCAAAGGAAACCACCAACAAAATGAAAAGGCAACCGACGAAGTAGGAGAAAATATTTGCAAAGTGTATGTCTGACACGGGGTTAATATCTAAAATATATAAGAACTCATACAATTCTATAGCAGAAAAACAAACAATCTGATTAAAAAATGGGCAGAAGATCTGAATAGACGTTTTCCCAAGGAAGATATATGGATGGCACAGGTACATGAAAAGATGCTCAACATCACTAACTGTCAGGGAAATGCAAGTGAGATATCATGGTGATATCATCTCACACCTGTTAGAATGGCTGTGATCAAAAAGATGAGAAATAACAAGTGTTGGAGAGGGTATAGAGAAAAGGGAACCCTTGTGCACTGTTGGTGGGAATGTAAACTGGTGCAGCCACTATGAAAAATAGTATGGAGGTTCCTCAAGAAATTAAAAATAGAACTACCATATGATCCAGCAATTCCACTTCTGGGTATTTATCTGAAGAAAATTAAAATACTGATTTGAAAAGATCTAAGCACCCCCATGTTTACTGCAGCATTATTTACAATAGCAAGACGTGTAAACAACCTAAGTATACATCAACAGGTGAACGGATTAAATAAATGTGGTGTGTATACACATTTGGAATACTTGTCAGCCATAAAAAAAGAAAGAAATCCTGCCATTTGCAACAATATGGATGGACCTTGAGGGCCTTATGCTAAGTGAAGTTAAGTCAGACAGAGAACAACAAATACTAAATGATCTCACTTATATGTGGAATCTAAAATGAAAACCAAAAACAAAAAAAACAAAAAAATGAGCTCATGGATACAGAGAACAGATTGGTGGTTGCCTGAGGTGGGGGGGGTGGGAGGTGGGAGAAATGTGTGAAGGGGGAAGGTACAAATTTCCAGTTATAAAATGAATAAGTTATGGGAATGTAATATACTGCATTATGATTACAGTTAATAGTACCGTATTGCATATTTGAAGGTAGTGAGGAGAGTGGATCTTGAAAGTTCTCATCACAAGAAAATAATTTCATAACTATGTTATGATGACAGATATTAACTGGACTTATTGTGGTGATCATTTTGCATTATATACAAGTATCAAATCATTATGTTATACATCTGAAATTGACACAATATTTTATCAGTTATAAAAAATTTAAGTAAACAATTCAATGATCTTTAGTGTATTCAACAGAGCAGTGCAGCCATCACCACAATAAATTGTAGAACATTTTCATTGCCCCAGAAAGAAACCTTGTATCCTTTAGCAGTCACTCCCATCCTGCTCCTCACTGTTCAGCCTTAGGTAAACATTAATCTACCTTCTATCTCTATGAATTTGCAAATTCTGAAATTCTATATAAATGGAAGCATACAATATGTAGTCACTTGTGACTGGCTTATTTCACTTAGCATAAGACTTTCAAGGTTCTTCCAAGTTGTAGTATGTATCAGTACTTCATTTCTTTTTATTGCCAAATGACATTCCATTGGTGGCTATTCTACATTTTATTTATCCATTCCATCAGCTGATGGACATTTGGGTTTTTTCCATTTTTTGGCTATTATCATTTCTCTTTTTCTTGAAATTAGTACTACAATGGAATGACTAAAGGACAGGCAAGAAGAAAAAAAGTACTGAATCCTGGAAAATTTCTCAATTAGGTGAATGATGATTGAATAAAAGAGTTCTCAGAACATAACATTCAGTATGGACATGATTCCTATTAACTGATCATTTCCAAAACCATCACTATTAATTAAATGCCTTTCAAAATATCTTCTTATGGCAAGTATTTGTGTCTAAGTGCTTCTGTTTATGGGACAAGAAATTGAAATGGCTGTCTTGGCAGTATAACCACAGTTGTATAAGCCAAGGGATTAAGAGTACTTTTGAGAAGAAGTAACAATGTGTTCTCCATGGCTATGGAAATGATGGTAAATTTATACATACTGTATGGATGATCATATTATACCCTTATGAGAATGTCAATCAAAACAGCACTTCTGTCAGGAGATAGTTTCCAATTCACAAAATGTATATTTTTTACATTAGAATCCTTGCTGTCCCCATTCCCCTGTCAACATATTTTTAAAAGTCCATTTCTAAAAATGAAAGGATTGATAATTCTGACATTGAGCAACAACGCTCTATGCCAGCCAGCCTGGTACAGGAAAGTTTAAATCTAATCCTAACATCACTCTGTATATAACATAAGTGCAGTTGATATTGCAAAATCCTAAGGTGGTACTCTTTTTAATTACACTTAAACTAGCTGGTATGGCCAGTACTGCTTCAGAGGATATAAAAAGAATAGCAGCTAAGCTTGCATAGAGCAGAGGTATGCTCTAGAAAGAACAAAAAAGTCAACGGACTTAGTGTGGAATGCAAGGCTTAAAAATTCCATAAAATCAGGAAGGAAAGCAAGAGTTTACTTATAGGCATTTAGAAAGATTTTGCCTTCTCACCAGGAAGTGCTCACATACTAAACTTTAGGTTTGTTTGCCTACAGGTATGTTTATATAATTTTAACTATTAATAAAATGTGAGTAACAACTTGCATTCTTTTTACACAAGGCCAGCTAGATCAAATTGTTAAGTGGGCAATGTTTATCTTGGTGTTCAATGTTTATCTTGGGTGTTCCTTAATTTCCATTTCCTCTGTTTCCTTTCCCAGTGTTCCTTCCTTGAGAAACAATATTTTTAAAAATGTGATTTACACAAAGATGTTAATGACAGCTTACTTATTTCCAAAGAAATAAAAAGGCATTTAAAAGGAGGCCACAGTAACACAAAGGAATAAATTATTACTGATGAAATTTCCCTGTGCATATAGATCAGAGATATATTTCAGGGCCTTCCTGAATCCACATTTTTTTCCCACAGTAAAGCAGGCCCTGCAATAGACACATAGACATAAAAAATTGACTTGCAGAACTGCATAATGAGTATGTTTAGCTGAAGGAAGGGGAGTTCTTAGATCACAATCTCAATATCAGTCAAAAACAACTGTTTTCTTTTAAATCTGAAGCTTATGACAATGATTAGGTGATAGAAAAGACATTAATGGTTCTGATCATAGAATCAGAAGACATAAAGATGTTGCATGCAACATACACAGGTAGAAATTAACAACTTCAGACCTCCTTCTGTGAGTGGCGCTTCTGGTTCTGCCTTTTCATCATAATGCTCTCAATTGCAACTGTCAGCTGGGTTTCCTTGGTTCAGATATCCATAATAATACCTGAAAGGGTTCTCTAACTTGGAGGTTCACAAAAATAATAAAGCATTTATTTGAGAATGACTTATCCTAAACTATGGAAGAAGAATTAGATACAGATTTTCAGTTTGAACATAGTGGAATAAAATTGGCATTTCCTCCTTCCCCTCTAGGAAATCACACTAAAGAAGAATGAGAAAGAGAAATACAAGCTAGGATGCATGTGAAATCCTAAGCCACAAATAGATAGAAGGGCTGCCAAAAGCAGTGAAGATCAAACAGGATGTGGGAGGAAGCAGAAGGGGATGCCTGTGAATGCAAATCCCTGAGAGAGCGGGCGCTGCCCCAAGATGAGGAGCATGCCCAAGATAAAGAACTAAAATCCTCATGCGTCCTAACTGGGACAAGCTGTGTGGAATAGTGACAGGAGTTTGATTCTGAGAAGCAGGGCTAACAGGACTGAACAGGACTCATATGATGAGCCATATTTTAAAAAACAGCCTGTTGGTGAGGCAGAGGATTAGAAAAAGATTCTGAATGCTATGAGTCTTACAAACTGCCTATTCTGTTGGCCAGGGAGAGGTTAACAGTTAAATGGACTCTCACACTTAACTGAGGGCTCTAGGGAGAATGCTGCTAGCCTTGGACACAGCTTTAGCATCCCTAACATATGAATCATTTGGAAATAGCTGGTCAAGGAGAAGCCCACTTAACCAACATGAGAAATCAAAAATAAACCATCCAGGATCTATATAAAAGTATTACAAGAAAAGAGGAGAAAAAGAATAAGAAGAAATGCAGATGAACACTGATCAAAGCAGTATATTCATGAAACAGATGGAAAATTTGACCAAGTGTTTGCCACGGATTTAAACAGCTAATGGAGCAATCTATCTATAAAACAAGAACCCAAATATACATACAATATATTTAAGAGCCTTTAAAAGGAAGGGAAAGAAAATCAATTATGCCAAAAGTTGGTTCTTTGAAAACATCAATAAAATTGATAATCCCCTAGCCAGGCTAAGAAAAAGGGAGAGGACACAAATTACTAATTTCAGAAATAAAAGAGGGGACATCACTACAGATCCTATGGACATTAAGGGATAATAAAGGAAGAATTTGAATAACTCTATGCCCACAAATTTCATAACCCAAATGAAATGGACAAATTTCTTGAAAGACACAATCTGCCAACATTCATACAAGAAGAAATAGATGATCTGAATTGGCCTATATTTATTAAAGAAATTGAATGAATAATTAATAACCTTCCAAATCAGAAAGCACCAGGCCCAGACAGGGTAACTCGTGAAATATATCAAACGTTTAAGCAAGATATTATGCCAATTCTCTACAATCTCTTTCAGAAGATAGAAGCAGAGGGAATACTTCCTCATTCTATGAGGCCAGCATTACCCTAATCAAAACCAGTCACAGACGTTACAAGAAAAGAAAACTATAAACCAATATCTCTTATGAATACAGAGCAAAAATCTTCAACAAAATATTAGCAAATAGGGCCTCCCTGGTGGCGCAGTGGTTAAGAGTCCGCCTGCCGATGCAGGGGATACGGGTTCGTGCCCCGGTCTGGGAGGATCCCATATGCCGCGGAGCGGCTGGGCCCGTGAGCCATGGCCGCTGGGCCTGCGCATCCGGAGCCTGTGCTCCGCAACGGGAGAGGCCACAACAGTGAGAGGCCCGCATACCGCAAAAAGAAAAAAAAAAAAAAAAATTAGCAAATAAATCCAAATATCTATAAAAAGTATTATACACGATGACCAAGTGGGATTTATCCCAGGTATGCAAGGCAGGTACAGCTTTTGAAAGTTAATTAATATAACATCACATGAACAGGCTAAAAAAGAAAAAGCACAGGATCATATCAATAGATACAGAAAAAGCATTTGACAAAATCAAAGAAAAACTCAGGAAGAGGAGAATAGAGCGGAAGGGAACGGCCTCAATATGATAAAAAATAACTACCAAAAAACTACAGCTAACATACTTAATGGTAAGAAACTAGAAGTTTTCCAGCTAAGATCAGGAACAAGGATGTCCCCTCTTACCACCTATTTTCAACACCATACTGGAAGTCCTAGTTAAGGCAGTAAGACAAGAAAAAAAAAGTATACAGATTGGAAAGGAAGAAATAAAATTGTCTTTGTTTGCAGGTTACATGATTGTCTATGTAGAAAATTCAAAAGAATCAATAAAAAACTTCTGGAACTAAGGAACAATTACAACAAGGTTGTAGGATACAAGATTAATATACAAAAGTCAGTTGCTTTCCTATATACTAGCAATGAATAAGTGGAATTTGAAATTAAAAACACAATACCATTTACATTAGCACTCCAAAAAAACAAAATACTTAAGTACAAATCTAATAAAATAGGTACAAGATCTATCTGAGGCAAACTGTGAAAAACTAAATAAATAGAGAAATAGTCCATGTTCAATACTGAGGAAGACTCAATACTGTCAAGATATCAGTTCTTCCCAACTTCATCTATGATCCAATGAAATCCCAATCAAAATCCCAGAAAGTTATTTCTTGGATACAGAAAAACTGATTCTAATGTTTATACGGAGAGACAAAAGACTCAGAATAGTCAACACAATATTGAAGGAGAAGAACAAAGTTGGAACGCTGAAACTACCAGATTTCAAGTATTACTATAAGGCTACAGTAATCAAGACAGTGTGGTAATGGCGAAAGAATCAACAAATAGATGAATGGAACAGAAAGAGAGCCCAGAAGTAAACACACATAAATATAGTCAACTGGGGGAGTTCCCTGGTGGCCTAGTGGTTAGGATTCTGGGCTTTCACTGCTCTGGCCCAGGTTCAATCCCTGGTCAGGGAACCGAGATTCCACTAGCTGTGTGGCCATAAAACAAAAACACAACAAAATATAGTCAACTGATCTTTGACAAAAGGAACAAAGACAATACAATGGAGAAAAATAGTCTTTTCAACAAACAGTGTTGGGATAACTGGACATCCACATGCAAAACCATGAATCTAGACAAAGAGATTACCAAACATTAATTCAAAATGAATCATATACCTAGATGTAAAATGCAAAACTATGAAATGTATGTAAAAGTAGAAGATAATACAGGAGCAAACCTAGTTGACTTTGGGCAGGATGATAGCTTTTTAGATACAACACCAAAGGCACAATCTATGAAAGAAAAAATTGATAAGCTGAATTTCATTAAAATTTAAAACTGTTCTGTGAAAGACAACATCAAGAGAGTGAGAAGACAAGCCACAGACTGAGAGAAAAATATTTGCAAAAGACATATATGATAAAGGACTGTTATACAAAATATACAAAGGACTCTTAAAACTCAACAATAAGAAGATAACCTGATTTTAAAATGTGCCAAAGACCTTAACAGACACATCACCAAAGAAGATATACAGATGGCAAATAAGCATATGAAAAGATTCTCCACATCATATGTCATCAGGGAATGGAAATTAAAACAACAATGAGATACCACTACAAACCTATTAGAATGGTCAAAATCCAGAATACTAACAATACCAAGTGTTAGCAAGGATGTGGAGCAACATTTATTGCTGCTGGGAAAACAAAATGGTACAACTACTTTGGAAGACAGTTTGGCAGTTTCTTATAAAGCTAAATATACTCTTACCATACAATCCAGCAATTATGTTCTTTGGCATTTACCCAAATGCAGTGAAAACTTATGTCCATACAAAATCCTGCATAAGGATGTTTATAACAGCTTTATTAATAATTGCTAGAACTTGGAAGCAACCAAGATGTATCTCAGTAGGTGAATGTTGAAATAAACTGTAGTACAACCAGACAATGGAATATTATTCAGCGCTAAAAAGAAATGAGCTATTAAGCCATAAAAGGACACAGACTTCCCTGGTGGCACAGTGGTTAAAAATCTGCCTGCCAATGCAGGGGACAGGGGTTCGAGCCCTGGTCCGGGAAGAGCCCACATGCCGCAGAACAACTAAGCCGGTGTGCCACAACTACTGAGCCTTCGCTCTAGAGCCTGCGAGCCACAACTATTGAGCCTATGTGCCACAACTACTGAAGCCCACACGCCTAGAGCCTGTGCTCCACAACAAGAGAAGCCATTGCAATGAGAAGCCTGCGCTCTGCAACGAAGAACAGACCCCGCTCGCCGCAACTACAGAAAGCCCACGTGCAGCAACGAAGGCCCAACATAGCCAATAAATAAATAAATAAGGACATGGGGGAAACTTAAATGCATGTTATTAAGTGAAAGAAGCCAACTGAAAGACTACATATTGTATAATTCCAAGTATATGACGTTCTGGAAAATGGAGACCATAAAAAATCTGTGATTGTCAGGGGTTGGGGCAGGGAGAGGATGAATAAGCAGAGCACAGAAGTTTTTAGTGCAGTAAAAATACTCTGTATGATACCATAATGATGGATACATGTTATTTTACAGTTGTCCAAACCCATAGAATGTACAAACCAAGAATGAACCCAAATGTAAACAAGTGACCGATGTGTCAGTGTAGGTTCATCACTTGTAACAAATGCACCACTGGTGGGGGATGTTGATAATGGGGGAGGCTATGCACGTGTGGAGGCAAGAAGTGTATGGGAAATCTCTGTACCTCCTTTTTAACTTTGCAGTGAACTGAAAACTGCTCTGAAAAAGAAAAAGTCTTAAAAAAAGAAAGGAAGAGATTCTGACATATGCTACAACATGGATGAACCTTGAAGATAGTATGCTAAGCAAAATAAGGCAGTCACAGAAAGACAAATATTGCATAATTCCACTTATGTGAGGTACCTAGAGTAGTCAAATTCATAGAGATGGAAAGTAGAATGGTGGTTGTCAGGGGCTGGGGGAGGGGGTTAGGAATGAGGAGTTAGTATTTAATGAGTACAGAGTTTCCGTTGTGGAAGACAAAAAAGTTCTGGAGGGGCTTCCCTGGTGGCGCAGTGGTTGAGAGTCCGCCTGCCGATGCAGGGGACACGGGTTCGTGCCCCAATCCGGGAGGATCCCACATGCCGCGGAGCGGCTGGGCCCGTGAGCCATGGCTGCTGAGCCTGTGCATCCGGAGCCTGTGCTCCGCAACGGGAGAGGCCACAACAGTGAGAGGCCCACATACCGCAAAAAAAAAAAAAAAAAAAAAAGTTCTGGAGATGGATGGTGTAGATGGTGCACAACAATATGAATGTACATAATGCCACAGAACCATTCACTTAAAAGTAGTTAAAATGGTAAATATTATGTATATTTTACCACATTATTATTATTTTTTTAATTAACAAAGAGCAAAAGGCAGAGATACAAGATTCAGGAGGACAGAGACAACAAAATGAATGAAACACGAGTTGGAAGATCTCTAAGGGGAATAGTGGCTTTAAAAATATCAGAAATGGAGTAAAAATTGGAAGTAGACCAGGAGAGACCAGATACTGATGAGAATGCAAAACGGAACATAGAGGTTAGATAGAAAGAGCAAGCAAAATGAATGAAAATAAATACAATTTAAAATGATTAGAGATACAATGATATCTAGAGAAGACAGGCAAGTGAGATACAACATACACTTACCTAATATCTCTATATAATGGATCAGAACAGATATTTGAAATATTATTGAAGAAATGTTCATTTTGAAGGGGTATGTCAGGTCTCAGAAAAAAACCTGACACATTATCATCAACACAGGCATATCCTGATACAATTGCTGAACTGTGAAGATAAAGAAATAATCCTTTGGACAACCAGGCAGAAATAATGAGTCATCTACAAAGGGTAAAAACAAAACAGGCTGACATCAGACTTCTCCACAACAATATCCAATTCCAGAAGACTGGAGAAATGCCTCTAAAATTATCAAGGAAAGAAATCGTGACCCAAGAAATTTATATCATCCAAGTTGTTATTCAAATATAAAGGCAACAAATAATATTTAATATTCATTAATCCTGTGGAAATGTTGGGGAAATATTTGCAATTCATATCACAAATTGCTGTTTTTTAATCTATAAAGAATCTTACTTTTTAAACAAGTATAAACACAAGAACTATATGCTAACAATTTTAAAGACTTAGACCACATGGAAAGTTTCTTGAAAAATATATGTGTACCATATGAGATGTGACTGAAGAAGAAATTAAAGTTTGAATAGTCCTGCAAATATTAAATATATTGAAGCAGTTGTTTAACATCTTCCCACAAAGATGAGATTAGATAATATGAGTATTTAGAAAGATATATTTTTCTGGCAATCAGGAGAAAGGTCAGGGCTAACACATGTCAGTATGTTACTAGAGAACATGTAAAATAGAAAAATAACTATGAAAATAATTGTAAAAGCATTCAAACAAATCATGAGGTATATATTAACAAAAGCTATTGCTGTTCTGAAAGGCTCAGTTGGCAATTTGCCCAGCCTGGGCTGCTTGCATGCTGATGTGTTAAAGAGCTGTCCTTTGGGGCAGAGGTTGCTCCATCAGACCAATCATAAACCACTCCTTCACACTTCTGCCAGGAAGGAGGACCCCTTAGTAAGTAGCACTATGGAAATGAATGAATTATGATATAGAAAATAAGGAAATGGAGTGGAAAGGAGATGTTTGCAAAGTTTTGGGGGTGTGAAAGTACTATTGCCAAAGATTTCTAGATATTTTTGGTTTATGAGAAAGGTAAAGGTATCCCATTTTTCTATTTCGAGTATGTATTACATTTATTTTCAAAGCTCATCCCCATCTTTATTTTCAATAGGGCTCAATCATTTATTAGGCATCATTTTTAGGATACAGGATGAAGTTTAGTGGCTGAACTAGGTACACAAACAAAGGGGGCTCAAGCCTCTTCCTACATGTAAATATCTCTTCGCCCAGTAGCACCTTTGCAAAAAGTAACCTCATTGAACCACTTGAACAAATTTCAAAAGGAACTTCAACCACTCACCTGGACACAAGCTGGAGGCTCATTTGTCCAAACTGAATGTTCCACAACTAAATATATTCTCTCATTATGGACAGCAACTCCAGATTCATTTTGCCCTAAAGTAAAGAGAATTGAATAAAAAGAGAAAAAAAAAACCCTATAGATAAATCAACAGATAAATGGGCAAAGAATTTGAACAGTTTACATAAAAGGAAATATAAATGGCTCTAAAACTTATAAGAAAAGATGTTTAATCTCATAATAAGAAAGGCAAAATAAAATTAAACTGAAACATCATGGTTAACCCCACAAATTGGAAAAGATCACAAAGCTTGGTAACACTATTAATGAGAGTGTGTTAAAGAGGCATTTTCATATACTGCTGATAGGAACATAAATTAGTACAACCTCTATGTAGGGTAATTTAGCAATATTTATCAAAATTACAAACAAATATACTCTTAGAATCAATAATTCTACCTCTAGGAATTTATCCTATAGATTACTTACATATGTACAAAAAACTTACAACTCATTACATCAATGTAGAGTTGATTAAATAAATTATGAGGCATCCATTCAATGGAATACTATGTTGCTGAAGAAAGATGGGTAAAATTATTATTGATACAGAATTAATTCCAAGATATAGTTTAGTGAAAAAAATAAGCTTCAGAGTATATGGAAAATTATCATTTGCATAAAAACTGTGTGTACATTTGCACATATATGCATTGAAGCATATATAAGATATTGGTAATATTAGTTACCTCTGAGGAGGGGAACTAAGTTACTGGATAAGAGTTAAATAGAACTTATTATTGTCTACTCTTGTACTTTTGGAATTTTAAAATGTGAATTCACTAACTAGAAAGAAAAAGAGAGGGTATAAGCAATGTGTGTTTCTGTTGTTTACAACTATTATCTTTTCTGGGGAATTTGTGAATACTCTTAGTCAGGAGTGGCTAAGGGAAGTGTCCTGGGCCACTCTCTCCTTTTACTAACCCAGTTTTGGGTTATTTACCACCTTCTTCTGAGTCTCTCCCTATCTAAATTCCCATGATAGCCTGAGTCAGAGAGTTTCTGTGCAGCAAGGCTTTTAAGATTTCAAATAATTCTTTTGCTTAGTCACATGCAAATGCTCAAAAATTCATACTTTATACAGAAGTCTTCATAAAGTTCTAACTATATCTGCTTTTTAATTGCATTGAACTTAAGGAGGTTTCTTTATATTTGTTTCAGTCTTCCAAATTAGGAATACTTCCCTTCTCTGGGATAATCCATATTTTAATTTTTTATAGCAATGAGACAAAAATTCAGGACTCTAAAAAAGCAGAAACTGGTTATTAATATTAATATTTTTATTTTCTATCAAATCTAGTGTCCAAACAATAATTATATTTAGACATACACTTTTCAGCTTTTTGCTGAAAGGTGGAAAACTTCAATTGTCCAAGCACTCTAGGCTCTTGAGTTTCTGTGGCTTGCTCATGACTGAAAGTAGACTGTAGAGGGGGTATCAAAAACCTACAGGTAATCCCTGTAGGATATTTCTAGGCTATTGCTCTAGCAAATTGGAGGGATATCCTGACCCCTTACATTTTAAAAAATGTAATCTTTCATGAGGTAGAGATTGTAGCCTTCTAATGAAATTTACTTAAAATCTCCTGATGCCCTGTTAAGCCTCCACCAATGGCAAAGTCTCATTAGACCTGCCCATGCTAAAGCCTATTTGATATTAAAACAAAAGAAAAGGTCTCTGCCTAAGTAGATTATGGAGGCAAAATCAAGCAGTCCAGACTTCTAAACAAGGGGACTTTAAACATGGAATTTGCATATATTATTCATTCTCTCTCCATTCAAACAAGCAGATATTGCTCAGTGAACTCTGGCCTATGCTTAAAAACAATGGTTTTTAATATCCCTCTTTCCATGGATGCCACCAGAAAAATTCCTGGCTCCACCGGGGATTTTCAGAGTAACACCCTCTCAACACTCTCCTTTCTCTAAAATGCCACTTGGAACTTTGTAAGTGGAATGGTTTCTTTGCCTCTATATGACAAGTTTCCACTCAGTACAATCCATATCTTCTTCTCTGTTTGGCATTTTCCCTCTCATCTTAGCTTCTGGTTAAAAGAGTAACTTCCAGGTCAAATTTAATTTAATAAAGTATTAAACACTGTAAAGAAGTCATGGAATCACTTGTTGCCAATGGGGAGGGGGCTGGGGGGAGGAAAGGACTGGGAGTGTGGGATTAGCAGATGTAAACTATTATATATAGGATGGATAAAAACAAGGTCCTATTGTATAGCACAGGGAATGATATGCAATATCCCGTGATGAAACCATAATGGAAAAGAATATTAAACAATAAAAAAGAATAGGGGCTTCCCTGGTGGCGCAGTGGTTAAGAATCCACCTGCCAATGCAGGGGACACAGGTTCGAGCCCTGGTCCTGGAAGGTCCCACATGCCGCGGAGCAACTAAGCCCATGCACCACAACTACTGAGCCTGTGCTCTAGAGCCCGTGCGCCACAACTACTGAGCCCACACGCCTAGAGCCCGTGCTCCACAACAAGAGAAGCCACCAGAATGAGAAGCCCGCACACCGCAACAAAGAGTAGCCCCTGCTCGCCGCAACTAGAGAAAGCCCGCGCGCAGCAACAAAGACCAAACACAGCCAAAAAAAATAAAATCAAATAAAATAAATTAAAATTGAAAAAAAGAATGCCTAGATGTGTATAACTGAGTCACTTTTCTGTACAGCAGAGATTGGCACAACATTGTAAATCAACTCTACTTCAATTTAAAAATATAAAATTTTTTTAAAAAGTAAAGAAGTCATGGGATCTATGTTATACCCTGTGTAACACTATTAAGAACCCTCTATTCCACTTGGCTATAGCTACCTTGAGTTTTGTGATTAAAATGTTCTAAGTGTCCTCATGTTCTATAATGTGGTCATCTGCTCTTTGAGTCATATCATTTTCCACCTTGATTTAGTGCCTTTGTCCCTCCATGTCCATGTCTGCATTTTGTTTATGAGTGGGTGATGTTCCTCTCATCCCTGGATGAACAGTTAGGAGGGTCTCATTACCATTCTGACCACTCTAAGGTACTACAATGAATAGTGTCATTTTAAACATAAATGTGGTCTTGATTCAGAAATTAGAATATCCCTATTCAGAAATAATCACAACTCTTAACTTCACTTAATGTCCATACCTGCTTTTCTTAAGCTGGAAAAAGAAGTATTTTAATAGCCTTTTCAGATAATTGTGGATATTCTTTGATACTATGCCAAAACTTGATAATTAATAGTTTCTTTTTCTTTTAACATCTTTATTGGAGTATAATTGCTTTACAATGGTGTGTTAGTTTCTTCTGTATAACAAAGTGAGTCAGTTATACATATACATATAGCTCCATATACCCTCCCTCTTGCATCTCAATCCCACCCTCCCTATCCCACCACTCTAGGTGGTCACAAAGACCCGAGCTGATCTCCCTGTGCTATGCTGCTGCTTCCCACTATCTATCTACCTCACGTTTGGTAGTGTATATATGTCCATGCCACTCTCTCACTTTGTCCCAGCTTACCCTTCCCCCTCCCCATATCCTAAAGTCCATTCTCAATGTCTGCATCTTTATTCCTGTCCTGCCCCTAGGTTTTTCAGAATCTTTTTTATTCTTAGATTCCATATATATGTGTTAGCACATGGTATTTGTTTTTCTCTTTCTGACTTACGTCACTCTGGATGACAAACTCTAGGTCCATCCACCTCCCTACAAATAGCTCAATTTCATTTCTTTTTATGGTTGAGTAATATTCCATTGTATATATGTGCCACATCTTCTTTATCCATTCATCTGTTGATGGACACTTAGGTTGCTTCCATGTCCTGGCTATTGTAAATACTGCTGCAATGAATATTGTGGTACATGACTCTTTCTGAATTATGGTTTTCTCAGGGTATATGCCCAGCAGTGGGATTGCTGGGTCATACGGTAGTTCTGTTTTTAGTTTTTTAAGGAACATCCATACTGTTCTCCATAGTGGCTGTATCAATTTACATTCCCACCAACGGTGCAAGAGTGTTCCCTTTTCTTCACACCCTCTCCAGCATTTATTGCTTGTAGATTTTTTGATGATGGCCATTCTGACTGGTGTGAGGTGATACCTCATTGTAGTTTTTGTTTGTTTGTTTGTTTGTTTGTTTTTTGCAGTACGCGGGCTTCTCACTGTTGTGGCCTCTCCCGTTGTGGAGCATAGCCTCCGGATGCGCAGGCTCAGCAGCCATGGCTCACGGGCCCAGCTGCTCCATGGCATGTGGGATCTTCCCAGACCGGGGCACGAACACGTGTCCCCTGCATCGGCAGGCGGACTCTCAACCACTGCGCCACCAGGGAAGCCCCTCATTGTAGTTTTGATTTGCATTTCTCTGATGATTAGTCATGCTGAGATCCTTTCGTGTGTTTCTTGACAATCTGTATATCTTCTTCAAAGAAATGTCTATTTAGGTCGTCTGCCCATTTTTGGATTGGGTTGTTTCTTTTTTTGATATTGAACTGCATGAGCTGCGTCTATATTTTGGAGATTAATCCTTTGTCAGTTGCTTCATTCGTAAATATTTTCTCCCATTCTGAGCGTTGTCTTTTTGTCTTCTTTATGGTTTCCTTTGCTGACAAAAGCTTTTAAGTTTCATTAGGTCCCATTGGTTTATTTTTGTTTTTATTTCCATTTCTCTAGGAGGTGGGTCAAAAAGGATCTTGCTGTGATTTATGTCATTGAGTGTTCTGCCTGTGTTTTCCTCTAAGAGTTTTATAGTGTCTGGTCTTACATTTAGGTCTTTAATCCATTTTGAGTTTATTTTTGTGTATGGTGTTAAGGAGTGTTCTAATTTCATTCTTTTACATGTAGCTGTCCCGTTTTCCCAGCACCACTTATTGAAGAGGCTGTCTTTTCTCCATTGTATATTCTCGCCTCCTTTATCAAAGATAAAGTGACCATATGTGTGGGGAGTTATCCCCGGACTTTCTGTCCTGTTCCATTGATCTATATTTCTGTTTTGGTGCCAGTACCATACCGTCTTGATTACTGCAGCTTGAAGTATAGCCTGAAGTCAGGGAGCCTGATTCCTCCAGCTCCATTTTTCTTTCTCAAGATTGCTTTGGCTATTCAGGGTCCTTTGTGTTTCCATACACATTGGGAAATTTTTTGTTCTAATTGAATGCCATTGGTAGTTTGATAGGGATTGCATTGAATCTGTAGTTTCCTTTGGAGAGTATAGTCATTTTCAAAATATTGATTCTTCCAATCCAAGAACATGGTATATTTTTCCATCTGTTCATCTCATCTTTGATTTCTTTCATCAGTGTTTTATAGTTTTCTGAGTACAAGTCTTGCCTCCTTAGGTAGGTTTATTCATAGGCATTTTATTCTTTTTGTTGCAACGGTAAAGGAGTGTTTCCTTAATTTCTCTTTCTGTTTTTTCATTGTTAGTGCGTAGAAATGCCAGAGATTTATGTGCATTAATTTTGTATCCTGCAAATTTACCAAATTCATTGATTAGTTCTAGTAGTTTTCTGGTAGCATCTTAATGATTGTCCATGTATAGTATCATATCATCTGAAAACAGTGACAGTTTTACTTCTTTTCCTGTTTGGATTCCTTTTATTTTTTTCCCTCTCTGACTGCTGTGGCTAAAACTTGCAAAACTATGTTGAATAATAGTGGTGAGAGTGGCAACCTTGTCTTGTTCCTGATCTTAGTGGAAATGGTTTCAGTTTTTCACCATTGAGAATGATGTTGGCTGTGGGTTTGTCATATATGGCCTTTATTATGTTGAGGTTAGTTCCCTCTATGCTCACTTTCTGCAGAGTTTTTATCATAAATGGGTGTTGAATTTTGTCAAAAGCTTTTTCTGCATCTATTGAGATGATCATATGGTTTTTATTCTTCAATTTGTTAATATGGTTTATACATTGATTGATCTGCATATATTGAAGAATGCTTGCATCCCTGGGATAAACCCCATCTGATCATGGTGTATGATCCTTTTAATGTGCTGTTGGATTCTGTTTGCTAGTATTTTGTTGAGGATTTTTGCATCTATGTTCATCAGTGTTATTGGCCTGTAGTTTTCTTTCTTTGTGACATCTTTGTCTGCTCTGGTATCAGGGTGATGGTGGTCTCGTAGAATGAGTTTGGGAGTGTTCCTCCCTCTGCTATATTTTGGAAGAGTTTGAGAAGGATAGGTCTTAGCTCTTCTCTAAATGTTTGAGAGAATTCACCTGTGAATCCATCTGGTCCTGGGCTCCTGTTTGTTGGTAGATTTAAAATCACAGTTTCAATATCAGTGCTTGTTACTGGTCTGTTTCTATCTTCTATTTCTTCCTGGTTCAGCCACAGAAGATTGTGCTTTTCTAAGAATTTGTCCATTTCTTCCAGGTTGTCCATTTTATTGGCATATAGTTGCTGTAGTAATATCTCATGATCCTTTGTATTTCTGCAGTGTTAGTTGTTACTTCTCCTTTTTCATTTCTAATTCTGTTGATTTGAGTCTTTTCCCTTTTTTTTCTTGATGTGCCTGGATAATGGTTTATCAATTTTGTTTATCTTCTCAAAGAACCAGCTTTTAGTTTTATTGATCTTTGCTATCGTTTCCTTCATTTGTTTTCATTTATTTCTGATCTGATCTTTATGACTTCTTTCCTTCTGCTAACTTGGGTTTTTTGTTTTTTTTTTTTTGCCGTACGCGGGCCTCTCACTGTTGTGGCCTCTCCCGTTGCGGAGCACAGGCTCCGGATGCGCAGGCCCAGCGGCCATGGCTCACGGGCCCAGCCGCTCCGCGGCATATGGGATCCTCCCAGACCGGGGCACAAACCCGTATCCCCTGCATCAGCAGGCGGACTCTCAACCACTGCGCCACCAGGGAGGCCCGGGTTTTTTTTTTTTGTTCTTCTTTCTCTAATTGCTTTAGGTGTAAGGTTAGGTTGTTTATTTGAGATTTTTCTTGTTTCTTGAGGTAGGATTGTATTGCTATAAACTTCCCTCTTAGAACTGCTTTTGCTGCATCCTATAGGTTTTGGGTCATCATGTTTTCATTGTCATTTGTTTCCAGGTATTTTTTGTTTTCCTCTTTGACTTCTTCAGTGATCTCTTGGTTATTTAGTAGTGCATTGTTTGGCCTCCATGTGTTTGTATTTTTTATAGTTTTTTTTCCTGTAATTGATATCTAGTCTTATAGCATTATGGTCAGAAAATATACATGATATGATTTCAATTTTTTAAATCTAGCAAGGTTGGTTTGTGATACAAGATATGATCTATCCTGGAGAATGTTCCATGAGTACTTGAGAAGAAAGTGTATTCTGTTGTTTTTGGATGGAATGTCCTCTAAATATCAATTAAGTCCATCTTCTCTAATGTGTCACTTAAAGTGTGTTTAAACACACACTTAATGTGTTTCCTTACTTATTTTCAATTTGGATGATCTGTCCATTGGTGAAAGTCCCCTACTACTATTGTGTTACTGTCGATTTCCCCTCTATGGCTGTTAGCATTTGTCTTATATATTGAGGTGTTCCTGTGTTGGATGCATAAATATTTACAATTGTTATATCTTCTTCTTGGATTGATCCCTTGATCATTACGTAGTGTCTTTCTTTGTCTCTTGTAATAGTCTTTATTTTAAAGTTTATTTTGTCTGATATGAGAACTGCTACTCCAGCTTTCTTTTGATTTCCATTTGCATGGAGTATCTTTTTCCATCCCCTCACTTTCAGTCTGTACGTGTCCCTAAGTATGAAGTGGGTCTCTTGCAGACAGCATATATACGGTCTTGTTTTTGTACCTATTGAGCCAGTCTATGTCTTTTGGTTGGAGCATTTAATCCATTTACATTCAAGGTAATTACCAATATGTATGTTCCTATTACCATTTTCTTAATTGTTTGGGGTTTGTTATTATAGGTCTTTTCCTTCTCTTGTGTCTCCTGCCTAGAGAAGTTCCATTAGCATTTGTTATAAAGCTGGTTTGGTGGTGCTGACTTCTCTTAGCTTTTGCTTGTCTGTAAAGGTTTTAATTTCCCCGTTGAATCTGAACGAGATCCTTGCTGGGTAGAGTAATTGTAGGTTTTTCCCTTTCATCACTTTAAATATGTCCTGCCACACCCTTTTGGCTTGCAGAGTTTCTGCTGAAAGATCAGCTGTTAACCTTATGGGGATTCCCCTGTATGTTAGTTGTTGCTTTTCCCTTGCTGCTTTTATTTTTTATATATAAATTTATTTATTTATTCATTTATTTAATTTTTGGCTGCATTGGGTCTTCGCTGCTGCACGCGGGTTCTCTCTAGTTGCTGAGAGTGGGGGCTACTCTTTGTTGTGGTGAGCAGGCTTCTCGTTGCAGTGGCTTCTCTTGTTGGGAGCATGGGCTCTAGGCATGCGGGCTTCAGTAGTTGTGGTTGGCGGGCTCTAGAGCACAGGCTCAGTAGTTGTGGTGCCCGGGCTTAGTTGCTCCGAGGCATGTGGGATCTTTCCGGATCTGGGCTTGAACCCGTTTCCCCTGCATTGGCAGGCGGATTCTTAACCACTGCACTATCAGGGAAGCCCCTAATATTTTCCTTTGTATTTAATTTTTGATAGTTAGATTAATATGTGTCTTGGCGTGTTTCTCCTTCGATTTATCCTGTATGGGACTTTCTGCTCTTCCTGGACTTGACTGACTATTCCCTTTCTCATATTAGGGAAGTTTTGAACTATAATCTCTTCAAATATTTTCTCAGTCCCTTTCATTTTCTCTTCTTCTGGGACCCCTATAATTCAAATGTTGGTGCGTTTAATGTTGTTTCAGAGGTCTCTGAGACTGTCCTCAATTCTTTTCATTCCTTTTTCTTTATTCTACTCTGCAGTATTTATTTCCACTATTTCATCTTCCAAGTCACTTATCCATTCTTCTGCATCAGTTATTCTGCTATTCATTCCTTCTAGAGAATTCTTTATTTCATTTGTTGTGTTGTTCATCATTGTTTGTTTGCTCTTTTCTTCTTCTAGGTCCTTGTTAAACGTTTCTTGTATTTTCTCCAATCTTTTTGTCTGGGGGGGGGGACACAGGCTTAGTTGCTCTGTGGCATGTGGGATATTCCTGGGAACCTGTGTCCCCTGCATTGGCAGGCATATTCTTTTTTTTTTTTTTTTAACTTTTGAATTTTATTTTATTTATCTTTTTATACAGCAGGTTCTTATTAGTTATCCATTTTTTACACATTAGTGTATGTCAATCCCAGTCTCCCAATTCATCACACCACCACCCTCCCTGCCACTTTCCCCCATTAGTGTCCATACGTTTGTTCTCTACATCTGTGTTTCTATTTCTGCCCTGCAAACTGGTTCATCTGTACCATTCTTCTAGGTTCCATATATATGCGTTTATATACAATATTTGTTTTTCTCTTTCTTACTTCACTCTGTATGACAGGCTCCAGATCCATCCACGTCTCTACAAATGACTCAATTTCATTCCTTTTTATGGTGGAGAAATATTCCATTGTATATATGTACCACATCTTCTTTTTATTTTTATTTTTTTGCGGTATGTGGGCCTCTCACTGTTGTGGCCTCTCCCATTGCGGGGCACAGGCTCCGGATGTGCAGGCTCAGCAGCCATGGCTCATGGGCCCAGCCGCTCTGCAGCATGTGGGATCTTCCCAGACTGGGGCACGAACCCGTGTCCCCTGTATCGGCAGGTGGACTCTCAACCACTGCGCCACCAGGGAAGCCCTGTGCCACATCTTCTTTATCTATTTGTCTGTCGATGGACATTTAGGATGTTTCCATGTCCTGGCTTTTGTAAATAGTGCTGCAATGAACATTGGGGTGCACGTGTCTTTTTGAATTATGGTTTTCTCTGGGTATAGGCCAGGCAGTGGGATTGCTGGGTCATATGGAAATACTATTTTTATTTTTTTAAGGAACCTCCATACTCTTGTTCTCCATAGTGGCTGTATCAATTTACATTCCCACCAACAGTGCAAGAGGGTTCCCTTCTCTCCACACCCTCTCTAGCATTTGTTGTGTGTAGATTTTCTGATGATGCCCATTGTACTGGTGTGAGGTGATACTTCATTGTAGTTTTCATGTGCATTTCTCTAATAATTAGTGATGTTGAGCAGTCTTTCCTGTGCTTCTTGGCCATCTGTATGTCTTCTTTGGAGAAAAGTCTATTTAGGTCTTCTGCCCATTTTTGGATTGGGTTGTTTGTTTTTTAAATATTGAGCTGCATGAGCTGTTTATAAATTTTGGAGATTAATCCTTTGTCCATAGATTCATTTGCAAATATTTTCTCCCATTCTGAGGGTTGTCTTTTTGTCTTGTTTGTAGTTTCCTTTCCTTTGCAAAAGATTTTAAGTTTCATTTGTTTATTTTTGTGTTTTTTTTTCCATTACTCTATGAGGTGGATCAAAAAAGATCTTGCTGTGATTGATGTCAAAGAGTGTTCTTCCTATGTTTTCCTCTAAGAGTTTTATAGTGTCTGGTCTTACATTTAGGTCTTTAATCCATTTTGAGTTTATTTTTTGTACAGTGTTAAGAAGTGTTCTAATTTCATTCTTTTACATGTAGCTGTCCAGTGTCCCCAGCACCACATATTGAATAGGCTGTCTTTTCTCCATTGTATATCCTTGCCACCTTTGTCATAGATTAGTTGACCATAGGTGAGTGGGTTTATCTCTGGGCTTTCTATCCTGTTCCATTGATCTATATTGCTGTTTTTGTGCCAGTACCATATTGTCTTGATTACTGTAGCTTTGTAGTATAGTCTGAAGTCAGGGAGTCTGATTCCTCCAGCTCCGTTTTTTTCCCTCAAGATTGCTTTGGCTATTTGGGGTCTTTTTTGTCTCCATACAAATTTTAAGATTTTTTGTTCTAGTTCTGTAAAAAATGCCATTGGTAATTTGATAGGGATTGCATTGAATCTGTAGATTGCTTTGGGTAGTATACTCATTTTCACAATATTGATTCTTCCAGTCCAAGAACATGGTATATCTCTCCATATGTTCGTATCATCTTTAATTTCTTTCATCATGTCTTATGGTTTTATGCATACAGGTCTTTTTTCTCCCTAGGTAGGTTTGTTCCTAGGTATTTTGTTCTTTTCGTTGCAATGGTAAATGGGAGTGTTTCCTTAATTTCTCTTTCAGATTTTTCATCATTAGTGTATAGGAATGCAAGAGATTTCAATGCATTAATTTTGTATCCTGAAACTTTACCAAATTCATTGATTAACTCTAGTAGTTTACTGGTGGCATGTTTAGGATTCTCTATGTATAGTATCATGTCATCTGCAACCAGTGACAGTTTTATTTCCTCTTTTCCAATTTGTAGTCATTTTATTTCTTTTTCTTCTCTGATTGCTGTGACTAGGACTTCAAAACTGTGTTGAATAATAGTGTTGAGAGTGGACATCCTTGTCTTGTTCCTGATCTTAGAGGAAAGGCTTTCAGTTTTTCACCATTGAGAATGATGTTTGCTTTGGGTTTGTCATATTTGGCCTTTATAATGTTGAGGTAGGTTCCCTCTATGCCCACTTTCTGGAGAGTTTTTATCATAAATCAGTGTTGAAGGCCTCATAGAATGAGTTTCAGAGTGTTCCTTTCTCTGCAATTTTTTGGAAGAGTTTGAGAAGGATGGGCATTAGCTCTTCTCTAAATGTTTGATAGAATTCACCTGTGAAGCCATCTGGTCCTGGACTTTTGTTTGGTGGAAGATTTTCAATCACAGTTTCAATTTCATTACTTGTGATTTGTCTGTTCATATTTTCTATTTCTTCCTGGTTCAGTCTTGGAAGGTGATACCTTTCTAAGAATTTGTCCATTTCTTCCAGGTTGTCCATTTTATTGGCATAGAGTTGCTTGTAGTAGTCTCTTAGGATGCTTTGCATTTCTGCGGTGTCTGTTGTAACTTCTCCTTTTTCATTTTAAATTTTATTGATTTGAGTCCTCTCCCTCTTTTTCTTGATGAGTCTGGCTAATGGTTTATCAATATTGTTTATCTTCTCAAAGAACCAGCTTTTAGTTTTATTGATCTTTGCTATTGTCTTCTTTGTTTCTATTTCATTTACTTCTGCTCTGATCTTTATGATTTCTTTCCTTCTTCTAACTTTGGGTTTTGTTTGTTCTTCTTTCTCTAGTTCCTTTAGGTGTAAAGTTAGATTGTTTATTTGAGATGTTTGTTGTTTCTTGAGGTAGGCTTGTATTGCTATAAACTTCCCTCTTAGAACTGCTTTTGCTGCATCTCATAGGTTTTGGATCGTCATGTGTTCGTTGTAAGTTGTCTCTAGGTTTTTTTTTATTTCCTCTTTGATTTCTTCAGTGATCTCTTGGTTATTTAGTAACGTATTGTTTAGCCTCCATGTGTTTGTGTTTTTTATGTTTTTTCCACTGTAATTGATTTCTAATCTCATAGCGTTATGGTCAGAAAATATGCTTGATATGATTTCAATTTTCTTAAATCTACTGAGGCTTGACTTGTGATCCAAGACGTGATCTATCCTAGAGAATGTTCCGTGTACACGTGAAAAGAAAGAGTAATCTGCTGTTTTTGGATGGAATGTTCTATAAATATCAATTAAATCTATCTGGTCTATTGTGTCATTTAAAGCTTGTGTTTCCTTTTTAATTTTCTGTTTGGATGATCTGTCCATTGGTGTAAGTGAAGTGTTAAAGTCCCCCTCTGTTACTGTGTTACTGTCGATTTCCTCTTTCATAGCTGTAAGCACTTGCCTTATGTATTGAGGTGCTCCTATTCCCAAGATTTTGGATCATCTTTACTATCATTACTCTGAATTCTGTTTTAGGTAGACTGCCTATTTCCTCTTCATTTTTTTGGTCCCGTGCATTTTTACCTTGCTCCTTCATCTGCTGTGTATTTCTCTGTCTTCTCATTTTGCTTATCTTACTGTGTTTGGGGTCTCTTTTTCACAGGTTGCAGGTTCATAGTTCCTATTGTTTTTGGTGTCTGCCTCCAGTGGGTAAGGTTGGTTCAGTGGGTTGTGTAGGCTTCCTGGTGGAGGGGACTTGTACATGTGTTCTGGTGGATGAGGCTGGATCTTTTCTTTCTGGTGAGCAGGACCATGTCCAGTGGTGTGTTTTGGGGGTGTCTGTGAACTTATTATGATTTTACTCAGCCTCTCTGCTAATGGGTGATGTTGTGTTCCTGTCTTGCTAGTTGTTTGGCTTGGGGTGTCCAACACTGAAGCTTGCTGTTCATTGAGTAGAGCTGGGTCTTAGCATTGAGACGGAGATCTCTGGGAGAGCTCTCGTTGATTGATATTATGAGGGACCGGGAGGTCTCTGGTGGACCAATGTCCTAAACTTGGCTCTCCCACCTCAGAGGCTCAGGACTCACAACTGGCTGGAGCACCAAGATCCTGTCAGCCACACAGCCAGGTTCATGGGGAGTTTCTTGCCTTTTGGGAAGTCTGAGGTCTTCTGCCGGTGTTCAGTGGGTGTTCCGTAGGAGTTGTTCCACATGTAGATGTATTTTTGATGTATTTGTGGGGAGGAAGGTGATCTCCACGTCTTACTCCTCCGCCGTCTTGAAGGTCCTCCTGACAATTAATAGCTTCTTAAATGTTAGTTACAGTATGGAATCTGAAACCATACAAGTGAACATTCATACTGTTACATTAGAGTCCATTCATTTATCTTAAGCTCTGCATGAATCTTTAAACAAATGCCTGTTTTTATTTTTATTTTATTTTATTTTATTTTATTTTATCCATTTATTTTTGGCCATGCCCCATGGACTGCAAGATCTTTGTTCCCCAACTAGGTATTGAACCTGGGCCTCGGCAGTGAAAGCACCAAGTCCTAACCACTGGACTGCCAGGGAATTTCCCCAATGGATATTTTTAAAAATCATGCATTAATCATTTGGAGAATATTAGTTCACTGAATGATATAGATTTTCCAAATATTGACATATTATACAATATCAAAAATCACATCAGTTACCATCATCACAAATCTCATCAGGAAAACCTTTAAATATGTTGAAGCTATCAAGTTTATGGTGGTAAATACAAATCTTCTAAACTTCTACTTTTTGGTTGAAAGCTCACATTTTATTATTGGCAACAAATATTTTCAGTTGTTTTCCTTGAAATGACAATCTTGCTTCATTCATTTGAGAAAACGTTCACCAAAAATGCAAGTCTGACTAATCATAGTTGTCCATTTATCAGTTGTTGTTTCAAGTAAAAATGTTTCATGGGAAAAAAAACCTGCTAGTTCAGCCCCCAACTCAAATAATTGCCTAAGTGCTTTCCCTCAAAACAGAACAGCATCTAGAAGTGGACAGCTCTCCCCATGAAATCTTTATTCTTTTTGCCTTTTCACTACTTGCTTTTTTTCTCCATTAGTGCACAGGAAGACAATGCTCCTTATCTCTGGCAACTTAATCTACTGCTAAGGCCATAGATACACAACAAAAGTCCCTAGATTGTCTTGCTAAGGTGGCTTTTAGATAATGGAATTGCTTTAGATTACTAATTGGCTGAACAAGGAGGAGTGTGTCCAATAGCAAATTCCCTCTGTTGTACCTGGATCAACACCTCCGGTATTGTAGCAAATACAAGAAATTAACAAGATACTTGGCTAAAACCGACTGGTGCCCCTTCAGGTACTTTCTTTGATTTATTTGATTCCAACCAGTTTGTTTCATGGGGGCCCTAGCTAAGGAGTATACTTCAGTCTCTTTGTATTATTCTCCAAATAGTTATCATTGTAGTCTCCCTGGTGCACTATATTCTCTCAAAGGTCTTAAATGCATGTTCACAGCCATTAGCAGTACATCAGATGGTCTCACTGTACTTGGAGAAAGAAACAAGATGAACAAAGAGATGCACACCTAAGATAATTCTTCCACATATCTGATATCATAACATGAGTTTCACAATGAGACAACAGCTGCTTAACTCTGATGGTGCTTGAGAGTGGTGCTAATACTAAATTTATGGTCCATCTCTCATGTATAAAAGGATGACCAAAAGGGGGAAATTGTTTAATTAGTTAAACATGGAGGCCATTGGACTGAAGTGGCTCTAATGCCATGGCCGCCTATGTAAGCAAACCAAAATCTAAGCCTGTAAATGCCTCAGGGCTACAAAATCAAAACACTAAGGGCAGCCAATCACAAACAGCCAACTAGGCTTTAAGCTAAGCCAATCAATAATTTCCCTTACTTTGCTTCTGCTTTTTCTCTATAAAAAGTCATTTCCTGAGCTCCTGACAGTGAAGCATTCCTAACCACTTCCAGTTTGGTGCTGCCCAATTTCATTTGATTTTCCCTCAAATAAACTTTTAAAATTAAAAAAAAAAGGAAGCCCAGAGGGGAAGAGGAGCCCCATACTGAGGGGGGTGCACTGAGGGGAATGAGGCAATTATGCATATCCATATTCAGAAATAATCACAATTCTTAATTTCATTTAATGTCCATACCTGCTTTTAATACAAGGACCAATATACACATGCTGAATCAATTTCCTGTTGCTGCTATAAAAAAGTATCACAACTTAGTGGTTTAAAACAATACAGATTTCTTATCTTACAGTTCAGTAGGTCAGAAGTCTGACATAGGTCTCAACGTGCTAAAATAAAAGTATTGGCAGGGCTATGTTCCTTTCTGGAGGCCCAGAAAAGAATCTAGTTCCTTGCATTCTTCATTTTCTAGAGGATAACTTCATTCCTTAACCCATAACCCCTTCCCTCATCCTCAAAACCAGTAATATCAATTTCCCTGACCATTCTACCATCATCACATGCTTTCTCCCTGACCACAGCTGAGAAATGTTCTCCAATTTTAAGGACTCATGATTAGATTGGGCCCACCTTAATAATCCAGGGTAGTTCCCCATCTCAAGGTTTGTAGCCTAGTCACATCTGCAAAGTCCCCACATCACGTGTTCAAGCCATCATCATCTCTTACCTGTATCTCACCTGAATTATTATTATATAAATATATTATATTATAACTGGTCTCCATTTCCCACTATAGATAATTATCCTCACAGCAAGCTAAAAAGTTTTGTTTTGCACATTTTAAGTTTGATATTCTTGTTATACAATCAAGAGGATTTCAAATAGCTTTCTGGTATATATATGAATCTTCAATTCTGGAGTTCAGGGAGAGTTTTTGATTGGAGATATGAATTTAGAACACATCTCTGTATATATGGCATTTAAAATCGCAGGGCTGGAAGAGATCACCAAAGGAGCAGAGCTACAAAAGAGGCTGAGAACTGAGTCCTAGGGTATTTTAACAAGGAAAAAAAATCATCAAAGACTACTAGTCTATCAATGAAAGTAAGAGGAAAACTAGGAGCTTGTGGCTTTCTGGAAGAAAGTATTTTAGGAAGAATCAAGTAATCCGCTATGTCAAATGCTGTTGAGAAGTTGAACAGTATGAAAACGGAATATGAGGATTGTCAATGGATTTGGCAAGGTGGAAGTAGTGATTTCAACAAGAGCAGTTTCAGAGAAGTAGGTACAAAAGTCTGATTGCAGTGTGTGGCAGCTTTGGAAACGTGTCACTTAGATCTCTGGCTGCAGGGAGCATAGTTGACTGACAGCCCCAGCTGCAGTCCCTGTAAATCCACCACTGGATTTGTGCTCGAACCAAGCTTTCTGCTGGCAACCCCTAGCCAGTGATTGAACCTGGAGAGGTGTTAGTGCAGGTCCATTCCTGTGAGAGACAGGATTCTTCTAATAGGTAACTTTAGTTTAAGGACTTCCCATTAGCCTCACTGAAACTTTCTTAGAATTGAGCTACAGTCTGAGGTTCTTCCTAATCCTCCTTCCATCCCCTCTCCTTTCAGACCTATATAATTGTCTAACGGCTCTTCCCAACTACTTCTGCTCTCTCCCTTTATCATTCACAGACATTTCTCCCAATAAATCTCTTACCCATTTGATCCCATTTGGGTATCTACTTCTCAGAGTACTTTAACACAGAGTAGGTTAAATAAAGAATAGGAGGAAACAAACACTATAAAGAGGAGCAGAAAAATTACACCTGGTGAGGGAACATGAGGTCTAGGTTTGCTGTTGTTGTGATGTTGTGTAGATATGAGCTATTACATGTTTGCATGTTGACCAGAATTATCCCATAGAGAAGGAAAAACTAATGATGTAGGAGATAGAAGATAATTCTAGAAACAAAGTGCTTAAGTAGACAAACAGGTACGGGATCCAGTACACAAAGAGAGAGGTCACCAGCTCCAGCATCTTTTTCTCTGTATCTCCCTGTTGGGTTATACCCCACAGGCCTACAAGACTTGTGGCTGTCCAGCCTCAAGACCAAATAAAGGGCCTGGAGACAATGACAGAGACATCAATGGTTTTTTGGATAGGGGGATCTTACACATCCAAGAAAAAGGTCCTGGAGTGATACCCCACTGTGTACACCCAGGACGTGGCAACAGTCTTCACAAGTTGGGGGAGAAGGAGGCAACAATTTATAGGGGGAGTCGATATTAGGTTGGCTCATCAGTTGCCAGGGAAACCAGCAGCTGGGCCGGGGGCAAGCATGTAGGCAGTTACTGATTAAGCCCCATGATTAAGAGGATTGGATAATCATGTGAGTGAAGCAGGGACTAGTCAAGCAGGGGATGTACAGAGAGCAAGAGAATAGCATTTTAAATGGCCTGACCAGGCACTCCCCCATAGTTCATCCAGCTCTTCAAAGCCAGAAATACACCTTCTAGGGTAGAAGTAGTTTGTAATGTTCTTTAACACACATTATCTCATTTGATCCTCACAACTATACATGAATTGGCAGGCATTAGCATCATATGTGTAAAAGGTAAGAAAGCTAAAATTCAAAGAGCTTAAGTGAATTTCCAGGGTTTCTATGATTGGGAAAGAATAGACCTGAGAGTTAAAACTTTGTCTTCTGATTCCAAGTCCAGTATTCATTTTATTACTACACCCTGCTGCCTCTAAGAAAACACAAGAGGTTGGATGGAGGCTATAAAGAACAGGGTGGGCAGGGGATAATTATACCAGAGTTGAAAGTCAGTGTAGGGGAGAATTGGAGCTCATATTCAGGAGCCCAGACCTACTGAATAAACACATCCATCAGCAAATGTGAAATAGAATGGGAATCCTTCTGACTGACAGATCATTCTGAAGATACGAGCCAGCCAATACAAAATCCAAGTGTAAGCAACAAGACAGATGCTGGGATACTGCAGACCAGAACAAGAAGGCTCAAAGCTGAGAGCAGGAAGGAATAGTTGGGAGAATTTGTGACCCCCTAGAGCAGTGCTTCAGGCATTTTTATAGGGTGCCACACTTAGGCCGTAGATTGGAAGGGAATCATTAAGGATTCTGAGTTAGCAGGGATGTAGGCGTGTTAGAATTCAAAGATAACTGAATTCAAAGTTTCCTGTCATGGGAGACCATATGGATGCGCTCAAGAATACTAAGAGAGAAGCTGGGGGATTGAGGGAAGGTTGTGATAGAGGCAGATGACTAATTCCTCCTGATATACTGATGATGTTTGGGATGGGGGAAGATTCCTCTCTGGATCTGAGGGGAAATATTTGATTAGTTTAATGAAGAGGTAAAACTGGTATCATGTCTTTAAGTCCTTAGTCACGGGAAGGATGGAAAAGAGGAGGCTCAAGTAGGCCCTGGGTATCAGGAAGGAAGGAACAGGTCTTTTATTTTTTCCTGAATTCCTTGATCACAATGGTGAATAATACATCTTTCCTGACTTGTTAAAACTTTAGAATACTTAATTTTCATGTTCTTGTCCAAAACATCATCTTTTTTTTGCAAAAATTATGTCTGCTTTTTCCATTATAGGGACAGAAATAACAATAGTTCCCACTTCACATTACACAGCCTTCCTGTACATAAAACCCAGTCAATTCTACCAACCCATCTCTCCCTATCTTTCTCCCTCTCTCCTCTTTTCCTCTCCTCCTCTCATTCCCTTCCTCTGCCTCTGTCTCTGTCTCTCTCTTATAAGCATGCTCTAGAATGTAAGTTTTGACCTTATAGTTTTTTCATAAACTCTATCTTCCTTATGAAGGGAGGATCAGTCATTAAGGATGTATAGTGGAGAAAGAGAGTAAAGAAATCTCAAGATCCACCATAAAAGGCCAAAACCACAATGAAAGTTATAGACAGGAAACAACTGAGAGGAAGCTGAGTAATGCAACTTAGAAGTCCATACCTTTGGCTGCAGTTCCATTGGCACTCCATCTTTCAGAACCCTGGGATGCATGATGGATGACTAAGAGAGAAGTAAATGGAATATATGTGCAAATAAGTATCCTTTAGTTCAGATTGTTCACTGACCATTTAAATATTTTCTCTCTTCCAGATCTGGTCTCTGATCCTCAATATAATTGAAGTCCTCCTACTCTTAAGATAGAAATAAATCTTCTCATCATATAGGCAATCTCTACATTTTATACTCTATATTTTGCTACTGCATTCATCTTAGGCTTCTTATACTATAGATTTTTATGCAGTTTACACCCATTTTCTTAATTTGTTCAATACTGAATTAATCATTTTCCATTCAGCCCTCCTGTGCTCTGGACTAAGTGCCTTCATAGATTATGAACTACACAAGGGAAGAGTATTACTTCTCTCTGTGATCTGTCACAGGGGAGGATCCCCCCAAAATGTTGCATAGATACATGGATGAATGGATGGATTACTCTCCCCTTATCCTCCATTCTCCACCTATTAATGCCTTACCTCAAATGCTCCCTCTTTCACGAAACCACTCTTGAGTTTATCCTCCAGATATTTGCCCTCATTTATTTGAATCCTTAAAGACTTTGTCTCACTTATCTTTATATCTCCTGTTGTACCTAATACAGAATTTAGATGAGCAATAAATATTTTTGAATGTAATTTAATCTAGAGTAATTTGATTCTCATAATACCCTTGCAAGATAGGTAGAACTGGTATTATTGAACTCATTTTATCAACTAAGAAACTGAGGTTTAGAGAAATTAATGATGATCACCTCACTGGCCCAAGAGCTGGCCATAAGGAGAGCACAGAGTGGGAGAGGAGAACCAGCGTCTACCAGCATCATTTCCTGGCTCAGTATGCCTTAAGCAGATCTGTTTTTAAACAGCCTTTAAAAGGAACGTGCTGGGTCATAAAAACAAAACACTTCTGCATGTAGGAAGAGGATAAGATCTTTAACGATATTTTCCTGCTTTGATCTTTCCTTTAGTAGGGCATATGTCATATTTTCCTTTTAACCAGCATACATCCATCACCATACACCATCTTACCCAGATGTCTTATGTGTCTAGAATCTGTTCTTATGCTTTAATGTCACCATTCCCACCTAGTCAAGGCCCCCTCTGTAGTGGGGAGTATAAAATTGCTGTAGTTCTTTAATTGCCCCTTTCACCATATGGATCCCTCCACCTTCCAGTTAATTTTCCACATCAATGCTAATAAACTTTTCAAAAATGTCATCGTTTACATACCTGCCAACACCACCCCACAATATTTTTTAATGGCTGCCCTCTGATTTCAGAATAGGATCAAATTCCTCAGCCTGAAATTCTATCTGCTCACAGCCTCATCACCAACCTCATTAGCAACCTTTCCTTGTACTATTCCTCAAAGGAGCCTTGCATTCTTTAAGTTCAGTGTTCTCTCCCCTCTTAGTCAATTCTGCTATTTAAAAATGTCTTCTCCTTTCTTCACCTTTTATCTAAATGCTACACTATCTTCAAAGCACAGCTCAAAGGCTACCTTTGCTCTGAAGTTTTACCATATACATCATCCTTTGGTAATCACTCTTCCCTTGAATTCCCTTTAGCACTATTCATATGCTACCTGACTATCTTTTAAGGTACATATACTCACTGACCCCAAATAAATCTTTAATCATCCCAAACTGAAGCTGTATAGCCATTAAACAGTAACTCCCCACTCCCCCCAGCCACTGTTTTAAAAAATCTCCTCTTGTGATTATACTGTGCACTATGATTGAGAAACTCTGATTTACAGGTTAGTCCATCCATCCTCAGCTCTAGCCCCATGTTACCACTGAGGCTTAGAAATCATTGTTGACTGCACTGTGCCACAGGTGGTGGCATTCTGTGGTATCTTGTTAGCAAGCTTTCCTAAATTTTTCATTGGGGCAGTTGACTGTGTACATGGCTCCTTTCTGTTCAAGTTTCTGGTGTTACCCAGATCTGTGTGACTCTTAGAGTTCACAGCACTAACGGACTCAAGTTCTGTTTTCCAGCTCACTCTCTGAGTCTTCTCCCCTATTTCTCAGGGTTTGGTCCCCAACCTGTTTAGGTTTGCTTTTTTCAAAAAAAATTCTGGAATGTCCTGGATTTGCATCTTCATAATCATATTCTCCAGTACATTCCTGCCTGAAGAGGAGGATGAGGCTTTTTCTTTGTGGTTGTCATGCTACATCATTCATTGCCCACGAGGTGTCAAGTGACCATTATGTTAAAGAAACGTGTATGAGCCTGGGCATTTTAGAAGGCACTAATTATTGATAGCGGGAAAAGGTGATGAACAAATCTTAAGCTTTCTATTTCAGGATAATGAACTGATTCTTAACTTTTTTAGCTGCTAAAATATCTAGAATGCATGATTTATTCATTGCTCTTCTATCATAACATAGAACTTGACGAGAATGAGGAGAAATAGAGAGGGGTTATAACACAGACTTATTTGAAATTTTGAAGTTACAATGTTGAAGTTGTAAGCCTACTTTCACTCATGTTTGAAATTAAGGCAACAACATATGTCAAGGAAGAGTAAAGAACAAAAAGTATGGTGCAATTATTTAGACTTTTTATCATTCACTTACCTACTGAGCACCTGCTACCACACTAGATACAGAGAGAAGTTCAAAAATGAAAATGCATGGTCCTGAGGACCTTCAAAATGGCGAAGGAGTAAGACGTGGAGATCACCTTCCTCCCCACAAATACATCAGAAATACATCTACATGTGGAACAACTCCAAAAGAACACCTACTGAACGCTGGCAGAAGAACTCAGATGACCCAAAAGGCAAGAAACTCCCCACGTACCTGGGTAGGGCAAAAGAAGAAAGGAAAAACAGAGACAAAAGAATAGGGACGGGACCTGAACATCAGGAAGGGAGCTGTGAAGGAGGAAAAGTTTCCACACATTAGGAAGCCCCTTCACTGGTGGAGATGGGGATGGGGGGGCGGGGGGGGAGGAGGCGGAGCTTCAGAGCCACCGAGGAAAGCGCAGCAACAGGCGTGCAGAGGGCAAAGCGAAGAGATTCCCGCACAGAGGATCGGTGCCGACCAGCACTCACCAGCCTGACAGGATTGTCTGCTCACCCACCAGGGCGGGTGGGGGCTGGGAGCTGAGGCTTGAGCTTTGGAGGTCAGATGCCAGGGAGAAGACTGGGGTTGGCTGCATAAACACAGCCTGAAGGGGGCTAGTGAGCCACAGCTAGCCAGGAGGGAGTCCCGGGAAAAGTTTGGACCTGCCTAAGAGGCAAGAGACCATCGTTTCGGGGTGCACGAGGAGAGGGGGCTCAGAGCACTGCCTACACGAGCTCCAGAGACAGGCGTGAGCACAGCTATCAGCGCGGACATCAGAGACAGGCACGAAACGCTAACACTACTGCTGCAGCCACCAAGAAGCCTGTGTGCAAGCACAGGTCACTTTCCACACCTCCCCTCCTGGGAGACTGTGCAGCTCGCCACTGCCAGGGTCCTGTGATCCAGGGACAACTTCCACGGGAGAACACACAGCACACCTCAGGCTGTTGCAATGGCATGCCAGCCTCTGCCACTGCAGGCACACCCCACATTCCATATCCCTGCCTCCCCCAAGCCTCAGTGACTCAGCGCCCCCGAATCAGCTGCTCCTTTAACCCCCTCCTGTCTGGGTGAAGAACAGACACCAGAGGGCGACCTACATACAAAGGCGGAGGCCAAATCCAAAGCTGAACCCCAGGAGCTGTGCGAACAAAGAAGAGAAAGAGAAATCTCTCCCAGCAGCCTCAGGAGCAGCGGATTAAATCTCCACAATCAACCTGACGTACCCTACATCTGTGGAATGCAGTGAATAGACAATGAATCATCCCAAAACTGAGGCGGTGGACTTTGAGAGCAACTGTAGACTTGGGGTTTGCTGCCTGCATCTAATTTGTTTCTAGTTTTATGTTTATCTTAGTTTAGTATTTAGAGCTTATTATCATTGGTAGACTTGTTTATTGATTTGGTTGCTCTCTTCCTTTTTTTAAATATATATATATATTTTTTCCTTTTACTCTTTTTGTGAGTGTGTATGTGTATGCTTTTTTGTGTGATTTAGTCTGTATAGGTTTGCTTTTACCATTTGCCCTAGTGTTCTGTCTGTCTGTTTTTTTTACTAAAGATTTTAGAGCTTGTTATCATTGGTGGATTTGTTTATTGGTTTGGTTGCTCACTTCTTTTATTTTTTAAATTACTTTTCAATTTTTTACTTTAATATTATTAAAATTTTTTAATTTTAATAACTTGATTTTTTTCTTTCTTTATTTATTTTTTTCTTTTCTCCCTTTTCTTCTCAGCCGTGCGGCTGACAGGGTCTTGGAGCTCTGGCCGGGTGTCAGGCCTGAGCCTCTGAGGTGGCAGAGCCAAGTTCAGGACATTGGTCCACCAGAGACCTCCCGGCCCCTCATAATATCAATCAGAGAGACCTCTCCCAGAGATGTCCATCTCAACGCTAAGACACAGCTCCACTCAACAACCAGCAAGATGCAGTGCTGGACACCCCATGCCAAACAACTAGCAAGACAGGAACACAACCCCACCCATTAACAGAGAGGCTGAATAAAATCATAATGAGTTCACAGACACCCTAAAACTCACCACCAGAAACGGCCCTGCCCACCAGAAAGACAAGATCCAGCTTCATCCACCAGAACACATGCACCACTCCCCTCCACCAGGAAGCCTACACAACCCATTGAACCAACCTTATCCACGGGAGGCACACACTAAAAACAATGGGAACTATGAACCTGCAGCCTGTGAAAAAGAGACCCCAAACACAGTAAGCTAAGCAAAATGAGAAGACAGAGAAATGCACAGCAGATGAAGGAGCAAAGCAAAAACCCATCAGACCAAACAAATGAAGAGGAAATAGGCACTCTACCTGAAAAAGAATTCAGAGTAATGATAGTAAAGATATCCAAAATCTTGGAAATAGAATGGAGAAAATACAAGAAACGTTTCACAAGGACCTAGAAGAAGAAAAGAGCAAACAATGATGAACAACATAATAAATAAAATTAAGAATTCTCTAGAAGGACTCAATAGCAGAATAACTGAGGCAGAAGAATGGATAAGCGACATGGAAGATAAAATAGTGGAAATAACTTCCACAGAGCAGAATAAAGAAAAAAGAATGAAAAGAATTGAGGACAGTCTCAGAGACCTCTGGGACAACATTAAATGACCAAAATTCGAATTATAGGTGTCCCAGAAGAAGAGGAGAAAGAGAAAGGGACTGAGAAGATATTTGAAGATATTATAGTTGAAACTTCCTTAATATGGGAAAGGAAATAGTCAATCAATTCCAGGAAGCACAGAGCGTCCCATACAGGATAAATCCAAGGAGAAACACGCCAAGACACATATTAATCAAACTATCAAAAATTAAATACAAACACAAAATATTGAAAGCAGCAAGGGAAAAGCAACAACTAACATACAAGGGAATCCCCATAAGGTTAACAGCTGATCTTTCAGCAGAAACTCTGCAAGCCAAAAGAGTGTGGCAGGACATACTTAAAGCAATGAAAGGGAAAAACCTACAACCAAGATTACTCTACCCAGCAAAGATCTCATTCAGATTTTTTTTTTCATTCAGATATGATGGAGAAATTTAAACCTTTACAGAGAAGCGAAAGCTAAGAGAATTCAGCACCACCAAACCAGCTTTACAAAAATGCTAAAGGAACTTCTCCAAGCAGGAAACTCAAGAGAAGGAAAAGACCTACAATAACAAACCCAAAACAATTAAGAAAATGGTCATAGGAACATATATACTGATAATTACCTTAAATGTAAATAGATTTACAATCTATTTACAATCAAAAGACATAGACTGGCTGAATGGATACAAAAACAAGACCCATATATATGCTGTCTATAAGAGACCCACTTCAGACCTAGGGACACATACAGACTGAAAGTGAGGGGATGGAAAAAGATATTCCTTGCAAATGGAAATTAAAAGACAGCTGGAGTAGCAATACTCATATCAGATGAAATAGACTTTAAAATAAAGACTGTTACGAGACAAGGAAGGACACTACATAATGATCAAGGGATCAATCCAAGAAGAAGATATAACAATTATAAATATTTATGCACCCAACATATGAGCACCTCAATACATAAGGCAAATGTTAACAGCCATAAAAGGAGAAATCAAGAGTAACATCTCATAGTAGGGGACTTTAACACCCCACTTTCATCAATGGGCAGATGATCCAAAATGAAAATAAATAAGGAGGAAAAAGAATGAAATAATGCTATTTGCAGCAACATGGATGGACCTGGAGATTTTCATAGGAAGTGTAATAACCGACTCCCTCTTGACAGAGCACCAGAATCACAACTAACTGCTGAACAATCACTGACAGGAAGACACTGGAACTCACCAAAAAAGATACCCAAATCCAAAGACAAAGGAGAAGCAACAATGAGATGGTAGGAGGGGCGCAATCACAATAAAATCAAATCCCATAACTGCTGGGTGGGTGACTCACAAACTGGAGAACACTTATACCCCAGAAGTCCACCCACTGGAGTGAGGGTTCTGTGCCCCAGAAGTCAGGCTTCCCAACCTGGAGGTCTGGCAATGGGAGGAGAAATTCCTAGAGAATCAGACTTTGAAGGCTAGTGGGATTTGATTGCAGGACTTTGAAAGGACTGGGGGAAACAGACACTCCATGCTTGGAGGGCACTCACAAACTAGTGTGCGCATTGGGACCCAGGGGAAGGAGCAGTGACCCCATAGGAGACTGAACCAGACCTACCTGCTAGTGTTGGAGGGTCTCCTGCAGAGGTGGGGTGTGGCTGTGTCTCAACATGAGGACAATCACACTGGCAGCAGAAGTGCTGGGAAGTACTCCTTGGCATGAGCCCTCCCAGAGTCCACCATTAGCCCCACCAAAGAAACCGGGTAGGCTCCAGTGTTGTGTCCCCTCAGGCCAAACAACCAACAGGGAGGGAAGCCGGTGCCACCCATCAGCAGACAAGCAGATTAAAGTTTTACTGAACTCTACCCAACAGAGGAACAGCCAGCTGTACCCACCACCAGTCCCTCCCATTAGGAAACTTGCACAAGCCTCTTAGATAGCCTCATCCACCAGAGGGCAGACAGCAGAAGAAAGAAGAAGTACAATCCTGCAGCCTGTGGAACACAAACCACATTCACAGAAAGACAGACAAAATGAAAAGGCAGAGGGCTATGAAACAGATGAAGGAACAAGATAAAACCCCAGAAAAGCAACTAAATGAAGTGGAGATAGGCAACCTCCCAGAAAAAGAATTCAGAATAATGATAGTGAAGATGATCCAGGACCTTGGAAAAAGAATGAAGGAAAATATCAAGAAGATGCAATAAATGTTTAACAAAGACCTAGAAGAATTAAAGAACAAAAAAACAGAGATGAACAATACAATAACTGAAAGGAAAAATACACTAGAAGGAATCAATAGCAGAATAACTGAGGCAGAAGAACGGATGAGTGACCTGGAAGACAGAATGGTGGAATTCACTGCTGCGGAACAGAGTAAAGAAAAAAGAATGAAAAGAAATGAAGACAGCCTAAGAGACCTCTGGGACAACATTAAACACAACAACATTCGCATTACAGGGGTCCCAGAAGGAGAAGAGAGAGAGAAAGGACCCGAGAAAATATTTGAAGAGATTATAGTTGACAACTTCCCTAACATGGGAAAGGAAATAGCCACCTAACTGCAGGAAGCGCAGAGAGTCCCATACAGGATAAACCCAAGAAAAAACATACCGAGACACATAGTAATCAAATCGGCAAAAATTAAAGACAAAGAAAAATTATTGAAAGCAGCAAGGGAAAAACGACAAATAAAACACAAGGGAACTCCCATAAGGTTAACAGATGATTTCTCAGCAGAAACTCTACAAGCCAGAAGGCAGTGGCATGACATATTTCAAGTGATGAAAGGGAAGGACCTACAACCAAGATTACTCTACCCAGCGAGGATCTCATTCAGATTCGACAGAGAAATCAAAAGCTTTACAGACAAGCAAAAGGTAAGAGAATTCAGGACCACAAAACCAGCTTTACAAAAAATGCTAAAGGAACTTCTCCAAGCAGGAAACTCAAGAGAAGGAAAAGACCTACAATAACAAACCCAAAACAATTAAGAAAATGGTCATAGGAACATATATACTGATAATTACCTTAAATGTAAATAGATTTACAATCTATTTACAATCAAAAGACATAGACTGGCTGAATGGATACAAAAACAAGACCCATATATATGCTATCTATAAGAGACCCACTTCAGACCTAGGAACACATACAGACTGAAAGTGAGGGGATGCAAAAAGATATTCCATGCAAATGGAAATCAAAAGATAGCTGGAGTAGCAATACTCATATCAGATGAAATAGACTTTAAAATAAAGACTATTACAAGAGACAAGGAAGGACACTACATAATGATCAAGGGATAAATCCAAGAAGATATAACAATTATAAATATATATGCACACAACATAGGAGCACCTCAATACATAAGGCAACTGTTAACACCTGTAAAAGAGGAAATCGACAGTAACACAATAACAGTGTGGGACTTTAACACCTCACTTACACCAATGGACACATTATCCAAACAGAAAATTAATAACGAAACACAAGCTTTCAATGACACAATAGACCAGATAGATTTAAGTGATATTTATAGGACATTCCATCCAAAAACAGCAGATTGCACTTTTTTCTCAAGTGCACATGGAACATTCTCCAGGATAGATCACATCTTCGGTTACAAATCAAGCCTCTGTAAATTTAGGAATATTGAAATCATATCAAGCATATTTTCTGCCCCTAATGCTATGAGATTAGAAATCAATTACAGGGGGAAAAAACGTAAAAAACACAAACACATGGACACTAAACAATACATTACTAAATAACCAAGAGATCACTGAAGAAATCAAGAGGAAATCACAAAATACCTACAGACAAATGACAATGAAAACACAACGATCCAAAACCTATGGGATGCTGCAAAAGCAGTTCTAAGAGGGAAGTTTATAGCAATACAATCCTACCTCAAGAAGCAACAAACATCTCAAATAAACAATCTAACTTTACACCTAAAGGAACTAGAGAAAGAAGAACAAACAAAACCTAAAGCTAGTAGAAGGAAAGAAATCATAAAGATCAGAGCAGAAATAAATGAAATAGAAACAAAGAAGACAATAGCAAAGATCAATAAAACTAAAAGCTGGTTCTTTGAGAAGATAAACAATATTGATAAACCATTAGCCAGACTCATCAAGAAAAAGAGGGAGAGGACTCAAATCAATAAAATTAGAAATGAAAAAGGAGAAGTTACAACAGACACCGCAGAAATACAAAGCATCCTAAGAGACTACTACAAGCAACTCTATGCCAATAACTGGAAAACCTGGAAGAAATGGACAAATTCTTAGAAAGGTATCACCTTCCAAACTGAACCAGGAAGAAATAGAAAATATGAACAGACCAATCACAAGTAATGAAATTGAAACTGTGATTAAAAATCGTCCAACAAACAAAAGTCCAGGACCAGATGGCTTCACAGGTGAATTCTATTAAACATTTAGAGAAGAGCTAACACCCATCCTTCTCAAACTCTTCCAAAAAATTGCAGAGGAAGGAACACTCCCAAACTCATTCTATGAGGCCACCATCACCCTTATACCAAAACCAGACAAAGATACTACACAAAAGGAAAATTATGGACCAATATCACTGATTAATATAGATGCAAAAATTCTCAACAAAACACTAGCAAACAGAGTCCAACAACACATTAAAAGGATCATACACCATGATCAAGTGGGATTTATCCCAGGGATGCAAGGATTCTTCAATATACACAAATCAATCAATGTGATACACCATATTAACAAATTGAAGAAGAAAAACCATATGATCATCTCAATAGATGCAGAAAAAGCTTTTGACAAAATTCAACACCGATTTATGATAAAAACTCTCCAGAAAGTGGGCATAGTGGGAACCTACCTCAACATAATAAAGGCCATATATGACATACTCACAGCAAACATCATTCTCAATGGTGAAAAACTGAAAGCATTTCATCTAAGATCAGGAACAAGACAAGGATGTCCACTCTCACCGCTATTATTCAACATAGTTTTGGAGGTCCTAGCCATGGCAATCATAGAAGAAAAAGAAATAAAAGGAATACAATTTGGAAAAGAAGAAGTAAAACTGTCAGTGTCTGCAGATGACATGATACTATACATAGAGAATCCTAAACATGCCACCAGTAAACTACTAGAGTTAATCAATGAATTTGGTAAAGTTTCAGGATACAAAATTAATGCACTGAAATCTCTTGCATTCCTCTAGACTAATGATGAAAAATCTGCAGGAGAAATTAAGGAAACACTCCCATTTACCACTGCAACAAAAAGAGTAAAATACCTAGGAATAAACCCACCAAAGGAGACAAAAGAACTGTATGCAGAAAAATATAAGACACTGGTGAAAGAAATTAAAAATGATACAAACAGATGAAGAGATATACCATGTTCTTGGATTGGAAGAATCAATATCATGAAAATGACTATACTACTCAAAGGAATTTACAGATTCAATGCAATCCCTATCAAATTACCAATGGCATTTTTCACAGAACTAGAACAAAAAATCTTAAAATTTGTATGGAGACACAAAAACCCCGAATGGCCAAAGCGGTCTTGAGGGAAAAAACGGAGCTGGAGGAATCAGGCTCCCTGACTTCAGATTATACTACAAAGCTACCGCATTCAAGACAGTATGGTACTGGCACAAAAACAGAAATACAGATCAATGGAACAGGATAGAAAGCCCAGAGATAAACCCCCACACATATGGTCACCTAATCTTTAATGAAGGAGGCAAGGATACACAATGGAGAAAAGACAGCCTCTACAATAAGTGGTGCTGGGAAAACTGGACAGTTACATGTAAATGAATGAAATTAGCACACTTCCTAACACCATACACAAAAATAAACTAAAAATGGATTAAAGACCTAAATGTATGACCAGACACTATAAAACTCTTAGAGAAAACAAGCAGAACACTCTATGACATAAATCACAGCAAGATCCTTTTTGACCCACCTCTTAGAGAAAGGGAAATAAAAATAAAAATAAACAAATGGGACCTAATGAAACTTAAAAGCTTTTGCACAGCAAAGGAAACCATAAACAAGATGAAAAGACAACCCTCAGAATGGGAGAAAATATTTGCAAAGGAAGCAACTGACAAAGGATTAATCTCCAAAATAGACAAACAGCTCATGCAGCTCAATATCAAAAAAAACAAACAACCCAATCCAAAAACGGGCAGAAGACCTAAATAGACATTTCTCCAAAGAAAATATACAGATCGCATGAAAGGATGATCAACATCACTAATCATTAGAGCAATGCAAATCAAAACTACAATGAAGTATCACCTCACACCAGTCAGAATGGCCATCATCAAAAAGTCTACAAACAATAAATGCTGGAGAGGGTGTGGAGAAAAGGCAACCTTTTTGCACTGTTGGTGGGAATGTAAATTGATACAGCTACTATGGAGAACAGTATGGAGATTCCTTTAAAAACTAAAAATAGAACCACCATATGGCCCAGCACTCCCACTACTGGGCATATACCCTAAGAAAACCATAATTCAAAAAGAGTCATGTACCACAATGTTCATTGCAGCACTATTTACAATAGCCAGGACACAGAAGCAACCTAAATGTCCATCAACTGAGGAATGGATAAAGAAGATGTGGGGCTTCCCTGGTGGTGCAGTGGTTGAGAGTCCGCCTACCAATGCAGGGAACACGGGTTCGTGCCCTGGTCCGGGAAGATCCCACATGCCGCGGAGCGGCTGGGACCATGAGCCATGGCTGCTGAGCCTGCGCGTCTGGAGCCTGTGCTCCGCAATGGGAGAGGCCACAACAGTGAGAGGCCTGCGTACCACAAAAAAAGAAAAAAAAGAAAAAAAATGATGTGGCACATATATACAATGGAATATTACTCAGCCATAAAAAGAAACAAAATTGAGTTATTTGTAGTGAGGTGGATGTACCTAGAGATTGTCATACAGAGTGAAGTAAGTCAGAAAGAGAAAAACAAATACTGTGTGCTAACACAGATATATGGAATCTAGAAAAAAAAAATTTCTGAAGAACCTAGGGGCAGGATAGGAATAAAGATGCAGATGTAGAGAATGGACTTGAGGACTTGGGGAGGGGGAAGTGTAAGCTGCGATGAAGTGAGAGAGTGGCATGGACTTATATACACTACCAAATGTAAAACAGATAGCTAGTGGGAAGCAGCAGCATAGCACAGGGAGATCAGCTCGGTGCTTTGTGACCACCTAGAGGGGTGGGATAGGGAGGGTATGAGAGAGACACAAGAGGGAGGGGATATGGGGATGTATGTATACGTATAGCTGATTCACTCTGTGATACAGCAGAAACTAACACACCATTGTAAAGCAATTATACTCCCATAAAGATGTTAAAAAAAAAGAAAAATAAGAAAATGCATGGTCCTACTCTCTAGGAGCTTACAATATAGTACTGGAAAGACAAAATAAACAGTTTACAAAGTAAAATTATTAGCAAAAATGAAGAGTGATATGCATAAGGTATAGTGAGAGTAAAGAGAAAAAGGAAGATCCACTCCAATTGTGTAAAATCAGGAAAGACTTGATGGCAGAAATAAAATTTGAGCAACGTTTCTGATGGCAGGTACAATTTTAGTATGTCAATGTTGTAGAAATATCTGTCCAGTTTTCTGGAATAGTATTAACAAAAGGATAGAGTCTGGCTGGAACACAGTTTCCTCAGTGGAATAGCTAGAGAGAAGCACAGATTAGGGGCTTTTCTTACTAGACTATGGGGAACGATTAATCTTTCTATCCAGATGAGTGTCATAAGTAGAGTTGTGTTTCAGGTACATGAATTTGACCACAATGTGTTGGCTGAATAGGAATAGGGAAGATTATAGGCAGGCATAAAGCAATACTAGATTGCCTTCTAAAGTTTACATTCTCACTCTTACATAAGTGGCAGCTTGATAGAGTGGAAAAAGCACTGGATTTTAAGTCAGAAGGCATTCTCTGACTATGTCTCTTACTAGCTGTGACTTTGGCATGTTAGTTAATATCTGTATCCTCAGTTTCTTTCCCTGATAAGTGGAATTAATGCCTGTCTTTTAGAATTGCTTTGGTAAATGAGATACGCCTCAGAACACAATGCCTTGTACAAAGTAAGTGCTCAATGAATGGTTGGTTTCCCTCCTTTTCTACCGAATTCATATTTGAAAGGTGTTTATTTCTATGACTGTCTTTTAATACAGCTTGAGTTAGTGAACACCCACATAGTTTATTTCAGTATTTTAGATGATGCCAAAGTTTGTGACACAGAAGGAAAGATTACATGACATTTACACTTGGGAGAATACGTTTAAAATCAGGAAATGAACAGGTCTTTGGGTTCTCCAGACAGTCTGAGTTTGTTCAACATTCATTTAACAAATATTTATTGAGCCCCTACATGGGTCTGTGACTGTGCAAGAAGATAACAAAAGTAGATACAACTCAGTCCTGCTCTGGAGAAGTTCCAAGTCAAATATCAGAGATATATCAATACACAGAAAATTTACGAGTTTATGATAAGTGCTAGGAGAAGTTTATACAAAGTGTTACTGGAGCACAAAAGAATGTGTAACTAGCTGAGTTTGCCATGGTCATGGAAAGCTTCACAAGGAAGTAATCCTTTTAGATAAGTCGGAGTGTTCATCTGCTACACAGGTGAAGAAAGAACATTACTGGCAGGGGAAATAGTGTGTAAAAATATGAAGAAGGGAGGGATTGCATTTGACTGCCTTTAACTGAAAACAAAAATAACAGAGGTTTAAACAAAGTTGGGCTTTATTTTTCGTATATACGAGGAAACCTAGAGGTTCAAGGATGTCAGGTTCTAGGTCTTTGAGATTCTTTTGGTCTATATTCCAAAAGAAGCTGAGAAATAAATGTTTTCCTTTATTTATTTATTTTACCTTTTTTTAAGTTGGGCACAAAATTACCCCCAACAAAATCAAAATTCTGTTAAAAAGCAACAAAGTGGAGATGATATTTGGTGTAGGCAACAAACAGCACTGTTGTAGCATTTTTAGGGGATTGCAAATAGTGTGGCAGGATGATGGAATTTCAGAGAGTGATAGATGAGGCTGGAGAGGCAAGCAGATGAGGCAAGGGAAAATCTAAAAGTTTATTTGTGCAATTTTTTCATGAGAGGTCCAAGGTTCCATTGATGGGATATCAGGAAGATTTGCTTAGTTACAGTCACAGCAATAGGAATGAAAAGTTCTTCATTCCCATAACATTTTGGCCAATTGATCAGAAACCTCCCAAGTCCTTGAAATGTAGCCAAGTGCAGGGTTCCCGCAGGAAATACTGGTTGTTTTGTATAGGCTGCAATGACCTGTTTTTAATCTCATGCCTTGTTAAATGATAAAAGTCACCACAGACAACAATATTTCTTTTTTCTTTTGTCCCTCTATTTCTTTCTTCTTTTTGCCTTGAATTTACACCAGTGTGTGGCCCAGTGACTTCATGTCTTCTTCTTAATGAGTTTTCAGCAAGATTCCAAACCCATGACTGAAAGCCAGGCATGTTATTTCTAGGTTCCAAAGTTTCTGAGACTTAATTTTTTTTAAATATTTTTCAAGTTTCCATTGTTCTCTCACATAGTTGCAACTCCTCTTCCTCTTCCCCTGCAGCTTTCCACAGTTCCCTGTAAGAAACGCCTTCAGCACACTCCCCTTCTCCCTCCTGACTTCTTCCCTCCCTGCACACTCTTATCCTCTCTTGCAGGAGGAAAGGTCAGGGAAGCATTTAGTTACCTGTAGAGTTAAGTGCTTTCTAGTTCCTGACTAAACCCCTCCTACCACCAAATTAAACCTATATCCAACATTGTTGATATACACAATGTTTTGAAGATTCTTTTTTTCATCTCAAAAGCAATACCTTTTTCTTATAAAAAACTTGAAAAATACAGACCAACCAGAAAAGAAATGGGACTCATCCATAATCCCACCATCCAAAAATACCCGCTATTAACACTTTGGTATATGCGGTTTCCTTTTAATCTTTCTGTTATGCAAATAGATTGTGTACATTTTTTGATGATATCATTCTGTATATATTGCCTTGTAACGTGCTTTTAGTTAAAAATGCACCATAATGGCTTTCTTTTTCAGTGATTCTTAAAATTTTGAATTTAATATTATTTAAATTACATATATATGCGTGCATATGTATATATATGTATACATATATATTATAGTTTGAAAATCAAATACTATGACATAATGAAAAATAGCAGCAGGTCCCTGCCCCAGTCTGCCCCATCCTACATGTTCATCCCTCAGGGTCAGACACTTGCAACTGTCTTAATTGCTTCTCTTTGAATAGATGTATTTCTAAATAGTAATAATCATAACCTTTATGATTATTTCTGGGTTTTAAATTTCAGACACTGAAAATGTCTACTATAATGGAAGACAAGGACTTAGAACTCATAAACTCCTCCCTGAATGCACATAGGTATTTCCTCTCCTCTTGGAATTGTATAACAATTTTTACTAAATCATCATTTAGTGTTTACATTAAAATGACATCAACACTGTGAATGTACTTAATGCCACTAACTGTACACTTCACATGGTTAAAATTGTACATTTTATGTTACGTATATTTTATCACAAGTTTAAAAAAAATAGCTGCACAAAATAAATAATATCAACATTGTTCAGTTAGTCATTTAATACACTCTGCTACATTTCTAGTACAACTTTTATTTTTCCTAGAGTCGGTAATTGTCTTATGGATTTTTTCCCCTTATTTTCTTAGTTTTTATGGAACTGATCCCAAACTTTCCAACAGAACTATAAAGCCTAAATCAGTACAGCTAAATACATCAGTTCCTTTTGTATGTGTGTGATAACACCCCTTTTGGAATCCTCCATAATCCTGCTCCTATCTGAACTGGAAACAACCTTTGGGACTTCCCTGGTGATGCAGTGGATAGGACTCCACACTCCCAGTGCAGGGGTTCTGGGTTCGATCCCCAGTCAGGGAACTAGATCCCACATGCATGCTGCAACTAAGAGTTCACATGCCACAACTAAGGAGCCCTGGAGCCGCAACTAAGGAGCCTACATGCTGCAGCTAAGAAGCCAGCGAGCTGCAGATAAGGAGCTCGCCTACCGCGACTAAGACCCGGTGCAACCAAATAAATAAATATATAAACATCAAAAAAAAAAAAAAGAAACAACCTTTGTTTCCATCTCTTGTTTCCTGAACCCCAACACTTTTTTATTGCTTTATTGCCTTATTGATGAAGCATATACTTGGGTAACTTCTGGGAAAACTCTATATGGAAGGTAAATTTTTTGTGCTCATGAATGGCTAAAAATGTCTATTATAAACTACCCTCACTTGATTGGTAGTTTGGCCAAGTATAGAACTTTATGTTGCAAATAATTTTCACTCAGAATTTTGCAGGCCTTACTCCACTGTTTTTCAGTTTCCAGGACTGCTGTTGATATATCTGCCATTCTGATTAACTGAAAATTTTCCATGATATCTGATTTGTTTGTGTGGTTTTTTTTCTCTTTAAGATTCTCTCTTCATGCCTTGGGATTTGAAATTCCACAGTGGAATGCCTTGGTATGGATCATTTTTCATTCAGTGTCTGGGTCACTTATGTTCTTTATGCTCTTTCAGTTTAGAAATTTGTTTCCTTTTGTTCTGGGAAATTTTGTTTTTCTGAGATCACTTCTGTCCTCCACTTCACTTTTGTTTTTGTTTTTTCTTTTTGGAGCTTAAATTGCTCAGATATTGGCTCTTTTGGATTGATAATTTTATCTTGTCTTTTCTTTCCTCTTTTCCATGTCTTATTGTTTTCTGGGAGATTTCCTCAACTTTATCTTCTAACTCTTCTATTGAATTTTTCCATGACTATTATCCATGAAAGTTTCATTTTATTTCATTCCTTCCCTTCCTTCCTTCTTCCTTCCTTTTTTTATAAAAGAAAATTCTTTTGTGTATCATGGAAGCTAAAGCTATTAGTGATTTAAAAAAATTTTTTTTCTTCTCCAGTTACTGTTTCTGTTTTTTGGGGTTTTTTTCTAGTTCCTTTGTTTGTTTTGGTCTCTTTGTTGGAGGCATTCCTCAATTGTCTAGTAATCTTTTCTGTTCATATTGAAAGAATCACTAAAAAACTGATTTAATTAGAAGCTCTGTGTGCCTAAGTGAAGCTTGCTGACTGATGAGTTCTCTGCTGTAGAAGGAATAGGACTCCAAATCTAATTGCAAGTACTTTCTCTTAGACTGATCAATTTTGCTAGAGGAGTGTCCTCCATTCTCTTATTTAGGGATGTAGGCCTGACCACCAGTCTAGAATGTAGCCTTACACATACTTACATATAGACATTATTTTTCACAAATGAGATCATACTACACATGTTTTCTGAAAGTTGTTTTTCTTCTAACATTATTATCTAAGACATCTTCCCATGACTGTGTGCATAGGAATACATAGGAATATAAAATGGATGCTTAGAATTTTATAGTATATACGACCCTTAATTTACTTAAACAGTTTCTAATTGATAAACATTTGAGTATTTTTTTCCCAATAACAACCTGCAATTGTAGCTGTATCTTTCTGTACTTGTGCAAGAATATTTGTATAATAAATTTCTAGAAGTTGAATGGTTGGGTCAAAGAGTGTGCATATTTAAAATTTTTACCAATGCTGTCAAAATTACTCTCCAAGAAAGTTGTACCAGTTCACACTACCACCAGTGGTGTGTAAGAGTGCCTGCTTATGGGCTTCCCTGGTGGCGCAGTGGTTGAGAATCTGCCTGCTAACGCAGGGGACACGGGTTCGAGCCCTGGTCTGGGAGGATCCCACATGCCGCGGAACAACTGGGCCCGTGAGCCACAACTACTGAGCCTGCGCGTCTGGAGCCTGTGCTCCGCAACAGGAGAGGCCGCGATAGTGAGGGGCCTGTGCACTGCGATGAAGAGTGGACCCCGCTCGCCGCAACTAGAGAAAGCCCTCGCACAGAAACGAAGACCCAACACAGCAAAAATTAATTAATTAATTAATAAACTCCTACACCCAACATCTAAAAAAAAGAGTGCCTGCTTAATTATATTCTTGAAAATTCTAGGTATTAAACTTTCTCAACTTCGCTATTTTGACAGGATATTTTGAAGTGCATCTAGTTCTTGCTATAAAATACATTTCTTTAGGGCTTCCCTGGTGGCGGCGCAGTGGTTGAGAGTCCACCTGCCGATGCAGGGGACACGGGTTCGTGCCCCGGTCCGGGAGGATCCCACATGCCGCGGAGTGGCTGGGCCCGTGAGCCATGGCCGCTGAGCCTGCGCATCCGGAGCTTGTGCTCCGCAACGGGAGAGGCCACAACAGTGAGAGGCCCACGTACTGCAAAAAAAACAAACAAAAAAACAAAAAAAAAACACATTTCTTCAATTATTAGTGAGGTTAAACAACTTTCTACTATTTTTACTAGCCATTTGCATCTTAGTATAAACATTTTCTTTGAATTCACTGCACATTTTTCTATTGGGTGATTAATCTTTCTCTTATTGTTCAATTTTTCTGTATGTTAAAGAAATTAGGCTTGGGCTTCCCTGGTGGCGCATTGGTTGAGAATCTGCCTGCTAATTCAGGGGACAAGGGTTCAAGCCCTGGTCTGGGAGGATCCCACATGCCGCGGAGCAGCTAGGCCTGTGAGCCACAACTACTGAGCCTGCGCGTCTGGAGCCTGTGCTCCGCAACAAGAGAGGCCACGATAGTGAGAGGCCCACGCACCGCGATGAAGAGTAGCCCCCACTTGCCACAACTAGAGAAAGCCCTCGCACAGAAACAAAGACCCAACACAGCAAAAATAAATAAATTATTTAATAAAAGAAGCTCTGCCCCTTCCTAGCTGTGTCCTCAGGTAAAATTGCTAAAAAAAAAAAAAAAAAAAAAGAAAAGAAAAAGAAATTAGGCTTGTGACCATTATTTACTCTATTTGACTTTTTTTTCACTTCCTTTCTTCCTAGGTTTATTTTTTCCTAATGGAAAATTTATATATATATATTTAATATATTTATATTATATATTTTTATATATGTTTCATCAAGTGTTTCATGATAGTTTTCATTATATGGAGGCACTATAATTTATTTAAACAGTCCTCTATTATTAGAATTTTATGTTGTTTCCCATTTCCTGAAGGCCACATCCTCTTGTTTTGTCCTGGGCTCCCTGAGAACTGAAGAATAGGTGAGTTTCTTCTCCACAGAGCCTCTTCATAAATATGTAAAAATTTTTCTTCTCTAGTTTAAATAATCATAATGACTTTAACCACATTTCATTTCATTTTTTGGATTCATTTTTGTTACTCTACTCTCAAATCCTCCCTCCCATTTCACATGTGCATTAAAATGCCAGTGCCCAAACTTGGCATGATACTTTAAGGTTGTGACCAATTCTAAGTTTAGCAGAGGGATACTTTCCTAACTCTTATATGTCACAGACCTATTAATATATTTCACTATCATAGTTAGCTTTATAAAAACAGCCACACTATACTGCTGACTCATTCGCAGCTGGTGGTCCCAGTCTATCGAATTCATAAAACTAGAAAAAATGTCTCATGCGTTAGATGAAAGAAAAAAAGATTCAAAAAGAGCCTGGAATGTTGGAACACTGAGCCAAAAGATGAAACTTATCAGGAAGAAATGAAAAGCTTTGCATTGAATTTAAAACTGAAAAAACCCACCTGAGTACAGGATAAGAATAATTTCACTTAACACCTAAACACTGAAACATTTTCATTTACTGTAAACTTAATATGTATCAGCAAAAATGTAAAACAGCTGCCAACAAATTTAATGCATTTTTTTAAATTTAATTCATTTTTGACACGAAAAAAAAAATTAATGTCTCTCCCCTCCCTCCTTCAGCCAAGGAAAGTTCTTGTTTGGCAAGGTCAGTTCCTGAGCCTTTTCAAGAGATTGGGGGCTTGGGTAAGAGGAAAAGATTTGATTGTTCTATTGGAAAATTTGGAAAGTTGCAGAAGAAAAAAGTCAGATGCTGAAGACAAGGGGAGGCACTAGAAAGGCAAAAGGCAGTTAAGTGCTGGATAGGAGAGAGGGTTTGGGAGTTTATAAAAGAGAAAAGAAAAATAAATTGGATTAGCTGCAGTTCTGTGGCAAGGGAGTCTTTTTAGATGAAGAAAGAGATTTTAAAGGAAGTGTTGCCATGTGTAATGAATATTGTGTCATGAATATTGTGTCATTTTGTGTGTGTTCTAAGAGACTTTAATAAAACTTAAACATTTTTTCCCAACCATTTTTGGATGTCTGACATGTGTATCTTTGGATGGAACTCTGAGCTGAGAAGCTGCCAGGAATATCTGAACTGTATACAGGTTACAAAATCTTACATGACATCAACAGAACTACAGTGTTCACCATGATAAAGATGTCAATTTTGTCATTTGGTCACACCTGTATTATCTTCAGCCCTGGGTACCACATTTTTACAAGGTATACTGGTTTGCTAGGGCTGCCATAATAAAGTACCACAGACTGAGCGGCATAAACAACAGAAATTTATTTTCTCACAATTCTGTAGGCTAGAAGTTAGAGATCAAGGTGTTGACAAGTTTCTTTTCTCTGAGGCACCTCTCCCTAGTTTATACACTGCCACCTTCTCCCAATGTCTTCGCAAGGCCCTCCTGTTATGTGTAACTGTGTCCTAATCTCCACTTTTTATATGGATGTCAGTTTTACTGGATTAGGGCCCACCACAATCACCTCACTTAAATTTAATTACCATTGTAAAGACCTTGTCTCCAAGTAGTCATATTCTGAGGTACTGGGGGTTAGGATTTTAACATACAAATTTTAAGGGTATACGATTTAGACCATAACACAAGGCTACTGACAAATTCAGTCTTTACTCTCATTTTTAGATCCCTTTGAATTTTTTCTTTTTTTTTAAGTTAATTAATTAATTAATTAATTAGATCCCTTTGATTTTTTTTTTTTTTTGCGGTATGCGGGCTTCTCACTGTTGTGGCCTCTCCTGTTGCGGAGCACAGGCTCCGGACGCGCAGGCTCAGCGGCCATGGCTCACGGGCCTAGCCGCTCTGCGGCATGTGGGATCTTCCCAGACCGGGGCACGAACCCATGTCCCCTGCATCGGCAGGCGGATTCTCAACCACTGCACCACCAGGGAAGCCCGATCCCTTTGAATTTTATCTCTGGTCTTTTGGGACTCTGACCCAAATGCTTATAATCTGTAGACAACCAGAATAGTTTCAATTTTTCCACTAAATTATTAATGCACATAATTTCTATTCCACTCAAAAGTATTTACATTCTGTACTTTGTTAGGTATGTGCAAAATGGTATTATATAAATTGGTCCTTTGGAGATGAAATACATATACACATGAAGAGAAACAATTTCCTTTTCTGCAAAATGAGCAAGTGGACTAGATAATCTGTATGGTCTCTTCCAGTCCTAAAAATCATACAATTCTAGTTCAAGGACAATGAAAGTATGCTGTTAAATATAATTTTTAAACATTGGATATGTTTTATGAAGAAAAGGCAGAGATCAAGTTAGGAACTGTGGAAGTTTTTCTCAAAATTTCAGTGGACAACCTAAAATATCTTGAAGGAAAGTCCTTTAGGTCCGATTGCCAACCTAGCGTTAAGCCTTCAGAATCATAATAACTCATACTGACAGCAATTCAGGCACCTAGTTTCATATTGTTTCTCTAACCAGCATTTTCTTTCAGAGTTGTATATGTTTCAAAACTGACCCAGGAGCGTTGACCATGTACATTCTTGACCTGTTGTACATTTCATGTCTCTTCACAGCTATTGGAAAAATGCAGCATATTTCCCATTTCCTTTACTATTATATCTTATAGTTTGTAGAAATATTAACATTTAATGAGCATTAAATGATTGTCCATATATTTAGGCAGAGAAGAATAGATAGTAAACTTCTGCAGTACACAGTTAAATATCTGCGTTTGACAGTATTTTACACATATTTATTCATATTTCCCAAGCTCATGTGGAAATCTATTCATACTTTCCAACAAACTGGGATTACACAGAAGATCTGCCAAACCTTAAAATTAGTTTTTTAAATACCTTGTACAAGTCAGAAAATATGTCTCATCTCTTTGAAGGTTGAAGACAGGCTAATATTTTACTTTTCCTTTAAAAAAAAAAGATAAGGACCAACTATCAGGCAAAAGTTGTGAAAATGTAGCAGTAATTCTAGGAGGTTGCTTTCTACAGTGCATTATTACACTTTGAGACTTTCATATAGTACCGAGGCTCACTTCTGACATCAAGTTAAAATCACTTTAGCATTAATAATTTTTATTTTTTATAAATTTATTTATTTGTTTGTTTGTTTTTGGCTGCGTTGGGTCTTTGTTGTTGAACACAGGCTTTTTTTGTAGTTGCAGCGAGAGGCGGCTACTCTTCATTGCGGTGCACAGGCCTATCATTAAAGTGGCTTCTCTTGTTGCAGAGCATGGACTCTAGATGTGCGGGCTTCAGTAGTTGTGGTTCACGGGCTCTAGAGTGCAGGCTCAGTAGTTGTGGCACACGGGCTTCGTTGCTCTGCGGCATGTGGGATCTTCCCAGACCAGGGCTCAAACCCGTGTCCCCTGCATTGGCAGGCGGATTCTTAACCACTGCACCACCAGGGAAGCCTGCGTTAATAATTTTTAAGTGAAACATTTTCTGAGGGTGGAAAAGAGCCATATTGGATTTTATCTTGTTATGAAATTTTAAAAGTGCCTTGTATCAAGAAAGTAGATATTGTGCTTAGCATTATTAACATATTCTATTTAGAAAAATGACATTGTTATTCATATGAAAACAGATTTTGGTCTAGGTAAAGTTAAATGACTTCACAGGTTTCAAACATGTATACATGAAATTATAAAAATTAAATACAGTTCAAGCAAGGACTTGACTGCTCTTCTGCTATAAAGAGAATATTTGATTTATCTATTATTGTAAAGCAAACTGTCCCAGAACTTAATGGCTTAAAATAAAGACTTGGCAAACTTTTTCTGTAAAGGGCCAAATTGTAGATATCTTTAGACTTTGTGGGCCATATAATCTCTGTCACAACTATTCAAGTCGGCTGTTGTAGCACAAAAGCAGACATAAACAATATGTAAACAAAGGGGTATGGATATATTCCAACATAACTTTATTTATAAAAAGAGACAGTGAGCCAAATTTGGCCCACAGGCTATAATTTATCTCTTGGTTTATTAAAGGCTCAAAATTCTATGGGTTGACATTTTGGGCAGGGCTCTTTGACGATGACTTGTCTCTGATCTCCATGGTTGGCTGGGTTGATGCATATGTTTCTAATCAGTTGGCAAGTTGACTCTGGGGCAGAATGGTCTCACTCACATGCCTGGCAGTTGACTGAGGGCCTCATTTGCCTCCATATGACCTCTGTAGTAGGCTAGCTTGGGGTTTCTCACATGGCAGCTAGATTCCAGAGGGGCAAAAGCAGAAGCTTCAAGTCCTCTTTGAGGCCTCAGCTAGGAAGTCACACAATGTCATGTCACCATATTCTACTGGTCAAATTCTCAAGACTGGCCCAGATTTAAGGTGTGTGGAAATACACTCTACCTCTTGATGGGAAAAGCTGCAAAGAATTTGTGGCCATTTAAAATTCACCACAGGGAGTAAATTCTGTTAAGTAGAACTGTAATATTGTACACATGAACTATATAAGGTTATAAACCAATGTTACCTCAAAAAAAATAAATTTAAAAAAAAAAGGAGTGAGAGGGCAGACAGCAGAAGCAAGAAGAACTACAATCCTGCACCCTGTGGAACAAAAACCACATTCACAGAAAGACAGACAAAATGAAAAGGCAGAGGGCTATGTACCAGATGAAGGAACAAGATAAAACTCCAGAAAAACAACTAAATGAGGTGGAGATAGGTAACCTTCCAGAAAAAGAATTAAGAATAATGATAGTGAAGATGATCCAAGACCTCGGAAAAAGAACGGAGGCAAAGATCGAGTAGATGCAAGAAATGTTTAACAGGGCTTCCCTGGTGGCGCAGTGGTTGAGAGTCCGCCTGTCGATGCAGGGGAGACGGGTTCGTGCCCCGGTCCGGGAGGATCCCGCGTGCCGCGGAGCGGCTGGGCCCGTGAGCCATGGCCGCTGAGCCTGCGCGTCCGGAGCCTGTGCTCCGTGACGGGAGAGGCCACAGCGGTGAGAGGCCCGCGTACCGCAAAAAAAAAAAAAAAAAAAAAGAAATGTTTAACAAAGACCTAGAAGAATTAAAGAGCAAACAAACAGAGATGAACAATACAATAACTGAAATGAAAAATACACTAGAAGGAATCAATAGCAGAATAACGGAGGCTGAAGAACGGATAAGTGACCTGGAAGACAGAATGGTGGAATTCACTGCTGCAGATCAGAATAAAGAAAAGAGAATTAAAAGAAATGAAGACAGCCTAAGAGACCTCTGGGACAACATTAAATGCAACAACATTCACATTATAGGGGTCCCAGAAGGTGAACAGAGAGAGAAAGGATCCAATAAAATATTTGAAGAGAATATAGTCGAAAACTACCCTAACATGGGAAATGAAATAGCCACCCTACTGCAGGAAGCAGAGAGTCCAATACAGGATAAACCCAAGGAGAAACATGCTGAGACACATAGTAAGCAAATTGGCAAAAATTAAAGAAAAGAAAAATTATTAAAAGCAGCAAGGGAAAAATGACAAATAACACACAAGGGAACTCCCATAAGGTTAACAGATGATTTTTCAGCAGAAACTCTACAAGCCAGAAGGGAGTGACATGATATACTTAAAGTGATGAAAGGGAAGAACCTACAACCAAGATTACTCTACCCGGCAAGGATCTCATTCAGATTCAATGGAGAAATCAAAAGCTTTACAGACAAGCAAAAGGTAAGAGAATTCAGGACCACAAAACCAGCTCTACAAAAAATGCTAAAGGAACTTCTCTAAGGGGAAAACACAAGAGAAGAAAAGGACCTAAAAAAACAAACCGAAAACAATTAAGAAAATCATCATAGGAACATACATATCGATAATTACCCTAAACGTGAATGGATTAAATGCTCCAACCAAAAGACACAGGCTTGCTGAATGGATACAAAAACAAGAGCCATATATATGCTGTCTACAAGAGACCCACTTCAGACCTAGGGACACGTTCAGACTGAGAGTGATGGGATTGAAAAAGATATTCCATGCAAATGGAAATCAAAAGACAGCTGGAGTAGCAATACTCATATCAGATAAAATAGACTTTAAAATAAAGAATGGGGCTTCCCTGGTGGCGCAGTGGTCGAGAGTCCGCCTGCCGATGCAGGGGACACGGGTTCGTGCCCCGGTCTGGGAAGATCCCACATGCCACGGAGCGGCTGGGCCCATGAGCCATGGCCGCTGAGCCTGCACGTCTGGACCCTGTGCTCCGCAACAGGAGAGGCCAAAGCAGTGAGAGGCCCGCGTATTGCAAAAAATAAAAAAATAATAATAATAAAAAATAAAGAATGTTACAAGAGACAAGGAAGGACACTACATAATGATCAGGGGATCAGTCAAGAAGAAGATATAACAATTATAAATATATATGCACCCAACATAGGAGGACCTCAATACATAAGGCAACTGTTAACAGCTAAAAAAGAGGAAATTGACAGTAACACAATAATAGTGGGGGACTGTAACACCTCACTTACACCAATGGATAGATCATCCAAAATGAAAATAAATAAGGAAACAGAAGCTTTAAATGACACAATAGACTAGGTAGATTTAATTGATATTTATAGGACATCCCATCCAAAAACAGCAGATTACACTTTCTTCTCAAGTGCACACTGAACATTCTTTAGGATAGATCACATCTTCGGTCACAAAGCAAGCCTCAGTAAATTTAAGAAAACTGAAATCATATAAAGCATATTTTCTGACCACAATGCTATGAGATTAGAAATGACTTACAGGGAACAAAACGTAAAAAATACAAACACATGGAGGCTAAACAATACGTTACTAAATAACCAAGAGATCACTGAAGAAATCAAAGAGGAAATCAAAAAATACCTACAGACAAATGACAATGAAAACACGACAATCCAAAACCTATGAGATGCAGCAAAAGCAGTTCTAAGAGGGAAGTTTATATCTACACAAGCCTACCTCACGAAACAAGAAAAATATCAAATAACAATCTAACCCTACACGTAAAGGAACTAGAGAAAGAAGAACAAACAAAACCCAAAGTTAGAAGAAGGAAAGAAATCATAAAGATCAGAGCAGAAATAAATGAAATAGAAACAAAGAAAACAATAGCAAAGATCAATAAAACTAAAAGATGGTTCTTTGAGAAGATAAACAAATTTGATAAACTATTAGCCAGACTCATCAAGAAAAAGAGGGAGATGACTCAAAACAATAAAATAAGAAATGAAAAAGGAGAAGTTACAACAGACACCGCAGAAATACAAAGCATCCTAAGAGACTACTACAAGCAACTCTATGCCAATAAAATGGACAACCTGGAAGAAATGGACAAATTCTTAGAAAGGTATCACCTTCTAAGACTGAACCAGGAAGAAATAGAAAATATGAACAGACAAATCACAAGTAATGAAATTGAAACTGTGATTAAAAATCTTCCACCAAACAAAAGTCCAGGACCAGATGGCTTCACAGGTGAATTCTATCAAGCACTTAGAGAAGAGTTAACACCCATCCTCCTCAAACTCTTCCAAAAAATTGCAGAGGAAGGTACAGTCCCAAACTCATTCTATGAGGCCACCATCACCCTGATACCAAAGCCAGACAAAGATGTCACAAAAAAAGAAAATTATGGACCAATATCACTGATGACTATAGATGCAAGAATCCTCAACAAAATACTAGCAAACAGAATCTAACAACACACTAAAAGGATCATACACCATGATCATGTGGGATGTATCCCAGGGATGCAAGAATTCTTCAATATACGCAAATCAATCAGTGTGATACACCATCTTAACAAATTGAAAAATAAAAACCATATGATCATCTCAATAGATGCAGAAAAAGCTTTTGACAAAATTCAACACCGATTTATGATAAAAACTCTCCAGAAAGTGGGCATAGCGGGAACCTACCTCAACATAATAAAGGCCATATACGACAAACCCACAGCAAACATTCTTAATGGTGAAAAACTGAAAGCATTTCCTCTAAGATAAGGAACAAGACAAGGATGTCCACTCTCGCCACTATCATTCAACATAGTTTTGGAAGTCCTAGTCCTAGTCCTGGCAATCAGAGAAGAAAAAGAAATAAATGGAATGCTAATTGGAAAAGAAAAAGTAAAACTCTCACTGTTTGCAGATGACATGATACTATACATAGAGAATCCTAAAGATGCCACCAGAAAACTACTAGAGCTAATCAATGAATTTGGTAAAGTTGCAGGATACAAAATTAATGCACTGAAATCTCTTGCATTCCTCTACACTAATGATGAAAAATCTGAAAGAGAAATTAAGGAAACACTTCTATTTACCACTGCAACAAAATGAATAAAATACCGAGGAATAAACCTACCTAGGGAGACAAAAGACCTGTATGCAGAAAACTATAAGACACTGATGAAAGAAATTAAAGATGATAGAAACAGATGGAGAGATATACCATGTTCTCGGATTAGAAGAATCAATATTGTGAAAATGACTATATTACCCAAAGCAATCTACAGATTCAATGCAATCCCTATCAAATTACCAATGGCATTTTTTATGGAACTAGAACAAAAAATCTTAAAATTTGTATGGAGACAAAAAAGACCCCAAATACCCAAAGCAGTCTTGAGGGAAAAAAACGGAGCTGGAGGAATCAGACTCCCTGACTTCAGACTATACTACAAAGCTACAGTAATCAAGACAATATGGTACTGGCACAAAAACAGAAACATTGATCAATGGAACAAGATAGAAAACCCAAAGATAAACCCACGCACCTATGGTCAACTAATCTATGACAAAGGAGGCAAGGATATACAATGGAGAAAAGACAGTCTCTTCAATAAGTGGTGCTGGGAAAACTGGACAGCTACATGTAAAAGAAGGAAATTAGAACACTCCCTAACACCATACACAAAAATAAACTCAAAATGGGTTTTAGAGACCTAAATGTAAGACCAGACACTATAAAACTCTTAGAGGAAAACATAGGAAGAACACTCTGACATAAATTACAGCAAGATCTTTTCTGATCCACCTCCTAGAGTAATGGAAATAAAAACAAAAATAAACAAATGGGACCTAATGAAACTTAAAAGCTTTTGCAAGGCAAAGGAAACCATAAATAAGACGAAAAGACAACCCTCAGAATGGGAGAAAATATTTGCAAAGGAATCAACGGACAAAGGATTAATCTCCAAAATATATAGACAGCTCATGCAGCTCAGTATTAAAAAAACAAACAACCCAATCCAAAAATGGGCAGAAGACCTAAATAGACATTTCTCCTAAGAAGACATACAGATGGCCAAGAAGCACATGAAAAGCTGCTCAACATCACTAATTATTAGAGAAATGCAAATCAAAACTGAGGTATCACCTCACACCAGTTAGAATGGGCATCATCAGAAAATCTACAAACAACAAATGCTGGAGAGGGTGTGGAGAAAAGGGAACCCTTTTGCACTGTTCGTGGGAATGTAAATTGATACAGCTACTATGGAGAACAGTATGGAGGTTCCTTAAAAAAATAAAAATAAAATTACCATATGATCCAGCAATCCCACTACTGGGCATATACCTTGAGAAAACCATAATTCAAAAAGACACATGCACCCCGATGTTCATTTCAGCGCTATTTACAATAGCCAGGTCATGGAAGCAACCTAAATGCCCATCGACAGACGAATGGATAAAGAAGATGTGGTACATAAATACAATGGAATATTACTCAGCCATAAAAAGGAACAAAATTGGATCATTTGTTCAGACGTGGATGGATCTAGAGACTGTCATACAGAGTGAAGTAAGTCAGAAAGAGGAAAACAGGGCTTCCCTGGTGGCGCAGTGGTTGAGAGTCCGCCTGCCGATGCAGGGGACACGGGTTCGTGCCCCTATCCCGGAAGATCCCACATGCCGCGGAGCGGCTGGGCCCGCGAGCCATGGCCGCGGAGCCTGTGTGTCCGGAGCCTGTGCTCCGCAACGGGAGAGGCCACAGCAGTGAGAGGCCCGCGTACAGCAAAAAAAAAAAAAAAAAAAAAAAGAAAGAGGAAAACAAATATCATATATTAATGCATATATGTGGAACCTAGAAAAATGGTACCAATGAACTGGTTTTCAGGGCAGAAACAGAGACACAGATGTAGAGAACAAATGTGTGGACACCAAGGGGAGAAAGCAACGGGGGCTGGGGGTGGGGGTGTGATGAATTGGGCAATTGGGATTGACATGTATACACTGATGTGTATAAAATTGATGACTAATAAGAACCTGCTGTATAAAAAAATAAATAAAATTAAATTTAAAAATTAAATTAAAAAAAGAGTGCTATCAATTATTACAAAACTTTATCAGCTGCTTTTTTACCTTGAAATATCTGTCAGAATCTCATGTATTGTGGTCACAATTCTCCCTGTAAATCATATAGCCACAACTTAAGCAAGAAATAGGAATTCAGGGACTTCCCTGGTGGTGCAGTGCTTAAGAATCCACCTGCCAATGCAGGGGGCATGGGTTCGAGTCCTGGTCCAGGTAGATCCCACGTGCCATGGAGCAACTAAGCCCGTGTTCCACAACTACTGAGCCTGCGTTCTAGAGCCCGTGAGCCACAACTACTGAGTCTACGTTCCACAACTACTGAAGCCTGCGCACCTAGAGCCCATGTTCCGCAACAAGAGAAGCCACCACAATGAGAAGCCCATTCACCGCAACAAAGAGTAGCCCCCGCTCACCAAAACTAGAGAAAGCCTGGGCACAGCAACGAAGACCCAACACATCAAAAATTAAATTAATTAATTTTTAAAAAAGACTTCATCAAAATTCCCATTCAAAATATTTTAAAATTTTTGTGAAAAAGAAGCAGCCATGAAAGTAAAAGAGATCTATTAAAGTCTCAGAATCAAATTATCTCATTTTTATTTCTAATAGGGTATTTGGTCAAGATGGTCATTTGAGGAGGAGATGGTGAGGGAGAATGTGGAAGGCAGTGAACAGGGATGGCTGGAATTTTGATCCTTGGAGGTGAAAAGATTTGGTTTTGAAGTGACTTGTTTTGTTTTAGGACACTCTTCTCAATGGGAGAGTTACATTTGATTAGTTACATTTGATTAAGGTGGTGTCTATCAAGCTTCTCCTCTGTAACATACTTTTTTACTTTCTAATTCATAAGTATTTTGTTAAGAGATTCTTTATCCCATTTTTCATCAAATTTCACCAACTAGTTTTAGCATTCATTGATTTTCTTTGCTGAATTAATTATGATGATGATGCTTGTCAAATAGTGATTTTCTAAAATTCCATCATTCCTTCTACATTTACTAGTTATAAGAAAAAAATTTCTCCTTCCTACATTTATTTATATCAACATGAATTCATGAATTCTTATTTTATTCGATTTTATAATCCATACTGTCACTTATTTGGACAACCAAATGATGCCAGATTTGGCCAGTGGGAGCCTTTGGAAGCTGGCTTTTCTGTTCTTTTAACATCATCATCATTCTTTGAGCACTTCCTTATTTTCTGACACAAGATGTTCCAGGGTCATTTCATACCTTCCCTGCCTCAACTCTGCCTTGTTTCTTTTAATGGAGAATGGAATTTAGAAAACAAGATGTGGATGCTTAATGTCCTCATTGCTATTGGGATATTGCTGTTTCCAGGCCCTCACGGTGGACAGAGCTAGGGATGTCTGTATATACATATGTATGTATACGTACATTTACAACTATATCTATCCATCTATATATCTATATATCTACCCCCACCCCCCACCTACTGACATCCATGAGTTCACTGATACTGCCAATCCAAAACACAGGGTTCATTCTAGTTTTCTCCTTTGTACTTACCTGCTCCAACAATGAGAGTCTGGGCAACCATTATCCTCAATATATGGACATACTTATCCAGTAACCCAGTACGTCACCACTTTCCCATTGTTGCTGCCTCCCCTCCACGTGAACACCCTCCTCACTCCATTCACGCTCTGATACCTGTTCCAGGCTGCCACTGCCACATGGATACCCTTCTCATGCTGCTCAGTCTCCAACAGTGCATGCTAGCCCACCACACACCACTGCTCAGGGCACTGCCCCTCACTGCCCACACAGAGTTTTGGGCTAAATCCTGAAGGAAGGAAATTAGTGCTGTTTCTTGATTTTTTTTTCTCTCTATAACATGGATTAGGGCCTACATAAAACGTATTTGCATAAATGCAACGCAAAGCTTCAAAAACAGTTTGTGTGTGCCTAAAACGTATTTGCCTAAATGCAATGCAAAGCTTCCAAAACAGTTTGTGTGTGCCTAAACCTAAAATAACTAAGTATTATCGCAGCATATGCATTTCCAGTGACATAGTTGTTACACTCTTGCTGTCACTGGTTAAACCATCATTCTTTTTAATAGTTTCGTTGTTTGGATGCTACAATTTTAGACTTCCAGATAAATGATCTGCCACTGTAAGTATGTTCATATTTTTTATCTCTTTAAACTAGATATGTTAATCGACAGTTCCTGCCATGCCCACAGCCCTCCTGAAAAAGCAGCCTATTAAATTCCGTTCAGTATTACATAACTACAATCCTTATAGGAACCAAAGCTGATTACACACTGACCCAAAGTCCATCAACCTATGATTTGACCAGAATAGGGCTGTAACAGATGCTGCTGATTCCCTACCTGTATCCCCTCCCTGATGCACGTTATGCTAACAGCATCCTTCTATAAACACCTGCCACTTTCTACCTAAGGGAAATGGGGCAGACTGGATGCCCATGGACATTAATGCCCCGAACCAGCCCTGAGCCAATGACAGATGGGAGTTGGAGGACAAATATCCAACTTCTTTGCCTCTCAACTGGGATAACTCTGAGAAATATTCTACACTGTCTCTCAGAGTTCCCCCTTGGAACTGAAATCCAGTTACCCATAGCAGTAATCTGCTCAATAGTGAATCCTTTATCAGCTTATTTTCCTTCCTTGTCTGAATTCCCTGCTCCACTAAGAGTGATGCCAGGAACCACCTCCAAAGTTAACTACCAGCTCTCAAATCCTTGTTTCCTAGTCAGCTTCTGTGGGAGCCCAACCTAAGAAACTACTCAAATGTCATGATAGTTATTAAGAAAGATGTCCTTTCTCAGGAATTTACATTGGAAGTATATACCTTGAAGAAAACAAACTGTTTTTAGTTGGACAGAGGGAAAGAGATGTGTAAACACTGTTTGAACCACATAAATGGTGGAGCATAGAGAGAAAATATAAAAAGTCACTGCCCAGAGGCATTGCCCTTTGGATCTGGAACCACCCTCCAGTTCTAATCTGGATTAGATTGTGCCCTATTACAACTCCTCTTGGATTTCCCTGAGATTCTTTCCCTCTATAACTTTAGATATGCCCTAAGTATGATGAAACTAGCACTCCCACTCCTGCTTACCTGAGTTTATATTAAGAATCTGTTCCTTGGGCTTCCCTGGTGGCGCAGTGGTTGGGAGTCTGCCTGCCGATTCAGGGGACGCGGGTTCGTGCCCCGGTCTGGGAGGATCCCACATGCCGCGGAGCGGCTGGGCCCGTGAGCCATGGCCACTGAGCCTGCGCGTCCGGAGCCTGTGCTCCGCGGCGGGAGAGGCCACAGCAGTGAGAGGCCCGCGTACCGCAAAAAAAATAAATAAATAAATAAAGAATCTGTTCCTTGACACTAAACTACAACATGGGAGGCATCGACTTTGATTTCTATTTTGCTTCCTGACTTGCAACGAAAATAAAGCCTTGCATAAAGTAGGCACTCAGTTAACATTTGTCTAATGAACAAATGAGAGGAGTATTTAAGAGGTATACATGGAGGTACCTAGGTTCGGAACTACTCTCTAAGTCTTGGCTATGAAAAGCAACAAAAATTCTTCCTCTTTTTTTTTCCCATGGAGCGAACACTTGAACAAGTTTTCATACCTTGTAACTGGAGGGCCAATTATTGTTTGTGTATGCTCATCATTCCTTTCTGCCCTCTTCTGGTAAATGCCTCCCCTTCACCACACTCCCCTTCCTCATACACCCTGTCACCACATACATTTCTTTTAGTCAGCAACCTGTTCCTGGATTCGTGAGGCTCTGTCCCTGCCTCCAAGAAGATAGTCAATCATAATCCTCTGTATTCTGGAGGGTTTGTATATGACCTAGACCATATCAAACTTCTACCCCTGGATTTTATAAATGGACTGTGGAGAGAGAAACTCTTTTCATCTCCTGAGTTAGCCAAGCTGTGGTCATATAAGTTTGAATTTGTTTATGCCTACTCCGATACCCACCCCCACCAATCCACAAGAAGGAAATTCCATCTTCAGGAGAAGCGGTTGAGAGAAACACACAGTGAAATGCAACAGAGACAGAAAGATAGAGGGAGGGAGGGAGGGAGGGAGGGAGAGAGAGAGGAGAGGCAGGTGGGAAGAAAAAGAGGGAGAAGAATATCTAGCAAGGGTTTTCTGAGTCTCCAGAGTCCTATAAACCAGCTTCACCTTGTATTTCTCTTTTATAAGAGCCAGTAAGTTCCCTTTTACCTTTTTTTTTTTTTTTGTGGTACGCGGGCCTCTCACTGTTGTGGCCTCTCCCACCGCGGAGCACAGGCTCCGGACGCGCAGGCTCAGCGGCCATGGCTCACGGGCCCAGCCGCTCAGCGCCATGTGGGATCTTCCCAGACCGGGGCACCAACCCATGCCCCCTGCATCGGCAGGCGGACTCTCAACCACTGCGCCACCAGGGAAGCCCTACCTTATTTTGAGGTGGGTTTTTATCACTTGAAACCAAGTAAAATTATATATATAATATAAATTATATATATATATATATATATATATATATATAACGAAGTCTGAAGCTCTGACAGTAATACATTTTAAAGTTTAAATTGCTCCCCCACAAACATTCCACCAACACCTCAGTTCTTAGGGCATGACAGATCGTCAAAAGAAGGCTGTGATTCTGTGTCTCCCACTGCACTGTGTGCTGGATGTCTGGGAGCCTGCAGCAGAGGCCATTATGCACCACGGGATTCTTTAATACAAGTTAGTGTGTATCCAATGGAAGGGGATTTCAGAAGGAAAAGAGAAGACCCTTAAGTAATGCATAAAGGGAAGATTATGAAGGAATATTAATACATCTTTGTAGGGGTTAGATGGAGTGGAAAGCTATTTTCTTTTCCTGATAAAAAGGGATTTAGGGAAATTTAGCCAAGTGTGAAAGATGATTTGTCCCAAAGCCTTTAATAAATATATCTGAGTAAATCAAAACAATGTAAGTGTCTTTTGGCCAGTTCCACTTAGATGTCTCAAAAAGAACTAAGATTAATCTGAAATTGAGACTGTATCTCCCAAAGCTGGTCTTCTTTTAATAACCCTTATCAGTACAATGTCACTACCATTTATCCAATTTATGTGTAAGCCAGAAACCCGGGGGTTAATTTTAATAATGTATTTGCCTTCACTTCTTCCATACCCAACTAACCACCAAATTGTATTTATTTTATCTTCTAAATGACTCTTGAATCTCTCTGCTTATTCCCAGCTCTGCTACCACTTCCTCTGTCCAAGTTATCATCATAATGGACTACTAATCTAACCTACTAATTGGTCTTCCCTGTGTGTACTCTTGCTCCCCTCAAATCCATTCCAAACCATTTCCACTCTGAAGGCCATCTTTGTGTGTGTGTGTGTGTGTGTGTGTGTGTGTGTATGAATGCAGATCTGTTTACGTTACTTCCTCTATTCTTATCTTTCTTAAAACTCTTCAAAATTCTGTTGGACATCTGATTTCTGTCTAGAAAATTTCCACCTTCCTTAAGGTACTACCCCTCTAAATTTCTTTTAGAAAACCCCCCCTCCCCTAAGTAGTTTGGGATTACTTCTACCTCCAACTCCCAAGTTATGGATGCCCTAACTGGCATACTCTCCCCTCACCACAGAGATTGTTTTAACAAAGGGCACCTAACCCATACCTAAACTAATCAAAGTACTTCAGTCCCCTAGCCAAAGGAATTGGCTCAAGGTGGGCATGTGATTTAAGCAGACCCAGTCAGGGACATTGACTGGTTCATGTGACCATGATGGGAACCAAACTGAAGATTAAGGTAGCACAAGGATGACAGCAAAGTCAAGGGACCCCAGAGAGCAAGAGCTGGGGAATGAAGACATCACCCTCCTATGGGTAAAACTGTGCTTGGGTGGGGTCTGAACTCTGAACTTCACTATTACATAAGCCAATGACTCTTTTTTTTTCTTTTTTGACTTAAGGCAGGTTGGACTGGGTTTCTTATTGCATGTAGCTGAAAGATTCTTAGCTAATATCCATCCAAGCTAATGTATCATTGCACATGAAACAAAAGGCAAAAGTCCTTCATACAACTTGAAGCACATTTGCATTTGCTCCCTGGGTTCAAGCCACAGAGGCCAAACTTTCACCTCTGTTCATGTCGTTCTCTCTTCCTGAAACCCTCTTGGCCTCCCACACACCCAATATTATGCTTCTTATCCCACTTATCCTTTAATTCTCAGCTCAAATCCCTTCCATGAGTCATCAAACAGACTGGATCCTTGTTATTCACTCACAAAGCACAATAACGATTCAGTTTTATAGCTTATAAGTATAGAAATTGTACATTTATTTGTGAGGTTCTATCATGAAAGTCTGTCTCTCTCACTTAACTATAAGCTACATCTGAGAAACTGTCTCTCTTTCCACACACTGATTGAAGTTCCTGACACATAGTGAGTGCTTTATTATTTTTGTTGTTGTTGAATGAACTAATGAATTAAAGAAGTCAATGAGAGGAAGACATTCTCTTAGCATAATAAGTTTCATTTAACATGACACTTTATCAAATAACTAGAATTGCATTTGAAAAGAAGCAGAAAGTCACAGTGAATATCACTTGTTCACTTACAAAATGAAAATAAGTTAATAAAATTTATTATAAAGCCATGGTGGGAGGAACTTTACTGGTTATATCCAAGCAATTTACAAAAACAAAAATAATTTTAAAACATATATATCAGAACACATACTATTTTATCTAAAGAATAAGTTAAATAGCTGAGTTAATATCCTGGTAGGGTAAAAGGTTGAAGGATAAATTTGTTTTTAATGTAACTCAACCAAAGGGGGCAGAATACTACCAATGTATTGATTTAGAAGTAGATGCAATGATTTGGGATAAAGCAGGATTTCTGGCAAAGTTCCTCCGCTAGTTTAAGTTCGCAACAAAGAAACTGATAAATGTTTGCAATTCCATTTCAATGTTGGATCAAATCTCAACACACAGATTTTCTCTCAGCTATTGGAAAAAGAATTTGGAGTGATTTAGTTATACTACAAATTGTACAGTCCTTCATCATGGTCAAAAAACAATTTCAGATGAATTTCAGTTTTAAGAGGTCTTATTTCTGCATCAATTTTTCTTTCCTAGTGTTCCATCTTCACACCAGAGAAACAATTCGGTGTGTATGGGGAAGTTAAGCTGAAAACATTGTTGCTCTAATGAGAGTTTCACAAATATAACAAAATTTACTATATACTTAATAGAAAAATACTTTGTTGTTGCTATTTTCAATAATGATTGAATGAAAATATATTACCATGACTCAATTTGGACTATTAATGAGCTATGATTCCATAATTAAGGACACCTAGAAAAGTAAAGTCATAATGCTTATATCTCTAAATTTATTTTTTCTTCAACCTAAAATGTCTTTCCTTCTCAAACAACATGCTGAACTCACATCTTAGAACCTTATTATTCTGGGTGGTTCTGGTACTTCTAGACTAGTATACTTATTGTGTGGGATCAGTGGCTCCCAACTGTCAATCCAAGGACTACACTGTCTATATTTGAAATCACCCAAAAACATTTTAAAATACATCTTCTAAACGGCTCCTCACTCCTCTTCTCCCACTTCTAAGATTTTGACTCAGTAAGTCAGAAAATCTAAGAAATCTGAAAATTTAAAAACTTTCTCTGTATATTTGTGTTCATAGCAGCATTACTCACATAATAGCAGCCAAAAGGTGGAAGCCACCCAAGCATCCATGGACAATGAAAGGATAAACAAAATGTGGTATATACACACAAGGGAATATCATTCATCCCTAAAAAGGAATGCAATTCTAACATATGATACAACATGGATGAAACTTGAGGTCATTATGCTAATAATGAAATAAGCCAGTCAAAAAAGGACAAATAGGGTTTCCCTGGTGGCGCAGTGGTTGAGAGTCCACCTGCCAATGCAGGGGACATGGGTTCGTGCCCTGGTCCGGGAAGATCCCACATGCCTCGGAGCGGCTGGGCCCGTGAACCATGGCCGCTAAGCCTGCGCGTCCGGAGCCTGTGCTCCGCAACGGGAGAGGCCACAACAGTGAGAGGCCCGCGTACCACAAAAAAAAAAAAAAAAAAAAGGACAAATATTGTATGATTCCACTTATGTGAAGTACACAGAATAGTCAAATCCATAGAGAGAGAAAGTTGAATAATGGTTGCCAGGGGCTGAGGGGAGGGGAGAATGGGGTGTTATTATTTAATGGGTACAGAGTTTTAGCTATTAAGGTACGAAAAGTTTTTTTGTTTTTTTTTGGTACGCGGGTCTCTCACTGCTGCGGCCTCTCCCGCTGCGGAGCACAGGCTCTGGACGCGCAGGCTCACGGGCCCAGCCACTCCACGGCACTAACTCGCGTGTCCTGCTTCGGCAGGTGGACTCCCAACCACTGCGCCACCAGGGAAGCCCAGAAAAGTTTTTTTTTTTTTTTTTTTTTTTTTTTTTTGCTGTACGCGGGCCTCTCACTGCTGTGGCCTCTCCCGTTGCGGAGCACAGGCTCCGGACACACAGGCTCCGCGGCCATGGCTCGCGGGCCCAGCCGCTCCGCGGCATGTGGGATCTTCCGGGATCGGGGCACGAACCCGTGTCCCCTGCATCGGCAGGCGGACTCTCAACCACTGCGCCACCAGGGAAGCCCCCCAGAAAAGTTTTATAGATTGTTGTGCAATGTGAATGTAGTTAGTACCAAGGAACTGTACACTTAAAAATAGTTAAGATGGAAATTCTTATGTTATGTGTATTTTACCATAATTTTTAAATGGCTAAGATGGTAAATTTTATGTTATGTATATTTAACCACAATTTAAAACTAATTCTCTAGATGTGGGAAGTGCTGTTCTCAGTAATTTGTATTGGTTCTTCATTCTCCTTCATTATAATATTTTACTCATATGTTCCTTTCAATAAATATTTATTGAGTATCTGCTATGCACCAAGCATCATTTCAAATGATGGAGATGTAGCCCTGACTCAAACAGACAAGCTCTCTGCCCTCAGAGAGCCATAATTCTACTGTCTATGATATGTATCTGTAAGAATTAGGTGGTGTAGCATGAGACAGAAAACCCAGTTTCACTGGGCATTTAACATTCAAGATGTTATTCTCTCACATAAAATGTCTAACTGGTGGGGACCAGGTTCCTTCTAGCTTTCTTCTTTATCAACACGAGGATATGACTGCACAGGCATGGTTCAAGGTGGCTGCTGGATACATGGTCATTGCATCTACATTCCTACCAGCAAGATGTAGAAAATACAACCCAAGGGGGATAACTTTTACTTTAGGGATAGTCTCTGGAAGTGACATCTCATTGACAATAACTTAGTCATATGACCATGCCTGGCTGCAAAGGAAGCTGAGAACTGCAATCTTTATTTTTGGCAGCCATATGCCTGGATAAACTTCAACTGTTCTCTTAGTGAAAAAGAGGAGAATGTTTACTTGAGAACTATCAGACTCTGCCACAATTATTTTCCCAGCAGATTTTGAATGCTTTGAAAGCTGAGAGGTCTCTCAAAGTATGGAATTAATAAGAAGAGGCCAAGAGGCAAGGTAAAGGGAGCATTTGGAATGATATTCTTCTGAGCATTTCACTAACATACCACTTCCTATCGACAAGGATTGCCTTAGAGTAGGGGTCATCAAATTTTTTTCTGGAAAGGACCACATAGTAAATATTTTAGACTTTGCAGGCAATAGGGTCTCTCTGTCAACCACTCAACTCTACTGTGATTGCATGAAAATAGCCATAGAAAGTACATAAATGAATGAGTGTGGCTGTTTCCAATAAAACTTTATTTACAAAAACATGTGGTAGGCTGAGTTTGGCCCATAGGCCATAGATTGCTGACCCTTGCCTTATCTCACAATATAAGCCCTTAAAAGCTCCTTTTATATTACCCATATGTTTTACATTGTGTCACCTTCATGAACTAGTAATCAAAGCCAAATGTGTGACTCAGATCCCTCAGGAATGTGGGTTTTATTCATACCATCAGGTTAGCCACTGAAACAAGTAGAGGTAATAGTTAAGCATTAGGGGAATTTAGAATCGACAGTAGAAGAGGTTTGTGGAGGAGGGCAAATATTTTCTCCGATTCTTGGAGTTGTCTTTTCACTTTCTTGATAGTGTCCTATGAAGCATAAAAATATTTAAGTTTGATGAAGTCCAATTTTTCTTTTTTTCTTTGGTTGCTCGTGCTTTTGGTGTCATATCTAAGACACCTTTGTCTGCTCTAAGGTCACAAAGACTTATACCTATCTTTCCTTCCAAAAGTTTTACAGTTTTAACTCTTACATTTAGGTCTTTGGTTCATTTTGAGTTAATGTTTGTATATGGTATGAGATAGGGGTACAACTTCATTCTTTTGTAAATGGATATCCAATTCTCTCAGAACCATTTCTTGAAGACACTGTTCTTATTACCCCTGTTGACTTGTCTTGGCACCCTTGTCAAAAGTCAATTGTCCATGAATGTATGGGCTTATTTCTGAACTCTCAATTCTATACATCTATCATTATGCCAGTTAATAATTATTTTTCCTAATCATGATGTCTATTTTTCCAGTAGGATGAATAACATATTCTTTTATTCATGCAATCATTTACCAAATATTTTCTAAGCATTTTCTATATGTCAGGCACTATGCGGGTGCCTGGGGGAAAGGAAAAATACTGTCATTTAGATTAGGTGTAGGTAAAGTTAAGTCTTGGATATGTGTCCTCCAATACAGCACCCTAGGAATAGTTCCTTTTGATCGTAGACCTGTGAACTAAAGAGACAAAATAGCTCTTCTGCACATTCCCAACACACAGTGATGGGATAGGCTGCAAAATAACTGCAATGGACACTGCCATTCAAAAAGGGGGAAAATGAAGCACACAGGAGTTATTGGTCTAGAGCAATGCTAAAATCCAGCTGGATATATGTTGCCAGTTCCTTGATTAAAGGATCAGTCCTACTGTCCAGGAATGATTCACCATGGCTCTTGGCTCTATTTTCCATATTCTTGACCTCTTCATTTTCCATAGAAAATAGCCCACAGTAGCAGCTGAGTAATTTTCCCAGCCTGCTTCTGCCCACAGAAATTTGGGGATCCAAAGAACTCTTTCAGTTTTGTATCATCACTATCTCTTTCAGTCCAAGTTGACATAATTCTTTTAAAACCTTTGTGGATTTTTTCATGAATCAATTTATAATCCACTCCATTAAACAAAATCTATACCCAAAAGTCTCGAGATAAGCCCTTCTCTAACTTTGGTCCTCCTATTAGGCTCCCGAGGGACAGCACCTATAAGATTCCTAGAAGTCCTTTTTAAATAGAGGCACACTTGAGATCCTCATCAGATATGCCCAGAAATAATGTTTTAACAGCTATCTGGGAACACCTCAGCCTAGTCAAATCAACACATGAAATTAAACATCAAATGCACACTGCTGAGAAACCCTAGAGCTGGATTCAGTAACTGGCATAGAGCCTGTGGAGGAAGGGAGTTTTGAGGCGTACGTGGAAGAGCTGCACTATTGTGGGTGGGGACACATGACACTGTATGCATTAGAGAAAGAGTGTGTGTGTGGATATTGAACTGTCAGGAAGATTATAGTGGAAAGCAATTGTTTTTGCCTGCCCTGCATCCCAATTTTCCCTTATAAAACACTTCTTATCCAGTGCTTGAGCCAAACAGTTCTAGAAGGTCTGAACCTATACTTCTCCAGTTCACTTGACATGTAACACAAACCTAGTGTGTTAATTTATTCCATCTCCCTCGCTCAATGAATGATTTAGGAAAGCTCGTGCAATCCAGGTTAAAACAATAAATTCAACCACAGATTTCTGATGGAATCATTGGGAAAGAGACACAGCCTTTACACAGGAACTGCGTGGATGATATGTAAATTTGTAGCTCTCAGGAACCAGCATGCCACCATTTTGGGGAGAACGGTGCTTGGGCAGAGAAAAGCAGAGTGAGAATGAGAGCCAATAAATGTCCCTTTTGCTTAGCCATTTGGAGGAAGTAAGTGGGCATTTGTCTGGGGCTCAGCAGATTGGGAACACTCTCCCTTTGGATAGAGAGTTTCCTTCCTTCCCAAGTTAAAAGTCAGAAATCATGCTTCCCTCGTCTCCCTTGAAGTTGAGCACAAGCATGTGACCCAGGCAACATCTGTCACCCTTGTAAAACTTCCTTTGAGAAGAGACCAATCTGAGGGAGAAATGCCACAAGGAATCCATTTTTGCCAGTGAGAGGAGCACCACTGCCACTTGGCCTTCGGAGGTGGCACTGTTAAGTTTCTGGTAACAGAGCTGGCAGCAGCATCTGCAACAGTAAAGTCAAGTTCCTGCTGGCAGTATAAAGTGTAGCACTGAATTCCAGGAGGGGGGGTGTGGAGGCAGTAGCGGTGTCCTGGAAGTTCAGCCTTGAACCTGGTTCTCAAGCCCATCTGGCAATTCTGTGACCTACCAAATATCCTTTAATACATTTCTTTTCTGCTTAACCAATGAATTAGATTTGTCACCACCAACTAAAACTTCTGGTGCTAATATAACAATCAGTAAAAATCTTTTATATGGATAAATGAATGACAATTCTGTGAGGTAGGCATTACTGTTCTCATTATACAGATGAAAAATAGGTCCAGTAATAAGTGCATCCTGCCCAAGGTCACACAGCTAGTAAATCCTAGAGCAGAGATTCGAGTTCTAGTCTCTTTTTTTTTTTTAATCTCCAAAGTTCATGTTTTTTCATATGCCACTTGAAACATGCTTTCAGAAATAATCTTGTGACAGATAGACTGACTTGCTCAGAATTCATCCCAATCTCCTTCTAGTGTGCCTGCCCATACTACAGAGGCTGAAAAGCTAAAAATGACATTTCCCAGACTCATTTGCAACTAGGAATATGATTTAGGCTCCACAAATTAGACACATGTGTGAAAAGCAAATTTAGAACTGAGTCAAGTAGGAAGGAAGGAAGGTTTTCATTCTGATGGTACAAATCAGGTACATATGGTTTGGGGCCAACAATTGGGGTTACAACTTTCTGATTCCTGAATTATGGCAAAGGTAGTGTGATCTTGGAGCTGGCAGGTGGCACACAGGCTTCTTGATTCCCCAGCTTCCAGATTGTTGCAGAGATAGTTCTCTAAACAAACAGGTCAGCTCTGGGTGGTATTCGGGAAGTCATCCCTGGAGGCCCAGCCTACAGCCCACTCCTCCATCCCTTCTAACTGTGAGCATCTGATTCCCTGCATCCAACCCTTTCCTGCTTAAACCACTAGGCTGGTTTCTATTTGCTTCTGACTCCTGTCTAATACAAGCATGTACAGAGATCAAGTACCATATTACCAAGCAGCACTGCACAGAGATTCTTATATTTTCTGAGTCACAATTAAGGGGGAAAAGTATATATTCAAGGAAAATTGATACACAGAAATAATAAGTACCATGGCCTTTCCAATCTTGCCACATTTGTATCTCAAGAAACTGAGTGTATCAATCAGGGTACAGACAAGCAATAGATGGCTCATTCAAACTGCATCATTTGGGGAGACTTGAATAAAGACCAATTTTTAAAGATATGCACGGAGCATAGAGAACCAGAGGGGTTATGCAGTACCCCTAGACCTGAAGTAGCAAGAAGGAGCCTGTTATGAACTGTTTATGGCTCCCAAAAATTCATATGTTGAAATTCCAACCCCCAGCGTGATGGTATTAGCAGGTGGGCCCTTTGGGAGGTAATTAGATCATGAGGGTGGAGCCCCCATGAATGGGATTGGCACCCTAATAAAAGAGACCACAGAGAGCTCTCTAGCCCTTTTTCCATCACATGAGGATACAGCAAAAAGTCGGCAGTCTATAATCAGAAAGTGGGCTCTCATCAGACACGGAATCAACCTGCACCCTGATCTAACTTCCAGCCCTTAAAATGTGAGAAATAAACTTATATTGTTTAGGGCTTCCCTGGTGGCGCAGTGGTTGAGAGTCCACCTGCCGATGCAGGGGACACGGGTTCGTGCCCCGGTCCGGGAAGATCCCACATGCCGCGGAGTGGCTAGGCCACTGAGCCATGGCCGCTGAGCCTGCACGTCCGGAGCCTGTGCTCCGCAACGGGAGAGTTCGCAACAGTGAGAGGCCCACGTACCGCAAAAAAAAAAAAAATTTATATTGTTTATAAGCCACCCACTCTATGGCACTTTGTTGTCGCAGCCCGAACTGACTATGAGCCATTATGGAAAACTGGAGACAGTGATGTAGAGAGGATGCCTTCCAGGAGCTGTGACCTTTGGTGAGGGATGCAGCTGGTTCACAGCAACCTCTCACAGGCAGGGAGAATGGAGGGGGCAAAACCTCACACTCTGCCCTCCTTTCAGTCACCTGCCCAGTGGCTGAACCCACCTAGAAGTCAGAGGACAAGACCCTGTTGTAATCTTCGCAGGACAACCTCCCAGGGTGGAGAACAATGGACAGTTGATCTGAGGAGCAAATGGGAGATATCCCGCACAGCAAGTGAAAAATCAACAACCCCAGTGCAGTAAGAGATCATAAAGTTTGAAGGGTTTCGGTGCTACTGAGTATTTTAATGTTCACAGGTTGACTTCATTCATTCTTTTTAAAGACACTCAATATAATATGCTTTATGAGATTTGAGGGCATTTCCCCCAGTTTAGCAAAGAGTGTGAGAAGTAGAAGCACCTGAGAGGTCTCGCTGAACATTTCTCATTTCATAGGTGATGAAACGAAGACTTACAGAAATGAAATAAATTCCTTCAAAGTCACATGTCCAAAAAGTTGCAGATCCAGAAGGCACACCCAAGTCTAACGATGCCTGGTAAAGAACTTCTTCCACCATCTGCAACTAAAATCCATGCTGGACACATGCTCATTGCAAAGTGCCAGACTATGATGTGGCCTCAGTCTCAGCCTTGAGCATCCTTATGCCTTGGTTTCATTTTTCTCTTCATTGGAAACATTTACCTGAGAAGCTGAATTGCAAAGACGCTTTTCCTAAAAATAACGAGAAGATATGCAGGAGAAATTAACATAATGTATTTTATCTATAATTTACAGTGTGTAATCCAAAAATGTGTGACAATGCTAGTAGTGCAGAGAAAATTCCCCTGGGATATTTGGTTCCACTTAAAAACACCTCAGTATGGGGGGATGTGGGAGCAGCAGCCTGTGACACACTTCCATCAGGGCAAAATGTTATTCCAGGGATTCACAGCAAGAGGCCTGACAAACACTTTGAATCGACATAAAGGTTCTTGCCATCAGAATGAAATGACAATTGTAGTGGGTAGTCCCATTCTAGCCTCATGTCTCCTTCTCTTCCGCCCTGGCTTAGGTGGTTGCCCTGGAAACCATGGGGTGGCAAACAAAACCATGTGGAACAACTTTTAGGAAGCGTTATGCACGAAGGCCTATTGCTGCTGCCTTTTTTCTCTTCATTTTTTTTAAATAAATGTTTTTATTTATTTTTGGCTGCATTGGGTCTTCGTTGCTGCACGCTGGCTTTCTCTAGTTGAAGCAAGCAGGGTCTACTCTTCGTTGCGGTGCGTGGGCTTCTCATTGCAGTGGCTTCTCTTGTTGCGGAGCACGGGCTCTAGGCACGCAGGCTTCAGTGGTTGTGGCACGGGGGCTCAGTAGTTGTGGCTTGCGGGCTCTAGAGCGCAGGCCCAGTAGTTGTGGTGCACGGGCTTAACTGCTCCGCGGCATGTGGGATCTTCCCCGACCAGGGCTCGAACCCGTGCTGCCTGCATTGGCAGGCAGATTCTTAACAACTGTGCCACCGGGGAAGCCCCTTTTTTCTCTTCTTAAAGATGACTTTTCCAAGGATCATTCCCTGAGAGGGTGTGCTCTTCAGACTACCTTGAAAGCTGATTCATTCTAAAGTCTTTGGCAAGGTCCAGTTGGAGGGCTGGGCAGAGTTTGGTAGATAGCAGGGGAAAGGGGCTTTATTTCTCATTATTCCACTTTGGATCCCAACACAGATGGTCCTGATCTCCTCCCCCACCTAAGAATTTTTCTAAAATGACACCCAAGTTTTTCTTGGCAGAAGTTATAATCCTGGCAAACAGTTCACTGCAGCTCTAATTATGATGACAGCTTTAATGGAGAAGATAATCATATTAAATGGTTCTTATTCAGTTCCATGTGATGAATTAGTGATTACCATGAAATGTGTTAAGCAGCCAAAAGTAAGGGGAAGGGATAATATGCTGAGCTACAAGTTGAGGTTTGAGGGATTGCAAAACTGGGTGGGAGATAGGACAAAATGACCTGTAAAGAGGAGATGCTGATTCTAATGTTTCTCGTGGCTTATTTACTGATTTAAGAAACCCCTTTTGCCTGATGTGTCTTTTAAAGAAAAAAATTATTTTGACACATGTTAAAACAGTAAAGAAGACTTTATTCAAGACTATTGTACCAGGAGCTGAGTCTATTGCAACAGGAGAGAGAGACAGGGCTCAACCTCCAATACAACAGGACAAGTGGCGATTTACAGTCAATGAGCAAAGTGAGGGGGTCAGTGGATTGAAAATTACTAAGAGGAGACATCAAGAATAAAGGGGTGATTTTTTAACGGGTTTCCTGCAAAAGGCAGGTGAAGGACGTATACATCAAACATGAGGGGTGAGGGACTTGACCATGTATTGAGAGGGATCAGATAGTAAGAGTGGGGGGGACCTTGACTAAACTTATTCAGCAGCATTCTTGTTAAAACTGGACTACTCATGGCAAAGACAAGACAAGGCTGTGATGATGGCCTGAGAGTTTGTCAGCCCCTCTTCTTGTTCAGGGAAAGAAGAAACATTTTTCTTTCCTCTGAAAAATATAAGTCCATTTCTCGTTCAGTCTCCTTTTGTTCATTAAGAACAAACTGAACCATCTGTTGGGACTTGGTAGTAGAGTATATTTGCTGGATAGTGTAAATCATCAGGCATTTAATAAGGGGAATTTCTATGAAAATAAAAAGAAAAGCAAAGATTAAAGGTTGGAACAAACTATGAAACCAGTTTCTGAGTCCAGAGGGAAGCCAGTTGAGAAGATTTTTAAATGTTGGGCTTGAAGTGTCTTTAGATGGTATAGTGAGAACAACAGTGGCAATCTGACAAATTTCCTGGTTTCCAGTTTGAATATCCTTGGTGATGGCATAGAAATCAGTGTCACAGTCATGGTTATTTCCCAGAGAAGAGCATGGAAGATGAGAAATTTCAGTAAACTTCCTGAGTGGCCTACACAGCGGCAGCTCCAGGCATGAAGGTTGCCTGTCATCCAATTTCAGCTTGCAAGACAATCTAGAGTTCCAGTAAGGAACTGGGCAAACATGTTTTTGGTTCTCAGTGACACCAAGCTGGGAAAGTGGGAAAACAGTTGGAAACGTTAATTTGAAGAGTTGTAGCCAAATACTGGAGGAAACTGTAAGAATCTAGAATTTGGTAAGGACTGACAAAATGTGCAAGATGGCAGGATTCAGTCCAATTTACAAGTAGATAACAAAACCTGAAAGATAATGAACAGGACTAGAGTCATAACCCACAAGGGTATGCTATAGTTTTCCACTGACATAAAATTTCTCTTTACACCCACGTTTTTTTTCATTATTCTTAAGTCTGGTCTCATTAGATTTGGTGTATTATTTACATAAGTGCAGCAAGAACAGTAATCGACCACAAAGACCTTTGAAAGTTTGCTTTGCTGGAACTCTTCAAAAGTAATCTCAAATTAGATTTTTAAAAGCCTTTCAAGGGTAGGAAGCCAAGCCAAGAACTTGCCACCAGGCATTACCTGTAGAACCTATAGATTTGGGTAAATTTCTCTTTTCTCTAGGTCCCCAAAATAGCCTAAGCTTCCTGGATTTGCCAGGAAGCAACTTTCCTTATTCATCGTAAGGCTTGGAACCCTGTAAACTAGCTACCAGCCCAGTTTTCTCAAAAGGGCTTTGTAAGCATTGGCTCCATAAAGTCAGCCTGAGTTCCTTAAAAGCATCTGTTTGTATATGATTCTATGTACAATATTCTCAAATACGACATTCCAGTAAAAGCCTTTGTTATATAACCAATGTTTCCAAGTAAATTCTGTTCAAGGAGGACAGACTCTTACTGAACTTATGCAAATAATTATATTGCCATTAAAATGAGAATTCTCAATAAGAGTTTCTGAAGTCTGGAGGGATCAGGCAGGGAAAAAGATAAATGTTTCACTTCTGTTTATAAAAGTATTATCTTCTAAATTGTTGTGAGTGATAACTTAAGAGAAAAGGGAAAGAGGTTCCTTAAATCCAGTAGCAATATTCCAAACAAAGGCTATAATCCTCCTCCATCAGTTCATTCAAACTCATGCAATCAATTCTCATTCTGCTTGGTCTTGGGTTAGCAGTTTTATGCACCCATCAGATTCTTTACTTGAGTTCTGGAAATCCTTTCTCAGTTGAATGGTATGGTCTCAAAGTTATTTAAACAATGCCATCAGAAGCCTGTATCCCAGAGACCTGTCATAGCCAGTCCTTTCCATGGGTCTCAGAGACAATCCCTTTTTGCTGAAGATGAAGCACTCTGGCCTATAGCTGATTGCCAATGCTTTCAGAGAAGAATCAGAGTAAAACAAAAACTATCTGTTGCTGACAAAAACTTAAAATGGCAGTGGTTAAAGCTCTGATGACAGTTCACTATAAAAATGATGCAATTGACAAGGGAATTTGGTATTTCTATGGCATAAAACATAATAACTGGAATTATGACTGATAACATTATACCAGAACATATCATAGACAGTGAGGGTATTGACAAATTTCATGCAATATCTTAAATACTTACATTAACAACATTTTATCCATGCAAATATAACCTAGAGAAGGTTAAAGCATCTCTTATTTGACAATGCTTTTCATGCAACAGAACAAATCAAATAAAACAAATTGCCTTTTGGCATCTCTCTTTTTATAAGACGAAAGAAAAAATCCTTTGAGATTTTCCAAAAGCCATCTGAGAAATCTCAGGGTCAGTTCAAAATCAAACTTTCACTTAGGATTTGATTCTGAGAAGGCAAAATTGTCCAAAATGTCAAAAGGTTTGAATATTTGGCTAAATACAATCCCAGGTTATGGTTACTTAGCTACCTATTTAACCAAAATGATGATAAAAGAACTCAAAAGTAAATAGAGGAGATAACAGGACTATTTTAAAAAAAAAGAGTCAGCTCTTTTAAAAGTGAGAAGATTTGGTTCTCTTAAATAATTAAGGACACGATAAAGGTTAACATAAAGCATAGTTAATTATTCTGATAAGACACCATATCTTTCTTTCCTAGGGGGATTACTTAAAAGGTAAAGAAAAACCTTTTACAATCTCTTCTTAAGAGCAGACCAAAAATAAAAATAAAAAAACAAGAATAACTTTGTTATTTCGGGCTTCCCTGGTGGCGCAGTGGTGGGGAGTCCGCCTGCCGATGCAGGGGACGCGGGTTCGTGCCCCGGTCCAGGAAGATCCCACATGCCGCGGAGCGGCTGGGCCCGTGAGCCATAGTCGCTGAGCCTGCGCGTCCGGAGCCTGTGCTCCGCAACAGGAGAGGCCACAGCAGTGAGAGGCCCAAAACTTTGTTATTTCAACAGAGAGAAAACCAAATTCTAGCTGTGCATCAGTGTACTTTTGATATTAAAGTTCATTTTGTTTTTTTTAAAAAAACCCTATAAATAAATCTATCCAGTCTTAACCAACTTTGACCACATGAGATAAGATTCCTTTTCCAAAATTCCTTTCCTGCAAACCTTCTACAACTTTTTAATATCCATTCAGTTTTTGTCCTTTATTTTCCTCTTTCACTTTAGGGCATAATTACTATCTTGTTCCAGTAACAAAAACCTATCCTACATACCTTGAATACTTTTTCTTATCAAAAATACAATCTACTTTCCTTGCATACTTTTCATACAAAGTTGTTTCCCTTGACCCTTATTGTTTCTAGTAGTTTCATTTACATACACTGATTATAATTTTTAACAATTAGTAGCCTTTTTTAAACAGAGAAAAATACAAAGTAAACAATTGTGAATTGTGTCTTATACCAGCATTCTGCAGCAGACTAGCAAATTTTATGAATATACCATCTCAAGTTTTATGGGTATATGTTTCCTGATAGTACAATTTTTCAACATGTCAAAAAGATGTTTATTAACAGACTTAAATATATTTAGCCTCTCTGTACCATACAAAAATAAGAAGCCAAAAGCAGATAAACTTGTGCTTAGTAATTTAAGGTTTAGTAGTTTCTCCTCACTTAGAAAGTGATATAGATATTCAATGAATATCTATTACTTAACTTAGTACAACTCTAAGGTTGCAAGTTACCACAAAGATTTTGGAAACTATTTTTAGGGACATACATTATAACATTAAACAAAGCAGGACATCATCACAAGCTATTTCCCTGTTAACTATTTTCACAGTACATACATGTTAGACAAGTATCAAAAAAATCACAAAAGCAAAGATACCTAAAAAGAGTTAAATGTAAAATATATGCTGCTGTTATACTTAATGCTGATAAGTCAGAAGACATAGCTGTTCTTATTAAACCAATGATATTAAACTAGTCTTATTTATCTAAGATTTTTCCAAATTGCATAAACTTGAAAAGCATTTGGGTTAGTTTCTATATTTCTGGGAATTTTAGAAATATTTAATTTATATAATCACTTACTTATCTCTAAGCCAATCAGAATAGAGCTCTTTTATGTGATTTTATAAATTACTTTGGTGATACCATCTAGAAGTAGAAAAATATCACATATATATAAAACATACATATACAAACAGGCATACATAAACATACAGACAGATGCAAATATAGACCTTAGAGCTTTCCTTCTAAAATTTTAGCCATGAGTCAGGTAAACATAGTAATATAAAACTCAGTGGTTTATATAAAATAGTTGGCTCTTGTCTTTGCTCCACTTTATACTTTTACCCAAATTGTATTTCTTACAGATGGAACAAGTTAAGCTTACCTGCTCAGTATGAGGGCTAATGCTTTTTACCAATATTTGTGGAGGAGACTTATGAGATATTCTTTTACCCTGATATGTAGTTTCTTTTGGAGGGTCCCTGAGTCTCTTGAGAGTCCCCAGTGGGGGACAGGTGACCTAAATTTCAAGTGACTGTAAGAAAATGAGGGGCTGAGGTGGGAAGGCAGTCTTGCAGGAGTGGACGGAGAGATGGAGGAGGGAGGGAAGGCAGTCATATCAAAGGATTCAAGGTAGCTGAAGGGAAGATTGAAGGTAGTAAAGAAGGAAGGAGGAACAGAAGCAATTGTAAGGGAGAGGTCTTAAAGGAACCAGTTTGGGGAGGTCACTGAAGTTCCAAATTATCCTTAGTAAAATCATTCCAACAAGAAAGGAAATGGACAGAGTTAGTGCCATAGTGGTGGAGCTTACAGTCAGCAAGGGTATGAGAAGGGGGTTTCAGTCTACTGAGAAGTTCCTGTATTCTTAACTAATGGTAACGTGTAAACAAAGAAACCTGGGACTTTAACCCAGTTTTTAGGCTAGAGGCCTCCAAAAGAGCCAGGAATTTCCCATTCAAGGGTCAGGGACTATATCCCTAGTCAACAGGATGCAAGAAGACTTCCACCCAGGAAGATACTTGCTCAAACAGATACCTTTCAACCAAAGAATCCTGGGACTCTAACCCAGCCTCAGAGAGTATACTCAGAATCTTAAGAATCAATCCTGGACAAACTGAGATGTTTGGTCACCCTACTTGTAAAAAACTCTGAAGGTACTTCCAAACAAGAAGTTCCCAAATCATTCTGAGTCATTGCACAAGACGAACTAGATATCTGGCTTTAAATTTAAGAGTTGTTTTAAAAAAAAAAGCAGCCTCATTTATTTAGTCACATATCATGTAGGAAAATAAATATTCATCCTGACTCCTATTTAGTTAGAAGTACGTTTACTTAGATATTTTAATTCAGCTACAAGGCCCAAACACCTCTCCACAAATGTTTGGCTGAAGGAAGTTTGATTACAAAATTAAGATATTTGTGTACAATTGTGCATGTTTTCTTTTTTATATTAATAGGCCTCTTTATTTTGCTACAAAAGTCTTACTGGCAAAAAAGACATTTAAATTTGCTATTCATTCATCTGTAAGCTGCAATAAATGTAGATGCTAAGTTGCTATGTGTAGTAGTGACCAAAGCGTGTGTGTGTGTGTGTGTGTGTGTGTGTGTGTGTGTGTGTGTGGTCTTCCATGGGGAAGCAACCTTCCTTAGCCTCATCTTCTCTAAATCCTAATTCATCTGTACTTTCACTCATTTTCACAGGGGAGGATGTGTTGTTCTTTTAGACGACTTCTTTTTTTTTTTCTCCTTCAGAGCCAAAGATGGATGAAAAAGATTAAATGGCAAAATCTTGCTCAGAAAGCTCTGCTATTGCTGCTGCTGCTTTGATTAATCAGTGACAGCTTATGGTGACATTAGTTAATCCTTTTAAAATCTATTTTACATGTTCTCACATTTGTGTAAGGACCTTCCTCCCTAAGAAGCAGGGACCAGGCAGGGAGGAGATATGGTAGCTGGGAGCCTGGGACATGGTTGAGGCTCACTGGAGACAAAGAGGTGGAGATTCAGGAGGAAGCAACTTAGGGAGAGGCTGAATTAAACAACACTTAATTCCAAAGTATCCAAATATGAGGACAAACTGGGAAAACCACTGAAAACAAGCAAGTTAGGTGCTTAAAACATTTAAAGTTGTTTTCTTGATTTTTTATAGGGTGCCAGCAACGTCAGCCTGTCAATGGTGAACGTTTTAACCATGACTTATTCTTCCTCCACCTCACACTCCACTAGGTTGTATTGTCCAGTTTGGGTAGCTGAAAAGCCTTAACGTGTTCAGGTAGATTCTGAGTTCAAATGGAGTAATTTCATGTATTTGCTTCTCTAACTGGTATCCTTTCTAGTGGACCAAGTACCAGAGCTGGCTGTGACACTGATGGGGATCCAGAATCTTTCATAAGATAAATGGGTTCTTCTTTTTTTTAAATTTTTTATTGAAGTATAGTTGATTTACAATATCACCTATCAGGTGTACAGCACAGTGATTCCGTTTATATATATATATATGTATATATGTATATATATGTATATATGTGTATAAAATGTTCTTTTCAGATTCTTTTCTCTTATAGGTTATTACATAAAATGGGGTATAGTTTCCTATGCTAAAAAGTAAGTCCTTGTTGGTTATCTGTTTTATATATAGTAGTGTGTATATGTTAATCCCAGTTTCCTAATTTATCGCTCCCCCCAACCCCCTTTCCTCTTAGGTAACCATAAGTTTGTTTTCTGTGTCTGTGAGTGATAAGTGGATTCTTCCAACTCAGTTGTCATGGTAAAATGATGGGGATCTGTGTTGAGAGCAGGGTCTGCGTAAGCTGGGCTAGTGGGAACTGGTGGAAACAGACATCATCTCTACTTTTACCAACAAAGTAGGAGCAACCAGAAGACAGCTGTGACAGTTTCCCATCAGCACATTTACTAATTTTTGCCTTTTCTCCTCTTAGGACAGAAGAACTGTCCTGTAGTGTAGGTCCTCTTAGACGTCACAACTTAAGCCCTGGATCCCCTCTTACCTATTCAAAGGCTTTCCATCATCCACTCTCTCCAGCATTTCCACATTTCCCCTTTCTATTAGAACATTCCCATCAGCATATAAACATGCTATAATATCTCCTATCTTAAAATAAATCTGTCCTCCCTAAAATCTATGCCCTCCTCCAACTCTCACACATGCTTCTCAGGTCCCCTTGCATCACCTTTTCTAAAATGAGCTGTCAATACTCAACGTGTCCACTTCCTCACTTCATAGTCTCTTTTCAGTCTTCTCCAGTCATGATTTCTTTGCTACAACTCTAGTGCAGATGATATTCTTCTCAGGATCACCAATGAGCTCCATCTCTCCAAATCCTCTGAACAATTCCCAGTCCTCCTCTCACTTGATCTCTCAGCAGCATTTGACTCAGTCAACCACTTGGTTTCTCAGTCAACATACCATCTCGGTCTTCCTCCTACATCCCTGACTGGCTTCTTCCTCTTATTCCCAATTTTTAAATTTGTTTAAGCCACTTCTGTTCTTAAATATATTCACTCATTTTAGAGGAGACTTTATCCAGTCCATGGCTTTCATTTCTATTTCCTTGTCAGTAACTCCCAGATCTACATATTCTTCAGCCCTGGCATTTCCCCTGAACTCCAGACTTAAACATCCTGTTACCTACCTGACATTTCCATTAGTTGTCTAGTAAGCATTTCAAGTTGAACACTTTAAAGTAGAACTTGATCTTATGTGTCAAATTCTAAACCCCAAAGGGGATGGTATTAGCAGGTGTGGCCTGTTAAGAGGTATTTAGGTCTTAAGGACAGAGCACTCATGAATGGGTTTAGTGCCTTTATAAAAGAGGTCCAGAGAGATCCCTAACCTCTTCTACCACATGAGGATACAGTGAGAAGGCACTGGCTATGAACCAGAAAGAGGCCCTCACCAGAAGGTGACCGTGCTGGCACCATGATCTCATACTTCCAGGGTCTAGAACTGTGAGCAATAAATTTCTGTTGTATAAGATACCAGTCTGTGGTATTTTTTTAGAGTAGCCAGAATGGACCAGTAGCTCAGGATATAAACTTAAACCATTTTATTCCTCTTACACTTAGAGACAATAAAAATCCAGTTGTGTGGGCCCTGTCTGTGCCTGATTATCTATTAGCTAGGACTGGATGTCCTTAGAATTCCCATCCAGATGATATCCAGGACTGGTGATGAGTCTTCCCTCATGGTTCTATGGCTTCCAGGACAGGGTGTGAAATGGTAAACCCAAAGTGCTTGAAAAAGGTGACCTTAGTGCAAAAAGGTGACCTTAGTGCAAACTGAGTTTCTGAATCTATCTTAGCCCCTCTAGCCTCTTTGACAAATGAGTTTTGTTCCCAAGGAGGATAAGCAATTGAATTTTCCCAAAAGCCAATTTTCCAAAGAAGGAAAACCCAAGATGTGGAGGAAGAGAGCTGAATTTGAGTCCTCCTGGGGTCTAATGTCTCCCATCTGTATGGTTGGAGATATTCATGTGGGTTGGGCTAGGTCAGGTAGGTTAGGGGAAAGTTGGAAAAATTAAACAAGGCTTATTGGAAGGTGGCATCTGCCTCTGAGCACCAAAAATAAAACAAAACAAACAAAAAAAAACCCTCCTCTCCTTTGGAGAATGTCAGTTATTACAACAGGCAAGAAGAAGAAAGGTGTACTGAATTTTGTAGTAAATTCCAGGAATTGCTAAATATATTTGCTGAGCCACGGGGATTCTAACTCTAGGACCATAAACCCTTGAAGCATAATGCAGATATCTTGGCTTTACAGAATACAGTCCAAGAATTCTTCCATTTTTCTGGCCATGTACTTTTCAGAGTTGGCCTGCAGGTGGTGTTGTAGCCCACAGAGGACTGTATGGACAAGGGATTGATGGGATGTTAGAGCCAGATAAGTTCATTAGGATTTTGTCCAAGTAGATCTGGCCTCCTCCATCCCAGATGTGATTCATTCAGCACAAGAAGATGGGTAGGGCACTGCACAGGCAAAATGACACTATGATTTGCCAGACTGGCCCTCTCCCATTGATCTCAAAGCTGTTGGACCAGTAGGCTAGAGTATCTACAACCTCCTCCATGTCCAGGCAGGTAATAAGAGAAAAACTGCCTTCCAGATAAGCCACAAATGACCTTCCCACGTGAGGTGGCTAGTGCCTTTGAAGAAAGAGTATGTATGAGTTAAGTGGCCAATTCTGTCATGATGCTGGCTCCTAGGCTCAATACAACAGGTTAGCAACCTCACCCCAATGCCTATCACATATTCTACCTCTGCTAAAGCTTATGAATAGGACTGCTGTTCAAACTGGCTTAGCAGGAAGCCAAACATATTTGTAGTGGGGTCACAAGTTCATTCACTGTGCGCTTAGATGTGCAAAGAAAATGCAGCCTGTTTATTTTTCCATAGCTCATCTGCTCATCCATAGAAAACTAGGAAAAGTAACCCTACATTTATCCCATTCAGTTAAACTTAGGTCAGTTCAATAGTTCAGACAACCCCTTTATGTTAACTCTCTTTAGTTGCTTTAGGGAAAATGTTGACTTTCTAATTTTCTCTCCATCTCTTTGTTCTCCTTCAAGATAGTGTCTGTATATTTTGGGGTCTATAAGAGTTTAGATGACCAATGGCAGCAGAGGTGGGATTATCTGGATCTTCATTGGTGGATAGTGAGTGGCTGGATTTTCTGTTCTCTAGACTGGTGACCACTGAAGTACAGTTTTTCTGGTGTAGTTTTTTAGATGAAGTACTATCTAGCTCTGAAATCTGTAGTTCTGGCCTTCTCAAATGTCCTACGCAGCTGTGTCTTTGTTTTAACTAGAGCCCTCTGACATACCTCTGTGCTCTCAAGACCTTTGTGTCTCATCAGAACACATGGGACTTGCTGGGTCACTCATACACCCAGGTCATGCAGGCCCAGGAGGACTGGCTCAAGCTCATCTATCAACTCACCTCCCACTACACCTCCTCACCATCACTCCTTGCCAAGACTCTGCCCCCTAACCTTGCCTCTTCTTTGTCTTCCATATTTCTTCCATAGTCTCTTAGAACTGGAAGGGGCAGTCTCTAGGCAATTCATTTGTACATGTAATAACTCCCTTGTAGGCTACAGCAATGAGCCTCATGGCTAGCTTTCATAGGTGGAAAGGATATCTTCTCCATACTTATGAAAAACACTGATTTCAGTTTCCCCATCTAGTTCTAGATATGCCTTAAATCTGAATTTAGAAAATCCTTTCTGGACAAAGCCTAACTTTAATTCTTGATATAGAATCAATGCAAAATATAATCAAAGCACCAAAGGTCAGAAGTTACTTTGCTGTTCTAGATCTGCACTGTCCAATATGGTAGCCAGTAGTCCCATATGGCTATTTAACTTTAAATTTAAAATAATTAAAATTAATTAAAATTTAGAAATTCAGGTCTTCAGTCATATTAGCCACATTTCAAGTTCTCAGTAGCCACATGTGGCTACTGGCCACTAGACTGGACAGCAAAGATACAGAACATTAACATCACTGAAGAAAGTTCTATCAGACAGCTATTCTAGAACTGTACCCTCTCACTTTCCTGAAGCCCTAAAATGCTTTATTTAGAGGGACGCTTCCCATAAGAATAAGTTTTGCAGGATATAGCACTACATCTAAAAAAATATTTTAAAACCATGACTCCTAATGGTTGTTGCCCTGGATGCCTAAGAAGCTGGGTTAGTCAATAAGCCCCACCCACTTCTCCAAGGATCAGTAATGTTCTCTGTTTCTACCAAGGAGAGGCTACATAGTTTGCAGAGCCTAGTGCAAAATCAAAATTTTGAAATTTTATTCCAAGTTTACTTAAAATTTCATAGCAACAGCAGAGTATTAATCCAAGTACTGACCTTTCCGAGTGTGGGGTCCAGGGTAACTGCATAGGCTCACACCTAGGAAGCAGGCTTTGTTCCAAGATAATCACACCTGAAAGAGAAATCAAGGCAGGCCTGTGGGCTCTCTGGGGAATTTCCTCACGAGTGGCAATGCCAGGACCCACAGCTGCGCCTGTGCTGGCCAAATTCAGATGTTAACTCAGACAACTGCTCAGGGGGTGCCTGTGGCCGGAGGGAGCCACCTAGTCAAAAAGAAGGGACAGGGAATAAGGGCCTCCACATGTTGCACTGGAAAGCCCATTGCTGGAAGGCCTGGGCATGCCAGCTGCTTCCAGCTGGGTATGTTTCCATCAAAGCCAGGAGCGTGCCCAGCCAGGAAGGCCGAGATCTGCAGGGCCATCACTTCAGAAACTGCTGGAGGACAGAGGAAAGGCAGTGCACTCAGGAACTTCAGCACAGTGAAGTATGTCTAGTTGTCCTACCTGGACTGTGGACATAAACAGAGCATGGTACCCAGGAGCTTGTGCACGGGGGAAGGCTTACCTCCTCAGTCTGAGAGACAGGTGATATGAGGGAAGGCCAGAACAATAGCCACTCAGAACTTCAAAATGAATCATCAATGCCAAGGAGCAAGACAGAGAAAAAGAATCTACTTGTAGGTTGGCTAAACAGGAACTGAGGAAAACAAAGTAAAAACAGCAAGATCTGAGGTGGCAGATGAGACTTGAAACCTGTAAACATTCCGTAAGATAAGTAAATGAACTCCTGCAGCTTTTTAGAGTGTAGCAGATTGGTACCTACACATGGAAACGCTGCTTAATATGCAATGAGAATAATTTTTTAATAAATAGCCAGGCTCAAAAGGAAAAAAGAGGCTACAGAATAAAGAGAGATAACAAAGCCACAGTGGGTTCAGTCTGAGTTGACCCTCTGATTCATTTGATGGTCCAAAGAGTTCTTGTTCAGGGTTTTCTTCAGGCGCTCTTGTCTCTCATATCTACCCCCAGCTTTGGACAGAGAAGGCCTGGTCCTGTGCCCAGCCCAGGCTCTTGGTCATCTTCTTCAAGGTTCAAATTCAGAAGCTGCATAAAGGATCACCCTGAGCTTCCTGAGACAGACTCTGGGGACCCAAGAGATATCCTTGGATTAAGACCCTTGAAGAGCTACCCCTGCCATGAAAAGAGAAGTAGAGAAGTCCAACCCCCTAGCTTGGGAAAGTAGTATGAAAGTCTGGGGTTTTAATTTCTCACAGGGAACTTTTTAATTTTAAATCTAACCTTAGACAGATAGCGAACTTTCAGGAGAGAGGAAAGGGGAGAATAAAATTTTAAAACTAGATCAACCTAATATAAACTAGAGAAGAAACAAAAGAATCAAAGTTAGATAATGGTAAATAGAAAACACAATTTGAATGGTAGAAATAAGTCCAAATAGGTCAATAACAAAAGTACATATAAATATTAATATTTTGAACTTGTCTACTAAAAGACAGAGATTCTCAGAAGGATTTTTAAAAATTCAACCTGGTACTGCATATAAGAGACACGCCTAAAACATGATGACAGAGAGGTCATTATGTAAACAGATGGATAAAATGTACTAGAAAAATATTAATAAAAATTAAATTAGTATAACAATATTGATATCAAATTTTTTTAACTTTAAGGCAAACAGAATACAAGGATAAGTAGAATAATTCACATCAAAGAAATAGTAATTTTGAACCTCAAATATATATTTATGTATGCGTGTATAAATCTATAATCATATTTGTAGAAGACATAAATAATGTAAGTAATCCCATACTCCAAATTACAAGAAACATATTCATTCTAGCACACATGAAATATTTTTTAAAAACTGACTATGTCATTACCAAAGGGGAAAGGATGGGGGAGGGATAAATTAGGAGTTTGGAATTAAAATATACACACCAATATATATAAAATAGATAACCAACAGGACCTACCGTACAACACAGGGAACTATACTAAATATCTTGTAATAACCTATAATGGAAAAGAATCTAAAAAAGAATATATATATATTCTTTATATATATATATTTGTATATATGTATAACTGAATCACTTTACTGTACACCTGAAACTAATACAACATTGTAAATCAACTATATTTCGACAAAAATATATAAAAAAAGAAAAGACTATCCACTGAATTGCCTTTGGAAAAAAACTTTGTCAAAAAGAAAATTTCAAACAAATATCAGTGACTCACAATCACATAAAACATGTTCTCTAACAATAATGCAATAAAATTAGAAATCAATAGAATAGTTATACTGCCCTATTCATTTTAGAAATTTCTGAATAATTATAAAGGGAGAAAAACTAATAGAAATCAACAAATGTTTAGTACTGCTCAGACAGTGAAAACACTAGTACTAAAATGTGTGGTATGCAGTTTAAATGGTATTTAGAAGAAAATTTAGAGCTTCAAATCCATATAATAGAAGAGAAGGAAACATATAGAGGAAGGTCAATCAGAACGGAGAAAGTAGAAGGAAAGAAATAATAACGAAAAAAGAGAAATAGATGGAAAGGGGAAATCAATGAGGAATCAATAGATCCTAGTTCTTTCAGAAGACTAATAAAATAGACAAACTTAGTAAGATTGATTGAGAGAAAAAGAGAAAAAAGTAGGAAAATGACATAACTATAAATAGTCAAGATTTTTAAAAGCACTAGAGAATACAATGAGTATCATTAGACTAAAAATTTTGACAATTTAATGAAACAGTCAGTTCTCTAGAAATAAATAAATCACTAAAACTGACTTGAAAAACAAAGGTCTATCTATATATTTACGTATAATCATTAAGTGAATTGAATCTGTAATTTTAAAAAATTATACCCATTACTGGGCTTCCCTGGTGGCGCAGTGGTTATGAATCCGCCTGCCAATGCAGGCAACACGGGTTCGATCCCTGGTCCCAGAAGATCCCACATGCTGCGGAGCAACTAAGCCCGTGCACCACAACTGCTGAGCCTGCGCTCTACAGCCCGCGAGCCACAACTACTGAAGCCGTGCTCTGCAACAAGAGAAGCCACCGCAATGAGAAGCCGGCACACCACAATGGAGTAGCCCCTGCTCGCCACAAACAGAGAAAGCCTGCACGCAGCAACAAAGACCCAACGCAGCCAAAAATTTTTTTAAATCTACATATATATACCCATAAAAAAAGCACCATGCCAACCAAGTACTTACCCAAAGAGGTGAGTCTTGCCAAATCTTCAAAGATTATTTCCTGTATTGGTCAGACTTTTTCAATGAAGACAAAAATAGAAGAGCTCCTTATTTCATTTTATGAGATAAGTATATTCTTTTTTTTTTTTTTTTTTTTTTTTGTGGTACGCGGGCCTCTCACTGTTGTGGCCTCTCCCATTGCGGAGCACAGGCTCCAGACGCGCAGGCTCAGTGGCCATGGCTCATGGGCCTAGCCGCTCCGCGGCATGTGGGATCTTCCTGGACCGGGGCACAAACCCGCATCCTCTGCATTGGCAGGCAGACTCTCAACCACTGCGCCACCAGGGAAGCCCGATAAGTTTATTCTTGATACCCAAACTGGACAAAGACAGCATAAGAAAAGAAAATACTGGTTATCCTCACCACTGAACACATGTAAACAAATACTTGAAAATATTAGCTAAATGAACTAAGCAAAGCCTTTAAAACATATCATAATAGATAAGACACAAAGCAAATATAGCATAATAAAATGTAAATTGTAGAATCTGGGTAGTGGATATATGGGTGTTCACTGTACAGATCAACTTTTCTGTATGTTTAAATTTTTTTCATATTAAAACCTTGGGAAAAGTAAGAAATAAAATGTTTGGACCTCTGCAAACTCTAAGAATGTATCATGACAGAATCCCAAGGATGGTTGAACATTAAAAATCTATCAATATAGGGGCCTCCCTGGTGGCGCAGTGGTTAAGAGTCCGCCTGCCGATGCAGGGGATACGGGTTCGTGCCCCGGTCTGGGAGGATCCCATATACCGCGGAGCGGCTGGGCCCGTGAGCCATGGCCTCTGGGCCTGCGCGTCTGGAGCCTGTGCTCCGCAACGGGAGAGGCCACAACAGTGAGAGGCCCACATACCGCAAAAAGAAGAAAAAAAAAAAAAATCTATCAATATAATTCATCTCTTTAATACAGATCAGCAATTTATAAAAACACAATTTATGAAAAAAAAAACTACTGGCAAACTGGGAATTTATCACTCATTATACTGATAGTGTTGTAAGATTGGACTGGGTTTGACTGGCAGAAAACTCTGAACTATCTAAAAAAATTTTTATTTCCCTTACATGTAAAAGACTGGTTGGGTAGCCCAGAGCCAAGTTCTTACTATCATTTTGTTATGTTTTGTGTGATCTTTATTCCTTAAGATCGCTTCAAGTCCAATATGATTGCTCCAATTCTAGTCATCACATCTGCATTCCAGGTGGCAGGAAGGAGAGAAGGGGAAAGTGGTTATGTTTCCCCTTTAGGGATATGACTGGAATTTGTGTATATGACTTCTATTTACACCCCAGTGGCAGAAACTAATTGTCCTTATTTGCAGACTATAGGATTATTTACATAGAAAACTGCCAGAGAATTTGTGGGCAAATAATTCAAACAAATAAGAGAATTCAGCATTCTGGATCCATGTTCAGGGTGTAAGAGAAAAAAAAATTATACACACACACACACACACACACACACACATATATAAAATTGCTAATTTATAGTAGATACCTAGGCAAAAATCTAATAAAATACATGCAAGACCTATTTGGGAAACATTACAAAACATTACATAAAAGATGCACTGGATAAATTATGAGACACATAGGGATTGAAAGATATAACAGTGTAGCTCCAATAGTTCCCCCCGTGACTTTATAATGGATCTATGAATCACTACAGCTCCAATCAGAATCCCAACAAGACTTTTCAAGGAATTTAATAATCCTACCCTAAAGTTCATGTGGAAGATTAAAGAGACAAAACTAACAAAGATAGTTTTTAAAAAGAAAACTAAGGACTGGAGTCTTGCCCTACGAGGCTAATTAGAAGGCTATAACTATTTAAGCAGTGTGGTATTGGAACAAGGATATAAAAATAGGTCAAAGGAACAAAATAAGTTGATACTGACCTACACATATATGGAAACTTGGTATGGGACAGAGATAGCTGTACATGTCAGCAGGGAGCCGTGACCATTAGATAAATGGTGCTAAGACAACTGGCCATAGCCAGTACATATAAAGTTGAAAAAATATAAATCTCCACTTCATGTCAGAACAAAAATATATCCCACATGGATTAAAAACTTAAATGTATGGGGGAAATCATAAAAGTTAAAAAGAAAGTATAGGAGAATGTCTTCATTACGTTTCTTTGTGTTTCTTTTTTTTTTTTTTTTTTGCAGTATGTGGGCCTCTCACTGTTGTGGCCTCTCCCATTGTGGAGCACAGGCTCCGGATGCGCAGGCTCAACGGCCATGGCTCACGGGCCCAGCTGCTCCGCAGCATGTGGGATCTTCCCAGAATGGGGCACGAACCCGTGTCCCCTGCATCGGCAGGCGGACTCTCAACCACTGCGCCACCAGGGAAGCCCCTTCGTGTTTCTTAAAACACCAAAAGCACAAACGATAACAATGAGAATTTGAATACATTAAAATATAAAACTTCCATTAGACAAAAGATAGCATAAACAGTAAAAAATGCAAGCCACAGACTGGAAGAAGTTATTTATAATTCATATTACTGGGTATTAGTATCCAGAATATAAAAAGATCCCTATCAATCAATAAGGAAAAACAAGTACTGTGGTAGAAAAATTGTCAAAGGTTTCAATAGTTAATTATTAGAGGGAGCTAAATAGCCAAAAAAAATAAGACAAGATACTCTCAGTAACAAATACAAATTGAAACCATAATGAGGTACTATTTCACACTTAGACTGGCAATATTTTAGAAGTCTGAGAAGCCCAAGTGTTGGTAAGAATATGGAAAAAAAGAGGGGAGTACCTTTAAACATGGCTGGTGTGAATGCTGTATTGTTAAAAACTGTGTTGGAGAGCAATGTTGCAATATCAAATGAAGTTGGTAAGCACATACCCTATGAACTAGCAATTTGACTTGTGGGAATATCCAAAAAATTTGCATATATATGCCCGAGGAGACATGAAATAGAATGTTAACCTGTAGCATTGTTTTTAACAGTAAAAAAATGGAAACAAACTAAACTTTCAAAAACAGAATTGAGGATAAATAAATGGTGCCATAGTCACACAATGAAATACTAAATACATATGCACTAAATATATAAAAATCAGGCGGAAAGGATACATGCTAATTTCAGTATAGTGATTACCTTTGGGCAGGGAACAACGGGGACCTGGGCAGCGAGGGTATGGTTAAAGTATATCTGTAATGTTGAAACAAAACCAAAACCCCTAAAACCATTATGGCAAGATGTCAACATCAGTTAAATCTGTTAGAAACAATGAGCCTGGTCCATATATGCAGTCTGATAAGAAATGATTTCCAGGGTATATTGTTAAGGAAAAAAGTAAGCTGCAGGGGCCTCCCTGGTGGCGCAAGTGGTTGAGAGTCCGCCTGCCGATGCAGGGGATACGGGTTCGTGCCCCGGTCTGGGAGGATCCCATATGCCGCGGAGCGGCTGGGCCCGTGAGCCATGGCCGCTGAGCCTGCGCGTCCGGAGCCTGCGCGTCCGGAGCCTGTGCTCCGCAACGGGGGAGGCCACAACAGTGAGAGGCCCGCATACCGCAAAAAAAAAAAAAAAAAAAAAAAAAAAAAAAAAAAAGTAAGCTGCAGAAGAATATGGAGAGTGGATTGCCACATGTATAAAAGCTAAAGGGGAGGTTCAGCTTGAATGTGTCTGAATGATACAAATAAACTGACAACAATGATGGCCTATGCGGGGAGGAGACTGGGGACTGGGGTTCGCAGTGGGAAAGAGACCTACTTTATGTACCTTTTTCTATTATTGGACTGCTTTTATCACTTGCATATATTTTCTCAAAAGTAAAAAGTTAAAGCAAAAAAAATTTTTAATTACAATAATTCCTACCCCAATAACGCACTTAAAGTCAAAATTACTGTTTTGAGGACTATTTTGCATAAAAATGTAAGTGTATCCTTATGTTTGCCATCTTCCCAAATGACTGATTTTTCCAAAGAGTTCTTGATAATAAGTTCCTTATGATCAGTCACACAGAAATATACACCTTGCCTTCTGCATCTGCTTTAACTGTGCATCTATTTATATGGGATGACGGATACTTTCCCTAATAAATCTTACCATTTCCCCTGCTAAGGAACTGAGCGCCGACTAAATAGTTGGTGATACATGGGAGTTATTCCTACATTTTCCACACACGGTAAGACAAATCAACACAATGCTGACTTCGTCTATTATAAACACTAACAGCTTTGGGGCATTTGGAAAAGTGGGGAGTGGGGCTGATGTACAATGAATCCACAGTTCTAGACTTTCCTACCAGAGACAGCCTGAGGCAATATGAGAGCAAAATCAGGATTTGGAGTTCCTAACCTCAGATGTTTTATTTCCATGAGCTAATTTACAATCAAGAGAGCCCTGACACTGCCAGACCTAGAATTTAACTACTTCAAACAGTGATCTTTCCTCTTATATTCTGCACTGAGTTTTAAAAGCATTGGGTTGTTGGAAGGCTAATCACCTAAGTAGTGATTTTCAAACCTTTTCGTGTAGGACAACTTTAGGAAACAAAACAACCTAAAACAACTGATTTACACTGCCTTCCGTTGCCCCAAGCTAGACCCCTAGGGTGCCACATCCCAGTTGGTGTAAAGTGCAAGGATCTGGTTTATACCACTTTACAGGTGTCAGGGAAGCAGGAGAGACTCAGGGTAATAGGGGAAAAGAGGAAAGAGGATCACAGTCAGTCATCTCTTTTTCATGTCTTTCATTTCACAACTTCTTCCTTCCCATGCCTGCTGGTATGCTCCCTCGCCTTGTTTCAGAGCCAAAAGACAGGTCAACTTCACTGCTTCTTATCCAAGTTGGCAGAGGCTGTGGCAGCAGGGTGGTAACTCTGCCTGATGTTCTCAAGCTACAGTTGGGACATGTCCAACAGCAAAGTCACTCAGTAAACAGTTCTCTGTTTTCTCTTTTCCTTGAGTTGGCTGGAATATCTCTAGGCCCTAGTATCACCCACTCTTTAATTCAAGACAAGCCTACAGACAAGAAATTCACAGTTCACCCTGTCTTAAAACAGTCTTTTGCTGGGTACAAAATACCATCTACAAAATCACTGATATGCTACATTACTTCAATTCTAAGCCCTATAGATGTCTTTTTGATGGCCTGGTTTTTCTATTTTTAGTAATATTCCTGTACGTCACTCAGTTCAATATTCAAGAACATTATTAAATGACTATTTTGTGCCTAGCTTTGTCCTGAGGTGGAGCTGGGTAGGGGAGATTAACAAATGTTGCATGTAATAGTTCTTTATTTTAAGAAGTTTACAAACTAATTGGACAGAGAAAAGTCAATATAAAACAAATAAAGAATAACTCAAGACAAAATATGTTTAAACACCAAAAGCAAGGGTGTTGTAAATATCAGAGACCTGGAGAAGTTAGGAAAAGCTTTAAGAAAGATATTGGACTGGAGCTGGGTTTTTAAGGAGGGGTGGGGGGTTAGGAAGGGCTTTCTAGGTGTGACAAGATGGTCAAGACCTCAGAGACTGCTCTCAGCAGAGCAGATTGTGAGATTGTCAGAGACCAGTCTAATGAAGCAATTCTGATACCCAGAAGACAGGTAAATAAACAAAAACCAAGAGGCAGAGATAGATTAATAAATTAGCTACGAATTACTTATCTTGCTACATATAGACTTCTAGAGATCAAAGGGACCTCATGAATCATGTCACCTGCCTTCTGCCTTCATTTTACAGATAAGAACACTGGGGATTAGAGCAGCAAAGTGATTTCACCATATCAGGTAACAAATTAGTGCCAGAGCAGAAATTCAACCCCAGGGCTTCTGACTCCCAACGCATCATTCTCTGCTTCAAACCACCACTCTATTATGTTCAGATGACTCAAGGCCAGTTGGGATCAGTGACATACCAAAAGTAACAATATGATAAGTACCAAAACAGAGACATGCAGAAGTGATAAGCTCATTTTGTACACAGATACTTGGGATATTTCTAAATTTTTCTTTTCTTGAATTGCAGCATTTATTGCATCATGTTTCACCTCCTCTGATTGACATTCAAAGTCTTCCATAACATGGCCCCGCCTGGCCTTTCTGACCTTACTTCCCAACACTCCCCACTCTACAGCCTCCATTCCAGCAAGATATGACCATTTACAGTCCCCATCTTTTGCCAGGCTCATTCTCACCTCTGGAGTATTGCTCCTATCATTTCCCCCTTCTCTAAGGCTCTTTCCCCTTTTTCAACACTGACATAAAACCCAGGTTTTATAAACCCTAAGATCTTCAGCTACCCCAAGTCTTCTCTACACTCCCCTTTAGTTCAATGCAATCCAATTCATTTCAGTACAATTTTATGGACAACATGCTGAATGCCAGGCACTCTTACTAGGCACTCAGAATTCCAAAATAAGTAAGGCACTGGCCGCCCTCAAAGTGCTAAGAGTCTAGAAGGGGAATGTAGACATTACAGCAAATCACTACTACCAAGAATCTTAACAATAGGTACAAAAGACAGCACAAACTAGAGGATGGAAAAGGAAGAGATCTCATTAAGAGGCTAATATCTGAGGTTAGGTTAATGGATGAGAGGGAGTTTGTCTGACCTAAATCTGGGGAAAAGGGGGGAAAGTGCTATTCTAGGCAGAGAAGATAGGATATGGAAATTCATAGTAGTTGGTAACTTTGGTTTTGTTTTGTTTACTAAACCAGGTTTGGGTTTGGTATCAGGATTTGGTTTGCTTTCAAAGCAGCATACAAACAGAAGACAAAGGGGAGATATGGCAAGAGAGGTAGTCAGGGGCTCTTCACCAGGCTCTGGAGGCTGGACTGCATCCTGTAGATCAGAGGTCCCCAACCCCCGGGCCGAGGACCAGTACTGGCCTGTTAGGAACCTGGACACACAGTAGGAGGTGAGTGGCGGGCAAGCGAGCAAAGCTTCATCTGCTGCTCCCCATCACCCACATTACTGCCTGAACCATTCCCCTGTCCGTGGAAAAACTGTCTTCCATGAAACTGGTCCCTGGTGCCAAAAAGGTTGGAGACCACTGCTGTAGATGATGAAGTGCTGAAGACATTTTAAGTGTCAAGAGTTAGGGTGGGTGGTTCAATGAAATATGAGCCCCACCTTACATTGAAGCAATCAAGTAAAGCTAAATGAAGGAAAGTTCTAGAGACAGACCTTGAAGAATGGGTAAAATTTCAACAGACTGAAATGGAAGTCATTACATCATTAGTGGAAAGAGCAAAGTGACCATTTAAGTGTTACCTGGTTGCTCTGGGCATGTTAATTTTTTCTCCTGAGACATGTTACCTAAATTCTTCAAGGACAGGGATTATTTTTCAAAATTCCTTTTAATAGCTCCGAGGAGCTAACACAGCTCTGGATACACAGTGGCCATTTGGTCAATTATCAATGACCTTTTGGGATATGGCAAAAAAAGGGAAGAAAGAGAAAAGAAAACCCCTCATATCTGTTCATGGCAGGAGCTTGTTTTTATTCCTAATCTGTTGCTAAGAATGAAAATTCATAAGGTTTTATAAATCCATATTTGAAATGAAGATGGTGTGTATAATTGGAAGCTTATGGTTGTCTAATAAAGGACAGAAGATTCCAGTTAAACACAGAATTCCATCTCTAAGCATCCTTCCTCACTGTGTGGGCATCCCAACTGCTAAGTTTGTTTAATAGATCAAATTAAATGGATGACTGCTTTTGAAGGGCATCTTAGGGACTTGGGACTTAGCTTTGCTTCGGTGCACGTTTCCCTAAGCTCACTACTGACAGAAGTATTCAATCTTACTATCAGAAAGTCAAACCACTTTTAGATATTGGGGAGAGTGATAATATGACATAAATACTTCATGAAGTACTATATATACAGGTTATTTATATTCTTCTTAAGAAGAAACAAAGAGCATTCACTTGGTTTCACCAATTCTCTTTCCCTGCTCCAAAGCTGATCAAGCTCTGAAAATTACCCTGCCAAAAAAAATTTTAAGTGCAAAGTAATTTTTGTTCCATAAAGATAAATCACTTTATGTGTTCAACAGTGCTCATATTGCATTACGTATGTTATTTTTAACTCATAAGTGGTGGAATGCTGTCATGCAGGGATGATATTCAAAATAGTTAACAATGGTACAGCATGTACACCAGCCATTTAGAATAGACCCCTGAGCTATCTGGATGGATGCCAGCTGGTTCATCTGACCTGCACATACAAGCTACATCTCAGCCCTGGTGTAGTGGACTGTTCAGCTACTTTTGTCCATACATTTTCCATCTGGTAATAGCCACACATTTTCCTTTGGAGAACTGCCCTACCCCGTGCCAAGTGATCTTGAAGGAAAAGGACCATCATGGGACTCCACCTTCCCTTGGCCACAAGGTTAGGACATGTGATCCAGATTTAGCCAGTCAAAGTAGTCCATTCTTTCACCACAGTAATTGATTGAAAAATGGGTGCATGACTCAGTTCAGTCCAAGCAGAGTCCTCCCCATAACTTTTCCTCTGGAGTTGATTGAGATTTCCCCTACTTTGGAGATTGCTAAACTTGAAGAATGGGAACCCGAAGCAGCCGGAGGCCATGTTGCCCTCATAAAGGAGAAATCCTATTGAAGAATGAAGCCAAAAAAGAAATAAGTGAAACTGAGAGACAGAGAGAGTCCTGACAACATTGTTTGAGCCTCTGGAAACAGCCATGCCTATAGCTAGATGCAATCTCCTGGACTTCCCATTTACTCAAAGAAATATCGTCTTCCTTCCTTCCTTCCTTTTTTTTCTCTTAAACTAATTTGAGTTGAATTTCTGTCCCTTGCAGTCAAATAAGTACTGATTAATAATTATGCCCACATAACATAATTCTATATAATTTCTGTTACACAATGCTGAAGAAATCTTGGACTTAATTGAAAACTCTGCTTTTCATTAGATTGTCCTAAGGCTTCAAATCAATACATTATGCAACTACAAGCCATCATAGGTCTTAATAAGGGGAATAACAAAATAAAGATGGTGTTTTAGAAAAGTTTGCTTGGCAAGAGATGTGTGGAAATAATCAAAACAACATATGCTCATACATGTACTCAGGAATATCTATATATATGTTTATATGTTTACATATTCTCCTTAATTTTCAAAGATGCCAGATACCATTTGTTTTTGTGTTAAAACAACTGAAAAGAACTACTATTGCCCATACCTTAAGAATGTTTGGAAATTATTTTATATACTTTGCCTTTAATTACTTAGAACGCTGAATCATAGATTTACATCATCCATTTATCCGATAAGCATACAGTAAAAAATTGCTATGTACAAGTGACTGTTATAGGCTCTAGGGATAAAAAGATGAATTAGACAATTTCTCTGCCCTCCAGGAATTCACATTCTGGTGAGAGAAGCAGAAGTGTAAAAAGATAAACAGTGTAAGAGTTGGCAGGACTGGAACCCTTGCTTTTGCTGGAGGTCTCCTTCTCGGAGGTGCTGTTAGGCGAGAGCTGGACGCAATGAATAGGGTAGGTGCACACAGCTCCATAAAAGCAGCTCCTGAGTATTCCTGGCTAAGCTTCTCAGTAAACCATGTAGTCCTGGATTTTCTGGCATTTCAGGCACAACTCAGATTGCTTTGGTCTTTTTTATGTAAAGAACTTTCTCATGGGAAAAATAAAGAATTAGGTATCCCATGGTTGATGAATGTGGTCTTAATTCTCTTTACAAGGCCAGATATAATCTTCAGCAAGTTTGTTTGATTCATATTTCAAGTTGTAAATTAAATTTAATTTTTTAAGTTTAATTGTGAACAAAATTCTTGAGAACACAGGGGGGAACGCTCTAAATTTACATTTTCAATCATTGTGAAGCCCCTGTTTATTTGGAGCCACTCCTTCCTTAAAGATGCACAGCAGCTACATCTTCAGAGTGGATTCTGTTAAAAGAAATTCCTCCAGGCTGTCTCATTTTCCTCAGTTCCTCACTGGAATTTCACAATAACTTAACCGTAGCTGGAATTCATTTACAAATTCCTAAGAGCTAGAGGCTAAAAAGATACTGACAACAATTTCTTTCACCTTTTTTTCTTATCCTAGTTCCTGCATCTTTCCGTGAGTGTTGTTTGGCTGCGGTGGATTACTGGAGTGTTTGAAAAGGAGAAAAAAATAAGTCTTTCACTCCTTTTCCCTTCTTTTCCTAACTGTCTTTTTAATTTTTCATGTGGAGTTTCAAATTACATGTTGTCTAAAACAGCCTATGTTTTTTTGCTCCCAAACTAACTGTTAAAAGGGGAAAAAAATATTTTGTGTGTCAGATTATTTATTATAAAGGATTTAGTGCTCGACTTCTAAATTCAATCATCTGAGGACTAGAAAACTCTTTAAAATTTATCTAGTCCAATTTCTCATTCTACAAATATTCAGACAGGTTAAATTACTTGTCCAATTCACAGAGCTAGTAAGGGACAAAGCCAAAAATAGAATCCAGATCTCAGAAAAGTTCTCAGTATTGCTGATGAGGTACCTGCCCATTTCTCATAATAGCTATTACAAATCTTCACCAGTGTCTTCATAAACCTTATACTACGACCCCCATCCCATCACTCTGGCTCTTACTTCATAGAAAATTAAAAGCCACCAAGCATGACTCCAGTCCCACTTTTAAACTTCTTCATATCTCATCTCAAAGTAACACTATCACTACTGTTTCAAGGGTAAACCTGCCATTTGCTATCTGTATCACATTGAGTCCCATCTCCTTTGAGACCTTTTTCTGTTAATTATTTTTTCTTATGTATATGAGAACCCTATCTCCATTAGCCCCTTCTTTTTAGTACATAAACATGCTCAGGGACTTGCATTTACAGTGACTTTATGTCCCATTCCAGAAACATTCTTTTCCTTTTATCATAACCAAGTTTATTTTAAGAAAGGTCTCCTCTCACTGTTCCTACATCCTTGCCTCCTATTCACTCCTTTACTTTCAAAAATATGACTTCTGATACTATCATTCAACTGAAAATATTTGAGCAAAGACCATCAGTGCCTTTTAAGGACATTTCAATTCCCTCCTTTTAAGTACTCTCTTCTCTTTGGGTTTCCTTATTCTCCTCTTAACATTGGGTTTCTAAGTTTTTCTCTTTCCCTTCATTCATTCCTTAATTACTGTTGCTTCTCAGGGTTCTGTTCTCAGCACACTTTCTTTCTCATTCTGTACTTCCTCTGGAGAAGTCCCACTTAAATCCATGGCTCAGCTCTCATGCACAAATTTGTATAATGTACAGAAGCCTTTTAAAGGAAAATTTTCTCTGAATTTTTGCATTGTTGACTGAAATTATTTTTATTATAATATTTACTTACTTACATATAAAACTAAATATAAATTTCTTATGCTTATAGTTCTTACACAAGTATGCAAACAAGAAATTTATAAAATGAATTCAAATTAAACTAAAAAGCTAAAACAAACTCAAAAAATGAAATAAACATTAATATGTGGATGGTTGTGTTGTTTTCTGGAAACTTACTGCCAACTCAAAATGTGAATATGGGGCTGGTTGCTAAAACATAGCGTTCTTTTTAATTTAAATAGAACTGTGTATCATGTGATGATTCAGTTCTCCCACCACTTTTCTCTATTCAAACTACTATGAAACATTCATTCATATGGACAAGCACATGATGACAACAATTAATTTTCACCTGACCTGATTGCATAATTTACATGGTAAGCCTGGCTCTGTGATACTTGACACCAGCAAGATTATAAACATAAATACAAATGCAGACACTGAAGTAAGTTAGTAACTCATAAGGTGGTCATCCAGATTTGTTGAAATGAAAGCATGAATATAGAAAGCAATTTAGTGAACATATAGATCCCTGAAAATATATTTGATGGATACTAGGAATCCCAGAACCCTAATTTTGTGAATCCCAAATGTGTATCTATAGCCCCAAACAATCTCCTGAGCATCTGCCCTATATTTCCAACTGCCTAATAAAAATTTCTCTCCCTACGTGCATTGTTATCATTCCCCACACACACAACCACCTTAACCTGTATTGCCAGTCTTAGTTAATGACATCATCATCTACCCAGTTGCATAAGCCAAAATCTTAAGTCTCATACTAGATTCCTTTCTCTGACTCACCTCCTACATGCAAGACTTATTGATTCTATTTCCTAAACTTCTTTCAAATCAATAGTCATTTTTTTTTGATCTGGAAATTCTACTCAAAAACTACCCCAAGGAAATAATCTAAATATTGATAAAGCAACAAATAAACAAAGAACAGAGATGTTCCTTTCACTATTATACTTAATAAAGAAAAACTAAACAACAAAATCATTTAAGAGCAGGGGAAAGATAAGCTAAATACAGTACAGATTATCCTTACTCAGAAACAATATAAAATTATTGTTCTTAGAACCCAATCCAAAAATGGGCAGAAGATCTAAATAGACATTTCTCCAAAGAAGATATACAGATTGCCAACAAACACATGAAAGGATGATCAACATCATTAATCATTAGAGAAATGCAAATCAAAACTACAATGAGGTATCATCTCACACTGGTCAGAAGAGCCATCATCAAAAAGTCTACAAACAATAAATTCTGGAGAGGGTGTGGAGAAAAGGGAACCCTCTTGCACTGTTGGTGGGAATGTAAATTGATACAGCCACTATGGAGAACAGTATGGCGGTTCCTTAAAAAACTAAAAATAGGGCTTCCCTGGTGGCGCAGTGGTTGAGAGTCCGCCTGCCGATGCAGGGGACACAGGTTCGTGCCCCGGTCTGGGAAGGTCCCACATGCCGCGGAGCGGCTGGGCCCATGAGCCATGGCCGCTGAGCCTGTGCGTCCAGAGCCTGTGCTCCGCAACGGGAGAGGCCATGGAAGTGAGAGGCCTGCGTACCGCCAAAAAAACAAAACAAAAACAAAACAAAACAAAAAAAACTAAAAATAGGGCCTCCCTGGTGGCGCAGTGGTTGAGAGTCCGCCTGCCGATGCAGGGGACACGGGTTCGTGCCCCGATCCCGGAGGATCCCACATGCCGCGGAGCGGCTGGGCCCGCGAGCCATGGCCGCGGGGCCTGTGTGTCCGGAGCCTGTGCTCCGCAACGGGAGAGGCCACGGCAGTGAGAGGCCCGCGTACAGCAAAAAAAAAAAAAAAAACTAAAAATAGAACTACCATACGACCCAGCAATCCCACTACTGGGCATATACCTTGAGAAAGCCATAATTCAAACAGTCATGTACCACAATGTTCATTGCAGCTCTACTTACAATAGCCAGGACATGGAAGCAACCTAAGTGTCCATTGACAGATGAATGGCTAAAGAAGATGTGGCACATATATACAATGGAATATTACTGAGCCATAAAAATAAACGAAATTGAGTTATCTGTAGTGAGGTGGATGGGCCTAGAGCCTGTCATACAGAGTGAAGTAAGTCAGAAAGAGAAAAACAAATACCATATGCTAACACATGTATATGGAATCTAAAAAAAAAAAAAAGGTTCTGAAGAACCTAGGTGCAGGACAGGAGTAAAGATGCAGACGTAGAGAATGGACTTGAGGACACGGGGAGGGAGAAGGGTAAGCTGGGACGAAGTGAGAGAGTAGCATTGACATATATACACTACCAAATGTAAAACAGATAGCTAGTGGGAAGCAGCTGCATCACACGGAGAGATCAGCTCTGTGCTTTGTGACCGCCTAGAGGGGTGGGATAGGGAGGGTGGGAGGGAGATACAAGAGGGAGGGGATATGGGGATATATGTATACATATAGCTGATTCACTTCGTTATACAGCAGAAATGAACACAACATTGTAAAGCAATTATACTCCAATAAAGGTGTTAAAAAAAATTATAGTTCTTGGAAGACTAGCTATCAAAAAAAATTTTTTTAATGCCCAGTGCAAAACATCTTTAAAATGCTGGTTAAATTTTAAAAAAAATTTTCTAGATGCATGGCTGATTTATCAAGAATGCAAGAGAGATCCTCAGAAGCCAAAATAAAGAGCAGTGGGGAAGGGATCATGAGGCTGGAGAGATATGAGAGATCCAGCCACGTCAACCTTTGGTAGCCTAGAGGTTTAGCCTTAAAAGATGATGAGCAAGGCAGACAAGAGACAATGTAGGCCCAGGGAAGGTAGGATATTATATTGGACTTTGCATAAAGCAAGGAATCCCCAAAAGGCAGTATACTTGGTGAGTAAACTAGAAAACAATTCACCCCACAGAGGAAGATGTTAAAGAAAATTTTCTGTCTCAGTCTTGGCCATAAATGGAGGCAAAAAATAAGTCATCCTTGATAATTCAAGACTACAAACCCACCCTCAAATGGGTTTGGTGACAGAATTTATAGAATCTGAATGGTCCCCAAAACACAAGCAGACATTTTCATTCAAATTAGTCCTAGGTTGGTGGTGCCCCAGACATTTAGCAAAATGTAAATCAAATCTATCTCAAGAAATTCCACTTCCATTTAAACCTCAAAAAAATGAATTAAACCACTAATAAAATTTCAAGGAAAATAAACCCATACTACAACATGATGAGACACAAAGAGCAAGTTATTGTGAACAAGTATAATTATAAAAAATTTCAGGGGACTTCCCTGGCAGTCCAGTGGTTAAGACTTTGCCTTCCAATGCAAGGGGTGCGTGTTCAATCCCTGGTCAGGAGCTAAGATTGCACATGCCTTGCGGCCAAAAAACTAAAATATAAAACAGAAGCAATATTGTAACAAATTAAATAAAGACTTAAAATCTTAAAGAAAAAAAATTTCAGGACAAGACTCACAAAAGCATCAGTTATAAAAATTATTGATGCAGAATATAAAATAAACACATTTAATATATTTAATGAAATAGGAGAAAATATAGCAAAGAATGAGTCTATAAAAAAATTAGCTGAGTTATAAAGAACCAAAGGCAGTCACCTTGCTCCACCCTACATAGATGTTTAGGTGGCTGTCGCCTCCAAGCTGTGGGCCCTACAGGGCAAAAACAATCTGATTTTCCCAGGGCCCCATCACTCAGAAAAGCCTGGCATGCAGTGACCTCAATAAAATATTCCTGTATTGAGTCTGCCCCTTCCATGGCCCCAGAGCCCCCCTGGTGCAATGGACTCTGGCTGCTAGCATCCTGTCAGTGTGCTCTCTGGAATGCAAAATTTAATTAATGAATTTTTAAAAATAAAAAAAATCACAGTGTGTGGATTAAACAGCAGATTAGACAGAACTGAAGAAATAATTAGTAAATTAAAAGATCTGAAGAAATTACACAGAATACAACAAAGAAAGCCAAAGAGATAGAATATATGTAATAAAGATAAACAAACAGCACAGAGGGAGGTCTAACAATACTGAAAGATGAATGGGAAAATAAAGGAGAGCTAATAATATTTCCAAAATGATTAAAGATATGAATTTTTGGATTCAAGAAGCCCAATATAGTACAAACAGTAAGAAAACAAAACAAAGCAAAACCAGAAATCTAGACTTAAACCATCACTGGAAAACAGTTAACATTGTATACAACGGTGAAAGACTAAAACTTTTCCCTCTAAGATCAGGAACAAAACAAGGATGCTCACTTTCACCAATGCTATGCAACACCAGACTGGAACTTACAGCCAGGGCAATCAGGCAAGAAAAAAATAAATAAATAAAAGACATACAAATTGGAAAGAAGTAAAACTATTTCTACTCACAAATAATATGATCCCCTTTGTAGAAAATACCCCCCTCAAAAAAAATTTAAAAAACTAATAGAGGTAATAAACTAATTCAGCAAAGCTGCAGGTAAACACTCAAAAATTTGTTGGGTTGTAGGGACTTACCTGGTGGCCCAGTGCGTAAGACTCCGCACTCCCAATGCAGGGCACCCAGGATCAATCCGTGGCTGGGGAACTAGATTCTGCATGCATGCCACAACTAAGAGTTCGCATGCCACAACTAAGTCTGCATGCTGCAACTAAATATCCCAAATGCCGCAACGAAGATCCTATGTACCACAACTAAGACCCGGCACAGCCAAAATAAATAATAAATAAATAAATAAACAAACATTAAAAAAAAAAAGGTCTAGATCCTTAAAAAAATAATTATTAAAAAAAATCAGTTGGGTTGCTAATACCAGCAGTAAACATTCTGAAAAGGAAATTAAGAAAACAATTCCATTTACAATAGCATCCAAACAGCAAAATTGGCTCAGGATAAATTTAACCAAGGAGGTAAAAGATTTGTACACTGAGAAGTATAAAAAATTGCTGAAAGAAATTAAAGAGCTAAAGGAATGGAAAGATATCCTTTGTTCATGGATTGGAAAACAATATTGTTAGATGGCAATACTACCTAAAATTATCTACAGATCCATAGAAATTCCTATCAAAATTCCAATGGCCCTTTCTGTAAAAATAGAAAAGTCAATCCTCAAGTTCACATGGAACAGCAAGGGGCCCCAAATAGCCAAAATAATCTTAAAAAAGAAGGACCAAGTTGGAGGCCTCCCACTTCCTGCTTAGAAACTTACTACAAAGCTACAGTAATCAAAGCAGGGTACTACTGGTATGAGTACCTTAGACCTTAGACCAATGCAATGAAATTGAGTGTCCAGAAATAGACCCATATATCTGTGACCAATTTATTTTCAACAAGGATACCAAGACTATTCAATGGGGGAAAGAACACTCTTTTCAATGAATGGATATCCACATGAAAAAAATGAAGTTGGACTCCTACCTCACAGCACACAGAAAAATTAAATCAAAATGGATCAAAGACCTAAATGCAAGAACTAAAGCTACAAAAGTATTACAAGAAAAATTAGGAGTAAAACTTCATGTACTTGGATGATGTATTCTTAGATTAGCCACTAAAAGTATAAGCAACAGAAGAAAAAATAGATAAATTTGACTTCATCAAAATTAAGAACTTTTGTACATCAAAGGACATTATTAAGTAAAAAGACAACATCAAAATGGAAAAAAATATTTGCAAATTATATCTGATAAGGGTCTACTGTCCCAAATATATAAAAACTCTTACAACCTGACAACAAAAAGACAGATAATCCAATTTAAAAATGGGCAAAGGACTTGAATAGACATTTCTCACAAGAAGAATATACTAATGGTAAACAAAAACTGCTCTGCATCATTAGTCACTAAAGAAATGCAAATCAAAACCACGAGGTACCACTTCATACCCACTAGGATAACCGTAACAATAAAACAAAAACAAAACAGAAAATAACTGTTGGTGAGGATGTGGAGAAATTGGAACCCCTATGCATTGCTAGTGGGAATGTAAAATGGTGCACCCACTGTGGAAAAGTTTGGCAGTTCCCAAAAGCGTTAAACAAATAATTGTCATATGACCCAGCAATTCTAATCCTAGGTATACACCCAAAAGAATTGAAAATAGAGACTCTAACAGAGACTTGTATGCTGATGCCAACATTCATTGCAGCATTATTCACAACAGCCAAAAAGTGGAAACAGTCCAAATGTCCATCAACAGATGAATGGATGAACAAAATGTGATATATATATATCATATATGTTATACATATAATTATATATGTGTATAATAGAATATTACTTGGACATAAAAGGAATGAAGTACTGATACATGCTGCAATATGGTTAAACTTCAAAAACATTATGCTAAGTGAAAGAAGCCAGACACAATAAGTCACATATAGTATGATTCCATTTTTATGAAAAATCTATAATAGATAAATCCATAGAGATAGAAGTGAATTGTAGTTGCCAGGGGCTGGAGGGAGGGTAGAATGGGAAATGACTGCTCAATGTATACAGGGTTTTCTTTTGGGGTGATGAAAGTGTTTTGGAACTAGATAACCATCATCACAATTCACTCCCCGACTATGCCCTCCTTGCCTAATCTATTACCACTCAATATCTGAAAAAAAAAAAAGGGCAATTCCATTAGCAAGGGAGAAGAAAATGACTGTTAGGGTGGCATCCAATATGATGCCAACAGCCATTTTTAATTTTATGTATGTACCATGATTTAATTAAGAAATTCCATGTTGAAGGCTATTTATGTTGCTGCTAATTTTACACTGTTATACAGAAAGCTGCAATGAACATACTTGTAGCTTATTTATATTTCTTAATTTTTCCTTAAGATAAATTCTTAGAAATAGAATTCTTGTATCAAAGCAAACTTGTAACATTAAAAAATGCATATTACCAAATTATCCTCCAAAATGTTTAAGCAAATACATGCTTTCATCAGAAGAGTATGAGAGCACCCACTTCTTCACACTCTTAAAAACATTAATTAGATTATCACTATTTTAAATATTTGAAAATATAATTTAAAATTGTATAACTTCTTTTAAAACTTAGTTTTTAAACTACAAAAGCAAAAGTTGCTTTTTGGAAAAAAATTAACAGTCCAAACATGTAAAAATAAACATCCTTCCTCTCCCACCCACAACTGCCACAATCTCATTCACCAGCGGTAATCACGTTTAACAACTTTTTAATTCCACAACTGCAGGGACCTTATCTTGTTCTTTGCTGAATCCCTGGTTGATGGCCCAGTTCCTGGTATATACTGCATTTAATACATATTTATTTGTAAAAATGGCATCATAGCTGGCATTATTTTCTGAAACTTGACCTTTTCCTCCAATAAATTATAAATATCTTTCTATTCTTTGCATATATAGATCTGCTTCATTTTTTAAAAATATGAATAGTATTCCATTGTATGGATGTAACATAATTTATCAACCCCCTAGATTATCCCAGTTTTTCACTATTTTAAGCACCAGTGAAATGCATATCCTTGGAAGTATATCTTTGTTTTGTAGTGCAACTACTTCTGAGGGAAAAGGGCCTATAACAGATTCAAGGTCAAAAAATATGTGCCAAATTACTTTCCAAAAGATTGCCCCAATTTACATTCTCTTCAACATGTGAACGTTTCCCTATTCTCAAGCCAGCATTTGATATCTTAAATATTTTTACCTTTGCTATGCTGAGTTGTTAAAATTTTATCTCATTATTTCAGTTTTAGGCATAACCACTTAGGCAGTGGTTTAACAGTTTCTTACAATTATTGCCATTTGTATTTCATCTATAAATTGCCCTTTATATTCTCTACCTATTTTCATATTAGTTTTTTATTTTGTCTTTTTCTTATTTATCTGAAGGAATTACTGATATATTAGAGATAGTTACCTTTTTTCTACTAAATATTTTGAAACATTTTCTCCCCAGGTTGTTATTTGTTCCTTAACACTATTGATGGTATCTTTACCATACATGAATTTCAAAATCAAAAATGTCTTTTTTGGTAGAGTACTTAATATGGTGACTTAATTGCTGTAGTTTACAACATAATATTTTGCTATCTGGTATGGCAAGCCCCTTCTCAACACTCTTTTTTTAAATGTCTTCACTTTTTGCATAGCCAATATAATTTACCAGATTTCAATGAAAACTGCTTCTCTTCTTTTTCAAAAATGTTGTGAATGGACTACCATGTTAAATCACCCAGTTCAAATGCTCTGATTCTTTCCTCTCTCTCCCCAGTAGTCTATCTCTTCAAGAATTCTCAAATGTTGGGACTTCCCTGGTGGTCCAATGCAGGGGGGCCTGGGTTCGATCCCTGGTTGGGGAACTAGATCCCGCATGCATGCTGCAACTAAGAAGCCCGCAGGCCGCAACTAAAGATCTTGCACACCACAACTAAGACCTGGCATAGCCAAAATAAATATTTTTTAAAAAAAGAATTCTCCAATCTTTTCCCTTTTCACTGTTCCCACAGTCATGGCCTTAGTTCAGGCCTCAACACTTATGAACTGAATTACTGCAATAACCCACCACCACGTTTCCCAATCTCCAATCTGACCCTCATCCAATCCATTCTCCACAATGTGATCAAAGATATTTTTCTTTAAAAAAATAGATTATGTGACTATGTATTTGAAATTCTCCAGAGTGGTGTTTGGATCTTTCAGTTTATCATGACAATGTCTACCTATTACTTTGGTCTCTATAATTTCTTGCTGATTCTCTTTCCAGTCCGTTATTACTCTTCCTTCTGTCTAGAAACTTTTCCTTTAGTTTCTCATCTAATCATTTCTTTCTCCCCTAAAAACTCGGCTCAAGATTCGCCTTTTCCAGAAATATCCATTTGTGATGACACAGTGTCTAGTACGTATGTTTGTAACAGCACCTATCAAACCATTCTGTATAGGAATGTTCAGAAATTTTGTTCATAATAACCAGAAAACCTAAATATCCAGCAGTAATAAAGTTGGTAAATAAGTTATAGTTTATTCATGCACTGGAATGCTAAACATCAATAAGTAAACAACAAATTACTGATACATGAAACAATATGGATAAAACCTTACAGACATCATGTTGACTAAAGAAAGACAGACACAAAAGAGCATCCCACCAGCCATACTGGAAAATTTAATGAATCACTGGCATTGGGTAGAGTACACAGAAGGATCATGCCTCTAAAGTAGGGAATAGTTAGTTACAAATTAAGCCTTACTTCAATCCTGCCTAACAAATCTTAAAACCAAGACTAGAAAGGATCAAACTATCTCACAGTAACTTAACTGTGTCCAAGGACAAAACTCAAGAATATTCATAGGAATACAAAAATACCCAGAATCCAATAAAGTAAAATTCAATGTCCAGACTCCAATCAAAACTTGTCAGACGGGCTTCCCTGGTGGCGCAGTGGTTGAGAGTCCGCCTGCCGATGCAGGGGACGTGGGTTCGTGCCCCGGTCCGGGAGGATCCCGCATGCTGCAGAGCGGCTGGGACCGTGGGCCATGGCTGCTGGGCCTGTGCGTCCAGAGCCTGTGCTCCGCAGCGGGAGAGGCCACAGCAGTGAGAGGCCCGTGTACCGCAAAAAAAAAACAAAACAAAGAAAAAAAACAACTTGTCAGACATGCAAAATAGCAGGGGGAGAAAATGGTCCATAATGATGAAAAAACCCAGTCAATAAAAACCAACCAAGAATTCACAAAGATGAAAGAATTAGTAGACAAATACATTAAAACTGTATGCCACATGTTCAATTTTCAGTAAAGACAAGGAAGACATGAAAAAGATCTACTAAAACTTTTAGAGAAAAAAACTAGAATGGATGAAATGAAAAATATATTGGATGTTATTAACAGCAGATTTGGCGTGGTAGAAGAAAAAATAATGACCTTGAGCATATAGCAATAGAAACTACCCAAAACTGAACATAAAAAGACAGTTTTTAAAATGAGCAGAAAAAAAAAATAAATAAAAGGAGCAGAGCATAAATCATCCACAGAATAACTTCAGGAGCCTAATATATGTGTAATTGTAGTCCTCAAAAGAGAGGAAAGAGAGAGGGAGACAGGAAAATATTTGAAGAAATAAAAGTCTAAAAATTTTCAAACTTGATGAAAATTATAAACCCACATATTCAAGAAGCCTAACCAACCCCAATATAAGAAACATGAGAAAAACTACACCAAGGCACATCATAATCAAATTGCTCAAAAACAGTGAAAAAGAGAAAATATAAAAAGTAGCCAGAGTGGAAAAAGGACACATTATGTAGAAAGGAATATAGACAAGGAATATAGCAGGGTTTTTTCCCAGAGACAATGCAATAGAAAAGACAGTGATGCAACATTGTTAAAGTAGTAAAAGAAAAAACTGCCAACCTAGAATTCTATACCTAACAAAAATATTTTTCAAAACCAAAGGCTAAATACAGACTTTTTCAGATGTACAAAACCCAAAAACACTACAAGGAATGTTAAAGGAGGTCCTTAAGGCAGAAGAAAAATAATACCAAATGGAAATACAGATCTACACAAAGAAATGCAGAGCAATGGAAATCATAACTCCTTGGATAAATATGTAAGAATTTAAAATATAAATCCCTTTAAAGATAATTATTTAAACAAAAATAATAACAATGTATTGTGAGATTTGTAATATATGTAAAAGTATGGCAACAACATTAATATACACAGGCTCTTATACTACACATGAGGTGGCATAATATCCCTTAAAAGTAATTGAAAGAATTTAAAATGTATGCTATAAACCCTAAGATTTTTTTTAATTTTTAAAAATTAATTAATTAATTTCTTTTTGGCTGCATTGGGTCTTTGTTGCTGTGCGTGGGCTTTATCTAGTTGCGGGGAGTGGGGGCTACTCTTCATTGCAGTGCGCAGACTACTCATTGAAGTGGCTTCTCTTGTTGCGGAGCATGGGCTCTAGGCACGTGGGCTTCAGTAGTTGTGGCTCACAGGCTCAGTAGTTGTGGCTCACAGGCTTTACAGCACAGGCTCAGTAGTTGTGGCGCACGGGCTTAGTTGCTCCATAGCATGTGATCTCCCGGACCAGGGCTCGAACCCGTGTCCCTTGCATTGTCAGGCAGATTCTTAACCACTGCACCACTAGGGAAGTCCCTAAACCCTAAGTATTAAAATCACACACACACACACCACACACACAAAGAGTTATAGCCTAAGATAATACTAAATATAAATGGTCTAAACACACCCAATCAAAAGACAGAACTTGTCAGATTGGGTAAAAAAAGCAAGATAATTACATGCTGTCTATAAGAAATATACTTTAAAGACAAAACATCAATAGGTTAAAAGTAAAAGAATAGAAAAATATATCATGTTAATATTAATTAAAAGAAAGATTAATATTAACATTAATTATCAGCAAAGTAGATTTCAGAGCAAAGAATGTTACCAGAGATTTTAAAAGGTCAATTTTTTTAATGATAAAGGGGTAAATTAATCAAGAGAATATAACAATCTAAAGACATTTATTCATCTAATAAGAGAGCTTTAAAATACACGAAGCAAAAATTAATAGAATTACAAGGAGAAATAGAAAATCCACAATTCTACTAAATGACTTCAATAACACTTTTTCAATAATTAATAGCAGAAAATCAGTAACAATATGGTAGATTTTACAAACACTATCAACTAAGTTGACCTAACTGACATATATAGAAAACTATCCAACAACAGAAGAATACACATTCTTTTCAAGGGCATATGGAATATTTTACCAAGGTAGACCATATAAAGCAAGTTTCAATAAATACAACAATATTCAAGTCATATATAGTATGTTCTTAGACCAAAGAGAAATTAAATTAGAAATCAATAATGGAAGATCTCTGGAAAATCTCCAAATATTTGGACACCAAATAAAATACATACAAGTAACACATGGGTTAAAGCAGTAATCCCAAGAAAAATAGAAATTATTTTGTGCTGAATAAAAGTGAAAACAAGCATATAAAGCTCTTTAATATTTACTAATGCAGCACTTGGGAGAAATTTATAGCATGAAAAGTTATTAGAAAAGAAGATCTCAAATCAATGATTTCAGCTTTTACCTCAAGAAACTAGAAAAAATGGGCAAGTTAAACCCAAAATAAACAAGAGAAAGGATAAGAGCAGAAATCAAAGAAATAAAAACCGGAGAAACCAAAGACAAAATCAGTGAAACTACAGGCTAGTGCTTTGAAAAATTAACAAAATTGATAAATCTCTAACCTGATCAGGGAAAAAAAACACAAATCATCAATATCAGGAATAAGAAGATGACATCAGTATAGATTCCACAGATACCAAACGGATAATAAGGGAACATTATGAATAACTTTAAGCCAACAAATTTGACAATTTAAATGAAATGGACAAACCCATGAAAGATACAAACTACCAAGGCTCACTCAAGAAGGAGTAGACAACCTAAATATAGGATTACCTATTAAAGAAATTGAATTTTTGGTTAAATCCTTCCCAAAAATCTTCCCTTTCAGATCCAAATGGCTTTACTGGTGAATTCTAAGAAGCATTTAAGGAAGAAAGAATACTAATTCTATACAAACTCTTCCCAAAAAATTGAAGAAGAGGAAAACTTTTCAACTTATTCTGAGTCCCATCAGACAAAGACATTATGAAAAATGAAAACTACAAATCAATATCCCTCATGAAATCAATATCCCTCAGAAATGCAAAATTCTACACAAAATTTAGCAAATTGACTCCAAAAATATATACAAAGGATAAAACATCATGACCAAGTTGGGTTTATCCCAGGAATGCAAGGTTGTTTTACATTTGAAAATCAATTGATATACTTCACCATATTAACACAATCTTAAAAGAAAACCATACAATCATTTCAACAGACACAGATAATGCCTTTGAAAAAAATCCAACATCCAGTCCTAATAAAAACTCTCAGCAAACTAGGAATAAAAGGAAACTTTATGGACCTATAAAGGGCATCTACAAAAAAAATCTACAGTTAGCATTATACTTAAAGGTAAAAACAGAATGCTTTCCCCTAAGATTGGGAAGAAGACAAGGATGACTGCTCTCACCATCTCTATTAAACATTTTATTGGGGGTTTTAGCCAATGCAACAAGGCAAGAAAAAGACAGTAATGCCACCCAAATTGCCACCCAAATAATAAAACTCATTATTTGCATGACATGATTGTCTATGTAGAAAACCCTAAAGAAAAAAGATGCTAAAACTAATAAGTGAGTTTGTGATTAGCAAACTTTCAGGATACAAGATTAATATATAAAAATCAATTGTATATCTATATACCAGTAATGAACAATTGGAAAAATAATAAAATAATAACATTTATAACATCAAAAATATAAAACATCTAGGGATAAATCTGACAAAAGATATGAGACATTTGTCACTGGAAACTTCAAAACATTGCTGAGACTAATTAAAGAAAATATGAATAAATGAAGATTTATACTTTTTTCATGTTTCAGAAGCCTTACTATTATGAAGATGAAAATTCTGCCAAATTTGAGCTATACAGAATCAATGAAATACTAGTAGGCTTTTTTTTTTTGGTAGAACTTGAAAGGTTAATTATAAAATTCATATGAAGTGCAAAAGACCTACAATAGCCAAAACAATTTTGAAAAAGAACAAATTTGGAGAGCTAATACTACCTGACTTCAACACTTATTATAGCACTACAGTAATAAATATAGTGTGGTATTGGTGTAAAGATGACAAAGAAATCATTGGAACATAACAGAGTCCAGAAATAGAATCATACATACATATATGGACAACTGATTTTTTACAAAGGGCAAAGGTAATTCACTGGAGAAAAGACACTGCTTTCAACAAATGAGGAAAGGACATGGGAGAAAAGAATACTATCTTGAATGGAGAGAATTTCAAAGGGCACATAAACAGAAAATGGATTAGTGGTTGCCAGGGTCGGGGCTGGGAGTGGGGGCAAGAGTAGGGTAAATGGGTGAAGGCGGTCAAAGGATACAAACTTCCAGTTACAAGAGAAATAAGTTCTGGCATGTAATGTACAGTGTGGTGACTGCAGTTAACAATATTGTATATTTGAAAGTTACTAAAAGAGTAGATTTTTAAAGTTCTCACCACAAAACAAATTATAACTATGTGAGGTGATAGATATGTTAACTAACTTTATTGTGGTAATCACTTTGCCATATATACATATATAAAATCACTACACTGTACATCTTAAACTTACACAATTATATCAATCATATATGTCAATTATATGTCAATAAAGCTGGAGAAAAATAAATTTAAAAAGTTGTTCAACATCATTAATGATTGAAGAAACAAATTATTTTCCCACAGTCTTATCATTGATCCTATGAAAGGTTGACAATAGTCCCCCAAATCCAGGCCAGTCCTCCAGTGTGCTCTTAGAAGTGGGGTGTCCCGTCTGTAGGCACAGAAGGGTAACTGAAACATGATAAAACTTATTCTGTTTACATCTGTCTATACAACCTTGAGAGAAACATATCAGTGTACTGGGTTTCCATGCTCAACTCTGGGCAACAGGGGAACTAAATAAGATATTCCCTCAGTCCTTGCCAACTCTAATATATCTTCTCAGATTGACTTAAAGGTATATTTTCTCTTAACTCAAGGGAAGATGACTCACCTTTCTGGAGTGGCCACACGGTGACAAATGCTATGCCATGGACCTTACATTAACTATTTCATTTAATCTCTACCACTACACTGCAAGGTTATTATAGATGAGAAAATTGAAGCTCAGAGAACCTAAGTAACAATATACTTCAGTATTCTTGTTTTTATCCACTGTATTATAAAGAATCAATGAATTTTCCCCTGCTTATTTGCAAATCAAAGTATGAAAAAGGCTCTGAAGGACATCCAATTGATTAAAATTATAATAATTAGTAGAAGTTTCACATGAAATACTGAAAACAATTTTAACATTGTGTATTCCTGTGATAGGCCCTGATATTTATGATTTTATGTGTTGCAGTTTTAAAGTAAGAAGAACTCTGGTCTTGGAGACAGAAAAACTTGATCTCAAATCCCAGCTCTGCTGCTTACCAGTGGTATAATATTGATCTGATTCTCTATGCTGAACCCTGACTTCACAGTCTTCCATACGTATGCTATCCATAATTCTATGATTACATTAACCATCATTTGACTTGTTTTGAAGTTAGTTGTTTGTGTGACCCTCTTCTCAATCAATGTATTGCAAGCTGTTGGAGGACAATCACTTTGCGTCACTGACAGCACCCAAAAAGTTACTTGTATGAAAAAATTCACCATACATATTTATTAGATTAATATCTTATTATAAATAAAACCAAGAAAGATTGGCAATACTAAGAGCTGGCAAAAAATAGGGAGGCAATCTGGTCAGGAGAACAATTTGTCAATGATTATTAAAAGGTGTACTATAAAGAATAAGACCCAAATATCCCCCCTACACCCTTCCACACTATACTCCAGGCTTCCTCCACCCATATCTCAATCCCCTGACTTTCTTTCAATTCTTTGAATTGAGAGGAAACTAATTAAGAACAGGGACCATGTTTTATTTGTCTTTAAATTCTCAGAGATAGCACAGTATAATGCTCAATAGATGATTGTTGAAGTGAACTGAACGGTAATTTTGAGAAGGAAGAGATCGTTGCATGCAGAATATTCATCTCTAGAGGTAAGGTTACAGTTTTAATTTATTTTCAGTTGCTAGTCCTCCATAAGTAGGGAAATTCTATACCAAAGCCTGAAAAAAAGTGCATCATAAAACATGGTTCAGTCCATCTGAGTACTGTTTCAATTTTAGCACAGAATGTGTTGAACTTCAGTGTTCCTGATTCACACTTTTTAATGCAAATACATCAAACTTTCAATTATTCAAGGGTGAATTATCAAATTTGTAGGTTAGCTAGGCTTTTTGCTTCTTCTACTCCCTCTAGCTACATAGATCTTTGAGTGCTTCTCCTTCCTTCCTTGTGCATGAATGGCAGTGGGATTAACTCATTACGAATAAAGGAAACATCTGTGATGTTTAAATGGCGGTAAGGCATGCACAGAAATCCAATACCACCTGTATGTAGTTCTATTACTGGTCATAAATTGTATTGAAATAAAACTGTCACAGTATTCAAAATTCAAAGGATATTTCTTGAAGTAGTTCATCAGAGAACAATGTTTCCTCATATCTTCCAAAGAAATAACTAAATTAAGCATTTTATTTATAATAATAAAAAATGTTATACTGATTCAAACCACTGGCAGCATCTACAGACACAACAGAAAGCGGATGTTGACATCATTGAAAGATTTGGTGAGTCAGGCTTATCCCAGCTTGCCTATGTTTGTAATTTAGTGGTAGGAAATCTACTATGGGCCCCTATCACTTAATGGTCAATTAATTTATTGTTTTGGTTCTATTCAAATCCTTTGCTTTGATCCAGCTGTAATCATCTCGTAATAGAAAAAGCAATCCTATTTATAAATTATGAGCATTTTCAATCCTAGTAAATATAATTTATTCTTTATATTCTTACTTATATTTTTATGACTGTTAATATTTCACATAGGCGTGAATATAAGCTTCTATGCACACAAACACATACAACTTCCATTTGAATATCAAACCTTTGGAAAGGAAAAAAAAAGACGTATAGGGGAACCAATGTGTAAAGCTTTAATGTGCTTATTCATCTAGTGAGTATACATACTTACATATATATGAAAAAGAAAACAATACAAAAACTGAGGAAAAGTAAAAAAGTTAAAGTGACTGAATGGTGGGCTTCAGAGCTACCATGTATGGCTGCATGGATCATCAACTGCATAATTTCAGGGATAGCAGTTACTCTGACTACAAGGTGGATGGCGCCTCCTAGAGTAGTGCAATACGGTAGTCTTGGTGGACTTCCTTTTCTTTGGGATTTAAACATCTTGTTTTATAAAAAGAACGAGACTGTAACTACAGCTCCAGATCACACTTCTTAGTCTCCTAGCATCGTTGGAAATAACTTGTTCACTCACAAGGGGATAGGGGAAGGACAAAGAAAAGTAGAAAGAATAGAAAAAAATATCTATATAGAGGTAATAGTGATAAAATAACAATAGCTAAAATTTTTGAACAATTATTATGTGCTAGGTATGGTTCATAGCATTTTGAACACGTTAACTCTTTTAATCCTCACAACTACTGTAGGAGTAGGTACTATTACTTTTCACATAAAGTACCTTCCACTTTTCACAGATAAAGGAATTGAGGCCCAGAGATGTTAAATAACTAGCCCAACAGTACACAGCAGTAAGTGGGGAAGATGTGAGGTGGAAGAGTGAGAGCTGATTGGCTCCTTTGCTTTGCAAAATTGTGACTATCAGTTGAAGGTCAACTAGAGGCTCCTCTCATTTAAATCTGTATTTGCTCTTGCTAAAGTAAATATTTTTATGGGGAAAAGCAGTCCTTTAAGAAGACCTTCTGGGTACTTCCCTGGTGGCACAGTGGATAGGACTCCACGCTCCCGATGCAGGAGGTCGGGGTTCGATCCCTGGTCAGGGAACTAGATCCCACATGCATGCTGCAACTAAGAGTTCTCATGCTACAACTAAGAAGCCCTGGAACTGCAACTAAGGAGCCTACATGCTGCAGCTAAGGACCTGGTGAACTGCAACTAGGGAGCCCCCTTGCCTCAACGAAGACCTGGCGCAACCAAAATTAATTAATTAATTAATTAAAAAATAAAAAGAAGACTTTCTGTATTCAATCATAAAATCAGATTGAAAAATAAAGAAAAAATAAGATCCAAATATAATTCTGAAAAAATAACAATTGTTCTCCAAAATATGCCCCCAAATTGAAATTAAAATGTCTAGGGTACATTTATAGTTAGCACAAATACTAAAGGAATAAACAATAATTTTTAATTGATTAACTAGCATTTTGTGAAAATGTCTGGCTTTTAGAATGAATAAATAGAAATGTTAGGAGGAGATGGGGAAACATCAGAGAAGCACCGACTTTTTTTTTTTTTAAAAAAGGAGCAATCACATATAGAGAATCAGTCACAAGAGTCTCTAAACTAAAGGAAATGAGAGTTGGCGGTGGGGTACAGTTAGTAATACACAGCAAAAGAGGCCTAAAATATTTCTTTTTTTTTTGAATTTTTGTATTTTATTTTATTTAACTTTTTATACAGCAGGTTCTCTCTAGTTATCTATTTTATACATATTAGTGCATATATGTCAATCCCAATCTCCCAATTCATCACACCACCACCACCCCCAGCCACTTTCCGCCCTTGCTGTCCATACGTTTGTCCTCTACATCTGTGCCTCAATTTCTGCCCTGCAAACCGGTTCATCTGTACCATTTTTCTAGGTTCCACATATATGTGTTAGTATACGATATTTGTTTTTCTCTTTCTGACTTACTTCACTCTGTATGACAGTCTCTAGATCCATCCCCCTCTCTGCAGAGGACCCAATTTTGTTCCTTTTTATGGCTGAGTAATATTATATTGTACATATGTACCACATCTTCTTTATCCATTCGTCTGTTGATGGGAATTTAGGTTGCTTCCATGACCTGGCTATTGTAAATAGTGTGGCAATGAACATTGGGGTGCATATGTCTTTTTGAATTACGCTTTTCTCAGGGTATATGCCCAGTAGTGGGATTGCTGGGTCATATAGTGGTTCCTTTTTTAGTTTTCTAAGGAACCTCCATACTGTTCTCCATAGTGGCTGTATCAATTTACATTCCCACCAACAGTGCAAGAGGATTCCCTTTGCTCCACACCATCTCCAACATTTGTTGTTTGTAGATTTTCTGATGATGCCCATTGTAATTGGTGTGAGGTGATACCTCATTGCAGTCTTGGTTTGCATTTCTCTAATAATTAGTGATGTTGAGCACTTTTCATGTGCTTCTTGACCATCTGTATGTCTTCTTTGGAGAAATGTCTATTTAGGTGTTCTGCCCATTTTTGGATTGGGTTAGTTGTCTCTTTAATATTGAGCAGCATAAGCTGTTTATATATTTTGGAGATTAATCCTTTGTCCGTTGATAACTTTGCAAATATTTTCTCCCATTCTGAGGGTTGTGTTTTCATCTTGTTTGTAGTTTCCTTTCCTTTGCAAAAGCTTTTAAGTTTCATTAGGTCCATTTTTTTTGTTTGTTTTTATTTCCATTACTCTAGGAGGTGGATCAAAAAAGATCTTGCAGTGAATTATGTCATAGAGTGATCTTCCTATGTTTTCCTCTAAGAGTTTTATAGTGTCCAGTCTTACATTAAGGTCTCTAATCCATTTCAAGTTTTTTTTTTTTTTTTTTTTTTTTCTGTACGCGGGCCTCTCACTGCTGTGGCCTCTCCCGCTGCGGAGCACAGGCTCCGGACACACAGGCTCCGCGGCCATGGCTCGCGGGCCCAGCCGCTCCGCGGCACGTGGGATCTTCCGGGATCGGGGCACGAACCCGTGTCCCCTGCATCGGCAGGCAGACTCTCAACCACTGCGCCACCAGGGAAGCCCCATTTCAAGTTTATTTTTGTGTATGGTGTTAGGAAGTGTTCTAATTTCATTCTTTTACATGTAGCTGTCCAGTTTTCCCAGCACCACTTATTGAAGAGACTGTCTTTTCTCCATTGTATATCCTTGCCTCCTTTGTCATAGATTAGATGACCATAGGTGCGTGGGTTTATCTCTAGTCTTTCTATCCTGTTCCATTGATCTATATTTCTGTTTTTGTGCCAGTATCATATTATCTTGGTTACTGTAGCTTTGTAGTAGAGTCTGAATTCAGGGAGTCTGATTCCTCCAACTCCGTTATTTTCCCTCAGGACTGCTTTGTCTATTGGGAGTCTTGTGTCTCCATAAAAATTTTAAGATTTTTTGTTTTAGTTCTGTAAAAAATGCCATTGTTAATTTGATACGGATTGCGTTGAATCTGTAGATTGCTTTAGGTAGTATAGTCATTTTCACAATATTGATTCTTCCAATCCAAGAACATGGTATACCTCTCCATCTGTTTGTATCATCTTTAATTTCTCTCATCAGTGTCTGATAGTTTTCTGCATACAGGTCTTTTGTCTCCCTAGGTGGGTTTATTCCTAGGTATTTTATTCTTTTTGTTGCAATGGTAAATGGGAGTGTTTCCTTAGTTTCTCTTTCAGATTTTTCATCATTAGTATATAGGAATGCAAGAGATTTCTGTGCATTAATTTTATATCCTGCAACTTTACCAAATTCATTGATTAGCTCTAGTAGTCTTCTGGTGGCATCTTTAGGATTCTCTATGTATAGTATCATGTCATCTGCAAACAGTGACAGTTTTACTTCTTCTTTTCCAATTTGGATTACTTTTATTTCAATTTCTTCTCTGATTCCTGTGGCTAGGACCTCCAAAACTATGTTGAATAACAGTAGTGAGAGTGGACATCCTTGTCTTGTTCCTGATCTTAGAGAAAATGCTTTCAGTTTTTCACCACTGAGAATGACGTTTTCTGTGGGTTTGTCATATATGGCCTTTATTATGTTGAGGTAGCTTCCCTCTATGCCCCCTTTCTGGAGAGTTTTTATCATAAATCGGTGTTGAATTTTGTCAAAATCTTTTTCTGCATCTATTGAGATGATCATATGGTTTTTATTCTTCAGTGTGTTAAAATGGTGTATCACATTGATTGATTTGCGTATACTGAAGAATTCCTGTGTCCCTGGGATAAATCCCACTTGATAATGGTGTATGATCCTTTTAATGTGTTGTTGGATTCTGTTTGCTAGTATTTTGTTGAGGATTTCTGCATCTATATTCATCAGTGTTATTGGTCTGTAATTTTCTTTTTTTGTAGTATCTTTGTCTGGTTTTGGTATCAGGGTGATGGTGCCCTCATAGAATGAGTTTGGGAGTGTTCCTTCCTCTGCAATTTTTTGGAAGGGTTTGAGAAGGATGGGTGTTAGCTCTTCTCTAAATGTTTGAGAGAATTCACCTGTGAAGCCACCTGGTCCTGGACTTTTGTTTGTTGGAAGATTTTTAATCACAGTTTCAATTTCATTACTTGTGATTTGTCTGTTCATATTTTCTATTTCTTCCTGGTTAAGTCTTGGAAGGTTATACATTTCTAGGAATTTATCAATTTCTTCCAGGTTGTCCATTTTACTGGCATAGAGTTATTTACAGTAGTTTCTTAGGATGCTTTGTACTTCTGTGGTGTCTGTTGTAACTTCTCCTTTTCCATTTCTAATTTTATTGATTTGAGTCCTCTCCCTCTTTTTCTTGATGAGTCTGGCTAATGGTTTATCAATTTTGTTTACATTCTCAAAGAACCAGCTTTTAGTTTTATTGATCTTGGCTATTGTTTTGTTTCTATTTCATTTATTTTGCTCTGATCTTTATGATTTCTTTCCTTCTGCTAACTTTGGATTTTGTTTTTTCTTCTTTCTCTACTTCCTTTAGGTGTAGGGATAGATTGTTTATTTGGGATTTTTGTTTCTTGATGTAGGCTTGTATTGCCATAAACTTCCCTCTTAGAACTGCTTTTGCTGCATCCCATAGGTTTTGGATCATTGTGTTTTCATTGTCATTTGTCTCTAGGTATTTTTTGATTTCCTCTTTGATTTCTTCAGTGATCTCTTGGTTATTTAGTAATGTATTGCTTAGCCTCCATGTGTTTGTGTTTTTTACATTTTTTTCCCTGTAATTGATTTCTAATCTCATAGTGTTGTGGTCAGAAAAGATGCTTGATTATGATTCCAATTTACTTAGATTTACTGAGGCTTGATTTGTGACCCAAGATGTGATCTATCCTGGAGAATGTTCAGTGCGCACTTGAGAAGAAAGTGTAATCTGCTGTTTTTGGATGGAATGTCCTATAAATATCAATTAAATCCATCTTGTATATTGTGTCATTTAAAGCTTGTGTTTCCTTATTAAGTTTCTGTTGGGATGATCTGTACATTGGTGTAAGTGAGGTGTTAAAGTTCCCCACTATTATTGTGTTACTGTCGATTTCCTCTTTTATAGCTGTTAGCAGATGTCTTATGTATTGAGGTGCTCCTATGTTGGGTGCATATATATTTATAATTGTTATATCTTCTTCTTGGATTGATGCTTTGATCATTATGTAGTATCCTTCCTTGTCTCTTGTAACATTCTTTATTTCAAAGTCTATTTTATCTGATATGAGTATTGCTACTCCAGCTTTCTTTTGATTTCCATTTGCATGGAATATCTTTTTCCATTCCATCACTTTCTGTTTGTATGTGTCCCTAGGTCTGAAGTGGGTCTCTTGTAGACAGCATATACATGGCTCTTGTTTTTGTATCCATTCAGCAAGCCTGTGTCTTTTGCTTGGAGCATTTAATCCATTCACGTTTAAGGTAATTATCGATATATATGTTCCTATTACCATTTTATTAATTGTTATACATTTGTTTTTGCAGGTCCTTTTCTTCTCTTGTGTTTCCCCCTTAGAGAAGTTCCTTTAGCATTTGTTGTAGAGCTGGTTTGGTGGTGCTGAATTCTCATACCTTTTGCTTGTCTGTAAAGCTTTTGATTTCTCCATTGAATCTAAATGAGATCCTTGCCAGGTAGAGTAATCTTGGTTGTACCTTCTTCCCTTTCATCACTTTAAATATATCATGCCACTCCCTTCTGGCTTGTAGAGTTTCTGCTGAGAAATCAGCTGTTAACCTTATGGGAGTTCCCTTGTATGTTATTTGTCATTTTTCCCTTTTTGCTTTCAATAATTTTTCTTTGACTTTAATTTTTGTCAGTTTGATTACTATGTGTCTCAGCATGTTTCTGCTTGGGTTTATCCTGCCTGGGACTCTCTGTGCTTCCTGCAGTTGGGTGGCTATTTCCTTTCCCATGTTAGGGAAGTTTTCAACTATAATCTCTTCAAATACTTTCTCAGGTCTGTTCTCTCTCTCTTCTCCTTCTGGGACCCCTATAATGCGAATGTTGTTGCGTTCAGTGTTGTCCCAGAGGTCTCTTCGGCTGTCTTCATTTCTTTTCATTCTTTTTTCTTTACTCTGTTCCCCAGCAGTGAATTCCATCATTCTGTCTTCCAGGTCACTTATCCATTCTTCTGCCTCAGTTATTCTGCTGTTGATTCCTTCTAGTGTATTTTTCATTTCAGTTATTGTATTGTTCATCTCTGTTTGTTTGTTCTTTAATTCTTCTAGGTCTTTGTTAAACATTTCTTGCATCTTCTTGATCTTTGCCTCCATTCTTTTTTTTTTTTTTTTTTTTTTTTTTTGTGTGTGTGGTACATGGGCCTCTCACTGTTGTGGCCTCTCCCGTTGTGGAGCACAGGCTCCGGATGCGCAGGCTCAGCGGCCATGGCTCACGGGCCTAGCTGCTCCGTGGCATGTGGGATCTTCCCGGACCGGGGCATGAACCCATGTCCCCTGCATTGGCAGGCAGACTCTCAACCACTGCGCCACCAGGGAAGCCCTGCCTCCATTCTTTTTCCGAGGTGCTGGATCATCTTCACTATCATTATTCTGAATTCTTAGTCTGGACACTTGCCTATCTCCACTTCATTTAGTTGCTTTTCTGGGGTTTTACCTTGTTCCTTCATCTGGTACATAGCCCTCTGCCTTTTCATCTTGTCTATTTTTCTGTGAATTTGGTTTTTGTTCCACAGGCTGCAGGATTGTAGTTCTTCTTGCTTCTGCTGTCTGCCCTCTGGTGGATGAGACTATCTAAGAGGCTTGTGCAAGTTTCCTGATGGGAGGGCCTGGTGGTGGGTAGAGATGGCTGTTGCTCTAGTAGGCAGAGCTCAGTAAAACTTTAATCTGCTTGTCTGCTGATGGGTGAGGCTGGGTTCCCTCCCTGTTGGTTGTTTGGCCTGAGGCGACCCAACACTGGAGCCTACCCAGCTCTTTGGTGGGGCTAATAGCATACTCTGGGAGAGCTCACGCCATGGAGTACTTCCCAGAACTTCTGCTGCCAGTGTCCTTGTCCTCAGGATGAGACACAGCCACACCCCGCCTCTGCAGGAGACCCTCCAACACTAGCAGGTAGGTCTGGTTCAGTCTCCTATGGGGTCACTGCTCCTTCCCCTGGTTCCCAATGTGCACACTATTTTGTGTATGCCCTCCAAGAGTGGAGTGTTTCCCCCAAGTCCTGTCGAAATCCTGCAGTCAAATTCTGCTAGTCTTCAAAATCTGATTCTCTAGGAATTCCTCCTCCCCTTGCCAGAGCCCCACATTGGGAAGCCTGATGTGGGGCTCAGAACCTTCACTCCAGTGGGTGGACTTCTGTGGTATAAGTGTTCTCCAGTTTGTGAGTCACCCACCCAGCAGTTATGGGATTTGATTTTATTGTGATTGCATCCCTCCTAACTTCTCATTGTGGCTTCTCCTTTGTCTTTAGATGTGGGGTATCTTTTTTTGGTGAGTTCCAGTGCCTTCCTGTCGACGATTTTTCAGCAGTTAGTTGTGATTCCGGTGCTCTTGCAAGAGGGAGTGAGCGCACGTCCTTCTCGTCTGCCATCTTGAACCAGTGTCTCGAGGCCTAAGATATTTCTAATGTAAGTCATTAGCCTTTGTATATCTAATTGATCCCTTATTTCATAACTTCTGGATATTTGAATTTCTGCACATCCAATTTATTAGTATAGAGAATTGTATTTGTCTTGATATGACTTCAACTTTGTGGGAAATTTTAATCTGAAAACCTAACTTAATGAAATTATGACTTCGAATATAATAAGAAATTGCAACAATTATCTCTGTGTGTTTGCTCCTACTGTCCCCTCCCAGTGCTGCTGTGTTAAGATAAATTATTTGAGCAATTGAAATATTCAGAGCTACAAAGGAAAATTTTATAAGTGAAGATAAAATAGCATTTGCAATATGACCACTATTAAAGCTCTGGCCTGGGGCTTCCCTGGTGGCGCAGTGGTTGAGAGTCCGCCTGCCGATGCAGGGGACACTGGTTCGTGCCCCAGTCCAGGAAGATCCCATATGCCGCGGAGCGGCTGGGCCCGTGAGCCATGGCCACTGAGCCTGCGCGTCCGGAGCCTGGGCTCCGCAACGGGAGAGGCCACAACAGTGAGAGGCCCACATAACGCAAAAAGGAAAAAAAAAAAAAAAGCTCTGGCCTGCAGATTGCTGGCAAATAGTCTATTCTCTAGCTTGTCAAAACAACCCATTTTCCAAGCATGTTCAGAGCTTGCCGAGGTCTTCAATTATACCAGAATGTCAGGTACTGGAGAAACAAAAATATTTTGAAAATGATCTGCAATGTACATTGTTTTGTTGAAAATCTAATCAAATGGGGCCAACCTGTCAATGTCAAGAAATGCCCGTTGGCTACAAGGGGTAGGATGCGGACCTGGCCACCTGCTCACCAGCTGCAGGAAATGAATTTAAAGTACGTTGGTCATTTGTCCCAAGATAAAGAACAATTGCCAAATATTTTATCCCAATTTGTCAGCCCTGCTCTATTCCAGTGAATTCCATCAATCCAAGGCGAGTCACACTGTTTATTCTCTCCAGAACAATAAGGTTAACCCAATAGGTTTATTTGTTTAAGTCATTTGGTGAATTCTTTTAAATTATGTCTTGTTTCTAGTACTGCTTTCATTTTGCATTCACATAAGCATTTGCTGCAGCTGCTTGAGGAGAAAAGGAAAGAAGGCTCTTGTGGAGCAATGAAAAGAGAATACATTTTAAAATTTTCCTTTCTTTCTCCTAAAATTAGCACCTGGCATATGGAATATTCCGCAGGTGGCTCAGCAGGGACAGGCTTATTGTTTTTCCTACCTGCCACTGAGATGTTTGACATTTGGCTTGCTAAGGAACAAGACTTTTGAGGCCATCACTCTGTGTGTGTGTGTGTGTGTGTGCGTGTGTGTGTGTGTATGAGTATATGTATGTGCTGTGGGCATGCTGAGGAACAGCTAATAGAGGTCTCTTGGAGGAGAGAGTACAAGAGAGAGCCGCTATTAACAAAATAATACAATTAAGAAAAATTAAATATTAGTGAAGGGAGTATGTTTGCCCACATTCTATACTTTTATAGTTGAATAACTAATTCAAATCCTACTAGTGTTAGAGAATAGAAAACTACTTTGTGACTTAGAGAACTCCAGGAATTACACTTTATAATATAATAGGAATACTCTTTGAATATTATTTGGAGACCCAATTTAAAGTTCACTGAGGTAACTTCCCCCAGTTGTATGAAAAGCAGTCACTGAATTAGCATTCCACAAACATTTATAAACACAGCAGTTTGTGTCATGCACTATTTTAGGCAATGAACTTTAAAGAAAAAAGTGGAGTTTCAAATTTGAAAGAAATTTAGGTAGCATAACAAACTAACCATGGATATGGGCAATAGGAGAAAGAGAAGAATTTCAGATAATCTCTCAGTTTCTGGCTTGACGCCTAGGTGAATGATTGAATCATTAATGATTCCTGACAAAAACCACTAACTGCTTATCTAACAGCCACTCTACAAATTTTGTCTAATAAGACATAATGATACAAAACATAAGAAGATATCTTTGCAGGGAGCATCCATGAATATTCTCTACAGTACACTGACTCAGCAGGGTGACAAGCACTTTTTCTTTACCTTCCTTCTTTCTGCCTGTTTGGAGCACCAGCAGCCAGTTTGTTACCATGAGGTAACTTGAAGATAGACACTTTGTGATAAAGATTGTAGAAGAAAAATATGGATTCCTGATAATTGGTGAGTCACCATGTTAGTCCTGGGTTGCCTAATTCTGAAGTTTTATTTTGATAGAAAAATAAATCTTTATCTTATTTAAGCTACAATTATTTCAGGTTCTGTCACTAGCCATCGAAACTAATCCTGACTGATACTTCATTACAGAAAAACAAGTTACTTGGGGCTTTTTTGGTAGGTGGCAGGGTTAAGAGGAAGTTCAGCTTTGGATGTGTTATATGTGAGGTGCTGGTGGAACACCCAGAAACACCTGGAAACCCAAGGTAGAGATACAGATTTGGTATTGATCCAAGTGGGAGGCTAATGTCTACAGCTTATCATTTTCAGTCAGTGGTTCTTAATTTTCTTCAGATCATGCCTATGGTAAGAATTTTCTATTTTTCATTTCTGAGCATTTAACTTGCACTTTACCTTGAATACAATAAAGGCAATCTTTATTTTGCATGGCAATGCAGAACCAAAAAAATGAGCATGCAAGATGAAATTATGCAAGGTGATTTAAATAATGGAAAAATTATGATTGCTTCATGAGCTTTAAAACTTTTGTGAAATTTTAAAACTCTGTCAGTTATACATGTACAGAGAACAGAAAAAAATAGTAAAGCTATTATTTACTTAGAATATTGGAATTTAAGGCACTAGAAACATTGAGAATTAAAGTGTTTTATTTGTTAAAAATGTATTGAGTATTTTCAACACTGCTTGCCTTCTTCTTGCTGATAACTTACTGTATAGGGAGCGAAGATCTTTCATATGCCCTAGCGAATTGTCATACTCCTTCCTAAGTTTGGATCAGCTTCCAACATTTTATCCTTTGCACATTCATATTGTGAAATATCTCCAAAAGTTCCCTTAACGTGGAGGTTCTTTGGCCTGTATTACTTCTGGGACATCTTCATCCTTTTTGTCACAACTACTTTCCTTCTTTATGTTGATAAATGTGCCTTCACTAAGTTCCTCTGGCAGCATATGTAGAGTCCCTCAAATGGTGACAGTGTCAACATTCCCACTGTCAGCTATTTATTCTGTAATTCCATTTATGTTTGATACAAAATTCACTTCCAGCAGTGTCACTTTGCTGTACTTTCATCTCTGTTGGTCAATTCTCTCCTCTGATTGTCCATTTTTGTAAAATGTCATGTGGATTTATCACTTAGAGACAAGATGGTAACACAACTACACACTTTTGCTCTATCTGTGAACTGAATAACAGATGCAGAGTGACCAGTCACTGACAGACTGAAGTAAGTGGTGTGATTGGTCACTGATCATGGTGTGCATCTGTTATTTACATAGTGATTTGTGGACTGAAGAGCTAGCAACAAAGTTTGTACTTTATGCAATTACTGGACTGAACTGAACCATGGTAACTGAAATGTGAACTGTGGTGTTAGAGGACTGGGTTATTTAACTAAACCATGGTAACAGGAAATCGTGCGTGTCAGAACTATGCAAAGTGAGGCCTGTCTTCCTACGATCAAGTTCAGCACTGGTGAGTAATATCTAGATATGTTCATGTAACATTCATTCTCTCCTTTTCATACCTCCTCCTTCTACTCATGTTTTAGCCATATTATTTTTATTAGTATTACTTCCAGAGAGTGATAAGGGGAATTTTCAATGCATCCTAAATCAGTTTTGCAACTGATAGTTTTAATATATTGGCTAAAATGGGGAGGGAGGGCTTTAATTATCCTTAATCATATATTTTCCAGCCTGTTCTTGTATCCTATAACCATGGACTGCTGAATTAGCATGGCTGTAATAATGTTTTGTCATAAAGAATTTTTTATAACAAATTGTGTTATTAGACATTTTTACTAAGCAGAATTATCTTTTTACTCATTCATTCAGTAAATATGTGCTAGACACTGTACCATGTGCTTGGAATATTTGTATCAGTGAATAAAAGAGGCAATAATCCTTGCCTCTGTGGTGCTCACATTTTAGTGGTAGTTGTGATGGGGTGGAGCATGAGGCAATAATAAAGCCTGCTAGTGTTGTAGTGCTGTCAAGTTATGACAAGGTTATAAATGGAAAAAATAGAGATATTTTAGAGCATACTTAAAAAAGTATAACCTTGACGAGATGATCAAAATTAATACCACTAACACAGTGATATTATGGACACCATGTATCTCTAGATACAATACCCTATGAAGGACAAAATATCATTATGTAATATTCTGGCCAGATATGTGTAATTTTAATCTAATCATGAGGAGATATCAGATAAATCCCAAATAATGAATACTCTATACAAAAGGAAGTATTCTCCAAAAATATCAGTGTCATAAATGCTGACATTTTTTGTTTCTTTTTTTTAAGTCTCAATTTTAGGGCTTTTTATTGTCAAGAATTCTTAGTTTTATCAAAGGATAATTATTCACATTTCTGTATCTGCAGCAAATCTTAACTCAAGTTATTTACGAAATATTTTAAGCACTCATTTTGATACTGTTTTGGCTACTTTCTTAGCTTGGATCATCTAGGAAACAGAGTCTGAGCAAGTTTGAGGACTAGCACTTCATTGAGAGGTTTTTACCTTATTTCCTCACATCAAGAGTGAGGAAATAAGCAAAAGAGGCAGAAAGGGAGGGAAAATAAATTTAAGGATGCATTACTGAACTGGCCACAGTTTCATGAAGAGGGATAGTTAAGATGTCTCTGGGAAAACCAAATGTAGAAAAGAGTCTGAAACAAAGCTTATTTTTAACACTTTATTTACTTTATACCACATTTGATCATTCAGTGCTTCACTGAGCATCTGCTGGTTTGATATCAGAATACTACTGAGAGTTTATCCCTAATTCACGATCTCATGGATATCTCTACATCCTGTGTTGAGTTTTTCTGTAGAGAAGTCCTTTCAAGTGCAAATGATCTTCCACCTTCCTCTTTACTAAGGAGAGCCAAGTGGGCAGTTGAGGTTCCATTTCTATATAGGAGAAGCTTAATGGTTGGAAGTAGGTCTTAGAGCTTGCACTCTACATGGAATGACAACTAGTTTCTTGACTTCTCCTGAGTTAAGCCTTTATGATACTTACTTTTAAAACTGCTATAAATCTAAAAATATTACTAACCGGTGAATATAACAAAAAAGAAACAGACTCACAGATACAGAGAACAAGCTAGTGGTTACCAGTGGGGAAAGGAAAGGGGGAGGGTCAAGATAGGGCTGGGGATTAAGAGGTATAAACTACTATGTATAAAATAAATAAGCTGTAAGGATATATTGTATAGCACAGGGAACATAGCAAATATTTAATAATAACTATAAATGGAGTATAACCCTTAAAAATTGTGAGTCACTATGTTGTACACCTGAAACATATAATATTTAAACTATGACAATAAAAATTTAATTAATTAATTATTTAAAAAAGAAAACTGCTATAGACTTATATTCAGATGAAAGTGAAAAAAAAATAATTCTAAAGCCAAGTAGAAAAGTGTGAGGGTGTTAATATGTTTTGGGGATACCCTGAGCCCACTTCCCTTCATTGGTTAAAAAGGCCAGTTTTAAGCAAAATGGTAGCATAGTGAAAGAATTTCTTTTTGCTATTCTTCCACTCTCCTCTTTTACCATGTCTCTTCCCCTACCCCCAAAATACACAAGTGTCTGGAAAACTCATGCTGCTCCTTGCCTGTCTGTGGCACTCTACCCCCCGCCCCCAGCTTGCCCTTTCCAGATAGTGCCTTTTACTCTTACCTCCTGTAGGAGTCTGATAGGGCTGTCACCACAAAATACCATGGACTGGGTGGCTTAAACAACAGAAATTTATTTTCTCACAGTTCTGGAGACTAGAAATCTGAAATCAAGATGCCAGTAGGGTTCATGTCTGGTGAGAGCTCTCCCCTTGGGTTGCAGGGTGCTCATATGGCCTCTCTTTGGTGAGTGCATGGGGATGGTGGTGGAGGGTGGAGAGCAGTTCTGTGGTATCTCTTCTATATGGACACTAATCCTATCAGATCAGAACCCCACCCTTACGACCTCATTTAACCTTAATTACCTCCTTAGATGCCGCATCTCTAAATAGACACACTAGGAGTTAGGGCTTCAGTATGCGAATTTTGGAGGGACACAAATAAACACCCCGGTCCTAAATCTTCTCTCAAACCTTACCTTCCCCTAGCATAACCCTTAGAGACTTGTTTTTTGCTAGGTGTCTATTGTGGTGAACTAATCTGGGCTCACAGACTAGTTCTGCTCTTACAGAGGGATTCTCACAGGAAACTATATAGACTCATTCTTTGGAGAATATCAGTTTGAAAAAAGCATTTCATTAATTATCTAACCATCAAGCACTGCTGCCCATGTCCAGCCCTCCACCCAAGCATTTGCTACATGTGGCCTCAGGGACTCAGATACTTGGTGCCTAGGCATCTTTTTTTCCATTTCTGGCATATATTGTTGGATTTTTTGTTATTAATTGTATCAATGATGTTCAAAGAAGAAACTCCACATAAGAATGGGAACAAAGACATGGAAATTGAACATTCTAGATTTAATTTCCAGTTCCACAAATAATCTATGAATAATCCCAGAAAGAAGGTAATAATAAGTGTTATACTACGGTGACTTGTGAAGATAACTAAGATTTATTTATTATTATTATTTTGTGTGTGTGTGTGTGTGTGTGGTACGCGGGCCTCTCACTGCTGTGGCCTCTAGCATTGTGGAGCACAGGCTCCAGACACGCAGGCTCAGCAGCCATGGCCCACGGGCCCAGCCGCTCCGCGGCATGTGGGATCCTCCCAAACCGGGGCACGAACCCGTGTCCCCTGCATCGGCAGGCGGACTCTCAACCACTGCGCCACCAGGGAAGCCCAGATTTATTTATTATTTTGAAAGAGTTTGTGCCAGTTATCAATTTATTCCCTCTCAGCTCTAAATCCACCCTTCAGTACCTGCTCTGCAACATTTCTCCCTTACAATGAGCACATGTTAAACTTTATCTATAGAGAGCACAGGAGGGACATTGCAGGAGGAAGTGGGCTTCTCTTCCTGGTTCCTGATTGTTGCATACTGCTTTTTCTAGTTCCTGCTGCACCATCTATTAGTGGTGCAAATGTGTGGGGAGAGACTTCAGGCTCTACTCCAACTGCCCACAGTCCCTCAGCAACCTTGCAGACCCCAGCTCAGGTCTAGTGACCACCTCAGCGTTGTCCTTCCAATGCACACACCATGCACTCTGAGCCTCATGCTCACAACAAGACCTCAACTTCCTCTAAGCCCAGCAGCCTTGGCTCCCATGCACTGGGAAGGGAGACCACTTAGGATGTTCTCCCAGTAGACTAGGCAAGATATAATGACATATTTTAACTAGAGCTATTGAAGTAGAGATGGTGAGAAATGGCTGGTTGCCAATATAATTTGGAGTTAGAGTCAATAAAACTTCCTAATGGACTGAATGTGAGGTATGAATTAAAGTGAGAAATCAAGATATTTATACCAAGAAAGTGGATAAATGACAGAGATATAATTTATTGAGATGGAAAAGATTTAGGGAAGTCCATCTTTCGGAATTGGAGAAAGCAGATGGAAACCAAGTTTTCTATTTTAACCATGTTTAATTTGAAATACTTATTAGACATACAAGTGGAGAAATCAAGTAAACAGTTAGATATACTAGCATAGGGCTCAGAAGAGAAAATAATGTTGAATAAAATTACAGTCATCAGCATATAGATGATGATGGCTCTGGATGAGATTACATAAAATCTAGATAGAAAATGGAGAACGGGGAAGGAAAGAGGAGGGGATGAATGGGGAGGAGAGAGTGCTTTGGGATGAATTAAGAGTAAGCTTAGGGGGCTTCCCTGGTGGCGCAGTGGTTGGGAGTCCGTCTGCCGATGCAGGGGACACGGGTTCATGCCCCGGTCCGGGAAGATCCCACATGCCACGGAGCGGCTGGGCCCGTGAGCCATGGCCACTGAGCCTGTGCGTCCGGAGCCTTTGCTCCGCAACGGGAGAGGCCACAACAGTGAGAGGCCCGCGTACCGCAAAAAAAATAAATAAATAAATAAATAAAATTTTTTTTAAAAAAAAAGAGTAAGCTTAGGAGACAGAATTAACCATTGGCTTTGGTATTAGTTTTTCATTGGTTGAGATGGTTGGTAAGAAACTTTTCAAGGGCACCAGTATAAACAAAACCAGTTTAACACTAGTACTAGCTCTAGTCCTCTGAGGGTTGCTTTTTTCAAATCTTATTTATTAGACAAGTATTCCTTCAAACCAACCATCTCATTATTACAATAAACCATTTGGTACTGTATTTTTTAACTTCAGCTGTTGGTTTGTCAGCTAACTGGAAAGCACAGGTAGAAATTGATGACATTTGAGACATTTTTATTTCCAGGCATTTGTACCAGCTATTATTACCATTTGATTTCCAGGTCTTGCCCTGACAAATTCACACTGATTAAGTGAAAATCAGCCTGGGAACTGTAAGGATGGGTAGGGTCAGGTTCCTCATGGTAGTGAGTTCTTGGCTGGACTCAAGCTCTCCCATCACTCTTTGCCCCACCTTGCTTCTCCCAACACTGATCACACATTAATTGAGCTCCTCTCCTTGCTCTATTTTTCTTCCCCAAAGCTATCATTATGTCTCACTCTATTATGCTATTTATTTTCTTATCTTTTTATTATCTGTCCTACCTCACTCCCATGTAAGCTCTATAAAGTCATAGACTTCACTTGTTTTATTCACCCCTACTGTATCTGCTATCCCTGTACCAGAGGCACCTACAACGTACCCAATCTTGTTGAACAAATTAACTTGTCAGAAGTTAGCTTCGTTGAAACTGGAAAAATCACATAGTGCAAAAATTAGTTCATTTCCTCCTCAAAATTAAGAGGAGTATATTATGTAATGAATACAATTATTATAATAAATACACACAATATACTTCTGTGTCAGCACAAGTTACAACTAAGTTTTTTAAGAGATAGTATGCACTTCAGGGAGTTATCAATTCACAGATTACTCAGGCCTCTGTCATTGTCTCTGAGGCTGGACAGTTTGGAAGGGATATGTCTCTTCTTCCATTTATATTTTCACCCTCAGTATGAGATCAGAAAAAGAGGACAAATATGGTAAAGCAACATCTGAAGGCCAGCTCTAGGGACACCAAATTAGGAATGACCTTCACAGACATCACAGATCCATCATATTCCCATTCTCATTCATTCATTCTCTGTCTGTCTCTCTTTCTTTCTCTAAGTTCTGACTTCCCTTGGCCAACTAAACACTCACCCTATCCCTAATTTGCCTTCATTGCAGTATATCTTTCTCACTCCAGAATATGCTCTTAACTAATATGCCAATTTATAAAGTCTATTAAGCACATCAACTTATAGTTTGTTGCAGATGCTGCATTTTTTTCCCCTGGATTCTATTTGTCTTTTAATTTTGTTTAACTGGCTCCAGTACAGGAGTTGGAACCAAATAAAAATGTTAGCTCCAGTTTCTCCCTCCCTTAAGACATACATGAATTAAGCATATACTTCAGATCAAGCACAATGCTGGGTACTGGAGATACAAAAATTAACAAAATACAATCTTTTTCTCAATGGGCTGACTCTTGCTGGGATGATAGCAGTGCTGATACTGATGCAGATAAAGTAACTTTTTGTTTTTTCCTGAACCTTCCTTCCTTGTCTCTGTCCTCAGGGGAAAGTAGAGGCTTGTTCACTTCTATCACTTCTCAAAGATGACCAACAGTATGTTTTCTAAATTTTATTATTACTTTATTATATAGTTTATATTAACTATATATTTGTGTACAGACACCTTCAAGGGTTAACTATGTAGCTTCTTTGTATAAAGACTCAAAGTCTGACAGTCATTGCATCGCAGTGGCCTGCTTTTAGTTTTGGTAACATTCCAAGCTTTTTCTTCTTCAAAGCCTTGTTAATGCTCTTAGTACGTATGAGGCTCTGCTGGAATGATCTTCCCTTGGCTCTTAGGCACAGTTAGCTCTTCCAACATGAGGCCACCATAACCACCTGACATAACAGCCAATGCCACCACTATCCCCTATCATAAGACTCATTTGTTTCTTTCATGATATTTAACACAATTTTTAGTCATTTCAGTAGCTCGTTTTCATGTGGACTGTTTCCCTCACTAGACTGTGAGTCAAATCCTTGTCTGTCTTGTCCACAGCCATAACCCCAATGTCTAGCAGAGTGCCTGGCATATAATAGTTGTTGAGTAAATATTTGTCAGATAACAGGAAAAGTAAGGAGGAAGAGAGCAAAGGGAGAGGAAAGGAGGGAGAGAGAAAGAAACCTCCCCAACCTTCAATCATCTTGTACTTCTTCTGAACTCCTAAAGGGTCTACTGTCTAGTAATCTTCAAAACACTTTGCTCATTTACCTCCTAAAATAATGAATTTAAATGACATATGCCCTCACACATGTTTAAATTGATATCTAAAATTTGTTGTCATAAGTTTAAACAAATGCAAAGGATAAACATCCTACATATTGTAAATATTAGCATTTAAAATAAATCTATTACATGATATTCTTTGAAATGTATCCAATGGGACCTAAACACAATAGAGATTTCATGTCTACCACCATCCATTTTAAAAAGGCACAAAGGGACTTCCCTGGTGGTGCAGTGGTTAAGAATCCGCCTGTCAATGCAGGAGACACAGGTTCGATCCCTGGTCCAGGAAGATCCCACATGCCACGGAGCAACTAAGCCCATGCACCACAACTACTGAGCCTGCACTCTAGAGCCTGTGAGTCACAACTACTGAGCCTGCGTGCCACAACTACTGAAGCCTGTATGCCCATGCTCCGCAACAAGAGAAGCCACCACAGTGAGAAGCCCACACACCACAACGAAGAGTAGCCCCCACTCACTGCAACTAGAGAAAGCCCATGTGCAGCAACGAAGACCCAACACAGCCAAAAATAAATAAATAAAATAAATTTATTAAAAATAAATAAAAAGGCACAAAGATTCAGCCATACCACTCCTAGACATCCTAGACTTCTCTTCTAGAGAGAAACTGGTGTAGAGGTCCTCCACAGGATATGTACAAGAATATTCATAACAACTTTATCAATAATAATTAAAAGCTGAAGAGAAATCAACTAACTGTTCCTCAGCAGTAGAATGGGTAAATAAATTATGGTGCATACAAGCATACTTACACAGGGATATTATACAGCAATGGTTCTCAAATGTTTTGGTCTCAGGACCCCTTTATACTCTTAAAACTTAATTGAGGACACTAAATTGTTTTAGTCTATTTAGGTGTTTCTATCAATATTTGTCATATTAAAAATTAAGACCAAGAGATTTTTAAATTTTTGTATTAGTTTATTTTTAAAATAAAAGTAACAACATGGATAAACCTTGAAAACATTATGCTAGTGAAACAATCCAAACACAAACGGAAAAATACTGTTCCATGTATAGGAGGTACCTAGAGTAGTCAGATTCATAGAGACAGAATATCAAATGGCCATTGCCATGGGCTGGAGGGAGAGGCAAATGGAGAGCTTTTGTTTAATGTTAAAGAATTTCTGTTTGGGAAGATAAAAAAAGTTCTGGAGAAGAATGGTGGTGACAGTTGCACAACAATGTGAATGTACTTAAGGCCACTTAACTATACACCTAAAAATGGTTAAAATGGTAAATTTTATGTTATGTAGATTTTACCACAATTAAAAGTAACAATAATAAATCCATTACATATTAATGTACATAATTTTATGACAACTATATTTTCTAAACAAAAATATTAGTAAGAAGAAATGGCATTACTTTAGATTTTGCAAATCTCTTTAAGTTTGGCTTAATAGAGGACAGCTGAATTCTAATATCTGCTTCTGTTTTCAATCAGTCATAATATGTTATTTGGTTGAAGTATATGAAGAAAAGTTGGACTCACAAAGACATATAGTGGAAAAGAGAAGGATTATTCCAGTAGCCTTTTCAGAAAATTGCAAACAGTCTTCTTTAATACTACATCAAAACTTGGTAAGTGTGGGCTTCCTTGGTGGCGCAGTGTTTAAGAATCCGCCTGCCAATGCAGGGGACACAGGTTCGAGCCTGGTCCGGGAAGATCCCACATGCCGCGGAGCAACTAAGCCCATGCGCCACAACTACTGAGCCTGCGCTCTAGAGCCCACGAGCCACAACTACTGAGCCTGCGTGCCACAACTACTGAAGCCTGTGCGCCTAGAGCCGTGCTCTGCCACAAGAGAAGCCACTGCAATGAGAAGCCCGCGCACTGCAACAAAGAGTAGCCCCCGCTCACTGCAACTAGAGAAAGCCCGCACACAGCAACAAAGACCCAATGCAGCCAAAAATAAAATTAATTAATTAATCAATTTTAAAAAAAACTTGATAAGTGGTAGTTTCTTAAAATACTGGTTCACCAAAATATTCCAAATATTGACACACTTCATTGTATAGCAGAAAAGTCACATTTGTTAATATCACCACCAATCTCAACAGAAATGTCATGAAGTACTGGGAGGCTGTTAAGTGAATATAAACATTCCAAATTTCTAATTTTTGTCTGGAAATGCAAATTTTAACAATGTCCACAAATATAGTCAGTTGTTTGCCTTGCAGGAGCAGGCTCACAAAATTTTTTTTGACAAAATACCTGCCAAATATCTAAGTCGGAGTAATCATAGTTTGTTCTTGGTTCTTTTAGGTAAAAATGGTGTTCTATGGAAAAGCGACCATTTCAGTTCACAACTCAATTGCACAAGTGCTTTCTCCTGAGACAATCATCATACATACATACGCAGAAGTAATTTATGTGTACTTCCCATTTAATCACAAAGAATATTAAGAAGACAGGCACTAATCTCAGCAACACAGGAACAAAAGGGAACTTCGTCAACCTGATAAAAGACAAGTAAATTTACTAGTTATTCCTAATATCATAATTAATGATAAAAGACTAAATGTTTTCCCTCCAAAGACTGAAAACAAGGCAAGGATATCTGGTTTCCTTGCTTCTACTTAATACTGTACTCAAGAATCTAGTCAGTGTAGTAGGAGAAGAAAAAGAAAAAAAAGCATATGAACTGGACAGGAAAAAAAAACTGTCTTTATTCACAGATGACATAATTATATACATTAAAAAATTTCAGAAATATCTACGAAAAGCCTGCTAGAATTAATAAGTGGGTTTAGCAGGTTCACAGGATATCATGCTAATATATAAAAATATGTGCAGGGCCTCCCTGGTGGCGCAGTGGTTGAGAGTCCGCCTGCCGATGCAGGGGATACGGGTTCGTGCCCCGGTCTGGGAGGATCCCATGTGCCGCGGGGCGGCTGGGCCCGTGAGCCATGGCTGCTGGGCCTGCGCGTCCGGAGCCTGTGCTCCGCAGCGGGAGAGGCCACAACAGTGAGAGGCCCACATACCGCAAAAAGAAAAAAAAATAAAAATAAAAATAAAAAATATGTGCAATTAACAACTGAAAGTTGAAATGTAAATAACAATATAATTTTCAAAAAATATAAAGTACTTAAAAATAAATCCAACAAAATTTGTGCAAGATTTCTATCCTGAAAACTGCAATAGATCCATAAGAGAAACTTAAGAAGATGTAAATAAACAAAGAGATATACCATGTTCATGGATCTAAAGATTTAATATTGTTAAGGTGGCAATTTTCCCCAAACAAGTGTATGGATTCAATGCACTCTCAATCAAAATCCCAGCCTTTTTATAGAAAATGACAAACTAACTTTAAATTATATACAGAAAAGCCAAGCATCCATAATAACCAAATGAATTTTGATTTTTTTCTTCTTCAGTTCTTTAAAATAGGCATGACTGTTTAAAACAAAGAGGCTGTCAGCATGGATCCTAAGACATTAGAAAAGTAATAAGAGAACACTATGAACAACATTATGCCAACAAATTCAACAACATAGATGAAAAAGACAAATTTCTTAAAATACACATTGTATCAAAATATATACAAGGAAAAGCAGAAAATCTAATAGGTTTACATCTAATAACCACATTGAATTTATTATGAAAAACCTTCCCCAAAAGAAAACTCCAGGGCCAGACAGTTTCAATGGTGAAAACACCAGTTATACAAATGTTTTTCAGAAAAGAGAGCAGAGAACACTATTCACCTCATCTTATGAGGCCAAGTGTTATGGGCTAAATTGTGTCCCCCAGAAAATTAATATGTTGAAGTCCCAACCCTCATTACCTCAGAATATAACCATATTTGGAAATAAGGTCCTTACAGAGGTGATTAAGTTAAAGTGATACTGTTAGGGTAGGGCTCTAATCTGACTGTTGCCCCTAAAAGAAGAGGGAGTGGCACCATGGGCATGTGCTTGCACAGAGAAAAGGCCATCTGAGGACACAGCATGAAGGCAACCATCTGCAAGCCAAGGAGAGAGGCTAATGAGAAACCAAACCTGCCCACAACTTGATCTTGGACTTCTAGCCTCCAGAACTGTGAGAAAAGAAATTTCTGTTGTTTAAGACACCCAGTCTGTGGTTTTCTGTTATGGTAATCTTAGCAAACTAATACACCAACATAAGCATAATACCAAAACCTGACAAAGATGGTATAAAAAACTACAGATTAATATCTTTCATGGATAGAGAGGCAAAATTCGTAACAAAACACTAGCAGACCAAGTCGATAGTATAAAAAAAGAATAAAGCTTCAAGACTAAGTAGGATTTATCCCAGTAACACAAGATTAGTTTAGGATTTTAAAATCAATTGTTAATTCACTATAGTAACAGACAAAAGGAGAAAACCTATATGATCATTTTAATAGACACAGAAAAAGCATTTGAAAAAATCCAACATTTATTCCTGATAAAAACTTCCAGCAAACCAAACATAATATGGAACTTCCTCAAATGAATATATGGCATCTATAGCATAATTAACGGTGAAAGATAGAATTGTTTCCTCTACAATGGGAACAAGGTAAATATACCATTATAACTACTTCTATTCAACATTGTACTAGAGGTCCTAGTCATTGTAAGAAGGAAAGAAAAAGAAATAAATGACATTAAGATAAAAAAGAAGTAAACTGTCTCTATTTGCAAATTATATGATGATTAATGTTAAAAATCACAGGGAGTCTAGAAAACAGTTACTAGAACCCATAAGTAAATTTAGCAAGGTCATAGGATACAGGGTTCATATAGAAGAATCTGCTAAAAGTAAACATTAAAGATATATCCTTATATACTAACAGCAAACTTGGAAAATGAAATTTTAAAAGCCATTCCATTTACAATAGCACCAAAAAAATTATGAATAAGTCTAACAAAAGATCTTTATATTGGAAACTGCAAAACATAGTTAAAAGAAAGTAAAAAATATCTAAATAAAAGAGAGATATACAACCTTCATGGATCAGAGGATTCAATATTGTTAACATAACAATTCTCCCCAAACTGTGGTATTGGTGAAAGGATAGACATATAGATCGATGAAACTGAATACAAAGTAAGAAACAAGAGTGCGCACACACACGTGTGTGTGTGTATATGTGGGGCAGGAGAGAGTGTTTTGACAAAACTGCCAAGTTAATTCAATGGAGAAAGGGAGAAAGAGTAGTCTTTCCAATAAGTAGTACTGTAACAACTAGATATTGGGTATCCATATTTTTTTTAAAAAAGGAGGGGGACTATCAATCCTAAAGTCATACCATATGCCAAAGTTAACTCAAAATGGATCATAGTCCTACTTGTAAAACCTAAAACCATAAAACTTATAGAAAAGAGTATCATAGAAAATATTTATGTCCTTGGGTTAAGCAAAGATATTTCAGAAAGACATAAAGAGTATGAATCTAAGGAAAAAATAGTCATGCCAAGGTGCCAGGAGTTTTAACCGTCATTGCTTTTGTACCATCAACAAAAACGTCAACGCACTGAAAAAGGCAAATAACTAAAACCCTAAATGATTATGAAAATAATTTTGACTCATGGAACCCCCAGAAAACTCTCAGGTACCCCCTTCAGGAGTTCTCAGACCCCACTTTGAGAATAGCTATTTTGCAATAATTAAAAAGAATGAACTCTGATGTATGCAACAATGGATGCATCATACAGACATAATGTTGAACAAAAGAAGCCTGGAACAAAGGAGAACATACCATATAATTACACTTACACACTTCCAAGAATAGGCTACAGTACTCTATAGTGTATGAAGTCAGAATAACGGTTAACTCTGGAGTCAAGGAAGAAGGAGATTAACTGAGAAAGGTCATGATGGGAGGGCATCACCTATATCTAGATTTAGGTGGTAGTCTGTGTATGTTACTGTATGGATGTTATACCTCAATAAAAATACAAAAAGAAGTAATATAAACAAGTCCTTCTTTAACAGTTTTATGTCTTTCTTTTTCCTCCTTGAACTTATATTTCAATTCCACTTCCTTACAGAATATTATCCTAATGAAATAGATTTCTATATTTTAAAGTCTTTTATTAAACATCCTCTAACATTTTTATGCAATATTTCTAGGCATATTCTCAAGTAGGTCAATTTTAAGGAAGAATTCATAGTGAAGCTAAGAATCCGGAAATTCTAGTTTGAAGATAATGGATTATAACATTAATTTGGCATTTTATACCTTAATTGTTAAGTATATTTTTATCTGTATAGTCTTGTTTCACTAGAAGGTTAGTTCCTTAAAGGCAGGGATGAATCTCGAGTCTTCCATAGCAAAGGACCTGACATGCAGTAGGTCATGGCTCATTGATTTATTTTCTCATTCATTCATGCAACAAAGATTTCTTTACCATTTATGTGTAGGGTACTTGCTAGGCCCTAGACATATAATAATGGGTAGATGCAGGGCTCAATAAATTCCTGTTGATAACTGATTGATAATTATCAGCTACATTTCAAAAAGCGTGTAATTCTCTTTTCTTCTGAACTCAAGTGCAGGTGCACTACAGGTCTGATTAACCCTGTCATAAAAATGGGGACACCAAGACACAGAAATTAATTAACTGCCTCATTTAGGGTCATGCACTTTGTCATGGCTTGAGTGAGGATTAAAACCCTTACAGGTTTTTTCCTGGACTGAGGTGCTATGGGAATTCATTCAGATTGACTGGAGTTCATATTTCATTTAAATGCTCTCATTTCACTTGTGCTATATCCACCTTCCCTAACTCATATTTCAGGACCTGCAGTCTGAATCAGTTTATTTCCACTTCAGACACTGTCAAGATAAATTAGACACTGACGGTCCATGGCACCCTCTGAAGCAGAAGTGCTATTAGTAGAAAATATATAAGCAGGTTTATTTTCAATATAGTGTAGCACTTTTTTGGAGAACGTATTTTCTACTACAAATGAAGTAGGAATAACAAACCTGAGTGAATTTTGAAAACATTTAAAAAATTAAAATTTGATTTTTACTATATATCCTCAGGCAAGCATAGCCAAAGGAAGGTAAGCAACAGTAAATATTTTTATCTCTGACATTGCATCTCCAAACCATTCTGCTGAATAAGGTCTGGCAGGTCCCTGACTGTGAGCAGAGATAGGGTAACAACTCTGATGACACATAAACTTGTATCAGATACAGCCTCCATTTTTGCTGTAATCATCCATCTACAGCCTAGCCTGTTCAGCTGACAAGGCATGTTATTAATAAAGCCTACTGTACCATAAGTGCCTTGCCCTATGTGGTATTTATATTGTTGGAAACTGTAATTGTCTGAAACAATGGCCTCTGTGAAAAGATGTGATATGTTTTGAGCTGTGTAAAGATCAAAATAATTTAGACTAATAATGGTAGCTGTTTGTGAAGGATTAAAACATGGGTTATGCTGCAGAGTTAACGACTTGGCCTTGCTTTCAACGTTTTACTTCCATTCTGGTCCCTGTGAGATAACCTGGAATTTCATGCCAAGTTTCCCCACCAGAATGTAAACTCATTGAAGACAAGGAACTCTGACTTATTCACCAGCATCTTCCCAGCACATAACACAATACTTGGAAGAGAGTCAACACTGAATATTTGTTAAACGAAATAAATGAATGAGTATGAGTATAGGAAAGAAATGGAACAAGTTTCAGGTTCAAGCCATTATCATAGTTCCTGCAGGTTGTGACTTGGAATAGTAGAGTGGGACCCAATCGCCAGGAGGTCAGTACTAATGGGGAGGGAGAAGGTGAAATGGAAGCAGTCTGAAACCAAGTAGCTGAGGATACCACGTGGCACTCACAGATTGCTGAGCCAGACATAAAAGTTCTGGGTAAAGAACCCTGCTGGGAAAGAAAAAGCTTGCCCTTGTTCCTCACCTCTCCACCCTCACCTGATAGGATTTAGACGAGTTCTTGCATCTTTCAACCTGGATTCTCCTGAGACAACAAAAGGGGCTTCAGATCTCCTCTAATGCTCACTAATGGAGTGCTAGGTAGAACAGCCTGCAAGTGATGGCTTGTGGCTTAGGGACCACCGTGAGTGGCTAGGATAAGAGCAAGGTGTTAGATAGGTAGATAGACGGAGGACCAAGTCTTGAAATGGAGCCAGATTATCTCTCCATTGAACTAGTAAAGACAGAATATGAAGGAAGATTTAAAAATTTAGAAGTAATGAAGGAGAGTAGATACAAAAACATATTGAAGTAGAGAAAAAGAAAAATGAAGGAAACTTTTGAGACCTAAGCCGCAACCACTTTTCCTAATTTCTTTCCTTGCAAAATCTGATATTGTTTGGATTATACCCTCCTGCACGCTCATGGAAGGTAATTTCCCTTCCCAGTATGCAGGGTAGATTATGTTTGGCATCCCGGCATGCGAGGTAGATTATGTTTGGCATCGTTCTTTCAACAAGTAATTAGTTTAGGATGTGTGTTTGACACAAGTCTGCCCAATGGGACTCAGTTCTACTAGAGGCCTCTAGGAAAGGTTAACCTTCCTTTATTATGAAAGAGACAGAGACAGAAAGAAAGAAGTGGGAGACAATATCCCTCTTTGTTGGATTCCCTTGACTGCATTTGATGCCAAGAAATGCTGAAGCTATGATGCTGCCTTGAAGGGAGAGAGCAGGAGAAATTACCACTGTCTGAGGATGCCAAGAGCAGAAAAAAGAAATCTAGTTGGGGCCTCAGTGACATACTTGAGTTACTCAATTAACCAGTAAAGGAACCACCTTCCTCCAAATTTCTTATTTGATGGGATAATAAATTCCTTATTTTTCAAAAGCTACCTCCAGTCTGGTTTTCTGTTGCTTGCACTTATGTTGATAGCTTGACTTTTCTAATAAAGGTGAGAGCATGTGTTATGAATGTGAAATGCGGGACTTGAAAAGTTTGAAACAGATATTTCAGCTTTTACCCATAGCCTCCATCTTCTTATCCCTTCCCCACTCCTACTGGACTCAGACAAGGGCCAGGAGACACAGGACTGGATGTAAAGGGACCTCTCCCTTCTCAAGACTTAGTCTTTGTTTCCGGCTCAAGCTCGGTGTGTTTAACTCTTTTCCTGAGGACATGTTCTGTCTCAGGAAGCTCCTCATTCACTCCAGTAAACAAGCTTCTGGCACCTTGCCCCATCAGTTCGTCAGACATACCCAGGTGTGTCTGAACCCCAAGCCACAGCTTAGGCTCAAGTGGGGAGCTCCAAGCACAGCACCTTTCTGTACCAATATCTAGCAAGGCTTTGTGGCCCTTGAGCAGAAACAGAATTAAAATGGTCAAGACTTAGTGATGGGAACTGGCACAGGCATGGGATAAGGTCTCAGTGCAGGAGTTAGCATTGAACCTTGAACAATACAGGTTTGAAATGCAAGGGACCACTTAATACGAGTATTTTTTTCAATAAACATACAGAACTCTTATGAAGACCACACAGCACCAAGCTTAGAACTCTGCATCTACAGTTAGTGTCAATAAGTTTAATTTAATGAGCAGGTTGTGGGCTGAAGGTCCAACGGTTTCCTTTTACAGACTCTTCTGTTCAGAGAGTGTCTTTCAACTACCACCACCACCTTCCCCCACAGAACAAAATCTTCAAAGTTTTCACCTCAGTTATCTAAGTTTATTTTTATAATATACTTTGAGATTGGAAGTGGTATAATAGTTTTATTTAACTTACCAGGAAGAAACCGAAGACACAAGAGATGATGTGACTTGGCCACGGTCCCAGAGGGCATGCGTGGCAGAGCTAGGATGGTCTCTAAGTCCCTGGGGGCTCTCAAGCCATTGTTCTGATGTCCCTGTATGTAATTGTTTTGACAGCAATTTCCCTGGTTCTCTCACTAGCCTGCTAATCACGCACGTCAATCATATGCAGGAACGCCATGGGCCTAAGGTCAGCCACAGTCTCAGGAGGACGTAATTCAAAAGAGAAAACAAGGCACCACAGAGCACTTTCTCCTTCCAGCATGTATGTCAGTTGTGGCCTCATGAGTCTGACAACGTGTGCAGAAGAGAATGTTGTTTTCTTTCCCCCCAGAGGGAGAAAGGCTATATCTAGTGTTCCGACCACAGCTGAAAACCAAGTGAGAAATCCAGCAGTTTAAGGTTCTCTGACTAGAGAACACTCAATGATATAGGAAGAGTTCTCCACCCAATCTCTAAAGAATCAGGAGGGCTGTCCTCTTTCTTCCTCCTCAACGACAGTCTCCGTAGTTTCACTCCAGTCTTTTAAGCGAGCCTGAGGGTGGTGAGGCTTAATGTGAACCTTGACACAGATGGTTAACACTAATTACTCTTCTCCTGCAGACCACTCGGCCGTCCTTCCTCATTTCACTTTCATTTTGGCGAGCAGCACCGAGGAGGCCAGAAGCCACGGTCCAGGCCCAGACCTGGGAAAAGGCCCCGAAGAGCCGCGCGCGTGGAGCCGGGAGGGCGGGGCGGGAAAGGGAGCTTGCGCGGGGGTGAGGATGTTCGTGTGAGGCGTGGATCCTGGAATGCGCGTGTGCGCGGCCCCCGAGCACCGCCCGCGCGGCGCCGATTGGCCGGGGGCGCGCGGCGGGGGAAACCCTTGGCTAATCTCCTGCCACTCAGCCGGGTCGACTTCGGATCCGGACCGCAGCGCCCGCGCGGAAGGACAAGTAGTCCCGGCGGCGGTGCCGCGTGCCCGTCCAGGGCTGTGCTTACCCCGCCCGGGGCTGCGGGGGCCCAGAGGCCCGGGCGGCGGGGGAGGGGCGTCCTCCGCTGCTCCTCGACCCCCGCCCCCTCCTCGCGACCAGACGGGTGGATTGCGCTCCCTTGGGAAACGTAATTGGATTCCGGGCTCCCTCCAGTCAGGATCAGCGGAAATCGGAGGCTGAGCCTGCAGTGGGAGGGGCGGGTGGGGAGAAGCCGCCGGGGAGGGAAACTTGGTGAAAACACCACTATGCCTTGAAGTGTCGGCGTGCTGGTTTCTGTGCAGGCCGCACTAGAAGGTTGGGTGGTAACGAAGGATCAGTGAAGATTGCCCCCGGTTCCCTTTTCCGCCTGGCATGTGACTCCTGCCCTCTCCACGTTGTTATTCTGAAATTCACCTGGATGCCGATCCCCCGGAAGAAAAATATTTTGGAACCTTTGAGACTTTCAGACACCACCACTTCGTTTTTCTCTCAGAGCTCTACTTGGAGCTGAGATGGTGAAATAACCCTGTCCAGTCTGGGATTTGGAGATGTGTCTTCTTAACTCAGGAGAAAATAGCATTCTTACCAGAATCGTCCGGGAACGAAGAATATTAAGTCCTTGCTTTAGCAGTAGTAAACTTCCCTAATTCCCTTTCCCTTGCGGAGGTGGAGCAAAAGTGGGAGCTTTAAGCAGATTTTTTGGCTGAAATGATAGGAATGTTCTAGGAATTTAAGAGACTAGCTCACCCGTCTTGTGATTTTTTCCCCCCGTCTCATTTACTGCATTTCACTCATTCATTCATCATCAAGCAAGCTTTCATTGGGGACTTTCTATGTGCCAGGCTCTGTTGTACTTACCAAGGATACCTCAGTGAATAAAACAAGTACCTGCACTCATGGAATCTCATTGCAATTCCTCCAGTGGGGGAGACAGACTATACATTTACATAAACAAATAGATACACAATATAATGTCATGTAGCGGTAAGTGCTGTGGAGACAAAGCAGAGTAGGACACACAAGGATGCAGGTGGAAGTAGTGCGTTTATATTTTAGCTAAGTTGATCTAGAAGGGCCTCTTTGAGAAGTTATGGTTAAATAGTGGTCTGAATGAAATGAGGAAGAAAGCCAAGTAAAAGTTTGGGGGGGCTTCCCTGGTGGCGCAGTGGTTGCGAGTCCACCTGCCGATGCGGGGGACACGGGTTCGTGCCCCGGTCCGGGAAGATCCCACATGCCGCGGAGCGGCTGGGCCCGTGAGCCATGGCCGCTGAGCCTGTGCGTCCGGAGCCCGTGCTCCGCAACGGGAGAGGCCACAACAGTGAGAGGCCCGCGTAATGCAAAAAAAAAAAAAAAAAAAAAAAAAAAAGTTTGGGGGAAGAACTTTCCAAGCAGAGACAAGAAAAAGTGCAAAGGTTTGGAGGCCGGAGAGTGGTGAGTTTGAATTAATAGGAAGCAAGGAGGCCAGTGTGAATGCTGTGCAAAGAGCAGGAAGAACAGTTGTAGATGGTATTTCTGACTTTCTTCTGGCTCTGTTCCAATCACCTGTGAGAATAATCATTCTAAATCTTTACTTTTAGCACATCTCTTCATGCTTCAATCACTTCATGGCTGTATTTTTCTAGTGCATTACATTTACTCTTCTGACTGATTTGGTTCTGCCCCCATCTAGTTCCCTCTTACCCTGTAAACGACTCCTCAATCTACCCCTTCAATTTTAGTTGGATCTGCCCCTCAAGAATATTCATGTTCACTTATTCCTATGTATATTTATTTATGGTTCTACCCTCACACAGCTTAGTATTGATTCAGTAAGGGTCTGTGGTTGCAAGTGACATAAAATCCAACTCAAATTGGCTTAAGTAGGGAAGAGAATTTATTGGCTCACATAACTGAAAAGTTCAAGATTGAATGAAAAGTTCAAATTATGTTATCAAGATTGGAATTCTCCCTGATACGTTGGCTGTTTCCTCTGCTCTTGGCTTCATTCTCAGGCTCCACAAATCAGCAACCAACAGCTCTAAGCTCACACTGTCCTCACTACCCGCAAAAATTGTGTCCATTCCTAAACCAATCACTGTTGCCCAGAGAAGATGCTCAGATTGGCCTGGTCTGAATCAGAAGCCCATCCCAGAAGTTGAGTCTTTTCATAACACGTGAATGGCACAAAAAGATAATTCCACTTTAGAAAATGGGACTATGGTTATCAGAGGAAAGGTGGATATGTCCTGGGTAATGGAAATGGGACATACAACACATCCCTGTTCTTCTGTTGATGTCCCCAAACATTCCTCTTCTACATATGCCTTTAAAAGTGTTTATGGGGCTTCCCTGGTGGCGCAGTGGTTGAGAGTCCACCTGCCGATGCAGGGGACACGGGTTCGTGCCCCGGTCTGGGAATATCCCACATGCTGCGGAGCGGCTGGGCCCCTGAGCCATGGTTGCTGAGCCTGCGCATCCAGAGCCTGTGCTCCGCAACGGGAGAGGCCACAACAGTGAGAGGCCTGCGTACCGCAAAAAAAAAAAAAAAAAAAAGTGTTTATGTCTACTCAATGCAACAATATTTTTTCCCACCACAAATGTACTCACTTCCTCCCCAAAGAGAGATGATCCAAAGATCATCTAGTTACTGCTGATAACTTCAAGTCCAAGATAGCAGGATAAAGCATGTTTCCCCAGCTTGTAGCAATATAGTTCTTCATGGTCTAGCAACCTAAGGCTACATGATAAAATTAGCTACAAAATACTTAATTTATAATAGAAAAAAAAAACTTATATTTGGAAAAATGACTATGGCAAACACACAGTGGTCTCCAATTCATTGGCTATATCATATCTTGCTGGACAGGAATAGCAAAGGCTTCCTACCACGAGAGAAGAAAAAGTTCTTTGATCAACCCATCTGGCTGCCATATGTTCTGCTCTTGGAGAATCTCTCATCCATTGTTCTTCCATGCCATATCTGTAATGGACAATGGGGAGGATAATCCAGAATTCTAGGGACCATACCTCTTTAGCATTCTGCTTCTTGATACAGTGGGTGTTGAAAAATCACTTGCTATGTCAGAGTTAACTAGCTTTCACCAGCAAACAGCTGGGATCCTCTTCTGTTATGTAGAGTTGTTGCTAGGAAGTAGCTATATAGTCAGGGACTATATTTCCCAGCATCCCTGTTAATCTTGGTAAAGTCATATGACTATCTCATTGACCTATGAGTGGAAGTGATGTGAATCACTTAACAATGTGGTTAAGAACCAGGTAAGCCTTCTCTGGTCTCTTTTTCCTCCTATGGCTGCACTGAAAGGACTCTAAGACCCTGGAGGATACATAAGAGAGCCATGAGATGGAAAGAGTCTGAGTAACTAAATGACCTTGTAGAAGACCACCTGCTGATCAGAAATACTGATATTGGACTCTACAAAAGTGTAAAATAAACATTCATTGTATTAAGCTACTCAGGCTTCTCCATTGCCTGTTATAGGGGTAATTAGCCTCGGTTTTGTTCTCTAGATTTAAGGTTTCTCTCACAATACAATTTCCTTTACTTCTTAGTAAGCTTGCAGTCTATTTGTATGTCTCCAGTTCCATAGTGGAAAAAACTCCAAAGCCAGAGGTCATGTAAAACTGCAGTCTTTGCATCTAGATTCCAATATGGCTATTTTTGTGTTTTGGTAATAGGCCTTGGTAATCTCCTCCCTTAATGGCCTCCATTTTGGTTTCTCCCTGAGAACAATTTGAAACAATAGCCACTGTTTTTGCAAGGGGGCTGGAGGGGGTGTGTGTGTGGGTGGAATGGCGTAGTAGTGCTGGAGGAGCAAAGTGAGATAATTATCCTTCTAAGCAGGCAGTAATTGCTTGAGAGAGGACTGGGTGTGTGCAGACTTCTTCTAAGTGCCAGTCTTTTCCATGTCTTGCTTCCATTGGCATCAACATTCTTTGGGGGCTTTTCCACCCTTAATGGCTCTGGATTATTGAAGTTTCTGTCATATTCGAATGCAGTCTATAAGCAAAAATGGTCTTTTATAACAAAGCAGTATTTTTTTTTCTCTCTGCCTTAGATAAATAAGGCTCAATCCTAAACCTGAGTCTTTCTCACAGGACCTAACTAAAAGCCAACATGTAATACTTGATGTACTCTTGTATCTGTACTCTAGTATTTGGCCCTTTTATGTTTCATACTTGATAGGCACATTTCTGAATCCTAGTATACAACAGGTGCCAGTTTAACCTACTACTTTGCTATTGAATTCCCAGCCCAGTATAGATGGAGCCTCCTCTGAATCAACCGATTCAACAGTTTAAGGTCTTTCTGTTACTAATCCCCACTCACAGTACCAATTTATGAATTGTTAGAGCTATTTTAGTTGCAGGTGACAAAATAAAAAACACAACTTAAACCGACTTATGCAAAAAAAAGAATATTTTGTCTATTGGCTCATATAACTAAAGAAGGAGTGATATATTTAGCTTAAGGCATAGCTTGATCCAAGGGCTTAAGCAATGTCATTAGAATTCTATTCTGCTTCATCTCTTGGCTCTGTGTTCTGTGTTGGCTTCTTTCTCAGGCTCCATATGGTGGCTCCTGGCAGCTCCAGTTCACATAATCCTCACTGTTAGCAATCTCAGTGGAAGAGTGCAGGCCTCTTTCCCAGAAGTGCCAGCAATAATCTCCTTATATTTTATTGGCTTTGATTAGGACATGTGGCCAGAGGAATGATTACTCGTGTTGTTGAGAGTGGAGTCCACTCCACCTAGAAGACATTGACTGAGAGAGATAGAAGAGGAAAATCAGGGTACGGTTATCAGAAGAATGAATTGATGCCGAGTGGCAAAAAACCAAATGTCTCTTGGATACCAATGTGTAGTGTTTCCTAATTGCTTCACATGTGTTGGTTTTATCTCCTTCACTGGACTGTAAGTGTGTCTGGAGCAGGATCATGTATTATATGTCTTAACAGTGCCAGCCCAGCAGGCAGTCCTTAGATACTGGCTGATTGATTGCCTCTTCTTATAACACTAAAGATGGCACACTCAAAAGGGTAAAAAGAGCTTAATAAAGGGCTAATTTACAGAGGTAAATATATAGTGGGAAGGGTTAAGGGAACCAACTAACAATGGTAAAGTACTTAAGGACTAATAACAATGAGAAGCCTTAAGCCTGAAGGAGCAGGGGAAGGGAGATTTTAATGGAACCCAATAAAAGCTGTAGTTTGGAAGGGGATTTCTGACAAAAGCTGTGACTATAAACAGAGAAACATAGCCACTGCCAAATGTGGCCCATCAAAGGACTGGGAAATAAACACTTGTCCTCTTTTTCTCCCACTCTTTAAACTTCTTTTGGTACCTCCTATAGGCCAAACCCAGCCAGAAGCTAGAGGACTCGGATAGTATGGTCTTTAGAGGTCAGCCTCCAGTGTAGAGCAAGGCAAACAGGATGAAAAACGGGAAAATGGATCTGGAGGAGCAAATGGAAAATAACCAGGACATCCCTGTTATATTCTTTAGAGCAACCCTGAATAAAAACAATTCTATATGTGTTAACCATACAGCCTGGGTTTACCAGGAAAATATAATTTGACTCTTTCCAATAAACTTGTTAAATATATAATTAATGTGGTTTCATTTTTATAGCACTTTAAGACTTTAACATTCATGAATTCATAAATCATAAAAAGTCTTTTGTTAGCCTATGTACTTAAAAAGTTATCATCATTGTATTGATATGGAACTCATCAAGAATATTGTACCTGGCAATCCATCAGAAAGCCCTGGCACAGCACTTGTCAAATAGTGACAAATTTGATCAATGTTTGATGATTTGAAGAATGATTAAATGAATAAAGCATTTCGGGCTTCCCTGGTGGCACAGTGGTTGAGAGTCCACCTGCCGATGCAGGGGATGCAGGTTCGTGCCCCAGTCCAGGAAGATCCCACATGCCGCGGAGCGGCTGGGCCCGTGAGCCATGGCCGCTGAGCCTGCGCGTCCAGAGCCTGTGCTCCACAATGGGAGAGGCCACAACAGTGAGAGGACCGTGTACCGCAAAAAAAAAAAAAAAAAAAAAGAATAAAGCATTTCAAGCTAGACTTTAAGTGGGAAACTAGATGAGTTTTCTTTGTTACAGGTTGACGCTAACATACAATATCTGCCAATCCTTCTTTGAAGTCTGACATTGGCATCTTAGCTCTTGATCAAGGTGTTATAGGAAATAGAAATGCGATAAATTTTCTCTGTCAATCTTTAGAAGTAAGAAGTTCTATAATTAGCTGTCATGCTAATAAACTCACTTTAAAGTCCATTTCAGTTAAGGGACTATTATTTTTTTAATCTAAAACTGGATTTCTTCATGGAATTGTCATTCAAATATAAGAAAAATAAATATACTTGCTTCAGTATATAAGCTGGAATTATAAAGTGTCAGTCCAAACTATTTCTCTAAAAGATTTTAGTGAAGCCAAAAAAACAAACTTTTGTTCTTTGGCAATCCTGTGTATATAGAGCTTAAAACAGTTTACAAAATGCTTGCACATGTATTACCATTCATTTACTCATATAATAGTATTGAGTACTTACTATATGCCACACATAATCCCTGCCCTCACTGAACTGGCAGTCTTGAGCAGTGTTTCTCACACTTAAATGAAAATATGAATCCCCTGAGCATCTTATGAAAATGCAGGCTCTAAATCTGAGATGGGGCCCAACACTGCATTTCTAACCAGCTTCTAGGTGATGCTAATGCTGCTGGTCTAGGGACCACACTTAGAGTAACAAAAGTCTGATAGACTCATTTAATCCTTTCAACAACAACAAGTGTTTATCTTATTATCTTGAGTAGTTACTATGTATAAAGCACTGTGCTATACATTGTAAATGAACAGTTCAATTAGACATAGACCTCCTGGAGACTCACTATATAGCTGAAAAAAACTAGTGTAATGAATAATTATGGATGTGTGATTCTATTTATATGAAATATCCATTTATCTATTATAAATATCTATTTATCCAAATATCCATATGATATAATGTGAACAAATGTAATAATAAACATGTAGTCTAAATGGAGCTCACAGACTCTAAGTGATTAGCCCTAAGTCACATAACTAGTTAATGAGAGGGTTAGCATATAAACCTAGTCCTATCAAGCTAAGACTGGTCATTGTCAGAAACCTCCTTGCCAGAGGAGACATAGAGATGTATGTCAGGAAATAGACATCATTCCACCAAGTAGAGATTGCACCTGTCTCAGAATTGTCCTCACCCTGTGAGGCAGAGATCATCCTGAGTGGTGACGTTGGTGGCATCCATACACATACTGCCAGTTGATGGGCTGTGCCAGCTAGCTTCTGGCGGATTCTTTGGTTTCATCAGTGTTCTTAGTTTCAAGCAACAAAAATCAATTCTGACTGATTCAGTAGTAAAGTGTGCAGCTCACAGAATCATTATGAGGGTTGAAAACCAAGCTCAGAACTGCCCCAAATCATACTGCAGAAACAGCCCGGGAGAAGACTGCTATTACTGATGCTGGTCAGCATGCTGGACTCTGCCACCTTCCTCCGCCACCAAAACTGCCCTGGGAACTTAACTTGGCAACTGCAATGCTGCAAGAGAAAGAACTGACTGCTGTCCTTGCTTCTTTGTGTTACTAGTTCTCTACTCAAGGCCATGCAGGTGCTTCTGATTGGCTGAGGGTGGGCCGTGAACCTGAATCCAGGGTGGAAGGGAGGACAGTAAAGTATTTGACAACTTCTTTCACTTTCTAGATAGTAAGAATTGGGATTAACTTTCTTTCAAGCCTCACATATCAGTAAGTTCTGAAGCTCAGAGAGTTCAGATGCTGGGCTACCAAAAAACAAACAAACAAGACAAAAAAACAACCAAACAAACAAACAAAAAATATGTTCATTACAGCCTTGCACAAATAGTGGCTTATGAAGTAACAGCATCAACATTAAGCAAGAGCTTGTTAAAAATACAGAATCTCAGGTCCTATTCCAGATGTGCAGAATCGGGATCTGCTTTCTAACAAGCAGCTGAGGTAATTTGTATTAGAAGTGTTGCTTTACATTATACAACATATATTCTTTTTAATTTTTAAGGATCAGTGACCATTAGGCTTTATTAATCCATAGAGTTGCCAGATTTAGTGCAGGATGCCCAATTAAATTTGAATTTTAGACCAAGAACAAATCCATTTTTAGAATAAATATGTTCCATGAAATATTTGGGACATACTTATATAAAAAATTGTTACTTGTGTATATGAAATTCAGATTTAATAGGGTATAGTTTTTATTTTTGTTTTTGTTTTGCGGTACGCGGGCCTCTCACTGTTGTGGCCTCTCCCCCTTTGCAGAGCACAGGCTCCGGACGCGCAGGCTCAGTGGCCATGGTTCACGGGCCTAGCCGCTCCGCAGCATGTGGGATCTTCCCAGACCAGGACACGAACCTGTGTCCCCTGCATCGGCAGGCGGACTCTCAACCACTGCGCCACCAGGGAAGCCCTGGGTATAGTATTTTATCTGGCAATCATACTCATCCAAAAATTCTCTCTCTCCACAATGAATGGAAATGGACAGAAACAGTAATTGTCTACAGGAAAGCATTCATACTGGTTTTCGATTTCTGGCATGGTAGATTGTAAGTACTGAAATCAGAACATGGAAACTCTACACAGTTTCAAGTCTGCTCTGAGTTCTGCTTAAGTATTTAATGCTTGAGGCCCCCTAATAATATGAAGGGTGAATGTTCTGTTAACCCTAAGTGAAAACTCTTTTGTTGGATAAGAGTTAATTTTTAAATATACCTATGAACTAACTTATTTAATGAGTTTTGACCAATATCACCTGTATCCCACAGAACCTGACCACATGAACTGAGTAAATAAAGAAAATAAATGATGACAATCACTGTTGGCTTCCCTCTGGACACTGCTACTCTAATTTAATTTTCTTCCTAAAGAAAAGGGTTGCAGCCTATGCCCAGGAGTTTTAGAAAAATAGCTTTCAAATATTCTGTTTGGAAAAAATTTCACAATTTGTATGGAAAAACTAAAGACCCCAGAATAGCCAAAGCAATCTTGAGAAAGGAAAATGGAGCTGCAGGAATCAGGCTCCCGGACTTCAGACTATACCACAAAGCTACAGTAATCAAGAGAGTATGGTACTGGCACAAAAACAGAAATATAGATCAATGGAACAGGATAGAAAGCCCAGAGATAAACCCACGCACATATGGTCACCTTATCTTTGATAAAGGAGGCACGTATGTACAATGGAGAAAAGACAGCCTCTTCAATAAGTGGTGCTGGGAAAACTGGACAGCTACATGTAAAAGAATGAAATTAGAGCACTCCCTAACACCATACATAAAAATAAACTCAAAATGGATTAAAGACCTAAATGTAAGGCCAGACACTATCAAACTCTTAGAGGAAAACATAGGCAGAACACTCCATGACATAAATCACAGCAAGATCCTTTTTGACCCACTTCCTAGAGAAATGGAAATAAAAACAAAAATAAACAAATGGGACCTAATGAAACTTAAAAGCTTTTGCACAGCAAAGGAAACCATGAACAAGACGAAAAGACAACCTTCAGACTGGGAGAAAATATTTGTAAACGAAGCAACTGACAAAGGATTAATCTCTAAAATAGACAAGCAGCTCATGCTGCTCAATATCAAAAAAACAAACAACCCAATCCAAAAATGGGCAGAAGATCTAAATAGACATTTCTCCAAAGAAAATATACAGATCACCAACAAACACATGAAAGGATGATCAACATCACTAATCATTAGAGAAATGCAAATCAAAACTACAATGAGGTATCACCTCACACCAGTCAGAATGGCCATCATCAAAAAATCTAGAAACAATAAATGCTGGAGAAGCTGTGGAGAAAAGGGAACACTCTTGCACTGTTGGTGGGAATGTAAATTGATACAGCCACTATGGAGAACAGTATGGAGGTTCCTCACAAAACTAAAAATAGAACTATTATACAACCCAGCAACCCCACTCCTGGGCATATACCCTGAGAAAACCAGAATTCAAAAAGAGGCATGTACCACAATGTTCATTTCAGCTCCATTTACCATAGCCAGGATATGGAAGCAACCTAAGTGTCCATCATCGGATGAATGGATAAAGAAGATGTGACACATATATACAACGGAATATTACTCAGCCATAAAAAGAAACGAAATTGAGTTATTTGTAGTGAGGTGGATGGACCTAGAGTCTGTCATACAAAGTGAAGTAAGTCAGAAAGAGAAAAACAAATACCGTATGCTAACACATATATATGGAATTAAAAAAAAAAAAGATCATGAAGAACCTAGGGGCAGGATGGGAATAAAGACACAGACCTACTAGAGAATGGACTTGACACAGGGAGGGGGAAGGGTAAGCTGGGAAAAAGTGAGGGAGTGGCAAGGACATATATACACTACCAAATGTAAAATAGATAGCTAGTGGAAAGCAGCCACATAGCACAAGGAGATCCGCTCTCGGTGCTTTGTGACCACCTAGAGGGGTAGGATAGGGAGGGTGGGAGGGAGACACAAGAGGGAGGGGATATGGGGATATATGTATATGTATAGCTGATTCATTTTTTACACAGCAGAAACAAACACACCATTGTAAAGCAATTATACTCCAATAAAGACGTTAAAAAAAAAAAGCATTCTGTTTGGGAAAAAAGTAGATTGTATGATATCTAAATTGGAATCAGAAGTATCACATTCAAAAATTAAAGAAAACTTTTAGTACTCCAAAATGTATACCAATTGCATTTATTTGGAAGATAGTTTAGTTCACTTTAACATTTTAGCCAGTCGAAATATTTCCAGTCAGCCAAGTAGGGAATTTTGGGTGGTTGAGAGATTGCATCTATGTCACCTCTCATATTGTACCTCAGGGTAACCTAATAGTTGATGAGAAGAAATTTCTCTTTACAGAGTATTCCAGCTAATAATCGATGCAGAAATGATAGAATATCATTATATTGTAAACTGTAATGAAATGATGCAACTAGGAAATGATCATCAATAATGGCTAACTTCACGAAAAGAGAGACAAGCAGACATTACTTGCCTCCTGTATATAACATCACTATGGAATATTCTTGCCAAAAATCAAACTAGAATTTTATCAATCCTATATATATAAATAATAATTTGCAGAATTTACAGGTGATAAAGGAACATATTAAATGACACCAGGAGAGTTACAATCAGAAAACCTGGGCTATGCAAAATCCTACAGGACAAAGAACACAGTTTTGCTTTAACAAATCAATTGAAAGAGGAGGGAGAAGCCATGGATTAACAGACTTACATATCAGACAATTCACTGTGTGGATCTTTTTTGGATCCCAGTTTAAACAAATCACCTGTAATAAAAAAAATTTGTGAAACAATTTGGGGAAACTTGATTTGAAATCACTATCTTGAAGAGATATCTGCATTCCCATGTTCATTGCAACGTTATTCACAGTATCCATCTACATTCAGTTCCATTCTGAATATTTGATATTAAAGCATTTTTATAAACATTGTAGATGTGATAATGATATTGTCATTATAATTTTTAGAAGCATCCTATCTTTTAGATGTAAGTGCTGAACTGTTTGTGGATGAAATGATTTGATGTTTGCTTCAAATTAATATGGAGGTGAGGGTGCTTGAATAATTGTTGAAGCTGGGTGGTAGGTTCAAGGGCATTCATTATACAATTCTTTCTACTTTTGTATGTTTGAAATTTTTCATAAGATAATTAGGTTTTAAAATTGTGTTTAGAGTATAATCTCAATTTTAAGTTTGTATATAAGTGCAGAGAATTAGTTCCCATTTGAGCATACGTCCTCCCCTAACCCCCCACTTTCTTACCAATTACTCAATCACCTTAATGTTTTAAATAGTTCTCTAAGTTCTATGTGTACCTATCTCTAAATCAGTTCAATTCTATAGATGGAGAAAAAAAAAAAGGCAACACACAGATGACGTTATTGATGGGCCAGTTGCATTCTTATGCTCTGTCCTTCTGGGACCAATACTTTTTGAGATAGTCAGGAATAGAAGACAGATCTGTAGTGAAGAGACCCCTGCTTCTCTGAGAGAAGTTAACAGATCCTTTGGGGATAAGCTTATGATTTTGATCTCATTAGTATTCTGAGCTCCATTCAAGTGTGACTGACAGTCACACAAGTCAATACAGGAGCATTTTGGGAGAGCCAAGATAGATAGTTTTTTTCTTATAGATTAGTGCTCCTGTTCTTATGGAGTTCATTGGAAAAACAAATCAGAGCACTTCTGATTCAACAAATGAGTGTAATGAAGCTATATTTCTAAGAAACCTGCATTATTGGGCTAGAAAGATAAAATTCTAAATCGCTTGTACAAATAAAAAATGTTACTGAAGGAAATGCAAATATATTCTAGATGATTATTAACTCTTTCATTTTCACTTTCTTTAATCTTAGGTCGACTCATAGCTACAGACTAAATGCAAGCTTAGAGATTTAGAAAGCAAAGAATATTTATATCTTTGATGGTTTTAATCCATCAAGCATACTTCATAAAAAATAGAGTAAAATCAAGACGGAACACCATCAGACCATTAGAAATGGAGTAGAAGAGGGTAGCCAAAGATCTGGGAAAGGATATCAGTCCCATCTAGTATTTTCCTCAGGTTTCATTCCCAATTCCAGAAGAAGTAATAGATGTTTAAAATATTCAATGGCATCCTTTTATCATGAATATAGTTTGAAAGCTTAAGGTGATATGTTTAAAGATTAGAAACAATAAAGAAAAATCCTGCAGGCTTATAATGCAAATGAAATAGGGAAAATTGTAGTAAGGTATTTTGGATTTAGAGAAGAATGTGCCAATCACCAAAACTTAATGTGTAATTGCATAAAAATGTTTTTGCAGTGAAATTAGAAATTCAACAGATGGTCTCAAAATAAAATATTTCTGCAGTATATGAGAACAATTGTTCCCTAACTCCTCTCAAAAGAAAGTGTGGATAATTAAGTGCAATCTAAATCATCCAATCCAAGACAATTCATTTTATCAAATCACCCAGGGGAATGAACTCAAGAAAAGGCAACTTTCACTGAAAACACAATTTCTCATTTAATTGATTAGACAATTACTGAGGGATTATTGGGGTTAGAGAGAAGATACAGTTATTGATAAGAAAGAGAAAATACATCCTTTACCCCTGAAGAGCTCCTAGTTGAGAGAAACTGAGACTATGCCCCTAAGAACTTGAGAATATTGACCATGTATTCTCCTGATTTTTCATAAATGTTAAAATAAACAATAAGTTCACTATAATAGACTAAATTTGTCAAAGATACCAATGACTTGTAAGAAAAGATTTATAAGATCTGACATGTGCTGAGCTGAACTTGGTGTCACCTAGCTTCTTTTTCTGGACTTTTCACCAGGAATAACTTTTGCTTTTAGCAACCATCTTAAAATGGTTAATTTATAGGCATTTTATTCCTTTCAGCATTGCTCTACCTTGTTCAGTACATTTCTCTAATGGTCTTTATTCAAGGTAACTATACTCTAGCAGCCCACTTCGTGTTCAGCTTTATTATTCTGAGGCATTACGGGCCCCACAGGGACACCATTCTAAGGCACTGTTTCTCAAACTTGAGTGTGCATCAGAATTACAGGAAGGACTTGTTAAAAAATAGGTTGCTAGCCCCACCCTCAGAGTTTCTGAGATGGAGTTACACTCACAGAGTAGGTCTAGGATGCAGCCCAAGAATTTGCATTTCTGATTGGTTGCCAAGTGCTATTTATACTACTGGTCCAGGGACCACACTTTGAGAACCACTTTTCTAAGTGCTATCTATCTGCTTCTTCTCAGAAGTAAGAGAGGTGAAGTCACAAAAGGAGTTGAGGAAGCCAAAAAAGAGTTTTTTTACTCCTATGAAAATCTCAGGTCTGGCTCTGTCTGTTTCTCCTCTTTCTGGAGGGTTCTGGTATTGAGTATCTTTTTAAGGTAGGTAGCTCCTAACACACATGTGCTCATAATGGTATGATGGAAGTCAGCTTATATATTCAGGGAGATGTGCAGGTCACACTCACAGATTAAGGATTAATCATTTCCAAAATAGATAACAAGATAAAAAGTAGGAACTGAGATGGATCTAGAGATTGTCTTACTGAGTGAAGTAAGTCAGACAGAGAAAGACAAATATATGATATCGCTTATATGTGGAATCTTAAAAGAAATGGTACAAATGAACCTATTTACAAAACAGAAATAGAGTCATAGATGTAGAAAACAAACTTATGGTTACTAAGGGGGAAAAGGGAGGGGATAAATTGGGAGACTGGGATTGACATATACACACTACTGTATATAAAATAGATAACTAATAAGAACCTACTGTATAGCACAGGGAACTCTACTCAATTCTCTGTAATGACCTATATGGGAGTAGAATTTTAAAAAGAGTGGATATATGTATATGTATAACTGATTCACTTTGCTGTATAGCAGAAACTAATACAACATGGTAAATCAACTATACTTCAATAAAAATTAATTAAAAAAAAACAAGAACAGAGAATCCATACCATATTAAAGCACATGTAATTAGTGCCTTCTCACTCCAACAAAGGAAAACTTCTACACACTAAAAACCCAAGTACTAGAGGGCTGGTAAATGATCAGAATAGGGAAGGATGGCACTTCTTAAAATAATTGTTAGGAGTGTTATCAACTCCAGACACCAGGTTGCCTTTCCAGGTGATAAGGAATGTGCTTATCACTGAGAGTAACAAGATTCTCACAAAATGTCAACCTCTAAACTTAGAGCTCTCCTGATTATCCTCATTTTCTTTCATCTCCCACTTTTCTTTGTTGATAATTGAACACAAGTTCTTTAATACAGTGAATTGGGACTTCCCTCGTGGTGCAGTGGTTAAGAATCCGCCTGCCAATTCAGGGGACACTGGTTCCAGCCCTGGTCCAGGAAGATCCCACGTGCTGCGGAGCAACTAAGCCCATGCGCCACAACTACTGAGCCTGCACTCTAGAGCCCGCGAGCTGCAACTACTGAGCCCGCGTGCCACAACTACTGAAGCCTGCGAGCCTACAGCCTCCGTAACAAGAGAAGCCACCACAATGAGAAGCCCATGCACCGCAACGAAGAGTAGCCCTCACTCGCTGCAACTAGAGAAAGCCCGTGTATAGCAACGAACACCCAACGCAGTCAAAAATAAATAAATTTAAAAAAAAAAGAGCTCTGCATATCAATAAAGAAAAGACTAACAATCAAATGACAAAATGGCGGCTTGAACTGTAGCTTGTTTCCTTGAGCAGGTGCCTAGGTCACAAGTCTGTGTCCTGGCTGCAAAAGGTCTTTGGAATTTTGGGCTCTAACTTACATGTTAGGAAGGCAGGAGTTATGTCACGGGAACGTTCTTTAATACAGAAAGTCTGTTTAAAAGATGGTGGACGGGGCTTCCCTGGTGGCGCAGTGGTTGAGAGTCCGCCTGCCGATGCAGGGGACGCGGGTTCGTGCCCCGATCCTGGAAGATCCCACATGCCGCGGAGCGGCTGGGCCCGCGAGCCATGGCCGCGGAGCCTGTGCGTCCGGAGCCTGTGCTCCGCAACGGGAGAGGCCACAGCAGTGAGAGGCCCGCGTACAGCAAAAAAAAAAAAAAAAAAAAAAGATGGTGGACGGGGCTTTCCTGGTGGTGCAGTGGTTGAGAGTCCGCCTGCCGATTAAGGGGACATGGGTTCGTGCCCCGGTCCGGGAAGATCCCACGTGCCGCAGAGTGGCTGGGCCCGTGATCCATGGCCGCCGAGCCTACGCGTCCGGAGCCTGTGCTCCGCAACGGGAGAGGCCACAACAGTGAGAGGCCCGCGTACCACAAAAAAAAAAAAAAAAAAAAAAAAAAAAAAAATGATGGTGGACGTTCATGACTATGACAAATATTCACTACCATTCTTTTGCACGTTTTTTATAATGGTGGTCACAAGGAAATTATGGATGCAAATTTAATTTCCATTTTCAAAAGCCCAGCTACTTACTTACTTAAACATTCAGTTGTTATTTTCAAGACTAAAGTGCCTTCTGTCATTCATTTATTCTTTCAGTTTTTCATAAGCCCCCAAAATATTTACTATGCATATACTATCTACTTGGCACTGTCTTCTAGGTGCTTGGAATACACTAATGAACCATACAGAAAAAGATTTCTGCCCCATGGAGCTTACATTCTAGTGAGATCTCTTCAGTCGTTGTTGGTACTCCACATCAGTTTTCAAACTTTTATTCCAAACAAGGACAGGTTAAATGGATGGAGCAAAATAAGTAGTCCAGTGTTTGTCAGCTTTTTTAAGACACTTCTATTAGTTTGTTTAGTTCCTAGGCACCTGCCTCTTCAAATACATGGCAAAGATATTTTAAAATCTGGTTAAAATATTTTAAAATTTGATGTATTAAAAAGTACCCGGGGGCTTCCCTGGTGGCGCAGTGGTTGAGAGTCCACCTGCCGATGCAGGGGACGCGGGTTCGTGCCCCGGTCTGGGAGGATCCCACATGCCGCGGAGCGGCTGGGCCCGTGAGCCATGGCCGCTGGGCCTGCGCGTCCGGAGCCTGTGCTCCGCAACGGGAGAGGCCACAGCAGTGAGAGGCCCGCGTACCGCAAAAAAAAAAAAAAAAAAAAAAAAAAAAAACCCGGAATTCCCTGGCGGTCCAGTGGTTAGAACTCTGAGCTTCCATTGTAGGGGGCCTGGGTCCGATCCCTTGAGGGAACTAGAAACCTGCAAGCCGTGCGCCGCAGCCAAAACAAACAAACAAAAAACCAAAAAGGTGTTTGTTGTTTGGATGCTTACCTCATTGCAGTGAATAACTAAGATCAGACTACCAGAAATATGTATATTAAATTTGACTATTCAAAAGAGAATATAATAATTAGAGGATTCTTTGCTTGCCAAAAGTTAATAATATTTTAAAAATTCTTCAGAGATGCTGAGAAAAGAGAGCAAAACTGTATGTGTATTATTTGTAGGTGAGGCCGCTGTGTGTTCTATCTGGGACCCAGTTGGGTGTATCTTTATCCCTAAGTCACATTGACTTAGTCACATTGATAAAGTCACATTAACCAGAGAAAAGTAATATTTGCTTTAAAAATGATATGACATATAGAGTTACTTAAAAAAATACTTCCAAACCATTACTTCATTTAGTAATTTTCTTTCTTCAGAATGTTTGAAGGCCTTGTTCCATTGCCCACTAGCTTCTAGTGTTGTTGAACAATGGCTGGCATTTTGGTTCTTAATTCTTTGTGTTTGTCCTGTTTTGTGTTCTCTTTGGAAGCTTGAAGATCTTATCTTCGTCTTCGGTATGCTCAAATCTCCTGATCACATGCTTCGGTATAGATCTATTTTTATCTATTTTGGTGGGCACTTCGTGAACCCATTTAATTTGGTAACTCATGTACTTCAGTTCTGGGAATTTTTCTTAGATTATTTCATTGATGACCTTCATCATTTTTCCCCCTTATCTCTCTTTTTGGAGCCATTATTATTTGGATTTTGTACTTCCTGAACTTGTCCTCTCTGCTTTCTAAGAGATTTCCTTAACTTCCTCTTCCAAAGCATTTATCAATTTTCTCTCCATTTATACTCTCCCGTTTTCAATGCTAAATGCTCTAAATGTCTCACATGATAGTGGCTTCTCTCAAATGTCTGATAACCAATACTTGGTTGTCTGCTCATATTTAAGAACAGGACAATACAATGCTGACTGGAAACTCTGAGTGATTGGGTGGGGGGTTTGTCAGGTATAAACATCTCTATAGAATTACTTGTTTGGGTTAATAGGTGGGGAACCTCCCATGTTAATATCTTCAGGTCTTTCCTCTTGGGTGATCAGATTCCACATAGAAGGATCTTCTAATCTCATCCTTGGAAGTTGAAAGTCTGGCTGCTGGAATCTGGTAGCCAAGTTGGTAAAGATATCTGGGAGCCTCAGCAACCAATGTACAAATGTTCACTTAATCCCCCTACCCTCTAGAGATCTCCTGCTTTACCTTCTGCAGAGAAGTTTGCAGTAAAGCCATTTAATGGCTTATATAATAAATGACACTAGCAAGGAGAATACTCTTTTTAGCTATGAACAGAGAGGAAAGGCAAAATCCGTACCAGGAAATCCCCCAAAGGTGAGGGATTCTTGCTGGCTGATCAAAGAGAATGAGGAGGGGATCATTGATGACTAGTAGAACCTGGCTTATGATAAAAGTGGAAAATCTTAGCTTTTAATTCATCTTTGATGTGAGTGCCATGAAGTTAACGTAATACTTCTTATTAAACTAATTGTTACATAAAATAGTTCCCTTTAGTCCCAAGGGGACAGCTGTGGAAAAGAAAGCATAAACTCCTAGCTGCTGTCTTACAGAGCACGGAGCTACAAGGGAGTCTATTAGCCATTAACCTTGGTTCTAAGGGGAAAATGTTAGGAGGCCAGTCACTCCATCTAGATAGCAACTTGCCACTTGACTTGATTGGCTCTATTCTCTCCTCCTCCTCCTTTTCCTTCTCTGAGCTTTCTAGAATTCTTGCCTTCTGAATGAGAGGCCAAGTTCAAGTCATTCTCCCAAGGGAGCAAACTTCATTGTTTTGGCTGCTTTTTCTTTTGACTGTAAAGGTTTCTTTGGGTATTTCAGGTCTCCCTGATAAAATTGTTTGTGTGTGTTTTCGAGTATAGAGTGGCAGGGTGGGTTTGATATTTTCTGTTCCTAAACAGCATTTAGCACCATGCCTTGCATGTAAGAAGCGTTCATTAAATATATTTCAATATTGATTTATTGATATTAACTTATACTATAGAAACAGTACTATTAATTATCACTGAATTTGTGTTACTGACTGTTTCTCTCTGAGCTTTTTTTTTTTTTTCTTTTTCTTTCTTTTTTTTTTTTGCGGTACGCGGGCCTCTCACTGCTGTGGCCTCTCCCGTTGCGGAGCACAGGCTCCGGACGCGCAGGCCCAGCGGCCATGGCTCATGGGCCCAGCCGCTCCACGGCATGTGGGATTCTCCTGGACCGGGGCACGAACCCATGTCCCCTGCATCGGCAGGCGGACTCTCAACCACTGCGCCACCAGGGAAGCCCAACTCCAGTTTTTATATTCTTTTTGTCTTCCATATATGTCCAGAGTATTATAGAAAATCCATTGGTGGGGAAAATATTCCCCTATTAAAAATGATACATGACAAGACTGTATTACAGGATAAGAAATATATTCATGTTTAATGTCAAATGACTGATAGAATTCCAGCCTCCCTTTTTTGAGTGTGTACTATACACCTGGCACTATGCTAGGGGCACAGTATAGACAGATGCATAGCAGTCCCATCCCTCAAGGAGTGTTTAATCTAATGAGGAAAATAAAGTATATAACAATATGGGCCATAATAGAAATGAAAAACTTCAGTCAGTCCCTCAAAGGAGTGAGGAAGCCCCCATGACCGAGGGTTTGGGCAGACAGTAATTTCTTCCTCTAAGTTAGTTGTATGAGAAGGATGAGAAGAAACTGGCTTTCCTTTTATCTTGAGATGGGATTATATGCCTTCTCCTTTCCCCAAGATTTCTCTTCAGTTTTACTACTGAGAATCTTTCTATTGGTATGGGGCCTTAAAAGTTCTAGTCAGACTTTTCATCTTGATGTTTAGGTCTTTGCCACAAAAAATAGCCATTGGGCCTATATCGCTTAGAACACATTAGATTACAAACAGCAGAATACTCTAATCCTGTTGGTTCCGTCAATGACAGTAGTCCTGGGTTCAGAAGCTGTGATTAGAGACTCAAAAACATCACCAAAGCATATGTTTTTCTGCCTATGCTTTCTCCATGTCTGCTTTATTTTCACCTGGCTGGACCTGGTGGTTGGAAGATGGCTGCCCAAAGTCCAGAGGTTCCTTGCTTTTTTTTTTTTCCATAAAATATGCTGGTGATATTCCTTCACATTTTTTCATTGTTTTTATGCTCCTGGATTTCTTGAGTATGTGCAGAAAGAGAAAGCTGCCTCTGAAGCTCTCAGAATATGAAAAAAAAAAATAAACAAAAACTTTCCCCAAAGCCCCCAGCATTGGCCCAAATTGTGTCATGCACATTGCCAACCAGTAACTGTAGGATGGAATGGGACTGTGATGCTTTATTTAGATTGGAATTTTGCTCATTTGCTTGGAATGGAACCGCATTCTCCAGTAGGCAGCCAGGCCAGGGATGTGATGCTAAGAAAGGGGGTAGGTGTTTACCTAGATAAGGAGTAGTAGATACAGGGGAGGTTACCACAGGATCTGGCCAGGTGCAGGGTGTAGCCGGTGAGAACGTAATGGAAACCCTCACCCCCAAGCTACAATTGCCTTCTTCCGCTGGACAGCTCTGTTTGTAATAAAGTACAGTAATTGCATATTTGCAGCTAAGCCTATCTCCTTGTTTCCATGCAAATCTGGGATCCAATAGCTCCTTCTTGCCAGGTTGTTGCCCTCAAGGCGTTGGCTGCATTTTTCAATTTGTTACTTTGGATATGTCTTCTTTCCTCACAGTGTTTCTTCCGCCTGGGGCTTACTGGTCTTTACTGCATTCACTGACCCAAAAGAGTCAAAACATTGGCTGCTATTGGAGAAAACCTTACTTTGACATCTGAATAGAATGAAATTGAGGTTTAGTTATTTTGTCCTCTTCTTACTCCGTTTGGGGTTCTTCAGGCCAAGTTCAGTACTTGCACCAAGACTGCGACTTTGTGACAGAACCTCTCTGGGCTGTCTCTATAAAATGAAGGGACTGGCTTGATCCATTTACAAGAACTCGTCCTGCTGTGCGATTCGGTGGCCTCTTTTGGGATTCGGATGGAAAGAGAGGATTGTAGACCTGGACGCTTGAGTGAGTGATGTGTTTGGGAACCTGAAGCCCACGTTGCTTTGTGTGGTTTGAGGGTTTTGCCTCTTCTGCATTCCGCTCAGCAACGAATCTGACTAACCGTACCTACTCCAAAAGCCGACCGAGGTGGCCGGTCTCCTTCCCCACACACGCATCTTCCAAGCCGAGCCCTACGCAGCCTCCCAGGGCCGGAGCCTTCGGGCCTGGCCGAGTGTGGCATCCGGCGTCCAGCGCGGCTTGCTCGGGAACGGAAGCCTTTCAGGGCTCTGCGGCCTCGGGCTGGGTGGCCTGGGCAGCGGCTCCAGATGCGCCCGCTGTAGCGTCTCCGCCGCTCCGCTTCGGGGCGGGAAGCCGGAGCAGGACGAGCCCGGGGAGGCGCCACGGTGCCCGCCTACCCTCTCCCGGGGGCCCGACCAGGCGTCCTCCCGGGCGGCCTGGCCTTGCCTCGCTGGGTGTCTGCGCGTGACTCCAGCCCCTCCCCGGCGGCTCCGACTCCGGCCCGCCTCACCCCACCGCGGGCTTTGTCCGCCAGCCGCGCGCCGGCCCCTCCCCGTTCCCGCAGGCTCCTCCCCGCCCCCTCGGCTGGCCCCACTTCCTCGGCGCAGGCGGCAGGAGCGGGCGGGGGACGAAGGGGTTAACCCGGGGCTCTTCCCGGCGCGGAGGGATCCAGAGCCGAGCCGAGCGCGGTGCTGAGGCCGCCTCAGCGAAAAAAATGTCCGCCTGAGGAGACCCACAAGTTCTATCTGGGGGGACCGCCAGCCCGCCCCGGGAGAAAGGGGCGGCCAGGCCTGAGAGCCGCCTCCCCCGCCCGGATTCGAGAGCTCGCGCGGGGGAAAGTGAGCCGAACCGCCGGGCCGTGCAAGGGAAGCCCGAGCCCGCTCTCCCGGCCAAAGTGAACTTTAATCGGGGTGGTTGGATGCGGAGACGGGGCGGCAGGTAATTGCGGGCCGGCAAGCGGGAGGGGACGCCGTGTTGGGGCTGGGGGCTGCGGAGCGCCGCCGCGTCCCTGCCGGAGCGGAGGCGCCCCCGGCCCGCGCCCCAACTCCGCGCCCCTTTGTACAGAGGCGAACTCGGGGTCCCCTCCAAGTTGGGGAGCGGAGTGGGGGCGGAGGTGAAGAGTCGCGGACGTCCAGGCCCGCGGGCGGCGCGCTCGGCCTGCGCGCCCCGCTCAGTGCTCGGCTGGGGTTCCGGGGCGCGCGGGAGAGCGGGTTCTTCGGCTGCCGAGCCAGGCTCATTGTTAGGCAGGTCCGGGGCCGGCCGGCCGCGGGCAGGGTAGCAAAAGTGGGAGGAGGCCGAGCCGGGGGAGGAGGACGTCGGGCAAGAGCGGGGCTAGTTGTCGATGTTTCTGTTTTCTTTTTAAAAACACCCCTCGGACGCGCGCGGTGGGGGGTGTGCTTTCCGACCCCCGGGGCCTGCGGGGGACATCCGGGCGGCGGCGGCGGCCGCCGCAGACGCGGGCCTGCGAGCGGCGCGTTCCCTGCAACTTGTCAGTTCTATTGTTGCCGAGCCAGAGAGTCACTTCGCTACTCCCCTCGCCGCCGCTCCGCTCGCTGGATGCCCAATCACCCCTCATCCTCGCCCCTCGAGACCCCCGCCCGGGCCGGGCCCCGCGCGTCCGGCACCCCGCGGCTGCGCGGGGTAGGGGGCGCCGGGGAGGGGGCAGGGACGGGCTCGGAAACTTGCGGGAGAGGCGGCGAGTTGCGGGAGCTACGGCTCCCGGGCCGGGCCGAGAAACGCGTGGATTCACGGACCCGGCGCGAGCGCCCGGCTCTCCTGACCCCTTCCCGCGCGGCGGTGGGGAACGAGTAGGGTATTGGAAGTCAGCCCGGCGTTTTTCCTCTTCTTCTACGCCCCTCTCCATTCCCGTACACACTTTGGGCCTCGGTGGTCTCTCGCTGAGCCTCTTTCCTCTGTCTTAGGACCTGCTAGAAGTGGCCGAAGATGAATCCCCAGCAGCAGCGCATGGCTGCTATAGGGACCGACAAGGAGCTGAGCGACCTGCTGGACTTCAGTGCGGTATGAGAGCTTTCTGCGGCATCTTGGGGTTCTGCTGAGGTTTACAGAAAAAGAAAGAAAGGGGGGAGAGCGACGTGGAGACTAAGCGGCGTGAACTCCATCTGCTTTGAGCAGTAGTTCTCAGGGCTGGAGTCCAGCTCCCCCAAGTTGGACACCTGAACTTTGATGTAATGTCTAGACTTGCAGATTTAAAACTTTAATGCCAGAGGGGTCATTTGATTTAGCCAGTTAAAAGGAGAACAGCGTTATCTTGAGCTTTGGTTGAGTCATCCTCTGACCCTGATGATTATTAGGGATTTTGAACTTCATATGAAAAAAAAATTGTTTTTTCTTCAACACTCCTAACCATTTTCCTTTTCAAGATGTGGTATAGTTTATGGTACCTGAAAGATGTCAGTTACAGGAAAGCTAGTGAAGGGCTAGGATTCCCAGCCTTTTGGATGGAACCATTTTAATATAAATATATATGTACTTATACATGTGTATATGTGTGTGAACATATGCATATACAAGAAGTACATATGTGTATGTACATTTAAACTTTTCTTAACATGGGAAATAATTGAGTGACTTAAAAATATCAGCTGGCCCCACTGCCCTTATTTCTAATGCGTTGAATTCTGGTACCAAACTGCTGGTACAAAACGAAGATCATTGACAGAAACTTACCACTTAAACTTAATGATCTTAGAATCTCTCATGTAACTGACTGGGTTTTCAGAACAGAAAATAGCCAGTATTTCCAAATAGTGTGAGGAAATAATATCACTAAGTGTATTTGCTTTTCTGGGTCTGAATGTATATATCCAATTTTATTTTAACTTCCCTCTGAAATACAGCAACTAATTGATGACTCTTGGTGGACTTTTGTTTCCAAGGAATCTAGAAGAATTTCACAACTCACAGATGCGTTTGGGTTATTTTGCAGATGTTTTCCCCACCTGTTAATAGTGGGAAAACCAGACCAACGACACTGGGAAGCAGTCAGTTCAGCGGATCAGGTAAGCTCATGTCTAAAATCAGAAACTCATATTTTGGTGTTGTGATGTCTAGTTAAAACTATAAACAAAAACAAACAAGCCCCAAATGGGGGCTGTTCCTTTAAGGATCCATTGACATTTCTTCAAGAATTTCAATGTGAATTTAAAAAATTATTCTCTTTTCTCTAAATTTTTAAATTGAAAATTATCTTGTTTGAGTGCAAGGGATTATAGCATGCCTCTGTATTTAGAAAAGTACCAGAAGAAAGTGCTCTTTGGTCCATGTATAGTATTTTTTAAAATTATTTATTTAAATATTTGTATTTTAAAAATTTTCTAAATTTTAGCCCATTAATGTTATTAAACTTTTGGATTCTAAAGAATTGGTAAAATAATATTATTTAAAATATGCATATGAAAAGTGGAATTGAGTCAAGCAGTAATTAGTAACACTTATTTTAAAAGATGGCTATTCCTTTTGGAAGTCTTAAGGAAGTTAACAATTTTGTGCACAGTTATTTGAAATGTTACAAATAAATGAATAGAAAGTTAGATGTACTTTCAAATAACACAGATGATTGAATTCTGTCCTACGTTCATGTTACATTAGGATGTTTAGAGTAAGTTAAATTAGATTCCTAGTTCCACACTAGTGCTTTCGTCCTCAAATTTACTTTCTGTATATTTATAACTACTCTGCTCCAATATTAACACTTATTCCATATTTCTTAAGTGTGCATTTTTGGTTTTTCTTACTTAGTTATACTCATGATTTAAAAAAAATAAATGTTCCAGAAGCAAGGTCCATTCTAGTGTACAAAAGCTATCATTTTCTGTTTAACTTAGATTTATTCCTTAGTGCTGGGAGAGGTAAAAAAAAAAAAAAAAACAAACAGAAGCCAAGACAGCAACATAAGAAAACCAGCTGTCAAGTCTCTAGGCTGAAACTCAGTAATTCCTCTTTGACCAGTGCTTTTTTATTTCCCCTAGTAAAATGATAGTTGACTTCTTAAGATACTGTGGGAGCAAAACATCAGAAAAGAAGGTCAACTTCATAACCAATTTAACCCTTTATACCACTTTACATTAAAACAAGTCTCTATTTAAAAATCAAACGCTACCTTAATTTACTAAAATTCATTTTTAATGATGAAATTACAACTTAAGGGGAAAATGTAGCATGTTGTTTAACATCTCAAATAAAAACATTTTGAATTTTAAATATTCTAAAGACTAATATTATCCGTAATCAAAAGGATATCATAAAATGTCAGCCAAACCCCAGCTCTTCTCCCACCTCTATCCATTTATTGGTAGTGGTTTGAAAATCATCGCTTTTTTGGGTTGAGGAGAGAAGATTATTAGTTAATATAGAAGAAGGCTATATTCTCTTTCTTTATTACTGTTGTGAGTACATGTCAATTTTTGCAACTGATACATTCTCAGGAACTTTCAAATTTCCTTTGTCTAATACATAGTAGATGCTTAGTATATTTCATTAAATGAATAGTGATATTGCTGTTTCAGACTGTTAGCTCTGATTTGAATTGTAGAAAATATATTTAACTGACATTCATAGATATCAAGGACATGAACTTCAGAAACTGGCTCTTAGAAATACTTTCTGTTTTTAGAATAAGGGCAAATACATATTTTTTACTTTTTAAAATTAAGGTATGATTTATGTAGTCTAAAATTTAAAAAAAAGTTCAGTGAACTCTAGCATGACATTGGAACAGTTGTGGGTCCTTCTTTCTGTAGCATGCATTATACAAAGAAAAAAATTATTTTTCTACATTGTAGAATTGTTCATAATATTTGATTCTTTAGAGCAGGAAATTTATAGCTTTAAAACTGTTAGGTTTTTTTATCCGTTGAAAATTTGAACTTAAATATTTATCTGTGTGGTTTATTTTAAATTTCAGGAAAAAATTTTAATTAAAAAAAGCTATGACCTCTAATAATCAGTGAATAGATTTAGATTTGGGGGGAAGGGAAAATAGCAAAGCAGTCATTTTACATGAAAGTATACTGGTAGATATGGTCCTATAGCCATTTCTTATCTTAAAGGAAATGTCTAAAAGAGGTTGATGTGGCAATATTGTTTTATTTGTATATTTTATTGATACTTTAATAATCTTATGATCTCATGTCAAAGGATATGTAATATGTCCTAATGTCTGATTACTTGCAGTGTATAAGGAGCTAAAGATCTGACTTTCCTTCTGAAGAGGTGACTTAAAGATTAGAGTTACCTTGTTTTTGAAGTAACATTTGCAAAATCCCAAGCCTTTTGCCTCATGAAAACCACAGTTGTGTGTATAATTTTCTTTATTGATTGTCCTTTTTGAGGATGACTTAATTTCAGTGTATATGATATAGTACGTGATGTTATTTTAAAATCTTATTCCTAAAGCGATATATAACTTGTATGATAGCTGACACTTCATCAAAAGTCTCAATGGAAAAGGCTAATGTGTATTTTCTGTTATTCATTTGTCTTGAGGAATTTTTATAGTCATATTTTTTCATCAAGGGTGTTAATTTTCTTTGCATAATGATACACTGTGAATTTGTCTGCTTGGTATGATAGAAGCTGTGAGGTATTCTTATGGTGACCTTGAGACAGAGGTTTCTCTCTGTAGGAGTTAAAGGTGAGGCACTTTTGGAGGACAGTGTATAGGAGGAAAGCTTGTTGAAAGGATTGACAAACTGGAAATAGTTCTGGTGTTTAAATCCACTGTCCCCTCCAGCTTCAGGGACTGAGTATGGAGAACTAATTTGTGATACTGGATTTAATTTTTCGTAGTTTAAATGTTTACATGATATCTGAAAAATTTCCTTTGTTAGTTTTTGAATCCAAGTAACAAGAGATGTTGGAAGGGAGTGGGATAAATTTGTTTAGTAAGCCATCTATATATATTGAGTCTGTCTCTTATATTTCTATCTAGAGAGTTATTTTAACAAGCAAGTAAAGCTTTTACTTTTCCTTGTTCAAATCAGACTTTTGTAACACTATAGATTTCTTCTTGCTCAAGATTTTTGGAAAGAATTATAAGAATTATTTTCTAGCTCTTAATTTGTAAAAGGAATACAGTTTTTCATTTGGGGGGTATTTTCATATGCACGTTTGGGATTTTTGAAAATATTGAATTCTTAAAAAATTTTCTGGGAGGCCAGAAAAATGAATTCTCATTAAATTACTCTTCAATATTTTTTTAAATTAAACTTTTTGTTTTGAGATAATGGTAGGTTCATATGCAGTTGTAAGAAACAATACAGAGATCCCACTTTTACTTTAACATGTTTCCTGCAACAGTAACATCTTGTAAAACTGTGGTACAATATCACAACTAGGTTATTCACAGTGATATACTCAAGATACAGTAACAGTTCCATCATCACAAGGATTCCTGGTGTTTCCCTATTATAACTGTATCTACTTCTCAAGTAATTTCTTAAAAAAAGGGAAAGATTAGTAAACACCTACTCACTCAATTAAAATGGAGTAAGCTTTTTAAATTGCTATAGCATTATTTGAAATATCGAGAAAGGGAACACCAAAATTTTACCAGTGTGTTTTTTAACTGAACTGTAATATAAGTAGGAATGGTAATTTTAAATAGGGGGGAAACTAGATTTAGCTTTTTCACTTAAAGTATTGTAAAGTTATGAGTAGGATGTGTTTCATATTGTGTACCTATCAGTGTTGAAGTTTGTTAACTATAGTGTATAGTAATATACATTCAAATTTAGTAGTTATTTGGGTAACTGAACCATATTAGACATTTGCTTCTGGCGAGCTGTAGTGATGAATTAGAGTAATTGCAGAGTCAGCAGGCATATGAGGAAAAATATAAGATTTTAGGATAAATATGGCCTACTGTTAAGTGGCACATGTAATGTAAAAGTTAAGTAGCAAAGGAGTCTTTTAGAGAAAATCTGTATATGAAAATACTTTATTGGAAAACAAAAATTAGAGACAAGATTATAACCATGAGTACTGTGTGCTTTTCGGAGTAGTTCCTATAGTGCTCTTTTAAGTAGTCATGGCTTATAATGGGTTTGAAAACCAGTTTGATTAGGTCATAGTATTTTAGAGACTTGTTTATTATATACAGTGAGCCATACCTTTAATTAATTATTATTTCTATCTGTTTTCGTTAACAATTTAAACATTTAAAATCATTTTCTTGGATAAGAAGATAAAGATGAAGATACTCAACTTTAAATATAAACACAGTTGTTTTCACATTTTAGGTTTAATGGGCCTATTTATGATAATCTCTTATTAAAGCCAAATAGTCTTTTTTTGTTCTTGAACAGTTGATACATCTGGAATGTCACTGCCTGCTTAGTGTTGTCAAAGACTTGGATAACTCTTGCCACAAGAGAGTAAAATAACACTATTAGAAAAGGTCTCCTGGGGAAAAAAAAAGGAGTTTCTGGACAGTGTGTGGGATATCTTTTTAAAAAAAAGTATTTAATAGGACTGCTTTTGGGTATTGCTTGAATATGTTTTTTTGGATGGGAATGTTGAAATTACAAATCTAATGCTTTTGTGCTTAGGGAATAAAATGAAAAGAAGACAAACATTTAAATATATTAGTTCAGAAGACTTTCTGCTTTGTTAAATAGTTGAGCCATATTTATCTTAGATTTATCAGTTAACCACATATTTATTTAGTATTTACTTTGTGCAGGTTGCTATTCTACTAGCTTTTGGGAAGGTGGCAAATGGAGAAGGACATAGACCAAAAAAAGTGGAGGCATTTCATTATCTAGACAGGAAGATAAAATGTAAAAATGTGAGGTAAACTTCTATAACATAAAAAATGTCAACAACTGCACATTAATATAGGTTAAATTGAGTCCATAAGAGTAAGAATGTGCTGAGGAATGAGGGAACTGGCTTAAGGAAAACTCAAAAATTTTGAATTTAAAGTTGGCTTTTAAAGGAGATATGAAAAATGAATTAGGGAAGAGAAGAACTGTCCTCCCAGTTGTGGAATAGCATGAAAAGAGACCCGGAAATGGGAGGCTTACTCCAAGGGCCTGTATGTACACAGTTCAGGGAAAGAGAAACTGATTTTTATTGATTACCACTCCTGCACTCCTTGAGTAGCTCATATTTATATACTGTTATCTGGAGCCAGACTGCATGGGTTCAAATCTAATCATTGCCATTTATTAGCTGGTGACCTTGGGTATGTATCTTAACCTCTCTGTGCTTCTATTTCTTAATCTGTAAAATAGGACTAATAATAGTAGCTATCCTCATAGAGTCGTTATGAATGTTAACCGAGTTAATACAGGTAAAGCTCCAGGAACAGTATCTGGCACAGAGTGAACTGTGGTGGAGTGAATTGTTAGTGGTGAGGCAGTAGAATAAGGAAAGCATTTACTTATTCAGGAGGCTATTGTGCTAATCTGGGGATGAGCTGGTGAAGGTTTGGACTTGGTATTAGTATAGGAAGTAGGAAGGGAAAATAGGAAGTAAGAAGGAAAAATACTAGAAGAAAAGGATTGACAGAATTTGAAGGACTGGATTTCTGTAGGTGAGAGAAATTACTTTTGCAGTTCTGGCATAATTGGAGGGTAGTAATGCTGGAGAAAAAAAATAAAGATGCTGGTATGTTTTGAGCATTTTAAATTTCACATGACTTGGGACTCTTGGCTAACTTAGGGATTTATGAGAGAAGAGTGCTGCAAGATGAGTTAAAAATTTTGGTGAAAAAACTCTTTTCTGCCTATAAAATTAATACATAATCATCATTGAAAAGAAAATTGAAGAACAGAAAAAGCAACAAGGGGAAAAAGACACCGGTTATTTTACTATACAGAGAAAATTGTTACATTTTGATTTATTTCCTTTTAGTCTTTTTTTCCTGTTCTATGTTTGCAAAGTTGAGAGCTTACTGATGGTTTCATTTCATGTCCTGCTTTTTAATTTCACTTGATGTTATGAGCATTTTCTCATGTTCTTAAAGGTTCTTCATAAGCTCCATTTAAAATTATTGTATGGTATTATTACATGGGATGAATATAGCATAACATCAAATCAGTTATATTACTGCTTGACGTTTAGAGATTTTGTTTGTTGATTTGCGTTTTGTTATAAAAAATATGATAGTGAATACCTTTTTGTACATGCATATATTTTTATCTACACTTCAGTTTCCTTTGGATAGGAGATGTAGATTTGGGTGTTTGTTCCTACAAGTTATACTTAAAACTAAGTGAGTGAATGAATACCCTTAGGAAAATGAACTCAGAGGGAGATAAATGATCAGGTCAAGAATTGATGTTAATGGTGGAGTTAGATGTATAGAATTAGTGACTTTGGTTGATTATTTAATGTAAAAATACAAATTTTTATTAGTTTACGGATGGAGTGTTTGATGATATTTGGTGCAGATTTGTATTTGTATGTAATTTGGTTGTCTGTTGACTGGAGGGAATTCCTGTCATTCTTTGACCTGTGCTTATTGAAATGGAGTGGAATCTAGTTGGAGTCTATCAGTGAGAGAGCCCTTGAATTCTTGACTTTTTATAAGAGAGGTAGTATAGTGCAGTGGGAAGAATTGGGCTCAGGAGCCAGATGACTAGATTGGAACAGTGCTTTGCAACTTATTAGCTGGGTGGCCCTAGGCAAGTCATTTAAATGATCTGAGCATACTTTTCTCCTTTATGAAGAATGGATGATAATGCTTACCTTCAGAGTCCTTATGAGGATCAAATAAGATTATCTCTATATATTGCCTGCTACACTGTAGATTCAAAAATTGTAGCTGCCTATGGCACCCTCTTAAGTAATACTAATGTAATATTATTATTAATAGTAATAATTATAACCAGTATTATAGCCAATGTTTATTGAACTATTATCATATGCTAGGTGCTATGCTAAGCTATTTATAGGCATTACCTCATTTTACTTTAGATAAAATGCGATGTTTTATGGCGGTGGGGAGGGTGAGGAAATGCCCCCCAAGGGCAACATGCCAGAGTTGCTTTCTAGTGCCAAAATCAGGCTGAAGAATAGTTTTGAAAGGTCATTAGGTACCTAATAACCTTAGCTTTATTTTTTGTAGCTCATTTCTTCTTAATACTATTATTTTGTGGACTACATATTGTATAGTGCAGAATGGTAAACAGAAATGTGTACACCTTTTGAAAACCCTCTTTCATGTTTAGGCATCGCCACCTGGATGTAGTGTTTTCTCTATATTGCTCTCTAGCTGCTTGAAAATTTTCCTTTCTAGAATGAAGTGTAGTCTAAATAAATAAATAAAATAAAAATGATGTGACCTGAGAGGATAGAATGGCTGGGAGACAGGTTGAAGAGAATGAGTCTCTAGGGTAGAGCTTCTCCACTTTTTTCTTAATGGCAGGGAAGGAGCATAAACTCCCCTGGTAGCCTGAAGCAACACATTGTAAGTGAGCAGAAGAAATCTTATCTTAAAAATCTTCATGTGCATTTTACTTTCTACTCCTTAGCACAAACATATTTGTTGTAATAGAAATATGTTTTAATTAATCATTAAGTAAAACTGAAGTTCTAGGAGGATGCATTGAGTTTAGCTTATGACATTGCCTTCCTCCTGTTTTCCTTTGTATCTTTGGGGGTAGAGGCCAGGGTGGAGTGGGATGCAGTCCTATACTATCCTTTCTTTGGTGAGAAGACCAGCCTTAGAGTATATTTTCTTTGGCTGTCTTTATCCTGGATCTTTTCTTGCTCCTACAAAAATCTATGAAAAGGGAATGTTACATTGGGGGAGGGGGGTGGTTTTGGTAGGGAGCAAATTGTTACTCTGTAAGCTGAAGCACAGAGAAATTTGTTGGTAATATATATAACTGTCATTTGAACTTCTGTTTTCTTTTTCTATCCAGATCATCCTGTGATTTTTTCACATACCCCTGACTTGTATGCCTTTACAGGGAGAGCTTTGATTTTTTGTTCCATGTTTAAAATGTGCTCTCATGTGTTCCAGGTTAAAAATGTGCTCTCATAAAGACCATGGTGAGTCATCCAAGCTACTATAAGCTGATTGGGAACTTAAAGATCACATTTAAAGATCACACAGAAATGAAAACGGATTAGGGATTGGTTACTAATTTTTATTGTATTGGGCAGTGACTCAGGGATGAAACCTTCAAAATAAAATAAAAAAACAATTTGAGATAAGGCACAGGACAGAAAATACTACCTTTTTTAAAAAAAATAACCCACTACTATACCTTATTTTTGGTTATTAAAAATGAAGAAAGCTGGCCCAAGATGTCATTTTCTCAGATCTGTTTTAGGTGTTATGAAAGTGCCTGAATTTGAACTGAGGGAATACTCTGAATTTGAAAAATTATTCCAGTTACTCAAAGGAAGTCTTTCTGGCATTAGCCTCCCTCAAAAGTTGTTCACTTGTTTTCTTCTGGTGGTTTTGCCAGTGAACCATTGTGAGGCTTTAAAATGAGCAGGATCAACTCATGATGACTCTTCCACCACTTCACTGGTGGTTAATGTAGAGAACACAGGTTGAACTTAATCTGATTACACAACTCTAATCAATGAGCATATGAGCTGCTGCTCTCAGCAAGAGTTGTGAGTTAGTGGTGGGACACCATGGGGATCCCTGCTTGGAGGGAATTACAGTCATCCAGCCTCTCTGTTCTGAGGCGTATGTTGTTTTGAGATTGTTGGGAATAAAAAAAAGGTTTACTATGCTACTGGAGAGGAAAAAATGCTAGGCTCACTTTGAACTTACTGCAGAAGCATGATTTGGCCACAAGTTAGTTTAGAGAATCTGAGTTTATATGGGCATTCATAAACAAGGGATGAAAGTCATTGAGTTCTCCTGAGTTAGGAGGTCCTCTTAGATTTTTGCTATTTGGAAACCCTACTGTATCCAGCTGACTTTGACATACTTAGGTTTAGGAAAATGTTTTTCATTGTTGGTCCCAATTTGGAATAAAGTTAAAGGGGGAAGATGATGCATGTTGGATCTCTTGGTGGCAACTTACAGGCAGCTTGAATTGATTATGCTTTTCCAACTAGGCAAGTAATTAGATCCACTTTAAGACTTTATTACATATCCTAAGTGTCTCTTATTTAAGCATCAGCTAGTTCTTTTTATTTTAGGTGATAGCACAGTTTATTATATGTCAAGACCACCTTTTTACTTGCCAAAGGTCCACAATCACTGATCTGCCATTTTGAAATTGGAAAAGATATGAATCAAATTTTTTTCCTTTAAATTCAGCATAAATTATTTTAGTGGCAAGATTCGATCTTATCTGAAGGGAGGCCATTGACATTTCCTATTTTTCTAGTTACTGTATGATTACCAGGTGCTGGGGGTGATTTGTATGGTATGGTATGTATACTGTATTTCTTTTCTAAAATCTGAAAAATGGAATTCTAAAACCCACCCAACCCCATGGATTTCCAAAAAGGTATTATAGACCTCCCCGTGTGTGTGTGTGTGTGTGTGTGTGTGTGTGTGTGTGTGTGTGAATCTCCCTCACTCCCTCCCCACTGTTGTTGTTTTCAACTCAAAATAAGAATTTCTCTTTTGTACTAAAAGTCTAGGCTAGAGACAATTATTTTAAATACAGAAAAAAATTGTGGTGGACTTGTTAATATAAAGGAAATTCTTCTTGGAATACAGTATAAGCTTTTCAGACTGAGCTTTGTGGTTTGAGAAGTTTGCCCTATACATTGTTTTAGGAAGTCAGTTTTCATTTTGAGGAGGTATAAGCTTTTCATCTTTTGGGCCAAGGAGTGTAGTGATATTTCCCTGGTCATTTTGCATGGAAATTTTCAGGATGCTAACAGATATATTTACATAAATATATAAAACCAAGTAAGAAATAATTATGTATATATGCATATATAAAAAATCAGCAGCGTGTGATTACCTCCAAGATAAAGCCTCAGCCTTGACCCTTATCCAAATTTAACTGTGTGAGAGCAAACAGAAGAAAATCCTACAAGTCATATTCATGAAGAAAAGGAGGAGCTAAGATTTGTTTTCATAGAGGACAGACAACAAAACCAGTCTTTGGTAATTTTATTCTCTACTTTTATATTGGTTAAAAGTTTTCATAGGTTAGTAGCATGATGTTTATTCCTGCAGTATACTCATTAAAGATATCTTCATTAAAAACAAATTGTGATTCTAATGAGTGTATGAAATTTTCCTCAGGAGCCTGTCACCGGCTCAGTCCCATTACTGTTTAATATAACTATGAAAGTAACAAGGAAGTGAGTGTGTAATAAACTAGTCTTTGTGTATCTGTTTTGAGAGGCAGGTCAATTGGCTATACTGACTTTCCTGGTTCCCTTGCAAACCTGTTCCCTGTAGCATTACCAGTGTTACTGTCTGAAGAATCATTATATAATATTGAATAATTAAATCCACATAAAGTTTGTAGAAGTTTGAGATTCCCTGCTGTGGGAACACAGAACAGGCCATACAGCCACAGTCTGTCTTGCCTTCATACTTTATATAACATCTCTTGTCAAACTTCAGAGTATTGCCAGAGTGGGTAGACTCTGAGACTTGCTGAACAAGTTGTAGAGCGGTGGGACTTTGCCCAGTGAATGATTGGGGGAATGGGAGGAGTCTTATTATTAAAAAAAAATCAATAATGATAAATGTACTGCATAAATACTTAGTCATTCACTATTTAGTTCATAATTACCATAAGTTGGTAATTGTTCATTTTACAGAGGAAATAGAGAAATCAACAGTGATACACATTTGCCTGTGGTTTCTTATTGCCCCTCAGAAGTAGCAACTGATCAGTCATAGTTGCACCTGCACTGATACCAATCTACACCAGAGTACGGTTTGTCATGAGGAGGAATTTAATATCTCCAGAAATCTTTAAAATTTTTTGTTGTAACTGGAGGCTTAAATGGTGCCATGCTGATAATCTCCAAAAGAAGGTGCTTCAAGATTTATTTATTGTTAAAAAGAAAACAATAATCAAAAGCCTCCATAAAATAAAACTTTTCTTGTTGGTATTACAAGATATTAGATATAAACAACTACAGTCCGAAATGTCTTTAGGAGAGTATAATTCTTTTTGTGTGTGGTCTTCTTTTATTGTTTAGCTGTCATCAGACTTTGTGCCTTGGGAGGAAGATGAAATTTGATAGTTGTAAGATATTGGAATATTCACAGCTATTATTTAGTTGAGGCCATAGAAAAGAATGGTTGTTTCATAGTGTGGAAAATTCATTATTTTCACTTCCCCCTTTTCAAAGATTTAGTGTTTGTTTAGTTATAAAGGCAAGTAAAAGCAGATGGAAAATAGTTACTCCAAGGGTAGTTTAAAAGTGTTATTAAACATATAGCAGAGGTTTTAATGGAAGTTGTTAAAATTTAATTTTGGCAACAGACTTTTCAGTGCAGTAAAATGAAAAGATTTATTTGAGAGGGTGCTGATTAGTCCATTTTGTATTATTATTTATTTGAAGTAGACTGGGCTTTCATTTTGTTGAAGAGCATCAGTAGGCATTTGAGAGAACACACTAATGCGCTGTTGTTTTTTTATTGGTCTGTGTAGAATGGTTTGTTTACTTTAAGGTGGTGGAGAACAGAGAGAGACACATTGTGGTATGCTGGAAAGAGGAGGGGTTTGGAGTCACAAAGTTTTGGTTCATTGTTGGCTTTATCATTTACCAGATTTGTGATCCTACGGCAGTATGTTAACTTCTCTGAGTCTATCTCATGTCTAAAATGAGGAGAATAAAAATACTGCCTAAGGGGTTGTGATAGTCATGAAATTAAATAATTTTTAAGGAAATTATTTCTAAAATGTGGAAGTTTGTGATTCTGTACGAATATTAGTTGTCTTATGTTAGGTGGCATAGCAACTCTTGAAGGGATTCCAAGTTCACAAGTTGTGGAACGAGTGACTATTCATGCAAAACTCATACATTTCTAACAGTCAATTATTGAAGATTAAATCAGGTGATTGAGAGGGGCGATAGCTTAAGGAACCCCTTATAGTTGGTAACCCTCAAAATCTCAGATGAGTTCTTTCTCTTTTTGGTTAGATGAGGGAAGTTAAAGCAATAAAGTAAACTCTGTTAATTATATCTCAAACCATAGAGCCCCCAAATTAGTACCTTTGAGTCCTATATTCTCAGCTTAGTTTTATTTTTTATTTATTTTTATTTTAAAAATATTTATTTATTTGGCTGCATCGGGTCTTAGTGGCGGCATGGGGGATCTTTCGTTGTGGTGGGCGGGCTCTTCGTGTGGCTCACAGACTTCTCTCTAGTTGTGGCACACAGGCTCTAGAGCGCAGGCTTAGTAGTTGCGGTGCGCAGGCTTAGTTGCCCCGCGGCATGTGGGATATTAGTTCCCTGACCAGGGATCGAACCCGAGTTCCCTGAATTGGAAGGTGGATTCTTAACCACTGGACCACCAGGGAAGTCCCCTCAGCTTAGCTTTAAATTCTTGTTGAGGATCTGTTGTAGTAACAAGGTTAACCACAGGCTTAAGTAGGGTGACAGTTGAATAGTTCTCAGGAAAGTTTTTGCTTTGTTTGATGAGCAGTAATCTGAACAAAACTTTAGTGTCAGTAAGAGTTAACCTTCTGAAGATTTTAAAGTACTGGGTGTGGTGGCCTTGGTATACTCCTGAGTGAGAATGAGAGGGTGCAAGGATGAGGTTGGGAAATGCAAGTGGAACTCTCATCTGCTGTATGCCTCTTCTGGAAGCAGGAAGGGTTGACTTAGTCTTATCCGTAAATGACAAGGTATCAGGGCTGGGGCTGTGTGCTGGTGCTTCTGTTTCCAGGTTCTTTGTGATTAGGGAAGATGAGGGTTTTCCCAGGTTCCAGTGCTGCCCCTTTCCAATTAGTGTGCTTGTCTGGGTATATAAAACACCTAGGTCACCTTTTATTGGGAAATATTGAGGTTTTTACTGACTCCATGTATGTATGTGTTTATGAGATTGTATTGTTTAGAACTTTTCACTTTGTTTTAAAGAAGGAAATCAGCAAATTCAAACTTCATGGAACCCAGAGCCAGTACTGCTATTGGGGTTGTTTTGATGGAGGCCTATGGACTGGTAGGCTCCACTGGAGGTATTTGCTGGTTTTTCTTTAGGATAAGACAGTGACTGGATTTAGGATTATAGGATGATTTGACAGTCACTTGACAAGAATCAAAGTTCTGGGACCTTCTGATTGTAATAATTCCTAATCTCCTCTTGAAAGATCGTTATTAAATTTCAGTGACATGAGAGTAGATGGTAGGTGAAACAGAAAAACTAAGGACCTTGGAAGTGGATAGCTCGGGTTCCTGAATATAATTTCTAAGAACCCTGGGGCCAGGTGAAGTAGCTTATTTTTCTTTCATAGGTAATTGATGGCTTCTGCATTCTTGCTGCTACTGCTGTAATGTTACTTCACCAGTGGATATTGTAGTAGTCTTCTTACTTGGCCTCCTTGGTGCCATTTGCTCTCTTTTCCAATCTGTCTTAGTCTGCACTGGCTGCCATAACATAATACCACAGACTGGGTGGCTTAAACAACAGCAATTTATTTTCCAACAGTTCTGGAGGCTGGAAGTCTAAGATCAGGGTACCAGCATTGTCAGGTTCTGATGTCAACTCTTCCTGGCTTACGGGCTGCCTTTTTGCTGTGTTCTCACATAGCCTTTCCTCAGTGTGTGAGTGAGAGGGGATAAGGGAGAGAGAACTCTCTGGTGTCCTTTCTTATAAGGGCACTAATGCCATCACAGGGGCCCCAGCCTCACGACCTCATTTAACCCTAATTACCTATCAAAGGCCTCATCTCCAAATATTGGCTTCAGTAGATGAATTTTGGGGAGACCCAAATGTGTAGTCCAAAACACAATCCTCATATCTTTAAAACATCTTTCTCGGGCCTCCCTGGTGGCGCAGTGGTTGAGAGTCCGCCTGCCGATGCAGGGGATACGGGTTCGTGCCCCGGTCTGGGAGGATCCCATATGCCGCGGAGCGGCTGGGCCCGTGAGCCATGGCCGCTGGGCCTGCGCGTCCGGAGCCTGTGCTCCGCAACGGGAGAGGCCACAGCGGTGAGAGGCCCGCATACCGCAAAAAGAAAAAACAAAACAAAACAAAACATCTTTCTCCTGTGGTTTGTCTCAGAGTCTACATGTGTTCCCTATTGGCTATCAAAACAAACAGAAGTCCCACCTTGGCATTTAAGCTCTTTAATAATCTGATAGGAACTTACTTGAGCCAGTTTTATACTCACTACTCCCCAGTCTGAATTGTATGGTTCAGTCGCACTGTTCTTTACCTGACCTCCTGCCTCTAGTTAATTCTTTTCTTACAAACTGGAATATTTACTTGCCATTTTTGTGCCATTTGAGCCACCTTTCCTTTATGAAATCTTTTCCAGCCATTTCAGGTCATAATTTTGTAAAAATATGGCTTCCAGATATTTAAAGGACTCTCGGGTAAAGGAAAGTACTTGTTCTTGTTTGCTCCTGAAGGCAAAGCTAAAGCCAATAAGGCAGTTATGGCCAGCAGATTTTGAGTCCAGACAGTTATTGTAGCTGGACAGCTAATGGGTTAACGCTGTAAAGTTTAAAAGAAGACTGAAGCCTGCTTCTTCTGAATATTGAACAAAGGATTTGTGTTTTAGAATACTCTCATTTAATATATATATATATATATATATTTATATATATATATCTTAGATTGTATGTTTTCTGAAAGCAAAGATAGTGTTTTACACTTGTATTTCTGCAAAGTACCCTACTTTAAGGTCAAACGCCTGGTGAATGACTATATTTAGGTTTGGGGATGTGTGATAGATTGCTGGAAAGAGAGATTAAATTCCCTAAATTAAACTTCTTAGATTAAATATCCTAAATTGCATTTTTATTTCCTAATATCAGCTGCATGGTGAAGTTTTAAGGAAGCACTGAACTTGTGTGTATTCGCTGTCTGGAGACCTGTGGTGTTCATTTATTAGCATATTCCACTTGTTCTCGTACTTCTTCTGAAAAGATCTTAGCGCATCCAAGACCCCACATTTAAACATCAAGGATGAGCAGGAAGTGGCCAAGTGGTAAAGCCACTGAGGTTGTATGTGAATACAGCTGCCTCTCCTGAACCACAGCTAGCCCTAGCTCTGAAGAGCAAACTCTTCCATAGTGTTTTCTTTTCACAGGGTGTGCGCCATTTTTGTTCTTTAGTAACGTCATATTGTGGGGAGGATGACTTGTCTGATACTGGCCTTGATTGGGTAGAGGAGCTCTGTCGTATGAGGGCCGTAGGAACCATTTTACCACAGTTTGGAAACCACTAGATGACCAAAACCTTGGAAGTGATACTTTTCCTACAGTAACCTAGGTTTTTGCCAGTTGGGTTGAACCACAGAAGAAGAGAGGTTATATGGTCTAGCATTATAATAGATGTGGGGAAACATCTATAAGAGCAGAAAAAGATAATCTTATTTAATGGAACTGAGTCTATTCACCTGCTTAATTTCTGGTGGAAGGGTGAACCATCATCTTTTATTGAATGCTTCTAAAGTCATCCTCAGATTTTTGGGCCAAAAGCTGTTTTTGTTGACTGTAGAAAATACGTTGTCTTTGTATGTTGAAATTGGGTTGCAAATTTCAACATGAAGTCTTTGGAAATTGTATTTTTTATCTTTTCTTTTTCTTAAGCCAGGAATTGAGTTGACCCTTGTACGTGGAATTTGGAAAAATTTTGTTCTGAGGGAAACATTACTTGAAAGTTAAGGAGTTTTGTTAGGAGAGATCTAGGGGTATATCAATTTGGAGATGTGACCTTTGTGATAAAGATGATAAAAATTCTCATCTCAGTAATCTACCTCAGAACAAACATTGTCCATTGTAAGCTTCTCACCGACTTAAGACCACTTTATCTGAGATAGTGGCTGCTAGATTCTCAGTTCTTATATAGCTTACCTCGGAAATGTATAGAATATATTGCCTTGTGTAGTTTAACAGAGTGTTGATTTCAAACAGAAACTTTCATTGCTTGGAAACCTGCAGATTTCTGAGATGCCACCTTTACCGCCTAAGAGTGATTTTTTAGCTCTCTGAAAGTGCCCGTTTGATCCATGTGAAAGGAGCAGGTTTGCGTTTATTCAGTGAGTCAAAGATGAGGTAATTGGTATTTTTATGATTTGAATGGAGGCTTTGTATTTTTGAATTTTGTGAAACAAAGCTGTGTTTGTAAACACATTTCAAAAATATAAATGACACTTTTTGGTGAAGATGTTCACTGAATAGCAAGAAAGTTCAGAAAAAAAGGAGCTTTTGTTAACATTTAATAATAATCTAACTGTTTTGATTGACTATCTCATTGATGTTTAAAGAGTACCTAATTTTTAGAACTTTTTGTATTGCAAATAATCCTCAGACTGGGTTGCGGTAGGAAAATATTTTTTTTGGTTTCCAATATTCCTATACTAGCTTGGAGTTTTCAACTGTTATCTTTGTTTAGAAGAATGTATCATAAGCAGTGTATTTCGATATAAAAATCATCTTGGGAAGCTCTAGGAAAGCATTTGTTTAGTGTTCCAATGTAAGATGAACAAGTTGCTGTGATATTGGACCAATAGCATAGGAATATTTTGGTATGGCTCAGCTGGTTTAGATGTAAATAAACGGTGTAAAAGGGTTCAGGCAAAATCCAAAGTGGGTCTTCAGAGATTGTAAAAAGAAGTGGTTAATTTTATACTCCCCTCCAGTTTCTTCTTCTTTTAAAGGCTTGTTAGCTTTTGAATGAAGTGGTCTGTTCTGATATGGAAGTGTTGTTTCCAGAGGAAGGGTATTTTTATCTATTTGTTGTGGTTTTCACTAACCTAGGTGACACTGGAGAGGAGAGTGTTAAATTTTAAATTAATTTTGAAAGCCTATATGTAAATGCTGAAAATGTTTTCTTCTATTAACTATTTTTGAAAAATTATAAAAATACAAGCCAAAGCTAAAAAAAATCTGAATAGCATAGAAAGCTATATGGTGAAAAACAAAAGTTCTTCTCGTCATTACTTCCTGTTCCCCATTTCCACTCCCTTGGCAGAGATTTACTCTGTTCAGTTTCTTCTCATATTTTTTCATGCATATGCAAGCGATACATAGCTCTTGTTTTTTACACAATAGGGAACAGCAGTTCTGCAGTTTAACCTTTCCGCTTAACAAGAGAGGGTGAGTAGGGGATCACTATACAAAGGGCATTCTTGAGCCCGTATTTATTTTACTAGGATATTTTGATTTCCTAAAATATGTGTAATGATTTGACCTGTTATAGAAAGTGACATAATTGTACAATACATATGACTTAATGAAGCTAAAAACCCTTTAGAAAACAAGCACTTAAATTAGTTTTATTGTAATAGAAACATTCAATAAGATATTCATTCTTTATGTGTAGGCCTTGTGCACAGGGCACGCTTTTACATGAATTATTTAACATAATCTTTATAATAACTCTTTGAGGCAGATTTAGTTTTACTCCCTTTTTTGCAGATGAGGAAACAGGCTTAGGTGGTTGAGTAACAGCTACTAAGTGATGGAATCAGATTTCAAAGGTGATCCATACAGTTATGCAGCACTAGCTAGTTATTCAGATTATTTAAAGAAAAACTAGTCTCATGGACAGTTGTGTAATATCCTGTTATCAAATACCACAGTTATTTAATATCAAAATTTGGTGAAGTCATCCTTGTTAAAATGTGTTTGGTGGAGGGATTGGCTCTTCCTTGATTCTAAACCCAACAATGTATTAGCATCACCTGGGGAGCTTTTAACAACTGCCCATTTCTGGATCCTGAGGAAATACCTTTCTAATACCAGTTTGCTGAGTGATTTTTTTTTTTAATCATGAATGCGTTGAAGTTTTATTAAATGCTTTCTTTGAATCCATTGAGATCATCAGATGGATTTCCTCCTTTGTTCTGTTCATGTAATAAATAACACTAATTGATTTTTGAATGCTAAATCAAGTTTGTGTTTCTGGAATAAATTCTACCTAGTCATAATGTATCATTTTCATATTACTGAATTTAATTTGTTAATATTTTAAGGATTTTTATATCTGTATTCATGATGGATATTGAGCTGTAGATTCTTTTTTTTCGGGGGGGGGTATGTGTCTTTTGTTTTGTCATCAGAGTCACGCTGGGCTCATCTAATGAATTAGGAAGTGTTCCCTTGCTCCTCTTCTATTTTCTGAGAGTGTGTAGAAGTGGTGTTGTCTTCCTTAGATATATAACAATTCACCAGTGAGACCTTCTAGGCCTAGTGTTTTCTATATAAGAAGGTTTTAAGTTGTAATTAATTTCTTTAGTTGATTTAAGGCCATTCAGGTTTTCTGTTTCTTCTTGAATCAATTTTTGTAATGTGTGTCTTTCAAGGAATTTGTCCATTTCATTTGTTATTGAATTTATTGGTCTAACACTATTCATTTCTTTCAGATAGAATATTATAGGTTTATTTAAAACTTAATTCTTACCTTGAGTATACAAAATACAAATTCCACAAAATGTTCATTTTTTTACTTTGTAGTTTACAGATATACAAAATAGAAGTTTGCTTAAATTTATGTTACATATTAAGGCAAGGAACTATATAGAAAAAAACATTTGTTCTGCTTAAGGCATACTTCGGAATAAACCATCACATCTGAAACCACAGTGCATGACAGACTGTGTGCATAAAACGTTAAAGTAAACCAGGTGTATTTACCTGACTTAGGTCATAAATGTAGACTGGAAGACAAAAATAGATTTTCCTTGTCAAAGTATGCAGCAGTTTGAGAACTTTGGCCTCATTTGGTACCTATAGAACCAAGACTCACCAAGCACCATCGTTTAGGCTATTAAAACACATTTTCTGTACCTGAATTTCTTCCTCTTCTTCTAAGATTGTAGTAATGGCTTTTAGAAGGCAAAGAGAGTACAAGGTGATCTTTATGCTTATATTGCATCAGAACAATTCATGGGATTCTGGTCTTCCCTCCCTTCAACTCAGGGATCTAATTTATACCCTGATATCCACAACATCCTGTCACCCCCTTGGCGTTTTCTAAGTCCAGGAATATATATTCAAGTTGGATTTAGAATTAGAATGATAGAAGATCCAGTCATAGACCCCATCTGTTCTTTGTTGTTTGGTTTCCTCATGTCTCCAGATTATCCATTCACAAGTTGACTTGTTGGGAACTTGACCATGGTTGTAGTGCTTTCAAGCTGGGTTCCTCCTCTCACCGGAAAGACAGTGTGAAAGGCAAAAAACACTGAATTCTTGCCTGGCAGTGTGGGTCATATCCACTGTTTTGGGATTTAAAAGTGCATCTTCATGTGTTAGGCGAGGTGGTGCGACCTCGAAAATGCCCAGTCGCACTTCTGGCACTGGAAGGGGTGGTGCCCTGTGTGTTGGCGGTAGTGCCCGGTCAGTTCATCTGAGTGGGCAGATTTCCACCCACAGCCGTCCCAGTCACAGCAGTAAGATTTCTCACCTGTGTGGGTTCCCAGGTGTGCCTTGAGATGAGAACTCTTTGGGTAGGTTTTGCCACAGCCTGCGTAATCACAGGTGTGAGTGGCTGTCCTTTTCCGGGGCCACGACCTTCTCCCCCTCTTTGGCTGGGGCTCCTCTGGCCTGCAGGAACTGGGTGGCATGAGCTCTTGGTAATGGAGTGGTGGGACCTGCAGCTGCATCTCGTCGGGCAGGAAGGGAGGGTAGTTGGGCCCGGGGTGGGGATGGAAGCCTGGGGGGAGCGGCAGGGCAGGATGGCAGTCCCTGCTGCTCAGTAGTTCCTCGGCACCCAGGGTCGGGGTGGTCCTGCTGGGGAGCTGCCGTCCCAGGGGAAAGTCATGCGCAGGCAGCCGGTGGCCATTGCTGAGAGGGGGTCCAGTGCCCAGGTGGGCATCAAGGGGCCAACTGACGGTGCACAAGGAGACAGCCTCCTGCTTGATCTTGGGACACATGTGCACCAGCCTGCTGCTGTAGGGCGCCACCACCACCGGGTGGCTGCCGTCCAGGCTGCCTTTGCTAACACTCATGACCGAAGGGCTGTCGTACACGCTGCCAGGGACGGTCAGCGACGCCTTCAACACAAACTTGCCCATCAGCCCGCCACCTGGCGGCTGCGGCTGCTGCAGCGGAATGTACCCTGGGCCCAGTTCGGACCACAGAAGCTAGGTCACGAAGCCGCCGGAGGGGCTCACGTCGTTGATGTCCACCAGGTTGAAGGGAGCTGTTGGAGAGGGTGCAGACTCCCGGCCTTAGAGGAGGCCGCCGCTTGTGTTGCCCGGCGCCACGCCTGGGTCGCCCCCGGTCTAACACTATTCATAATATTCTATTATCCTTTTATTGTGTTGGATATGTAGTCATGTTTCACCTTTCCCTCTCGATATTGGTAATTGTGTCTTTTCTCTTTTTTCTTTCTTTTTTTTTTTTTTTTTTTTTTTTTTTTGCGGTATGCGGGCCTCTCACTGTTGTGGCCTCTCCCATTGCGGAGCACAGGCTCCGGACGCACAGGCTCAGCAGCCATGGCTCACGGGCCCAGCCGCTCTGCGGCATGTGGGATCCTCCCGGACCGGGGCACGAACCCGTATCCCCTGCATCGGCAGGCGGACTCTCAAGCACTGCGCCACCAGGGGAGCCCTCTCTTTTTTCTTAATTAGTCTTATGGGAGAGTTTGTATTTATCCATATATTTTCCATTTACATCATTCTTCATTCCTTTGTGTATATTGGGTTTTCTGTTTTGTCTCATTTTTCTTCTGCCTGAAGCATTTTAAAAATTTCTTATAGTATAGAATGCAGACAGTGAATTCTCTATATTTTTGCTGCCCTAAAAAGTTTTTATTTTGCCTTTATTTTGGATGGGTACTTTTGCTGGATATAGAATTATGTTGACTTTTTTCTTTTGACAATTTAAACATGTCTCTCTATTGTGTTTGGTTTTTTTTTTTTTGGCTTTCATTGTTTTTCATAAGTCTGCAATAATTCTTTGTTCTTTTCTACGTAATAGTTTTTTCCCTTTGGCTGCTTTTAAAAGTTCCTGTTTTCAGTAATTTGGTTTTAAGATTTCTATGACTGTATGTATGTTTGTGTTCGTTTGATATATATGTTTACAGTTGAAACACTTTAGTCATTGCATCTTCAAATGTTTTTCCCTCACAGACTCCAATTACAATTATGTTGGTTCTCTTGATGTTATTCCACAGGTTATAGAGGTTCTATTATTGTTTTTCAGCCTTCTTTCTCTTTACAGTTCAATTTTAATAGTTTCTGTTATTGTGTCATCAAGCTAAGGATCTTTTCTTTTGCAGTGTCTAATCTATTCATCCTATCCAGTAAATTTTTCATTTCAGATACTGTATTTTATTTCTAGAAATCCATTTTTTTTTTTTTGGTCTTGCATCTCTTTCTTCACAATGTTCCTGGTTTTCTTTAAATCAGTGAATAATTTGTAATAGCTGTTTTCAAGTCTTTGCTAATATCTTTATATTCTAGGCTTATTTATATTGACAGATTTTTCTTCTGGTTATGGGTCACTTTTTTTTGAGTCTGCACATGTAAATTTTGATTGAATTCTCAACATTTTGAATCTTACACCGTTGAGTGGATTTTGTTGCCTTTATTTATTTATATTTATTTTTATTTATTTATTTAGTCTTCGTTGCTGCCTGTGGGCTTCCTCTAGTTGTGGCAGGCAGAGGCTACTCTTTGTTGAGGCATGCAGGCTTCTCATTGCAGTGATTTCACTTGTTGTGGAGCACGGGCTCTAGGCACATGGACTTCAGTAGTTGTGGCATGTGGGCTCAGTAGTTGTGGTGCGTGGGCTCTAGAGTGCAGGCTCAGTAATTGTGGCCCACAGACTTAGTTGCTCCGTGGCATGTGGGGTCTTCCTGGACCAGGGGTCGAACCCATGTCCCATGCATTGGCAGGCAGATTCCCAACTACTGCACCACCAAAGAAGTCCCTGTTGTCTTCTTTTAAATAATACAGGACTTCGTTATGTCAGGAGATTGAGTTACTAGAGGTGAACTCAGTTCCTTCAAGTGTCGCTTTTAAGCTTTGTTAGAGTGGGTATAGTGTAATTTTTATGCCAAGAATAGTTTTCCTTGTTACTAAGTCATAACCCTTCTGAGATATTTATTGAATTCCTTGAGTTTTCAATGTTTATGTTCCACTCTCACTGCTTCCAACTTTTAAGACATCTCCCATTTCCATTTGAGCTCTGGGCGTGGTTGAACTTAAAATTCCTTGCTCATTTTTGCCTTCCTTTGCGCAGTTTTACCATATTGTGTGATTTCCTGTTAGTAGCATACTCAAGGGGACCCCATGAAGATTTCTGGAGCTCTTCTTCTGTATAGGTTCCTCATCTGGATCTCTGCCCCACAAATTCCAGCTGCCTTTGCCTCTTCGAACTCTAATCTTTATCCCTTCAACTCAGTGATACCACTCTACTCTGCTTGAGATCCCCTCCCTGCACAATGATCTGCAAATTGACTTTAGGCAGGAAACCAGGATAATGGTAGAATTCATGTAGTTTGTTTTCCTTTTCTCAGGGATTGTAGTCTTACATGGTTTGTTTTCCAGTATCTGGAAGCAGACATTTAGCATATATTTTCCAATTTTCTGGTTGTTTGCAGTGACAGGTTAAATTCAATCACAGTTACTACGTCATGGTTGAAATCAGAAGTCCCCTTTTCTTCTTCGGAAGGTAAATGTGGCTAGTAGAAAATGTGTAACAGAGAGAGTGGAGGCAGGGTTCTTGAATGAGAGCAGTGTTCATGAAGTCAGGACAGCTGTGTACGTCTGGTCAGGTGTTACACTGCATTGTGAGTGATGCCCCTGAAGGTGTGTGGTGCACAGCTTAAATGACAGCTTTGCATGTAGCAGCGCTTAGTGAGGATACGAGTGAGAACATGTAGATGTGGAATTGATGGAACCTCCTCTTTTTTTTTTTAATTTTCAGTACTTTATTTGTTCTTAAAAAGAAAAAGTAATAAAAGAAAATCAGAGAAGGAAACTGCTCCAAATCCATGCCAATTTGGGGACATCCAAGAGTAGAAAATTAATTTTTAAAATATTCACTGTTTAGTCATTGAGATGGCACCTCTTCTTTTTTCTTTTTTTTTTTTTTTTTTTTTGCGGTATGCGGGCCTCTCACTGTTGCGGCCTCTCCCGTTGCGGAGCACAGGCTCCGGACGCGCAGGCCCAGCGGCCACGGCTCACGGGCCCAGCCGCTCCGCGGCATATGGGATCCTCCCAGACCGGGGCACGAACCCGTATCCCCTGCATCGGCAGGCGGACTCTCAACCACTGCACCACCAGGGAGGCCCTGGCACCTCTTCTTAATTGAGTTTGTAGTGTGAGGTGAAGTAAGCCATTGGAGGTGATGTCAAGGTTTTTATTTTATATGATTTATTTATCACTATGGAGGTGAATAAGCCTATTCACAAGGATTTTGTGAGGCTTAAATGTGCATGTGAAAATGCTTTCTAAATGACAAAGCAGTATATAGTTTGAAGTGTTGTGTATTGCTGAAGTCTACCCTCCGGGGACTTCCCTGATGGTCCAGTGGTAAAGAATCCACCTTGCAATGCAGGGGATGTGGGTTCAATCCCTCGTCAGGGAACTAAGATCCCACATGCCCCGCGGGGCAACTAATAAGCCCATGTGTCACAACTACTGAGCTTGTGTGCATCAACTAGAGAGCCCACATGCCGCAAACTACAGAGCCCACTCACTCTGAAACCCACGTGCCATAACTACAGAGCCTGTGCCCCCTGGAACCTGTGCACCACAACTAGAGAAGAGAAAACCTGCATGCCACAACTAGAGAGAAGCCTGCGCACCAGGACGAAGGCCACGCCCCCCAGCGAAAGATGCTGCATGCCTCAGCAAAGATCCCAGATGCTGCAACTAAGACCCAACGTAGCCAAAAATAAATAAAATAAATAAATAAAACTTTTAAAAATATATCATTCACAGTAGTGTCAGATGCTTCACCTTCAACAATAATAACAACAACAACAAAACAAAGTCTATCCTCTGGATCTCTACAGAAAAGCCTACATGATGCCCTCGTGTCATAAGTGACCTGAAAACGTTACTGTAACTCCAAAATATCAGAATTCATATACAAAGAAGAATTTTTTCCCTCTCTTTGAAGAATTTAGTCTAGTATATGAGAGTTTCTTAGTCTCAGGGTAATCTATGTAGACAGACCTTTAAAAAAATCCCTTTACTTCAGAAGAGACTGTTAAGACAAACTGGAGTGAATACCAGTGGAGTAGTAAACACTTATTGTAAGTTGAGAAGATAAAACATTGTTTTCAATGATGCAGTCACCTCAGAATGAAGATGAAGACTGAAGTTTATGATGGAGTCAGCTCAGAGGTCATAGCCAAAAGTGCAGAAGTAACAGCAGTTTTTGAGGCCTTTATAGAATATTAACATGTTCCATTATCACAAGCATTACCATCTCATTTTACCTTCCTACATTTTCCTCTTGCACTCATCCTTCTATATTATTAGAGGAAAAAGAATGCTTACACTTTTCCATGGTCAGGACATGGAAAGTAGGACGAAAAGTCCCACTTTTTCCCCAGTGAAATCATCATCTATAAGAAATGGACAACAAGGCCCAAATACAGATTACTTCTAAGTGAGCTCATTTTCTCTGCCTGAGTTCTCTTGATTCTGGCCAGATTTTGTTGGTGACAATGTGTGAGAGAAAATTTCCTGATTTCGTGACTTCCAGAAAAGGTCATTTTCACAGCATTCTGAAAAGGCAAAGCAGTTGTTAACGTTTAAAAATGTAGTTGAAATCCTTGATTTTTATCTTTATTCATTCTATTCAATTATTTTAGATATCTGTGTTTTTAGGTGTTCTGGGCTATTTATTTCATTGACTGTTGCATTATACCGTACCCTAATTAAACATAATTTGTATATTTCTACATATGTTAGTATTATTATGAATACTTATTAATACGCAGTTTTGTTATCTCAATTTTTGAAAGGTATCTGCCAAAAAGCATCATAATCTCACTCTTCTAATTATTAAACCAGAATGTAAAGTTCTTTTGTTTTACTTTGTTTTATCCTATAATTTATTCTGAGTACATAGAGCATTGTCTGTTACATACAGGAATTCAGTCATTTTATTGGATGAAAAATTATAGATGTAAAACTAGATCTGCAAGAAAAAAAAGTTGCCTTGAAACTCAGTCAAGTATGAATTAAAAACATTTCTTTTAGGCGAGGATGATTTGACAATTTCCTTATCACATACACGCATCAATTGTTGTGGTGTTTCTTTGTATAGAAAACAATGTAAGAAGACTTATGAAAAACATTCATAAAAGATATGAGTTGTATGCTTTATTTAACCAACATTTATTCAGCATACATTTTGTGTCAGGCTCTGCTTGGTATCTGGGATTATAAAGGTGACATGGGTATGGTCCTCCTCCTGGAAGAGCTTGTAATTTGTTGGGGAAGACAGTCATGTGAACAGGTAAATAACAGTACAATCTGGAAAGTGCTTTAATAGAAATGATTAAAGTGTCACGAAGTAGAGGTTAAAACAGCTACTTCTGTCCAGAGAGTTGGTGCGTCTTTTGCTGGTGTACTAGGTGAAGGCATGGTGAGTGGGAAGACTGGGTAAGGGAGAAGCTTTAGATGTACTTTACAGTAGCCACTGGCAACATGTGACTAAATTTCTAGCAGCTAGTTACAATAAATAGCACATATTTAAAGTATAAAGTTTAATAGGAAACTATCACCACAGTCAAGGTAATGAACATGTATATCCCTTTCTAAAGTTTTCTCATGCCCATTTGTATATCTTTTCTGCCTAGATTAGTTTTCATTTTCTAGAGTTTTTAAATAAATAAAACCACACAGAATGTCCTTTTTGTCTGGCTTCTTTCACTCAGCATAATTATTTTGAGATTTATCCATGTATCAATAGTTTATTCTTTTTTATTGCTTAATGGTAATTCCTATACCACAGTTTGTCTGTCCCTTGTCCTGTTGATGGGTACTTGGGTTATGTCCAATTTTTGATTATTACAAAAAAGCTCTTATGACCATTCTTAAACAACTATTTGTGTGGATATTTATATGGTAGATATCTATAAGCTTAAGAAACTGCCAAACACTTTTTCCACAGTAGTTATCTAATTTTACATTCCTACTTGGAGTATGTGAGTTTCAGTCCCTCTACATCCTTGTATGGATACACTTGGTATGGTCATTGTTTTAAAATTTAGCCATTCTAATAAGTGTGTGGTGGTATCTTGTGGGTTTTTTTTTTAAATAAATTTATTTATTTTTGGCTGCGTTGGGTCTTTGTTGCTGTGCGCGGGCTTTAGTCGTGGCGAGCGGGAACTACTCTTTGTTGTGGCGCACGAGCTTCTCATTGTGGTGGCCTCTCTTGTTGCGGAGCATGGGCTTAGGCGTGTGAGCTTCAGTAGTTGTGGCATGCAGGCTCAGTAGTTGTGGCACTCGGGCTTAGTTGCTCCACGGCATGTGGAATCTTCCTGGACCAGGGCTCGAACCCATGTACCCAGCATTGGCAGGTGGATTCTTAACCAGTGTACCACCAGGGAAGTCCTTCTCATTGTGGTTTTAATACATATTTTCCTAATTACTAATGACGTTTAGCATCTTTTCATGTGCTTACTTGCCATCTTTTATCATGTTTGGTGAAGGATCTTCACATCTAAGTCTATTTTTAAATAAGATTATTTTCTTATTACTAAGTTTTGAGATTGCTTTAAATAATCTGGGTGCAAGTCCTTTATGAGATGTGATTTATGGATATTTTCACCCACTTTCTGGGTGTTTTTTTTTCATTCTCTTGAGTATGTTTTGAAGATTAATAGTTTTTATTTTTGATGAGATTCAGTTTATCAAGTTACTGTTTTACAGATTGTCCTTCTGGTGTTGTTATCTAAGAAATCTTAACCAATGGTCACAAAAGTTTTCCCTTGTATTTACTTCTGCAACTTTTAAAATTTAGTTTTACATATAAGTCTGTGATCCATTTTGAGTTTGTTATTTAATATGGTATGAGGTATGGATTTGAAGTTCATTTCTTTGTATATGATTTTCAACTGTTAAAACACCATTTGTTGAAAAGATTATTCATTCTCAAATGAATTCATTTATATGTTTATAAAAATTTTTCCATATATTTATGTGTCTTTTTTCTGTGCTTTATAGTGTTTCTATTGATCTTTGGCTGTTTTTATGCAATACCACACTTGTTTGATTACTGCAGCTTTGTAATATGTCTTGAAATCAGGTAGTGTTGCTGTTCTAAATTTGTTCTTTTATAGTGTTTGGTTATTTTAGGTCCTCTGCATTTTCATATACATTTTAGTACTGTTTTGTCAATTGCTACAGAAGAAAAGCCTTCTGGGATTTTGACTGGGATTGCTTTAAATCCACAGATAAATTTAGGGAGAAATGACATCTTGACAATATCAAGTTTTCTGACCCCATGGGAAGATAATATAATTTTGTTTATTTAGATCATTTTAGTTTCTCTGAGCAATATTTTATAGTGATCTCTATATAAGTCTCACATATATTATTAGATTTATAAGTACTTCATGCTTCTTGATGCTGTTATATATAGTATTGTTTTTATTTTATTTTGTTATTTTTTTTTATTTTATTTATTTATTTATTTTTTATTTTTTTTGCTGTACGCGGGCCTCTCACTGCTGTGGCCTCTCCCGTTGCGGAGCACAGGCTCCGGACACACAGGCTCCGCGGCCATGGCTCGCGGGCCCAGCCGCTCCGCGGCATGTGGGATCTTCCGGGATCGGGGCACGAACCCGTGTCCCCTGCATCGGCAGGCGGACTCTCAACCACTGCGCCACCAGGGAAGCCCTATTTTTTTTTAAAGACTTAAAAAATATTTATTTTATTTATTTATTTTTGGCTGCATTGGGTCTTTGTTGCTATGCACAGGCTTTCTCTAGTTGCGGTGAGCGAGGGCTACTCTTCGTTTCGGTGCGTGGGCTTCTCATTGCGCTGGATTCTCTTGTTGTGGAGCACAGGCTGTAGGCACACAGGCTTCAGTAGTTGTGGCTTATGGGCTCTAGAGTGCAGGCTCAGTAGTTGTGGTCCACGGGCCTAGTTGCTGCGCGGCATGTGGGTCTTCCTGGACCAGGGCTCGAACCTGTGTCCCCTGCATTGGCAGGCGGATTCTTAACCACTGTACCACCAGGGAAGCCCCTATGGTATTGTTTTTAAAATTCAACTTCTGATTGTTAGTTACCAGTATATAGAAATATAATTGAGTTTTGTGTGTTGACATTATGTCCTGCACAGATTTTTAAAACTTATTAATTCCAGTACTTTTTTGTAGATTCCATTCTATAGAGATATTCTGTTGGTGGTCATGTAGTCTGTGAGTGAAGGCTGTTTTACTTCTTGGTTTCTAATCTGGATGCCTTAGTACTATTTTTTTTTCTTTTCTGATTGTACTTTATTGCAACTAGTATAATTTTGAATGGAAGTGGTGAGAACAGAACAACTTGATTTGTTTTGGATCTTAGAGGAAAAATATGTAGTCTTTTACCATTAAGTGTGATGTTAGCTGTAGGCTTTAATGTAGTGCTATTTATTAGACTGAGGAAGTTTCCTTCTGTTAAAACTTCTGAGAGATTTTTCCAGGAATGGACGTTGGGTTTGCCTTATGCTTTTTTTGGATCTATAGAGATGATCACTTGGCTTTTCTTTTAAAATTTGTTACTATATGGGGGAGTTACAGTGATTGATTTTTTATTGTTAAGCCAAGTTGCATTATGCAGATAAGCCCCATGTGGTCATGAAGAACTAATCTTTATATATGTTGTTGGAATTTGTTAAACATAGGTAGTTTTCTTTTCTCCTAATGTTTTTTTGTCTGATTTTGACACCAGGTTAATGCTGGATTCATAGAATAAGCTGGGCAGTATTCCCTCTTTTAAAATTTTCTAGAAGAGTTTGTGTATAATTGATATTATCTCTCCCTTAAATATTTGTTGTTACCAGTGAAACCATCTGAGTCTGGAGATTGTTTTTGTTGGAAGATTTTTAACTAAAAATTTATCTACTTGGATGATTGATTTCTTCTTGTTTAAACTTTGGTAGTTTGTACTTCTCAAAGAATTTGTTTATTTCATTTAAGTTGTTGAATGAAGAATTTGTTGATGTCATTTAAGTTGTTGAATGTAAGTTATGTCATTTAAGTTGTTGAAATAGAGTTGTTCATATTTGCTTATTATCCTTTTAATATCTGTAGAATTTGTAGTAATGTCACTGTTCTTATTCTTGGTATTGCTAATTCGTTTCTTCTTTCTTTTTCCCCTTGATCACTCTGACTAAAAGTGTATTAGTTTTACGGATCTTCTCAAAGAACCAGCTTTGGATTTGGTGGTTTTCTTTATTTTATTTTATTTTCTCATTTCTTTGATTTCTGGTGTGATTTTATTATTTGCTTTCTCTTTACTTCAGGTGTAATTTTTTCTTTTTAAGTTTTAGATTTTGAAGTCATTAATTTGAGACTTTTCTGATTTTCTAATATAGGTTGTTAGTGCTATAAATTCTCCCCTCTCCTCAAGTACTCCTTTAGTAACATTTTACAAATTTTGATATGTTGAGTAGTTATTTTCATTTAGGTTAAATACTTTCTGATATCTCTTTGATTTCTTCTTTGACCCATGAATTATTTAGAAGTGGTTGTTATTCAGGTTACACATATTTGGGGAGAATATCATTTTAGGAATATTTCTGTTGCTGATTTCTAATTTAATTCCATTATGGTCAGAGAACATACTTTGTATGCATTGAGCCCTTTTAAATGTACTGAGTCTTGTTTTATGGCCTGGGATATGGTTTGACTTGGCAGATGTTCTTCTGCTGTTGGTTGGTGGAGTGTTTTCTAAATCAGATCATTTTGGCTTACAGTATTGTTCAGGTCTTTTATATCCTTTCTGATTTTCTTTTAGGTTGATTTACCAGTTGTTGAGAGAGGGGAATTGAAATCTCTGACTAGAGTTGTGAGTTTTTTATTTATCCTTGCAGTTATATTAGTTTATATACACATATTTTGAAGCTCTATTATTATATGCATTAATGTTTAGGATTTTTATATCCTCTTGATGAGTTGACTGCTTTATCATTATGAAATGGCCTCCTTTATTCCTGTTAATATTCTTTGCTCATAAATTTACTTTACATGATATTAATAAATATACTTCAGGTTTCTTTTGATGTGTTAGCATTGTATACTTTTTCCTTATTTTTGTTTTTAACTTTGTTCTATTTAAAGTGCCTTTATTTTAGGCAGCATGTACATTGAGTTTTGCATTTCTACCCAGTCTGAAATCTTTGGTTTTAAACTGGAAATTTTAATGTGGTGTTTGATATGGTTAGAGTTAAATGCATCATCTTGCTGTTTGTTTTCTATTGATATTTATCTCACATGTTCTTTGTTCTTCCTTTTCTGCCTTCTTTTTAGGATAAATTGAGTATTTTTATGATTCTATTTTGTATTCTTTGTCACCTTATTAGGAAAAACTTTTTGTTGTTAATTTAGTGGTTGTGTTAGGATTTATAGTATACATTTTCAACTTATCTTAATGTACCTTAAGGGATACCATGTCATTTCATGTATAGTTCAAGCACCTTACCATAGTGTACATCCATTTCTCCCATCCCAGCTTTTGTATTATTGTTGCCATACATTTTACTTTTACATATGTAATAAATCCAACACCAGATCCTTGTTATTTTTGTTTAATCCATCATCTTTTAAAGAGATTTAAATAATAAGAAAAACCCATATACATTTATTAAGTTACCATTCCCATTGCTCTTTATTTCTTAGTATAGATCCGCATTTCCATCTGACATCATTTTCCTTGTGTTTGAAGAACTTTAATATTTCTCACAGTGAAGATCTGTTGGTAGTGAATTCCTTTCAGCTTTTGCATGTCTCAAAAATTCTTGAGTAGTTCTTTAAGAAAGTATTTTTGCTAGGTATAGAATTCTAGATGGGTAGCTTTTTCTTTCAGTATTTTAAAGATTTGCTCCAGTGTCTTCTTGTTTTTATAATTTCCAATGTGGAATCTAATGTCATTCTTATTTTTGTTTCTCTCTATGTAATATGTATGTTTTTTCTCTGTTTGCTTTTAAGATTAGAAAAAATTACTGGCTTTGAGCAATTTGATTATGATATGACTTGGTGTATGCATGTCTTCATGTTTCTTTTGCTTGGTATTTGTTGAACTTCTTTGATCTGTGAGTTTATAATTTTCATCAAATTGGGGCAAATTTTGGAAACTTTCTTCAGATAATTTACTGTGCCCCCTCACCTTCAGAAACTCCAATTATATGGGTAGAAGGACTCTTGGAGTTGTGCCACAGCTCACTTCATTAAAAAAAAAAAATCCTCTTTTCTCTTTGTGTTTAATATTGGATTTTCTGCTATGTCTTCAAGTTTACTACCTTTTCTTCTGCCATGTTTAACCTTCCATCAATCCTGTTCTGTGTAATTTTCATCTCATACATTATAGTTTTCATCTCCAGAAGCTTGATTTGTGTCTTCTTTTTTTTTTAAGCTTTTAAAAATTTATTTATTTTTGGCTGCTTTGGGTCTTCGTTGCTGTGTGTGGGCTCTCTCTAGTTGTGGCGAGTGGGGGCTACTCTTTGTTGTGGTGCGTGGGCTTCTCATTGTGGTGGCTTCTCGTTGTGGAGCACAGGTTGTAGGTGCGCGGGCTTCAGTAGTTGCGGCACGCAGGCTCAGTAGTTGTGGCACATGCGCTTAGTTGCTCCGCGGCATGTGGGATTGTCCCAGATCAGGGCTCGAACCTGTGTCCCCTGCATTGGCAAGCAGATTCTTAACCACCGTGCCACTGGGGAAGTCCCCGACTTGTGTCTTCTTCTATCTTCCACATCTCTAAACTTTCTGAACATATGGAATAGTTATAGTAACTGATTTAATATCCTGGTTGGTTGGTTCTTACATCTGTGTCAGTTGTGGTTGGACTCAGTTGATTTTTCCCCTCTCTGTATGGTTTGTACCTTTTTGCTTCTTTGTATGGCTAGTAATTTTTTATTAGGTTTCAGATTTTATTGTGATTTTACCTTGCTGGGTGCTGTATATTTTTATATTACTAAAACTAACCTTGAACCTTGTTCTGTATGTAGTTAAGTTACTTTGAAACATCTTAATCCTTTTTGGTCTTTTTAAGATTTGTTAGGTGGGTCCAGAGTAGTGCTTGGGCCGGGGCTGATTATTCCTTACTACTGAGGTAGTCTGTTTTATGTATTCTACCAGTGCCTCAAGACTCATGAAATTTTTCAGTCTCGCTGCTGGGAGCAGATACTATTACTGGCCCTGTGCTTGACACTTTTTATCTTTTGGGGTTATTCTTTCTCCACTTTAGGTAGTTTCCTTACATGCATGTGCTGTTCATTACGCAAGGGGAACCCTCTTGCAGGAGTTTGCTTGCTCTCAGTGCTGCTCTCTGGCTCTCCGTCCTGCTTATTCTGTGAGGTCCATGTTCTGAATTCACTACGTCTATCAGTCTCCACCTTCACTTCCCCCTAGTACCTCTACTTGGGAACTTTCTCACGTGAGTAAGTTTGATCACTTGTAGGGCTCATCTGATTTGTTTCTTGACTCTCACAGATCACTGTCCTTTGTCGCCTGTTGTCCAGTGTCTTGAAAATTGTTGTGTCATTTATTTTCTCCGTTTTATGCTTTTTTTCAGGCACGAGTGTAAATGCAGTCCCTATTATTGCCTATGACTCTGTCTTTACTGGAAACAGAACTTCTGCCTGTTTATTTTTAAGTTAGTTTTTTTGTTTTTAATATTTATTTTCTTTATTATTATTATTTTTGGATGTGTTGGGTCTTAATTGCGGCACGTGGGATCTTCGTTGAGGCATGTGGGATCTTTTTTGTTGTGGAACGTGCTCTCTTCATTGCTGCGCTTGGGCTTCTCTCAAGTTGTGGCATGTGGGTTTTCTCCCTCTAGTTGTGGCCTGCAGGCTCGAGGGCACGTGGGCTCTGTAGTTGTGGTGCGCGGGCTCCAGAGCGTGTGGGCTCTGTAGTTTGTGGCATGTGGGTTCTCTTGTTGAGGTATGTGAGCTCAGTAGTTGTGGCGCATGGGCTTAGTTGCCCTGTGGTGTGTGGGATCTTAGTTCCCTGACCAGGGATTGAACCCATGTCCCCTATATTGCAAGGCAGATTCTTTACCGCTGGACCACCGGGGAGGTCCCTAAATTAGTTTTAAAAAATAAAATTCATTTCCTTAGTTGCACTAGCCACATTCTAAGTACTTAATAGCCACATATATCTAGTGGCTACCATATTGGAGAGTACAAGTATAGAATATTTCCATCATTGTAGAAAGTTCTGTTGGACTGTACTTCACTAGGCCATGTATTGTTATATTGGGTTGGCCAAAAAGTTCGTTTGGGTTTTTCTGTAACATCTTACAGAAAAACCCAAACGAACTTTTTGGCCAACCCAATATGTAGTGTGCTTATATATGTAATAAAAGCTCATATAAAAAGTGTAATTAGATTTATGTTTTGTTTTTGCCATAAACATAATAATTAAGTTTATGTTTAAGTTAAGCTTATATATTTCTGTTTACACAAAGGCATCTAGCTTGTTAATTTTGAGTTAACCAAATTTATATAACTTATATAGTGGATTGTGAAACTGGGACTGGGTTTCAACTTCATTGCTCTTTCCTCTGCATTATAGCATGGTGAGAAATTTCTGGCTTGTTGTGTCATGTCTTATTTTGAATTGTTTGTTTCTTGTGGCACTTATCATTCTGATTGATAATGTTCTGGATGCTTTGTATTCACAGGCCTAAGACAGTGCCTGGTATGCAGTAGGTGCTTAAATACTTGTTTATTCAAAAAATATTTATGCACTTACTTGAGCCTGACATTCTGTATGGGATATAAGACTAATTTCTGTTGCAAACCTAATAGACTATGAATATGCATTCATCCATAGAGAGGCTACAACACCCTAAAAGTAGAATGAACCTATATCCTGAAAACTTAAATTAGATTTCCAGTCATTCTACCAGGTGAGATGTGGAGTGGCATAGCTGAGCTAACTTACAGTCTAACATAAAATAGTGTTCCCCTTTCCTCAGTGAATGTCCGAGCTATTTCATGTAGAGAGCAATGTCCAACGGTTAAATAAGAACTGTTGAAGAGTTATCTATGAATGTTAGTTAACTAGCTGGCTTCATGAAATATGGAAGCGAGAATCTAGCTTTTATAGGAGAAATACCTTCCATACTTAGGAAACCAATTTTCTTCAGTCCAATGTATTGTAAATTGAGAAATTGGGGACAGTTTAGTCAGTATTTAAGTTTCTTGTTTTGACTTGGCTGTTTAATCTACTTAATTGTTAAGAAAGAATTTCATATTCAAGTATCAAATGCTAATGCTATTACATGGTTAGTTATGCTTGTTACTATTTAATACAGTTGTTTAAAAACAGGTCATGTCATGCTTTGGTGATGCAAGCAAATATTGAATAGATGTTCACAGGCATTTGTTTCAGTTAGCTTTGGTCTTAAAAAGAAATAGCAGGATTATTATTCAGTTTTTTGACATGACAAAATTAATCTGAAAAATCAAAATAACTGCTATAAAATAGAGTGTATATCTCTTTTACAAATGAAATCACTATCTCTGAGTTGTAAAGTGTGAAAATGCGTTTGTCAAATATGTAATTTATTTGTATTCTGACTTATCTAGAAAAGAATTTGAGTTGGACATATTCACTTGCTAGAGAAAGGAAATGATTAAATTAAAATTTCCTAACTAGTACACATTTACTCTTTTAATAGTCATTTTATTAATAATAACTGCATTTTAGAATTTGATTTGAGTCATTTTTGCAACAAAGTTCTGTTTTAAGTAATTTCAGAAGACTACAAATGCATGGAGCAAAATTTAGACTTTCAGAGATTTGCTCTGAGATTTAAGGTATTTTAATAGCTATATCCAAAAGTACTTTTGTTAACACAAAGCTATTTTGTTGTGCCTTATCCTAATTCTCTGAGATATAAACTAATTTTTGAGATTAGATAAAACCATTAGTTCAGTAAATAAGTACTTACTGTATGTTCAACACTGTGCTAAGTGCTTTGAGGATAATAAAGATGTATTGGATGTGGCAGTGTAGCTTTATATATCTAACAGAAAAGAGAATATGTATACTATACTAATAATACAAATATAAATGTTTTTGGATTCTTTAGACATGTTATAGAAAAAAACCTATAAAAAAAACTCAGTGAGTAAATGGGCTAACATGACTGTCTTTTCCCCCTTATGTATCTAACCTTATTGTTAAAATAAAAACCACTAGTACAAGATTCTATAGTTAAATTTGTATAAGCAGTCTCAAAATCTTATGGTACATTGTCTAGCACAGTACAGTTAAACAGGTAGTATTGTGTACATAGTGTTAATAGATACGTGGGGAATGAATGCTTGTGAAAACTGTTCTTCTTGAGGCTTTGTTATTAGTAACTAACTTAAACTTTCCATCATTTTCAAAGTGCAGATCATTACCCATTAGTGGGTTAAGAAATCACTTTAGTGGATCTCACAGAGCATGATAAAGAAATGGAACAGTATCACATGTACTTAGAGGATTGTTTTTGTAAAATTTGTTATTTAAATATACATTTGTGTACACTAGGTGGTGATATAAAATGTATTTAACAGTGAGTGGATTGTGGTTTAAAAAAAAAATTGAAAGCCACAGTTTTAGTAGTTGGTTTTAGCTGTTTTCAGAGTGTCAGTTTCTCTTACTATTTTGTAAGGTGTGAAAATGATTGGATTTTCATATCTGACATGATGGGTTTGCTCTTTGTTAATGCTGCTTTGCAAAATGCTAGGTACTGGGGTTTAAACTCCACTCCAGATTTTCTTGTATTTGATAACGGGTCTCTTACAACTTTTTTCGTTCTTAGTAGCCTTTAGTCTTTTGGGTCACTGACCTTTAACTCATGTTAGACAACTACCTTTAAAGAAAAAAGACAGCTTTATTGACATTGGAAGCAATAGACATTTTAATCCATATTAAGGACAATATCTCAGAAATATAAAGAGAGAAACTAGAATATAATTATATAAAAACAAAAACAAAAACAGAAGAACACAGCATCAAGCAGGAGAAAATTCTTGCAGTTAATGATGTAACCTACCTGGGCCTCATTTTGAAAAGAAAGAGGAGGTTGTTACTAAATCTCTCAGGTTACTTTCTTATACAAATTTGGAACACTTGAGACATCTTTAACTCTCTTTCAGCTCTGGAATTCTACAAATATTTGGAATGATACTATAAACAGCTTCACTTTCAGGAATTCAGAACCCCTAATGAAGTGGAAGTGAATTGTGTTCACTAATATGTGTGCATTAAAATTACTTTACAAGAGTAAAGAGTCTGGACTGTTTGACAAAGTTGGTATAGAAAAATTAAATGCTTATAGCCTGTACATTGGAAAAAATATCTTAGAACTTTCCGTGAATTGAATGTTTCTTTGAAGCAGGTTGAGGCTAATTTTTTTTACCCTCTGTAGTAGGATCATTTTCTGAAATTGTAATGAAAATCAATTGCAAAAGATAAGTCAGCATTTACGTATTCTTTAACTTCTATTTTCTAGGAACACATATAGTTCTTAAAATGAGATTATTTTCAGAATCGTAGCAGGTCATTGCTTTTATTGCTCTTTTACACTACTTGATTTTTGGATATGATTGTGATGGTCTTTGCTGTTAACTTGAGGACTACTACAGTATAGAAAACACAGCTTACTCGACTTGGGAATGTGGTGTGGTATAAGTTGAATAGAGATGAAAAAGCAATTTTTTTTAGGTCAGAAGTATTTTACATCTGGAAACATACCCTCGAACTCTGGCCGTAGTTTTTCCACGTGTCATTTATTAGCAAATATATTTCTATGAAATTTTGACAGAGTGTTCTATGGAAATGGTTTTAGAGCCTCTACTCTTTCTTCCTAAGGAAAACTTTAATTCTAGGCAGAATTTAGCTTTGTTTTGATAAGGTGTTAAATCTTCAGTCAGTGTAGGAGACATTCTTAACCAAAGTACTATGCCTGTACTGTTTTTATCTTTTCTTTAAATTTTTTTTAGGAAAAGTGTTTTGAGATATTTGAAAAGGGAGAAATCTTTGATCAAATTTGAGTTGGACTCAGTGTTTTATTTCATTGGCCTTCATGCTTTAGGACATCTGCTTTATAATATGAAAGAGAGTTCCCACTCTCAACCTGCCCTCCCTCTTTCTGGATGCATCTGTTTATTTTGAAGTAACCCTGGTTCTCTCTGAACTGTCAGGTACTGTTGATTCCTTGTATTAGAGCAAGTGAAATTTGGTACGGTTGTGACAGGATATATACCCTGTGTTTCAAGGAGGAATCAGCCAGAGTTTGAACATTGTTCATATATGTATGGTAGGGTGCTGCTGACTTGGTTCCCGGAGAACATGAGATTGCCATGGCAACAAAAGCTCTTTGAAGGCAGAAATCTTGGCAGAGTGGTTGGGTCTTTTGAAGTGCTGGGTGTTTTGATAGGAAAGGATCCAGTCAGCAATAAGCACACAACTGTCGGCCAGCAGTCAAGGAAAATAAGCATTTCGCTTTTAGCTTTAACTTGAGGGCAAATATATTTTGTTTCCCCCTCAATACTAATCTTCCTTCAAAACAAATATTTACATGAGGTTTTCTTATCACATGTATGCTGTTTCGGGAATATAAGTTTCCAAGCATGTGCTTTGTGATGTTTTGGCTGGCCTAAAATTGTCTTAAGTTTTGGTAAAATCATAGTTGTATAATGTGTTCTAATACTAATGGGTTCTGATATTAAAAGTAGAGTAGATAAAAATCAGTACAAAGTACTTAGTTCAGAATTTGGTATTGTTTAAGAAGGAGTGAAAAACAAAAATAAATCCTCAAACTCCATGATCTGCCTACTGTTTTCAAGATTCTTATCTTACCAACTTTCTCTTTTTTCTCTCTCTCTATTCTCCACTGTTAATCTCAACCTTCATCATGGTTTTGCTCTTGTGAATGTTCAGTCCTGCTTCTGGGCCATCACTCCTGCATAGTATGTCTTCTCATTTTTCTTTCCAAACACTACTCATCTCAGAATTTCCTTCTCAGGTTTCACTCTTGTTATTAAGCTTTCCCTGTCTACCGTAACCTCCAGGAATCTTTTCCTTCCCAAACTCTTGATTAGAATTTACATATTGAATCATTTATAGCTTACATGATTTTACACATTTTTTTTGTTTATGTGTTTTGTGTTGTGGGTTGGACCAGTTTTTTTAGTAATAAGCTTTTTGTGGTCAGGAATTGTGCCCTCTTGTGTCTTATAATAAAGGACCAGACACATGGCTAGACTTAGTGAAAACTAATTCATTAATGGTTTTAATTTGAACTATGTTAATGTTCAAAAATTATGTTCAAATAATAGACTGTTTAGCTTTTTAATAGGTTGTATATATAGTCACCATAAACAATGTACTATCTCGAGGATACTGTGTTATTTTTAATGCTTGTTCCCAGGGCTAATAATTTGTATAGATCTTTTCCCAACCACAATTCTTCTTTTTTTAAAAAAATATTTATTTATTTATTTTGGCTGCGCTGGGTCTTAGTTGCGGCACGTGGGATCTTCATTGTGGCATGTGGGATCTTTGTTGTGGCACACGGGATCCTTTGTTGCGGCATGTGGGATCTTTTAGTTGCAGCATGTGGACTTCTTAGTTGCAGCATGTGGACTGTTAGTTGCCGGCAACCACAATTCTTCATCTAAACTGAAGAACCCAGAAAATGATTTGGATGACTTTTCCCAGTTCTCCCAAGAATGATACATAGTTGGTATCATTCTTAATGCCTAGGAAACAAGTAAATTGAGTACATTCAGTGAATGACTTAGGGTACTAGGGCTTAATTCTTATGTGGAACCACAGTTGAGAATGGGACATACATGTCATTTCTGTATTACACTCAGTTTCCTCATGTATGAATGACTAGCTTGAATCTTTCTATATTCAAGATATAGAAGGAATGGCTTTTAAGGAAAAGCCATTAAATTCCTTAAAATGGCTTTTAAGGAAAAGCCATTCCTGAGACCAGATGGAAGTTTTGCTATTTGGTTTATTAGAAGCTATTGAAATGATAGCCCAGTTTTAAGCAGCACTATTGTCTGCAGATGTAAAATACAATTCCCACTTTTTAGACTAGATCAATATAAAATAGGGAAAGTTTTGGTATTACAAAAACTCTTAAAAGATTTTCTCCCTCTAATCTGTGACTGAAGAGGGAGGTAAAAAGCTACCTGCTGAATCAGGTATTTTAGGATTATTTTATTATTCTGTCTGAAAAAGAATCCATTAATTATTTGCATGCATTTTATACCTAGAAATGTTAAACTTCAACCTTTATTTTTAAAAGTAATTTTTCATTGAAGAAATATCTAAAGTACATAATTAAGTTCAAAATTCACATTTAGCCCTTTGCTTTTGTTTACTGAACAGGTCTAGGGGAAATGCCTAGGGCCTTAGGGGAGTGCCAGTGTCCTTTGGGTCTGATAAAACTTTAGGGATAGTCATCGTTCATAGGATAGTTATTAGTCCCTTAATATAGGTGGAGTAAAGAAGCTCTGTAGTTAATCATTATGGAAAATGCTTTGGTGGTTAATGATTTACATATAGTTCTTTATTGTTTCTGATAGCATGAGTTGTATTTAGATGAATTTTCTTAAAAAAGTAATACTTTGTTTTAATTGTTTTTATTAAAATCTTTATAAAATGTATTATAAATTTTATTATTTTCTTAAAGCTTACCAAATGTCTATCTTTGTCAGGGTTACAGTCATGGATATTTGTGGTACTTTGCTCTAATAGAGTGATGGTGTATTGTATTATGATGAAGGTTGATAGGGTTGTTTGACTCTATGTGAATCTTTTCCTGATTACTGTACGTTTATATGTGGCATTTTAATATTTTATTTCCTTGTTACCTATAGTAATTTCTCAGTTTCTAACAGAACTAACCAAGTTTTGGCTTTTCTTATGTTGTAAAATATTCAGCTCTATAACCTAACCTGCTAGAAACTGATCTATGGCTAATGAGGTAAGTATTGTTAAAATTAGAGACTGTGTTGCTATTTGAAAATAGGCTTGGGAGTGATTTTTACCCCTTTTGTGGAGGAGAGCACATGGACTTTGTTTAAACTCTTTTTCTGGGCTATTTCTCTCATTGTCTCTGGGTATAGTTGATTGTAGTCACTTGATATATGAGTATGAAATATATGGACTGTTGTCATTTCTCCTTCAGGTGACTTTGATATTAAAATTTTTTTAAACACTTCTGTTTTTTTCTCGTGTGGTAGCAAAATTTATTTGAAAAAATATCAAAGTATATGGTTTATATATATTAAATGTGTTTGAACATGAAATTTAAAGCCAGCCAGTTGTGAATTAAAGGTATATCAAGTGCTTATTAAATAATATAAATGTTTTTGGCATAAATGGATTAAGTTGATTGAATTTATAAGTATTGATAGCGGTATTGCTGCACTAAACTCTAATATGCTGTGATAAGGAACATTCTTTTGAATACATCCTAACCTGTCCTGATGTGAGGAAGCCTTTTCTGTAAATGTAAGGGGAAAAAAATTTAAATCATGCCTTTTGGTTATTGAGAGCGGAGACTGGGTTGATCAGTTAAATTCTTGTCAAGGACATTCGTTGGTACTGGATGGAACATAATTAGTTTACTAATTTGTTGAGTTCTGTATAGTTGGTGAAACTCATGGTTCTTGTTTGAGCCTTTCTTTAACTCTGGCTTCCTCTCAGTCTTTTGTGCTTGTGAATCTGTCTAGTTCATTGAGTGACGAGGATAGGCAGAGTTGTATGCCGAGGACCAGATGTGTCTCTTTCCTCACTGCAGTACTCTTGGCTTTTTGTTGACCTCTACATATAAAGGATTTGGCTAAGCTCAGAGGAGAGGAAGTGGGGAACCAACTGATTAGGATTTGTTCTGGGTTCAAAAAAAATTCATAAAGGGAGAGAGGATGTTCATTACTGAGAATTGGGTAGGGGCACTGCCCCAGGTTTTTCAGCTCAGCCTCACTAGGGTAAGAAATGGAGGTCAAGTGTCAGGGCAGATAATCTATCCATTGGAGCTCTTCTTATCTGAGGAAATTTGAACACTGTAACCATAGTTGAATTGCCAGAAAGTGTGTGTTGTTTCATATTAAGCTAGTTAATTGATGAGCTTCTCTTTTAGCTAGATAAAAATATCAATTTTTGAGCTACTCATCGGTACTAAACAGGAACATAATTTTGATCCCTATTTCTTTGGCTTGGGTTTAATTAGAAACAGTTGAAAAAGCTGGCCCCTGTTATTTTCTTTTCGATCCATTCATATAGTATTACTCTTAGAGCACTAACCTAAGATGAATTAGATTGCTTTTCAGTTAATTTGAAACAAATAGGAGCCATCTGGAAGTGTAGTAACATGGCTTTGACTTCTACTCTGAGTGAAATGGGTTGCTATTGAAGGGAATGACATCTGACTTAATGTTTTAACAGTATCTTCTTGGCTGCTGTGTAGAGCATAGTACAAAGAAGAGACCAATTAGGAGGCTGTAGAACATGTGGTTAAATTTTAGATGTACATTGAAAGTAGGACTGATAGATGTTAGGCCTCAGCAACAGAAAGAATAGTAACTATTAGTTGAGAATGGGAAGACTGAAGGAGGAACACATCTTTTTTTTTTTTTTTTTTTAAGAAATAAGATTGGGAATCTACTTTCAGACATGTTAAATGCCTATTAGACATCCAGGGGGAGATATTAGTAGGTAATTGGATATTCTGTTCTGGGATACCAGGTAGAGATGTGAACTGGAGATCCCAACTTGGGAGTCACTCTTCTTTGTATTGATATTTATATTGTTTCTACATTTTGCAATTACAAATAATGCTGCAATGAAGAATCTTGTTCATATGTATTCTTGTATTTCTGGAGGCACATTTTCAAGGGAAATTTCCAGAAGTGGAACCGCTGGGTCAAAAAGCAAATGCATATGTAGTTTTGTTAGATACTGCCAAAGTCCCTTCCAAAAGAGTTGTGCCCAACTTGCATTCTTACTAGTGATATTTAGTAGTGGTCACAGACATTTTAGTGGTGGGAAAAAAACTTATTAGTCATCAAGTATAGGTAATTCAGTTCTTTTATAACAACTTCATTGAGATATAATTCACATACCACACAGTTCACACATTTAAGGTGTACAATTCATATATGAAATGTCCAAAATAGCCAAATTTATAAAGATAGAAAAGTAGATTAGTGGTTATCTAGGCTGAGTTTTGGGTTGGTAGACTGTGGGGAGAAGAGGAGTGACTGCTAATGGATACGGGTTTCTTGGGGGTGTAGTGTGATGACAATGTTCTAAAATTGATAGTGGTGATTTGATGGTTGCATGGCTGTGATTATACTAAAAACAATTGAATTATACGCATCTGAGTACATATGGAATTTAAAGCCATGGGATCAGAGTGAATTTAGATGAAGAAATCAAAGGACTGTGTATGTACTTCAACATTTAGAAGTTAGGGTGATGCACAAGAGATACTTGAGAAGGCATGTCAAGAAATACAGGAGGGGCCTCCCTGGTGGCGCAAGTGGTTGGGAGTCCGCCTGCCGATGCAGGGGATACGGGTTCGTGCCCCGGTCTGGGAGGATCCCATGTGCCGCGGAGCGGCTGGGCCCGTGGGCCATGGCCGCTGAGCCTGCGCGTCCGGAGCCTGCGCGTCCGGAGCCTGTGCTCCGCAACGGGGGAGGCCACAACAGTGAGAGGCCCGCATACCGCAAAAAAAAAAAAAAAAAAGAAATACAGGAGGAAACCAGGCAAGTATGGAATCATGGAAGGTAAATGAAGAGAGTGTTTCAGGAAGAGGGGCTACTAACAGTATTAAATGCTGCTGATGGGTAAGTTAAAATGAGGATTAAGAGTTGACCATTTGATTTAACAACTCCAAAAGAAGCAGTTGTGGTAGAGTGGTGGGGACAAAAGTCTAGTGGGAGGGAGTTTGTGGAAGAGTGGAAGTAAAGAAGTTAGAGACAACAGGAATTAAGGCCCTTTACCCAATAATTTTGCTCTCGTGGGAAAGATAGAAAAGAGGTGTAGCTTTGTGGTGGTGGGGAGAGGTAAGTGGGTCAAAAGCAGCTTTAAGTTTTTTATCTTTTTTTAAGATTGGGAGTTAATAGCATGTTATAGGATCATGGGAATGAGTCAATAGAAAGAAAAAGAACTGATGATACAGGGAGAGGGAGAAGGTGAGAGGAAGATGGATCGGGTTTGGCTAAGCAGGGACAGCTCAGGAGCAGGAGAGAAAATGATGTATGTTAGGTTATCAGTATGATTGATATTTTAGAAATACAGAAGTGAAAATACTGTTATGGTCTTTATTTTGCTACTTTTTCTCTATATGACTTTTATTAAATCTGATAATAAGCCTGTGAATATCATGGTAAAATTGATATTGAAAGGGTGTGGAGGAGCTATGAAATGTTTATGCTTAGAGTTAAGAAAACTGTTGAAATATATTTAATTAAATAATGTTACCCTTCAAAGTAAGTCAGTATCTGTCTGGTGGTTCTTTTAACTATCAGTGGATGGACAAAAGTTTCAAGGTAATATTTGTAAATCAGCAAATCCTAATAATCATTGTCAGTTGTATACAATTAGACCAGTTAGTATTAGCATGTCACTTAAGAGTGACTGACTATGGATGTGGAGTAAGTTTCTTTTTAATTAAGAGTTGGATATAGAATGGAAGGCATCTTTTTTTTTTTTTATTGAAGTACAGTGATTTACAATGTTGTGTTAGTTTCTGGTGTACAGCAGAGTGATTCAGTGATTCAAAGACTATATATATTCTTTTTCGTATTCTTTTCCATTATGGTTTATTACAGGATATTGAATATAGTTCCCTTTGCTATACAATAGGACCTTGTTGTTTATCCATTCTATATATAACAGTTTCTGTCTGCTAGTCCCTGACTCCCAACCCAACCCTCCTCTCCCCCCTCCCCCTGCCCCGCCCTTGGCAACCTCAAGTCTGTTCTCTATGTCTGTGAGTCTGTTTCTGTTTCATTTGTGTCATATTTTGGATTCCACATATACGTGATATCATGGTATTTGTCTTTCTCTTTCTGGCTTACTTCGCTTAGTATGATAATCTCTAGGTCTCTCCATGTAGCTGCAAATGGCATTATTTCATTCTTTTTTATGGCTGAGTAATATTCCATTTTGTGTGTGTGTGTGTACACACACATACACATATACCACAACTTCTTTATCCATTCGTCTGTTGATGGACATTTAGTTTGTGCCCATGTCTTGGCTATTGTGAATAGTGCTGCTATGAACGTAGGGGTGCATGTATCTTTTTGAATTACAGTTTTGTCCAGAAAAATGCCCAGGGGTGGGATTGCTGGATCATATGGCATTTCTGATTTTAGTTTTTTGAGAAGTCTCTATATTGTTAGAATGGAAGGAATCTTAAGCTACATCTAGTCTATCTAATTTTGCAGATTCGATTTTTGTTTAATATCCTGCAGACAGAAGAGTGGAATTGAATAGGATAGACCCAAGACTTATGGAGATTTAGTACATGATAAACCTGGCGTTTCAGAGAGAACAAATGGGATAACCATTTTAAGAAATTGTTAACCATTTGGGAAAAGGTAAAATTCAATTCATACCTCACATCATACAGAAAAATAAACAGCAAATGACCAGAGATCTTATTATTATTATTATTATTTTTGCAGTACACGGGCCTCTCACTGTTGTGGCCTCTCCCGTTGCGGAGCACAGGCTCCGGATGCACAGGCTCAGCGGCCCTGGCTCACGGGCCCAGCTGCTCCGCGGCATGTGGGATCTTCCCGAACCGGGGCATGAACCCGTGTCCCCTGAATCAACAGGCGGACTCTCAACCACTGTGCCACTAGGGAAGCCCAGAGATCTTATTAAGAATGAAACGATATGAATACAAAAAGAAAACATGGGTGGATTCTTCTGTAACCTGGGTGTAAGGAAAGGTTTTTTGTGACTCAAAATCCAGGTGCAACAAAAGGAAAGATTGGTAAATTTGACTTTATAAAAATTTAAAGTAAGACCTTTACATGGCAGAAACCCCACTAATAACAAAGCCAAAAAGATATAAAACTGGGAAAAAATACTTGCATTATATATCACAGATAAAGGGCTAATATCCCTCATGTAAAAGCAAAATAGAAAGAGACCCTAATAGAAAATAGGTAAAAAGACATGGACAGATAGTTCTCACAAAAAGCTATAAAAATTTCCCTTAAACATATGATAAGATAATCACTCTCACTTATAAGAGAAATCCAAGTTAAAACTTGCACTGAGATGCCAGTTTTCACCTGTGAGATTGGCAGAAATTTAAAAGTACAATGTTAGCTGTGAGGAGAGAGGTATTTTCATACTTCGTTGATGGTAATACAGACTGGTATTTTGATGCCACTGTACCCCAGGTTGGCACAGCGTGGCTGAAGTGGCTTCCTTTCAGAGCAGGAGGTCAAAGGAAGAGAAGATGCTGACCACTTCACTGGATCCCTTTTCCTAGTCTTCCCACAAATCCCTGAGGTCAGAACGTGGGAATTCCTGCCCACTTTCCTTTTTGGGCCTCAAAACTCTATGATCACCCCCACCAAGACTGGCTTTTGAGATGCTAAAGGCGGGTTAAAGGACACAAACAATCCTTTCCCAAGATAGTAGTGAGACTACAACATGGGAAATGTTTTGATTGTAGGAAAATGAGTATTCACTAACTTTTTAAAAAAATTTTTATTTATTTATTATCTTTGGCTGCGTTGGGTCTTTGTTGCTGCACATGGGGTTTCTCTCGTTGCTGCGAGTGGGGGCTACTCTTCGTTGTGGTGCATGGGCTTCTCATTGTGGTGGCTTCTCTTGTTGTGGAGCACGAGCTCTAGGTGCGTGGGCTTCATTAGTTGCAGCACGCGGGCTCAGTAGTTGTGGCTCATGGGCTCTAGAGCACAGGCTCAGTAGTTGTGGCGCACGGGCTTAGTTGCTCCGCGGCATGTGGGATCTTCCTGGACCAGGGCTCAAACCCGTGTCCCCTGCATTGGCAGGCGGATTCTTAACCACTGTGCCACCAGGGAAGCCCACTAACTCTGTCTTGTCCCTTTGGTAGCAGGTCATAGTGTCTCTTTCAGTAAATGGATTTATCAGGATAGGCACATGAGAGCAAAGGTCAGGTAATTGGAAAGGCCAAAATTAAACAAAATAATCCTCATTAACTGTCATTGCATAAGTCATGTATTATATATATGTGCAGAGAGACAATTTTTAGGTTGATAATACAGCAAGGAAAGTTAACTAATCTGAACTCAACAGTGCCCTGATTACATGTCATCACGTTTAGAATTATTTTGTTTGTGCTAGCTACTAGACCTGGAATAGAAGGTGATGTGGCAATTGATAATAACATAAGACAAATTAAAAAGTGAGTTATCCTGTTGGGTGAGAATATAAAATGGTACAGGCTGCTTTGGAAATCATCGTGGCCATTCCTCAAAATGTTTATCCTAGAGTTACCATATGACCCAGTGGTTCTGCTCCCAAGAGAGTTGAAAACATGTCCACTCAAAAACTTGTACATGAGTGTTTATAGCAGCATTGTTCCCAGCAGTCAAAAAGTAAAAGACAAGCCAAATGTCTGTTGACTGATGAATGTATAACGTATTGTATACCCATACAGTGGAGAATTAATTGGCCATAAAAAAGAAGTAAAGTAATGATACATGCTACAACATGGCTGAACCTGGAAAACATGATAAATGGGAGAAGCCAGTTGCAGAAGGTCACATATTGTATGATTCCATTTTTATGAAATGTCTAGAATAGGTTAAATATAAAGGTAGAAAGTAGATTAGTAGTTACCTAGGCCATGAGGGTTGCAGGGAGTAGTTTGAGGGAGGAAGAGGAGGGACTGCTAATGGACATGGGTTTCTTGGGGGTGTTGTGTGACGAAAATGTTTTAAAATTGAAAGTGGTGATTTGATGGTTGCACAACTATGAATATACTGAAAACTATTGAATTGTATACTTTAAATATGTGAATTGTGAAGTATGTGAATTATATCTCAATGAAGTTGTTATAAAAGAAGTGAATTACCTATACTTAGTAACTAATACGTTTGTTCCCTGTCACTAAAATGTGTGTGACCCATTCCTATATACATTGCTGGTGAGAATGCAAGTTGGCACAACTCTTTTGGAAGGGACTTCGGCAGTATCTAACAAAACTACATATGCATTTGCTTTTTGACCCAGCAATTCCACTTCTGGAAGCTGAGTCTGAAGATTTGCCTCCAGCAGTACAAGAGTACACGGGGACAAGATTATTCATTGCAGCATTACTTCTAATTGTAAAATAATGGAAACAACCTAAATGTCAATACAGAGGAGAATGATTAAATAAAAACTATGGTACATCCACAAAATGCTTGTTTAGAAAAGAATGAGGAAACCTCTATGAATTGATGTGGAGTGATTTTTAGGATTATATGATTAAGTATAATACCACAAGCAAAGTACAAATGAGCATCTTTACTATGCTAACTTCTGTAAGAAAGAAGGTAGCATAATAAATTACACATATATCTGCAGATGAAATACAGGAAGGATAACCTAGAAACCACAGACACAGTGAATAGGAACAGGGTGGAAAGAATGAGGGGTGGGCGTGGGATTAAAGAAATGGAGGAGGTTGTGACAGTACTGAGTATGCTTGTTTGTATGGTTCTGACTTCTGGAACTATGTCATTGTTTCACATGTTTTTTTTTTAAAACTATAAAGTTAGAGGAAAAAATGAAACCCAAAGTGGACTAAAACAGAAACAAATGAACTCAGCTGATTTCAAATGAATTACATAGTTACAGTGTGGGTTGGGATGGGGGCACACCAGTACATTTTGAACACAGTATTTGGACTGTATGGCCTTAAGGCCGAAGACAAAAAGACGTCTTTAAAAAATACCCAGTTTAGGGCCTCCCTGGTGGCGCAGTGGTTAAGAGTCCGCCTGCCGATGCAGGGGATACGGGTTCGTGCCCCGGTCTGGGAGGATCCCATATGCCGCGGAGCGGCTGGGCCCGTGAGCCATGGCCGCTGAGCCTGCGCGTCCGGAGCCTGCGCATCCGGAGCCTGTGCTCCGCAACCGGAGAGGCCACAACAGTGAGAGGCCCACATACCGCAAAAAAAAAGAAAAAAAAAAAAATACCCAGTTTATAGGCTTTCCTTTTTTGTGCAGAGCTACTATGGGTTAGCAAATCCAAAACTACTTCCTGTGTATACCAGGATTGAGCAAATGGTAAAAAAATATTTTATGGGTAATGGGAGCCAGATTTCTTATTGTTGGAGGAGAGAGTTTTAAATATGCAAAAGGAGAAGGCTAGAAGGAAGAAATCTTGTGGTGTTCAGTTGGAATTTGAAGTAGAGATAAACTGATCTTTCTTCCTTCTGTGTGTCCATCCATCTGTCCATCCATCCATCAGTCTATCCGTCTATAGAAATAATTATAGATGAGACAGGGGTGTGTGTGTGTTTGTGTGAGTGAATGTATGTGTATGAATAAATGTGTATATGTATATATGTTAATTTATTTCATACTCTTCTATATCAACCCCTTGCATGGATTTGCTTCCTAGATAATTTTTAGTCAGTAATTTTATCATTGATTAAACTTGCTAGGTAGGATATTACAAAAAAATTCATTTAGACACTCTTTGTTTTTGTTGTTCGGCCATTTACAGAATGAATTTGTTAAATACATTTGCTAAAACATTAGACTTCTAGCTGTTTAATTTAATTTTGTAAATGTCCCCCCAAATTTTCCTTTAAGAAAAACATTTGTGTTATTGATAAAATGTTAGTAAAGAACCTCCTGTAATAAACATTTCTAGCATGTGCAAGTGGAAAGCAACATGTCTCTAGCAATCTTTAGTGATTAATAGATTAAATTCATTTTTACATTTGGATTTATGTACTACCATCTAACTCATGGCATGATCTAATAATAATCAAGATATGGTAATAGTAAAATATTAGTAATCAAGATGCTTTTATCTATAGTTGACAAAGTGTAGTCTAAAGAAGAATTAAAGCTGTATTGGAGTCATTGGATTTGCTACTGAACACTACATTTAAAGTATATAATTATCGTGTGTATAATTATAATCATAGTCTTATAATTTGTATATAATCATACTCCTATACTTTGAGGAAGAAAATATGTGTGAATTGTAGGTATTTTAATGATTTTTAATAAATTAAGTAATAATTGAATTTTCTTTTGGTGGTTTCAAATTATTAGAATCTCATCCTAAAAAAATTGAATTACATAATAAAGCCTGCCTTGCTCTATAACCTGTTGAATATGTTAAAAAATAAAATATTCTAGTAACCCCAAACTAATTTTTTGTTTATTACTATTTAATTTGAGGCAGTTCTAAGCACTTATAGCAGAGAGTTGACACATAGCCAATTACAAGTAACAATTTTAATAAAAGTTTAGAATTAAGTTTTTAAAAAAGAGCTATCTTTGCATCTAAATTGAGGCCTCTACACATTGTTTCTCACTAAAAGTAGTCAGAGATACTTGGAAAAACTGGCTGGTTTTGTATTTGATGCAGGAAATGTACAAAATAAGCCTGGAACATCTTGTTATACCAGGTAATAAGTAATAAGGAAGCTTCAAAGACTAATGGAATCTTGTCAGAAAGACTCAGGGTCCAACTTGAAGAGCTTCCCATAGGCTGAAAATTGGACAGTTTGAGCTTTAATAATATCTATAGCGGATTGAGACACTTCATATATGTTTAAATACAGGAGTTCATAATGACTCTAAAAAATGACTGGTCATATTGGTGGAGGATGCTATTGAACCAGTCATTATTTTAAAAGTGGGAAATGAAAGGAAAGAATTGCTTATCCTATCTTTCCTGTAAGAACTGTACCATTGGGCAACCAAGTAGATGATGAGGGGGAAATTTATTTATTTTTTTTTTAATTATCTTTTTTTTTTTGCGTTACGCAGGCCTCTCACTGTTGTGGCCTCTCCCGTTGTGGAGCACAGGCTCTGGACGTGCAGGCTCAGCGGCCACGGCTCACGGGCCTAGCCACTCTGCGGCACATGGGATCTTCCCGGACTGGGGCACGAACCCATGTCCCCTGCATCGGCAGGCGGACTCTCCACCACTGTGCCACCAGGGAAGCCCGGGAAATTTATTTTTATAGAACTCTTCTAGCTAACAAATGGGAAAGGAATTATAAAATTAGAATATCACCATTTTGTAAGCCCTAATAAGTTAATGAATGTAAGCATTGAACATCGTGGAAATTAACACTACTAGAGAAAAACAGCCAGAACATTTGCCTCTTGATGTAAGAGAAAATACTACCCATGAAAAAATCTTGCCCCTGCCAGAAAAAAGAATTGAACCTCAATCTGATCAAGCATCTAAATTCAACTACTAACTTATGGAAAATACAGAAGAAGAAAATGTTAAATACTAACAGCAAACCCTTGCTGGATATAATCAGAAAAACCCAGACTGTAGGAAACTACAGAGCAACCAAAAATTTCTTCCCTCTCCTCCCAAGGTCTCAAAGAACAAACAGGAGGGGACACATTTAAAAGTTAAAATTAATCAAAGTTAAATAAAATTAGAAATTCAGATCCTCAGCTCAAGTGCTCAACAGCCATATGTGGTTAGTGGCTACTATATCAGACACTGCAGTTATGGAACATTTCCATCTTTGCAGAAAGTTCTGTTGGATAGGTATATTAATTTCCTTGGGCTTCCGTAATAAATTACCCACAAACTGGGTAGCTAAAGTTGCAGAAATTTATTCCCTGACAGTTCTGGAGGCCAGAAGTTCAAAATTAAGGTGTTGGCAGGGCTATACTCCTTCTGAAGGCTGTAGAGGTTTATCCTTCCTTGCCTCTTCCAGCTTCTGATGATGGCACCCTGATGTTTTTGGTTTGTGACAGCATATTTATCCTTTCTCATATAAGGACACCAGTCATTGGATTTAGAGCCTACTCTAAATCTAGGATGATCTTATCTTGAGATCCTTAACTTAATTACTTGTTCAAAGACCCTATTTCCAAATAAGGTCACATTTGCAGGTACTAGGTGTATTGATTTGGACATAGTCTTTTTGAGAGACACAATTTTAACCTACTACAACAGTGCAACTAAACGTTAAAAGGGACTAAGAGACATGTGAAACAATTGCAGTGTCTGGACGCTTTGGATCCTGATGCAAACAAACATTATAAAGTTAAAAATTATGAAATGAATTCCCTGGGGGTCCAGTGAATAGGATGCCAAGCTTCCACTGCAGGGGACACAGGGTTCCATCCCTGGTCGGGGAACTAAGATCCTGCATGCCGCATGGCGCAGCCAAAAGGAAAAAAAATAAAATAAAATATGCCACTTAGAAAAAAAACATAAAAATTATGAAATGATCACACATTAGGATAATGGATATCTGTACTAAAGAATTTTTGTTAACTCTTTTATGGGTAATAATGGTATTGCAATTATTTTTAAAGAAAACTTTTGTTTAGAAATACAGCAATATTTACAGTTGAGATGAAATGATATATTGGAGATTTTTAAAAATAATGCAGGAATGAGGAAATGGGTAATGTATAGATAAGGGGCTGCAAGCTACAGACCATTTAGCTTACAGCCTGTTTTTGTAAATAACGTTTTATTGGAACACAGCCATACCCATTCATGTACATATGGCCTATGGCTACTTTTTTGATATAAAGGTAGAATTCAGTAATTCAAACAGAGACCAATGGGCTTCAAAAAACCTGAAACATTTACTGTGTGGCATTTTACTGAAAAAATTTGTTGACCCCTGCCTGGTATAGATGAAACATGGTAGACAAGGAATTGATAATAGTTAAAGCTGTCTCCTTTTTATATATGTATTAAATTTCCCATAATATGTTAAATTTTCTGAAAAATAATTGACTGTTTCTCTGATGAGAGTAAGAAAGAACTAAGCCTAAAAAGAGAAACAAAGGAAAATATGTAAATATTTTATTCTATCAATATAAAAATTCTATTTGTAATATTTTATCTCTTCGAGGTATGAAATGAATATGGTAAGAAATTAACATTTGTTAAATCTGGGTGTTGGAAACATGAGTCTTACATTATTTTGTACTTATCTGTATGCTAAAATATTTTTAATTAAAAAAGCCAAACTCTGTTATGTTATAAATTTAAGTTAAAGTGTATAAGGGCAAACTACACATTTGGGAAAGTATTTGCAATGTATAACAACAGTTTGAGAGCCTTAATACATACACATCCTTTATAAATTTCCAAGAAAAAAAATCTCCCTGTTAGAAAAGGACACATACAGTATTTGCCAAAGAAAGGCAATTGGCCGAGGTGCGTGTGGGGAAAAATGTTTTAAAAAAAAGAGAGAGAGGGCTTCCGTGGTGGCGCAGTGGTTGAGAGTCCGCCTGCCGATGCAGGGGACACGCGTTCGTGCCCCGGAACGGGAAGATCCCACATGCCGCGGAGCAGATAGGCCCATGAGCCATGGCCGCTAGTCCTGCGCGTCCGGAGCCTGTGCTCCGCAACGGGAGAGGCCGCAACAGTGAGAGGCCCCCGTACCGCAAAAAAAAAAAAAAAAGAGAGGGAGAGAGAGAGACCATAAGCAGAAAAGTTAATTTAAAAAATTAGACACTCTTAAGATTAAGAAAATTATATATATATATAAAACCACATCACTACATATGTATAGAGAGGGAGAGAGGGAGAGAGAGGAACGGAGGGAGGGCAACTATATGTATATATAGGGAGAATGTAAAATTTGTAGTTTTGTTGTTTTTTGTGTGTATTTTGGCCAATCAGGTTGTTTTGAAAGTAATATTTTAGAGTAAGTTGAAGTTTCTAAAGCTCAACAAGTGGAAAAAGAGTAATCTGTTTTTGGTAATAGAGTTTATTTGTTAACTGTTAGAAATTTCCGTTTGTAGAATATGTTTAACATCTTATGTATACTGATTGTTGAGATACTTCTCTAGAGGTTCTTAAACTTTAGCACATATCAGAGTCACCTAGAGGGCTTGTTAAAACATGGACAAGCCCTAGAGGGCTTGTTAAAACATGTTAAAACATAGACAATCAAAACCTCATCCCCAGAGTTTTTGATTCAGTGGGTTTGGGATGGGGCACAGGATTTGCATTTCTGACAAGTTCCCCTGTGATCTGATGCTGCTGCTTTTGAGGGACCACACTTTGGTAACTGCTGCTCTACAATGAAGAGAAAAGAGAAAGAAAGGAAAAAAAGGTATTTGTATTACAGCAACTAAAGCTCTGTTTTTGATGCACAAGGTTTATGATCAGTTGAATATACAGTATATGAAAAAGCATTCCTTTTTTTTTATGACATATAAAAAGTATTGAATTTTAATTACAACAATTGCATACCACTTATTCAAATAATGATTTTTTATATATATATATATTTTTTATTTTTTAATTTTTTGCCTTATAACAAATTTAATCAGTTATACATATACATATGTTTCCATATCCCCTCCCTTTTGCGTCTCCCTCCCACCCTCCCTATCCCACCCCTCCAGGCGGTCACAAAGCACCGAGCTGATTTCCCTGTGCTATGCGGCTGCTTCCCACTAGCTATCTACCTTACGTTTGGTAGTGTATATATGTCCATGCCGCTCTTTCACTTTGTCACAGCTTACCCTTCCCCCTCCCCATATCCTCAAGTCCATTCTCTAGTAGGTCTGTGTCTTTATTCCTGTCTTACCCCTATGTTCTTCATGACATGTTTTTTTCTTAAATTCCATATATATGTGTTAGCATACAGTATTTGTCTTTCTCTTTCTGACTTACTTCACTCTGTATGACAGACTCTAGGTCTATCCGCCTCATTACAAATAGCTCAATTTCATTTCTTTTTATGGCTGAGTAATATTCCATTGTATATATGTGCCACATCTTCTTTATCCATTCATCCGATGATGGACACTTAGGTTGTTTCCATCTGCAGGCTATTGTAAATAGGGCTGCTATGAACATTTTGGTACATGTCTCTTTTTGAATTATGGTTTTCTCAGGGTATATGCCCAGTAGTGGGATTGCTGGGTCATATGGTAGTTCTATTTGTAGTTTTTTAAGGAACCTCCATACCGTTCTCCATAGTGGCTGTACCAATTCACATTCCCACCAGCAGTGCAAGAGTGTTCCCTTTTTTCCACACCCTCTCCAGCATTTATTGTTTCTAGATTTTTTGATGATGGCCATTCTGACTGGTGTGAGATGATATCTCATTGTAGTTTTGATTTGCATTTCTCTAATGAGTAAAGATGTTGAGCATCCTTTCATGTGTTTGTTGGCAGTCTGTATATCTTCTGTGGAGAAATGTCTATTTAGGTCTTCTGCCCATTTTTGGATCGGGTTGTTTGTTTTTTTGCTATTGAGCTGCATGAGCTGCTTATAAATTTTGGAGATTAATCCTTTGTCAGTTGCTTCATTTGCAAATATTTTCTCCCATTCTGAGGGTTTTCTTTTGGTCTTGTTTATGGTTTCCTTTGCTGTGCAAAAGCTTTTAAGTTTCATTAGGTCCCATGTGTTTATTTTTGTCTTTATTTCCATTTCTCTAGGAGGTGGGTCAAAAAGGATCTTGCTGTGATTTATGTCATAGAGTGTTCTGCCTATGTTTTCCTCTAAGAGTTTGATAGTGTCTGGCCTTACATTTAGGTCTTTAATCCATTTTGAGCTTATTTTTGTGTATGGTGTTAGGGAGTGATCTAATCTCATACTTTTACATGTCCCTATCCAGTTTTCCCAGCACCACTTATTGAAGAGACTGTCCTTTCTCCACTGTACATTCCTGCCTCCTTTATCAAAGATAAGGTGACCATATGTCTGTGGGTTTAACTCTGGGCTTTCTATCCTGTTCCATTGATCTATCTTTCTGTTTTTGTGCCAGTACCATACTGTCTTGATTACTGTAGCTTTGTAGTATAGTCTGAAGTCAGGGAGCCTGATTCCTCCAGCTCCATTTTTCGTTCTCAAGATTGCTTTGGCTATTCGGGGTCTTTTGTGTTTCCATACAAACTGTGAAATTTTTTGTTCTAGTTCTGTGAAAAATGCCAGTGGTAGTTTGATAGGGATTGCATTGAATCTGTAGATTGCTTTGGGTAGTAGAGTCATTTTCACAATGTTGATTCTTCCAATCCAAGAACATGGTACATCTCTCCATCTATTTGTATCATCTTTAATTTCTTTCATCAGTGTCTTATAATTTTCTGCATACAGGTCTTTTGTCTCCTTAGGTAGGTTTATTCCTAGATATTTTATTCTTTTTGTTGCAATGGTAAATGGGAGTGTTTCCTTGATTTCACTTTCAGATTTTTCATCATTAGTATATAGGAATGCCAGAGATTTCTGTGCATTAATTTTGTATCCTGCAACTTTACCAAATTCATTGATTAACTCTAGTAGTTTTCTGGTAGCATCTTTAGGATTCTCTATGTATAGTATCATGTCATCTGCAAACAGTGACAGCTTTACTTCTTCTTTTCCAATTTGGATTCCTTTTATTTCCTTATCTTCTCTGATTGCTGTGGCTAAAACTTCCAAAACTAGGTTGAATAAGAGTGGTGAGAGTGGGCAACCTTGTCTTGTTCCTGATCTTAGTGGAAATGGTTTCAGTTTTTCACCATTGAGGACGATGCTGGCTGTGGGTTTGTCATATATGGCCTTTATTATGTTGAGGAAAGTTCCCTCTATGCCTACTTTCTGCAGCGTTTTTATCATAAATGGGTGTTGAATTTTGTCGAAAGCTTTCTCTGCATCTATTGAGATGATCATATGGTTTTTCTCCTTCAATTTGTTAATATGGTGTATCACGTTGATTGATTTGCGTATATTGAAGAATTCTTGCATTCCTGGAATAAACCCCACTTGATCATGGTGTATGATCCTTTTAATGTGCTGTTGGATTCTGTTTGCTAGTATTTTGTTGAGGATTTTTGCATCTATGTTCATCAGTGATATTGGCCTGTAGTTTTCTTTCTTTGTGACATCCTTGTCTGGTTTTGGTATCAAGGTGATGGTGGCCTCGTAGAATGAGTTTGGGAGTGTTCCTCCCTCTGCTATATTTTGGAAGAGTTTGAGAAGGATAGGTGTTAGCTCTTCTCTAAATGCTTGATAGAATTCGCCTGTGAAGCCATCTGGTCCTGGGCTTTTGTTTGTTGGAAGATTTTTTATCACAGTTTCAATTTCAGTGCTTGTGATTGGTCTGTTCATATTTTCTATTTCTTCCTGATTCAGTCTTGGCAGGTTGTGCATTTCTAAGAATTTGTCCATTTCTTCCAGGTTGTCCATTTTATTGGCATAGAGTTGCTTATAGTAATCTCTCATGATCTTTTGTATTTCTGCAGTGTCAGTTGTTACTTCTCCTTTTTCATTTCTAATTCTATTGATTTGAATCTTCTCCCTTTTTTTCTTGATGAGTCTGGCTAATGGTTTATCAATTTTGTTTATCTTCTCAAAGAACCAGCTTTTAGTTTTATTGATCTTTGCTATCGTTTCCTTCATTTCTTTTTCATTTATTTCTGATCTGATTTTTATGATTTCTTTCCTTCTGCTAACTTTGGGATGTTTTTGTTCTTATTTCTCTAATTGCTTTAGGTGCAAGGTTAGGTTGTTTATTCGAGATGTTTCCTGTTTCTTAAGGTGGGATTGTATTGCTATAAACTTCCCTCTTAGAACTAAAGCATTCCTTTTTTATTTAGAGAATCATTTGGAGCCTTAAGCCTGGAGATTGTAAACTTGTACAGCTTTGGTATGTAGGTGATGATTTCATTTGTTTAGGCCTAGCTTCTTTGAACCAAACTGAGCTTTTTTTTTTGAATTGTTTGAAGTATAGTTGATTTACCATGCTGTGTTAATTTCTACTGTACAGCAAAGTGGTTCACTTATACACATATATATGTATATACATTCTTTTTTAAAATATTCTTTTCCATTATGGTTTATCATAGGATATGGAATATAGTTCTCTTTGCTCTATAGTAGGACCTTGTTGTTTATCCATTCTATATATAAAAGCTTACAGCTGCTAACCTCAACCTGCCACTCCATCCCTCCCGCAACGCCCTCCCCCTTCGCAACCACAAGTCTGAAAAACTGACCTTTTTGTAGTTTATCGAGTTGCAGTGTTATTTAGGTGGATGAGAATGACTTCAAAGTGGAAATAGTGAAAAGAACAAGTGAGGTAAAGAAAAAGTATGATTCTACTAATATAAAATAAAACAGGCAAAAAACCCCACATTTTTAGGGAAACATATTTGGTAAAATTATTTTAAAAAGCAAGGGGATGATAAAGCTAAATTCAATATTGTTGTTACCTCCCAAAGGAGAGTATTTATTGTCCATTATTTGTATTTATGCCTTACTTATATGATGTAAATATTCTCTCTCTCTCTTTTTTTTGTTTTACTATTCAGTAAGAATAAATCCTAAAGGAAAATGCTCTATTTCCTTCATAGAAAAAAAAATCTTAAGAAGACTAAGGCTCCCTTAGGCTCTTAGTTTGGGCCTGCCAAACGCCCTAGGCCAGCACTGTATGTTAGAATTTCTGCAGTGATGAAAGCTTTTAAAATCTTTGTCAGATGTGTCTAATAAGCACTTGAAATGTGGCTAGTGCAACTGAGGAAGTGATTTAAAATTTAATTATTTAAAATTTATATTTAAATAGGCACACTTGATTGGTGTCTACCATATTATTGGAACTCTAGGCAGTTTAGAACATGGTTTAGCCCTTGAGTTAATAATCTATTAATAATTCTCCTACAGAATATGCAGTGTTTGGTTTGCTGACATTTTGCTTAGGTTACTGATTTTTGTCTGTTACCTTGTGTGCTTTGACTCCTACTTCTGCTTCTTGTGTTCAGTGGTAGCAGTTTGATTTACTTGTCTTCTGCCTTAAATTCCTAAAATTGAGTCTTCAGGATCAGAAGCTACTGGACTAAAGTTTATTGAAAACACAGTCGTATTTTAGTTATAATGTTCTTTGAAATTTTTATAGAATAATTTTTTTAATGTCAGAATTTTATTACATGACTTTCTGTTGATTCTATTTAAAACATCAATGCCATTGACTTTTCTGAGCCCTAAACAAAATTCTTTTTATTTTATAATTGGAGTCATTCAGTAAATATTACTTGCTTGTTGTGAACCATGCATTCTTGAGAATTGGGGAATGATTGAAGACATAGACTCTGACTTATGAGGTGAGCATATTTGGAAGTATTTTTAGAAAGCAGAATGTGCTTGAGAGAAACACATTAATAGTCATATACTAGCTGGAGGAATGAGGGTATGACTGGGAAGAGAACAAACAAAAATGTTTATATATTTTTATTTTGTTATTTTGTCACTTGATGGTAATGGAGGTTGTACATCAAAGTTCTTCACAGTGTTCCTATTACTATATAAATGTTGTGATTTCTTTTTTTATTTGCAAAATATATATTTCAAAAAGGACTTGTACCTGTAATGTACAAATAACTTGTAACCCCAAAAAATGACAACCCAGTTTTAAAAAAAATAAGCCAGAGCTATCTAAAAATACACTCCATCAGAGAAGACATATGAATGGCCAACAACACTTGTAAACATGTTCAGTGTCATTAACATTGTAATCAGAAAAATGCGAATTAGAACCACAGTGAGACACACTGCACACCAATTAGAATGGCTAAATTAAAACAACAACACGAAATCATAATACCAAGTATTGCTGAGTCTGTGGAGCATCTGAATTCTCATTTCATTTCAAATAGAAATAAAAAATAATCCAGGCACCTAGGAAAACAGCTTGGCACTTTCTTATAAATTCAACATACACTTACCATATAACCCAACATTCCCACTCCCTGGAATTTATCCAAGAGAATAAATTGGATAAATTTATCCAATGAAACGTGTGTATACATTTTTTTTTGAGAATCATCATAGACGCTTTATTCATAATAATACCAAATGGGAAACACCCGAAATATTTATCAACTGGTGAATAAATTAAAACAATTATACCACAAGATAGATAACTCACATCTATATAAAGGAAAAGTACTTAGCAACAAAAAGGAACAAAATATTGATAAATGTGTACATGGTTGAATCTCAGAAGCATCAAGCCATTTGAAGTAAGGCACTACATATTATGAGTCCATCTGTATGAAACTTTTCTATCCTAATGATTCTCATATCCTTTCTGCTACCTAGGTGATGGTTATTGGTTTTACCTATTCAATATTAATGCACTTTATTCCTTATGTTACAGCTTTGTTCTTCATCCTAGGTTGGTAGCTTATTATAGTAATAGGTATTTTCCAAATGTCTGAAACCTGTCATGCAGTGCCCAGAAGTTAGTCTGTTTTCTCTGTCCTTTAGGGGCCAGTAGAGTCTCTTGATTCAGGTTCCCCAGGTGGATGTTTGCTTTTTGCTCTTCTTCCTTTTACAGACCAGCTTCCTTTTCTTATTTATCACTTTGCCCAAATTCACAAGATCTCCATCTTAAGCACTGTCTTTATGTCTGCCTCTTGGGTCCAATTTATAAGAGAACATTTGATTGTTAATAAGCCAGTGGATTGACTAGTCTCAGATTGGACACCCCTGTCTCATCCAGTTAGTTGGGGTTAGGCACGTGATTGTTAACTGGTATGGCTGCCTAGGCTGCCCATTTAATTGAGTGGGGTTTGTGATATGTATATTATTATTATTATTAAAGCTAATTTTTAATATTTTATTTTATTTTATTTTTTGGCTGTGTTGGGTCCTCGTTGCTGGATGTGGGCTTTCTCTAGTTGCAGCGAGAGGGGGGCTACTCTTCGTTGCAGTGTGTGCGGGCTTCTCATTGTGGTGGCTTCTCTTATTGCAGAGCATGGGCTCTAGGTGTGCGGGCTTCAGTAGTTGCGGCCCACAGGCTCAGTAGTTGTGGCTCGCGGGCTCTAGAGTGCAGGCTCAGTAGTTGTGGTGCATGGGCATAGTTGTTCCACGCCATGTGGGATTTTCCTGGACCAGGGCTCGAACCCGTGTTCCCTGCATTGGCAGGCAGATTCTTAGCCACTGAGCCACCAGGGAAGTCTGTGTGATATGTATATTATAAACATAATTAAATGAATTCTCCATGTATTAGGTTTTTTTGATTACTTTTATGCATGTTCATTAACAGATACTTTTTGAGCACTTATAAAAATATACAGTGACAGGTGATGGTGCTACAAAGACGGCTAGAGGCAGGTATAATCCCTGCCCCCAAGGAGTTAATAGTCTTAGTGGGAGTGACATATAAACAATAAAAATAATGTAATACAGTGATAATAAGCAGGTAACTAATACAAGTAGACTACTTAATAGTCATACCAAATAAGGACTCAGAGTTGGATTTCTATCCCTGAGACAAACAACGTGGCCTTGAGTAAGTTTCCTAAAATATCAAAGTACCAGTCTTTAAAAAGAGAGTGATGCACAGCTTCATTGTGTCACCCCAGATAATGTACATGAAAGTATCCTGTAAAGTGTGAAGTGTGACAAAAATGTTACCATTGTTTTATTGGACTATTTCATTACCTTCAATTTTAGTGTAATCTAGTAATTTGGAAAGACTTAGTAAACTTCGTGATTTTTGAAAGACTGATTTTTCCTACTGCTCTAGCCTTGGAGGGTATATCATCTTTTTGAGACTTGATTTTTGCTTTCTTTTTCATGTGGACATGAATTTTGTTGTGATTTATAGTGTATTGCCCTTTTTTATATTACTTACTTTTCTCTTAATTCTTCTAATAGGTTCTCTGCCATTTTATCAGGTTCTTTCCTTGTGCATTGTTTTGCCTGCCTGTATTTTTACTTTTCTCTTTGAATTTAACATTTGAACTGTAATACAAATGTTTGAAGCTATACTTTTATACATAAGCATTCTTTCTCTATATATTATTTCTACTAAGTTGCTTTATTTTTTAACTAAAATCGATATTGTTGGTATTGTTTTGTATTAACTCAGGTTTATATTGATATGTCATTATTAATTGATTAGTCAGGAGTAAAGGCAACTTTTAACATCTTTATTGGAGTATAATTGCTTTACAATGGTGTGTTAGTTTCTGCTTTACAACAAAGTGAATCAGCTATACATATACATATATCCCCATATCTCCTCCCTCTTGCATCTCCCTCTCACCCTCCCTATCCCACCCCTCTAGGTAGTCACAAAGCACTGAGCTGATCTCCCTGTGCTATGCGGCTGCTTCTCACTAGCTATCTATTTTACATTTGGTAGTGTATATATGTCCGTGCCACTCTCTCACTTTGTCCCAGCTTACCCTTCCCCGTCCCCGTTTCCTGAAGTCTATTCTCTACGTCTGCGTCTTTATTCTGTCCTGCCCTGCCCCTAGGTTCTTCAGAACCATTTAAAAATTTTTTTGGATTCCACATATATGTGTTAGAATACAGTGTTTGTTTTTCTCTTTCTGACTTACTTCACTCTGTGTGACAGACTCTAGGTCCATCCACCTCACTACAAATAACTCAGTTTTGTTTCTTTTTTATGGCTGAGTAATATAACTATAGGTTTTATTGTTTAGAAGCCAGATATTTTATGCTTTCAAGTTACGTTGCTTTCTGTAGTTAATTCTGTTGGGAAATCTGAAAATGAATATTTTGTTTTTCATTTGAGGCAGATACATGCCACTGATCGTAAGTCATGTACTACTGAATAGTCACTCACATTTGGATGGTTACCATATTGGATGAGTGGGTATCCCACTTAATTTTTTTTTTTTTTTTCTGTACGCGGGCCTCTCACTGTTGTGGCCTCTCCCGCTGCGGAGCACAGGCTCCGAACGCGCAGGCTCAGCGGCCATGGCTCACGGGCCCAGCCGCTCCGTGGCATGTGGGATCTTCCCGGACCGGGGCACAAAACCGTGTCCCCTGCATCAGCAGGCGGACTCTCAACCACTGCGCCACCAGGGAAGCCCCCACTTAATTTTTCTATTGGCACTTTACATTAACAGCTATCAGTAAAATTAGCTCTTCAAAAAGGTGGCTGATAAATATATATTATTTATTTACTATATGTATCTTGTGTTACGAATGATACAGTGTAGTTATGGAGTCTAGATTTCAAATAGTGGCATTCGTAATGATTTGGAAGAAAGCATCTATATTAATTTTTCTTTACAAATTATATTTTCAGTGTTGCAAAAGTAATATATACATACACACATACAGAAAGTTAAAAAATATGAAGCAAAAATAAGAAAATAAAAACACCATATTCCCATCACCTAGAGATGACATAGTTAATACTTTAGTGTTCTTCTAGATGTTTTTCTATGTATATGTATGTACACTTGTATTTCTTTACTACTATTATATCATTGTACATGTTATTTTAGTATATGCTTTTTTAAGTTAACAATTTCTGCTTTTCCATATCAACACATTTTCATCTTATCTAATCCATGCTCACATTCTTTCAGGTTTTTGAAAAAATATTATTTGCAGTTGATATGCCCCAACCAGGTCCAATCCAGGCGAACTCATATTTGATAATTACTACCCCTAAGTCTTTTAAATCTAGCCCAGCATCCCCCCACCTCCCCCCACACACACCTTTTTCCTGGCACTGACTTTTTGATTAGACATTGCCTTTTGTTGTGCATGTCTGTTTTGTTGGGGGGTGGGGGCAAGGCAGCGTGTTTGGTTGTTTCCTGTTGGTGTTGTTTAGCTTGTTCCTCTATGTATTTTATCTTTTTTTCCTCAGCTCTCTATATCTTTTTGTTGTTGTTGTTATTCAGAAGATATTGTGCCATTTATTGTAGACTTTTGGGCTAATAAGTGCCTTCAGCTTGCTTTCTGAAAGCTAAGGCAGTAAGAGAGTATCAAAAATAGAATGTGAATTTTGTAATCAAGTTTCAAGAAAAAAGGGAGTAGAATTTGGAATTTCATAATGATACCCAAAATACTTTAAAAGTCTGTATATCACATGATTAACTATTTTGAAGGTAAACTTTAACATCCGCTATTTGTAACTTAGGCTTCCAAACCTTTATTTCTTCTGCCCCACCTTAAGGATGAGTTCCTTCTAGGTCATCATTTTCAGCATGTCTAACAGCCCAATGTTTTCAGTTACACTGTGTTTAAATTACACAGGGTACTTAGATTTGGTGGGAACCTCACAGAATCTCAGTTCTGCTATTTTTTAAAAGTTGCTCCCCCCCCCCATTATTTCCATATATGCTCATTAAACAAATTTTTGAAAATATGGCCAGAAAGAGAAAAAGAATTGTCCATAGTTGACACCAAATCTCTATCTACATTTTTATAAATTTTAAAATTCAAGTACACACATATTAAAAAGCATACAGATTGTCAGTATTCAGCTTGATGAAATTTAGGAAAGTGAATACACCCATATAACTACCATACAGATCAAGAAATATAACATTACTGCATTCTAGAACCTGTTGCCTACCACTTCCTAGCCATTATCCCCTCTGGAAGGTAACCACTATTCTGACCCCTTTCGTTTAGATGAGTTTTCCCTGTTGGTGAACTTTATATAAATCGAATCATATAGTATGTGCTCTTTTATGTGGTGCTTGACTTGTTCACCATTCTATGAGATTCATGCATGTTGTTCATGTAGTTCATTCTTTTTCATCGCATCAGCTCTCTATATCTTGTATTTTAAGTTAGTGTGTAGTTTTAAATTTAGCTAAAATATAAACCCCCCTTCTCAATTAATCTTTCAAGCAGATCAGTATGGTAGCTATAAATACTGAATGATTTTGGTCCTCATCCTCCTTTTTCTTCAAAGACTAAAAAAGAAAGATGAGTTTTCATGAATTATCTATGTACACATTTCTTAATTTAAGATAAATTATTAAAAAGGAAATCTAGCTTCATTTATGTCCATAAATATTATCTCTAGCCTATATTAATCTGCTTGAGAATAAATTCAAGTTATCTCTAGGGTTTTCTTTAAAAATATGTGACAAAACATTTAAATTAATATTTTCTTTAAAAAAGAAAATGATGTGAAGTAGGTGCAATGCTGAACCAGTTGCATACCTTACCTTGTATTAATATGACCATTATTGAAAATTAGAAAGTTTTAATTATAAGGTCAATTCTTGAAATTTACATCACCATATGTTTCAGTTTTGGGAAATGCATATTGCATAGTACAGAACGTTTTAATGATTATTTAAGAAAATGGATTCCTGAGAGATTTGACACTTTGGTACATTATTTATTTGAATTTCACTGCTTCTTAATTTTCCTTGTAATTGGGAAAGTTCTGATAGACTCTATCATACCAGATCTTAAAATCCACAGACTGCTAAAACATGGAAATATGAATAGAGGTATCTAAAAACATAATGTACAGAGTCTGAGACTTGAAGCTTATATTTCTGAAAATTCCATCGGTGATTTTACAGTTGTGGAATTTGATTTTGGGGGAAACAGGTTTGGGGGACTAAAGTTGCAAACAAGGATGAGTCCTTATATATATACATTTTTATTAACCCAGAACACTGAAGTAAACTCTAAACAGAAATAATTTATGAAAATTTTACGGATTTCAAATTAGGTAAGGCTTAAGCAGTGAATTTCTGTTTATTGACCCTAATTACTGAAAATATTTCCTTCCCCCAAAGTTTTGGTGGAGTGGTTATATTCATTTTTCCCTTATGCAAATTGAGTAGTTTATGTCTTCTCCTTCCTTCAGGTTCTTACTACCTTTCTGATTTTATGACTCAGGAGTAATGGATGCCTGCTCATTTCTCATTATGGACCCAGAGACAGACTTGGATGTGTGAGCAAGGAAAAAGCTTCGGAAAATCTTCACTTAGTGATTATTTCTGATCCTTTGCTATGCTTTTTAAAATCTAAGGCATGAGCAAGGCTGAACTCTCTGACTTGGATCAGGGTATCCTTTCCTAATCTAAATTCCCTTCTACATCATACATAGGAGTCTTATTTCTAAGGCCTGGTTTTAATTTTCTTTCCTAAGCTTGAATTACAAAAACCTCTGCACCTGCTTGGTCATCCACTTTGTCATATATGTGTACATACATACATACATATATATATATATGTACATGACAAAGTATATATATATATATATATATGTATATATATACATAAATATATATAAACAATCTTTCAGTACCTCATTTTCTAATATGCCTCCCTTGAATAACTGAATTGAATCTCTTAGTTGAGGTAGATGCAGTCAGAACTGAATCTGCATGTATACAATTAATTAATGGCCCATTAGCTCGTAAGGAGAGTTTATGGTTCAGAAAGAACGTGTGTATATTTATTGGTATCATAGTAATATATTGAGATGTAAAAGGTGACCCTGATTTTTCAAGTTACAAAAACATTATTACAGAAACAAAACAAAAGGAAAATTTCTCCCATCCAATTTAATCTTACCAAATTAAGCACTTTACTTTTTATTTTATTTATTTTTTTATTTTTTATTTTTTTTGCTGTATGCGGGCCTCTCACTGTTGTGGCCTCCCCCACTGCGGAGCACAGGCTCCGGACGCGCAGGCTCCGGACGCGCAGGCTCAGCGGCCATGGCTCACGGGCCCAGCCGCTCCGCGGCATACGGGATCCTCCCAGACCGGGGCACGAACCCGTATCCCCTGCATCGGCAGGCGGACTCTCAACCACTTGCGCCACCAGGGAGGCCCAAGCACTTTACTTTTTGTTTTAAGTTGTTTCTTAAGAAATACAGATTTTTTCTTTATACCCATGATTTAGATGAATTACCCAGTTATGTTGCTCAGTAGTGAGCAATCACCCTCATCTACTCTGGTTATAGACCCCCAACGTCCTTAGAATATGCTATCATTTTAGAAAGTAGAGGATAAAAAGCGCACTGTGCTAATAGCAGCTGTGATGGGAGGTTGCTTCGTCTACCAAAAATTCTTGCTATTTCATAGCCCTTCCACCTATGTTCAATTCAGGGAATAATTGCTGCGCATCATTCATTTGTATTTGAGCACTGTTAGTGGTTTGGGTTGGCCTCAAGTTAGAGTACTGACTGTTGTGGAGGAGGTTAGTCGTATTGCAGGGCATGATGAGGCAGTGATAAGAATGATATGGAGGGGCTTCCCTGGTGGTGAAGTGGTTAAGAATCTGCCTGCCAATGCAGGGGACACGGGTTCGAGCCCTGGTCCGGGAAGATCCCACATGCCACGGAGCAGCTAAGCCCATGCGCCACAACTACTGAGCCTGTGCTCTAGAGCCCACGAGCCACAACTACTGAAGCCCGCGCTCCTAGAGCCCTTGCTCCGCATCAAGAGAAGCCACTGCAGTAAGAAGCCTGTGCACCGCAACAAGGAGTAGCCCCTGCTCGCCACAACTAGAGAAAGCCCGCTTGCAGCAACAAAGACCCAACTCAGCCATAAACAAACAAACAAATAATAAATAAATTTATTAAAAAAAAAAGAATGATATGGAATGTTGGGGGAAGGAGGTAAGGTATAAGTCACCCCCAGGTGGGCAGAACTCAGCATACACTGACTTCAGTTAATATTTTGAAACATCCCTCTTCTAATCCCCCGAATGTTCACTTGGAAACTGTTGGCTTGGAAGATATTTCTTTCAAGAGAAAGTACAGATGTTATAAAACCAAAAAAAAAAAAAATGTACTCATTCATGGCCATAAGCAAATTTTTACCCATGTTACAAGCAAGCAAGAAGGATGAAAAATGTCCACTTCCAGATCTGTTTCTTTTGTTTCATCATCCATTCTCCTGGGTCTCTTCAAGGTTCATTCGTACTCCATAAATTCTCAAAGTGTTGATTTCAAAAACCAGAAGAAAGAAAAAGGCAGGGGCCAGATTTAAGGGAATATGGGAATAGAGGAGCTGGTAGGAAGGAAAGCTGGAAAAGCCAGCCCAGGAGTATTAATCCAGTGTTTACACAGTAAGGAGAGTGATTTCTTTATGTGGTTAGTAAATTTTCTATGATGGAGATTTCTGAAAAGAAAGTTCTGAAATTATTTGAAAAGTGGCAGTATACATTAAGTATTAAACTTTTCAAGGAGACAGTTTTGAAGAGCAGCATAGTTTTTGTTTAAGTGTTGACATGCTTATTTAGAAAAGAATTAGTCTTGCTGCAGATCATATTAAATGGTTTAAAATAGCTGATGAGTGGAACAGCTGTTGGTTGCAATTCATGATTCCATGATGAAGTGTAGATCTCTTGGTCCAGTTTTCAGTATCAAGTTGAGTTTTCTGTCTTTGATTCTAGCCACCATTTAAGTCAAACACTTTAGGGGTTGTTGAAGTCTCAGAAGTAACAATGTAGAGGGATCAGAGGATGATTATTTTAGTAAAAATAAAAGTTGGTTCATGCATTTAAAGTCAGGTATTATACATGCTATAATATCTGAAAGAAAATTGAAGCTTCTAGTGTTCATGAGATGGCAACTCAAAAAAACAGACTTTACAGCTTTTGAGATAGTAATTATACAACAACAGTCTGGCTTGTTGGAAAAGGAAAAGGAAAAAAAAAAACCGAGCCGAATAGTCCCAGGTCAGTTTCATTTACCTTTAAGATATTCCTTCCAAAGATAGATCATAGTATAAATTGAGTGGAAATAGACTGGCGGGAACACTACTTGTAGCTATAGACAGGGCTATGGTGTAAGTAATCAGTTGAAATAAACTCAAAAAACTAAAAGCTTGATTTTTTTAAGGAACAGCTTTGGTTGGAGCCCTCAGTAAAATGAAAGGATTAAAATGAAATTCTTAAAACATACACCAAGATTACATGTGTAAATAATCATTAGAAAACGTCCATCTTCATAGGATGTCTTCTTTCTGTAATAGTTTTACCATGGATTTTGTTGATTGTTTCTAATCTTTTATCGTTTGCATTCTCTTGTAAATCCTTTCTTGTAATATTTAAAAATTGTTATTAAAAGCTAATGAGGATTAATTTTTTAATTAAAATCGCTTTATAGGCAGCTTCCAGGAATATTTTTATTTCTGAAAGCAAGGTGTATATAATCAAAGCTTTTTAATAAATAGGTTCATTTTCTTTCTCATATAGAAAATATCCTTTGTTTCATACAGTACCATGTATTATTTCACACATATTCTTAACAAGTGTTTACCTCAAACTGTTTCTTTTTTAAATACTCAAGTGTATTCATGGACTACTACCCAGTGTTATAAACATAATCACCTTTCAATAGTACATTTATCCTTCACTCATAGGAAGAATAGTTCCTTTTACTGCTGAAGCTCATCAAGTGTTCTTTTTTTCCTACCCATATGTTTTTAAAGTGATTAGTTATCAGCAACGTTGCCTAAGTGCATTTATAATTCCGGTTATATTTATTTTACTTACTCCTTCAATAAATATTTTGGCATATCTTCTGTTTGTGCCTTTCTACAGAAAAGATAAGGATCTTTTCACATGTTACATTTTTTTTAATTTTTCATGGTAGTATGAGAATTATGAAGCATGAAAACATCTAAACGTCAGGATTGCATTATTTTATTTAGAATGTTAGCTTAATGTATAAAATCAGAGTTGCAAACGCTACTCTCAGGATTTCTCCTGTGGTTGCTGTAAGTGAGCTGGTTGACTACTAGTAAAATTATCTCTGAAGGACAAAGGTTGTAATCAGACCTAAAGGTTGTAATCAAACTCGATGCTCGGTTATGATGGCAGGGTGCAGATGAATACTTCTCAAAAGATTTCTGATTTTTTTTATCAAGGTTTTCTTAGAATGAAAAGCTGCAAAACTGTATAATATCAAATATATTTTAAGGTAGCTTGTGCTTTAAAAGGGTGAAAATTTCAAATCTCAATAAACAGTCAATAAATATTTAACTGAGTATATACTATACTTCTAGATTTGTGTGGGCACCTTCAAAGACTATTAAGATATGGTTTTTGCCCTTAAGGAAATTTATGGTCCTTTTTAAAAAAACTTCTTTATTTTTAATTTTTAAAAATTCTTTGGTTGTGTTGGGTCTTAGTTGTGGTACGCAGGACCATTGTTGAGACACACAGGGTTTTTTGTTGCAGCGCTCGGTCTCTTCATTTTGGCGCTTGGGCTTCTCTCTAGTTGCGGCGCACAGGTTTCTATTCAGTTATTATGGCATGTGGGTTTTTTCTCTCTCTAGTTGTGGTATGCGGTCTCCAGAGAGCGTGGGCTCTGTAGTTTGCAGCACGTGGGCTTTCTTTTTTTTTTTTTTTTTTTGCGGTATGCGGGCCTCTCACTGTTGTGGCCTCCCCCGTTGCGGAACACAGGCTCCGGACGCGCAGGCTCCGGACGCGCAGGCTCAGCGGCCATGGCTCACGGGCCCAGCCGCTCCGCGGCATATGGGATCCTCCCAGACCGGGGCACGAACCCGTATCCCCTGCATCGGCAGGCGGACTCTCAACCACTTGCGCCACCAGGGAGGCCCTTGTGGGCTTTCTTGTTGAGGTGCGTGGGCTCAGTAGTTGTGGTGTGGGGGCTTAGTTGCTCCGTGGCATGTGGGATCCTAGTTCCCTCAATCATGGATTGAACCTGCATCCCCTGCATTGGAAGGCAGACTCTTTACCACTGGACCACCAGCTAAGTCCCTATGGTCCTCTTTGAAGAGACAAGGTTAATAGCTATGAAAATTTAAATTCAGGAGTTTTAGAATAACTGATGTGAGGTTCTTGAAAGTGGTAATAATGAAGTTTGAAGCTGTTGCTCATGTGGCTTTGACTTGAGCTTAAATATTAAAGGAAATGATGTAAGATTTGTTCTATTTAGGTAACAGCAGATTGAGTTACTTTTCTGGGACTACTTCAAAAATTTTAGGCTAGTCCTAGAATTTTAGGTTCCTAAGAGAATAATCTTTGGTTTAAATTATTTTGTAAGAATGTTTTATAAAAAGGGGATGTCCATCGCAAAATACTTTAATGTTATTTCATTTAAAAAAGTAATTTTTAGTATCTTTCCCTTCTGTGTGTATGTATTTTTTTAAATAGTTTTTTTTCTTTTTAAAAATATTTATTCTTCTAATTTAATTTATTTTATTTTTGGCTACGTTGGGTCTTCGTTGCTGCGCTCAGGCTTTCTCTAGTTGTGGCGAGCAGGGGCTGCTCTTCGTTGTGGTTCGTGGGCTTCTCATCGCGGTGACTTCTTTTGCTGTGGAGCATGGGCTCTAGGCTCGCGGGCTTTAGTAGTTGTGGGGCTCGAGCTCAGTAGTTGTGGCGCACGGGCTTAATTGCTGCGCAGCATGTGGGATCTTCTCGGACCAGGGCTGGAACCCATGTCCCTTGCATTGGCAGGCGGATTCTTAACCACTGCACCACCAGGGAAGTCCCTGAGTATTCTTTACTTCTCTACCTTTGCTCATGCTTTGCCCTCTGCTCATAATGCCTTTCTCTGACAACTGGGGCTTAACACCCTCTCAGCCCCCACATCCTACTCTACATTCCCGTGCAACCAGATCACTTGTCATCTCATCTATGAACATGACTTCCAATTTCAGTCATCTCTGTTTTCCTGTAAGATTTTGTTTGCCCTGCCAGTCATATTTGGTTATTCACTCATGTGACTCTCCTCTCTCACACTGGTGCTTTTCTTGAGGATAGATGTTAATTACATATGTATTTGTGATGCCTAGCATAATGTTGGGCACATAGTAGATAGTTGTTGGATAAATTATTGAATTACCTAAATTCTCAATGCTCAGAACTAGTGGCTGGTTTTTGACATTTGTATTGTGGAAGGTTAAGTTATGTGGTGATCACTTTCATAGATATATCTAGGTTTACAGCTATAAGCCTTCGTCTTTCTCTATTTTCAGTAATAAAGAAACTCAGGGCTAATGGTTATTCATTTAACATGAGCTGATGAAAGTCATGAGCTTATTTAGTCTTATAAATCAGACATAATTCATCAGAATTTACTGAAATATTAACCTTTAAACACTAGCTTTTTTATTTACAGAAAGTTTATATATGGTTTTTATAATTCTAAATTGACATATAATTTTTTAATTCATTCATTTGGCAAATATTTATTGAATGTCTTCTCAACTCTAGTCACTCAGGTAGGCTTTGGAGATACAGTAGTGAGCAAGAAACACATAAGTTAATGGAACTTTATTTAAAAACAAAAAGAATAAAGGTAAAGCATGAATATGCTGAATAATTCAAAATTTTAAACGTCTTTGGTTGATATAACTAAATTAATTAAATTTAATTTAGATAATCACATTTTATATGTCTAACTAATTTAGTTAAAATGTTATAATCAAGGTTTAGAATCCTTAGCTTTTAAAAATACAGGTAAATTGGAAATTTTTATTGATTTTGATGGTGATTACATTTAATACAGATGTAATTATGTATTTACAGAAAATCTATAATTAGCATCTTGAATGGAGCTGGTTCACCTTACAGTGACTTAATAACTGTCTGCTTCATTTACTTTTCTTTTTTTAAACTACTTTATTGGAGTATAATTGCTTTACATTGTTGTGTTAGTTTCTGCTGTATAACAGTGAATCAGCTATACATATACATATATCCCCATATCCCCTCCCTCTTGTGTCTCCCTCCCAGCCTCCCTATCCCACCCCTCTAGGTGGTCACAAAGCAACGAGCTGATCTCCCTGTGCAGTGTGATTGCTTCCCACTAGCTATCTCTTTTACATTTGGTAGTGTATATATGTCAAGGCTACTCTCTCACTTCGTCCCAGCTTACACTTCCCACTCTGTGCTCAAGTCCACTGTCTACATCTGCATCTTTATTCCTGTCTTACCCCTAGGTTCTTCAGAACCTTTTTTTTTTTTTAAGATTCCATATATATGTGTATGGTATTTATTTTTCTCTTTCTGACTTACTTCACTCTGTATGACAGACTCTAGGTCCATCCACCTCACTACAAATAACTCAATTTTGTTTCTTTTTATGGCTGAGTAATATTCCATTGTATATATGTGCCACATCTTCTTTATCCATTCATCTGTCGATGGACACTTAGGTTGCTTCCATGTCCTAGCTATTGTAAATAGAGCTGCAGTGAACACTGTGGTACATGCCTCTTTTTGAATTATGGTTTTCTCAGGGTATAGGCCCAGTAGTGGGATTGCTGGGTCGTATGGTAGTTCTGTTTTTAGTTTTTTAAGGAACCTCCATACTGTTCTCCATAGTGGCTGTATCGATTTACATTCCCACCAACAGTGCAAGCGGGTTCCCTTTTCTTCACACCCTCTCCAGCATTTATTGTTTGTAGATTTTTTGATGATGGCCATTCTGACTGGTGTGAGGTGATACCTCATTGTAGTTTTGATTTGCATTTCTCTAATGATTAGTGATGTTGATCATCCTTTCATGTGTTTCTTGGCGATCTGTATATCTTCTTGGGAGAAATGTCTATTTAGGTCTTCTATCCATTTTTGGATTGGGTTGTTTGTTTTTTTGATATTGAGCTGCATGAGCTGCTTGTCTATTTTGTAGATTAATCCTTTGTCAGTTGCTTCCTTTGTAAATATTTTCTCCCATTCTGAGGGTTGTCTTTTCGTCTTATGGTTTCCTTTGCTGACAAAAGCTTTTAAGTTTCATTAGGTCCCATGTGTTTATTTTTGTTTTTATTTCCATTTCTCTAGGAGATGGGTCAAAAAGGATCTTGCTGTGATTTATGTCATGGAGTGTTCTGCCTATGTTTTCCTCTAAGAGTTTGATAGTGTCTGGCCTTACATTTAGGTCTTTAATCCATTTTGAGTTTATTTTTGTGTATGGTATTAGGGAGTGTTCTAATTTCATTATTTTACTTGTAGCTGTCCAGTTTTCCCAGCACCACTTAATGAAGAGGCTGTCTTTTCTCCATTGTATATTCTTCCTCCTTTATCAAAAATAAGATGACCATATGTCCGTGGGTTTATCTCTGGGCTTTCTATCCTGTGCCATTGATCTATATTTCTGTTTTTGTGCCAGTACCATACTGTCTTGATTACTGTACCTTTGTACTACTATAGTCTTAAGTCAGGGAGTCTGATTCCTCCAGCTCCGTTTTTCTTTCTCAAGATTGCTTTGGCTATTGTATTTCCATACAAATTGTGAAATTTTTTGTTCTACTACTATGAAAAATTCCGTTGGTAATTTGATAGGGATTGCATTGAATCTGTAGATTGCTTTTGGTAGTATAGTCATTTTCACCATGTTGATTCTTCCAATCAAAGAACATGGTATATCTCTCCATCTGTTTGTATCATCTTCAGTTTTTTTCATCAGTGTCTTAAAGTTTTCTGCATACAGGTCTTTTGTCTCCTTAGGTAGGTTTATTCCTAGATATTTTATTCTTTTTGTAGCAGTGGTAAATGGGAGTGTTTCCTTAGTTTCTCTTTCAGATTTTTCATCATTAGTGTATAGGAATGCAAGAGATTTCTGTGCATTAATTTTATACCCTGCTACTTTATCAAATACATTGATTAGCTCTAGTAGTTTTCTGGTAGCATCTTTAGGATTCTCTGTGTATACTATCATGTCATTTGCAAACAGCGACAGTTTTACTTCTTTTCCAATTTGGAGTCCTTTTATTTCTTTTTCATCTCTGATTGCTGTGGCTAAAACTTCCAAAACTCTGTTGAATAATAGTGGTGAGAGTGGGCAACCTTGTCTTGTTCCTGATCTTAGTGGAAATGGTTTCAGTTTTTCACCCTTGAGAACGATGTTGGCTGTGGGTTTGTCATATATGGCCTTTATTATGTTGAGGTAAGTTCCCTCTATGCCCACTTTCTGGAGAGTTCCTATCATAAATGGGTGCTGAATTTTGTCAAAAGCTTTTTCTGCATCTATTGAGATGATCGAATAGTTTTTATCCTTCAATATGTTAATATGGTGTATTATCACATTGATTGATTTGCGTATATTGAAGAATCCTTGCATTCCTGGGATAAACCCCCCTTGATCATGGTGTATGATCCTTTTAATGTGCTTCTGGATTCTGTTTGCTAGTATTTTGTTGAGGATTTTTACATTTATGTTCATCAGTGATGTTAGCCTGTAGTTTTCTTTTTTTGAGACATCTTTGTCTGGTTTTGGTGTCAGGGTGATGGTGGCTTTGTAGAATGAGTTTGGGAGTGTTCCTTCCTCTGCTATATTTTGGAAGAGTTTGAGAAGCATAGGTGTTAACTCTTCTCTAAATGTTTGATAAAATTTGTGTGTGAAGCCATGTGGTCCTGGGCTTTTGTTTGTTGAAAGATTTTTAATCACAGTCTCAATTTCAGTGCTTGTGATTGGTCTGTTTATATTTATTTCTTCCTGGTTCAGTATCAGAAAGTTGTGCTTTTCTAAGAATTTGTCCATTTGTTGCAGGTTGTCCATTTTATTGGTATATAGCTGCCTGTAGTAATATCTCATGATCCTTTGTATTTCTGCAGTCTCAGTTGTTACTTCTCCTTTTTCATGTCTAATTGTGTTGATTTGAGTCTTCTCACTTTTTTTCTTGATGAGTCTGGCTAATGGTTTATCAATTTTGTTTATCTTCTCAAAGAACCAGCTTTTAGTTTTATTGATCTTTGCTATAGTTTCCTTAATTTCTTTTTCATTTATTTCTGATCTGATCTTTATGATTTCTTTCCTTCTGCTAAGTTTGGGGGTATTTTTGTTCTTCATTCTCTAATTGCTTTAGGTATAAGGTTAGGTTGTTTATTTGTGATTTTTCTTGTTTCTTGAGGTAGAATTGTATTGCTATGAACTTCCCTCTTCAAACTGCTTTTGCTGCATCCCATAGGTTTTGGGCTGTCGTGTTTTCATTGTCATTTGTTTGTAGGTATTTTTTGATTTCCTCTTTGATTTCATCAGTGATCTTTTGGTTATTTAGTAGCGTATTATTTAGCCTACACATGTTTGTATTTTTTACAGTTTTTTCCCTGTAATTGATATCTAGTCTCTTAGCATTGTGGACGGAAAAGATACTTGATACAATTTTAATTTTCTTGAATTTACCAAGGCTTGGTTTGTGACCCAAGATATGACCTATCCTGGAGAATGTTCCCTGAACACTTGAGAAGAAAGTGTAATCTGTTGTTTTTGAATCAATGTTGTATAAATATCAGTTAAGTCCACCTTGTTTAATGTGTCATTTAAAGCTTATGTTTCCTTATTTATTTTCATTTTGGTTGATCTGTCCATTGGTAAAAGTGGGGTGTCTGTCTGTGTCTCTAAGTCTGAAGTGGGTCTCTTGTAGACACCGTATATACAGGTATTGTTTTTGTATCCATTCAGCCAGTCTGTGTCTTTTGGTTGGAGCACTTAATCCATTTACATTTAAGGTAATTTTCGATATGTATGTTCCTGTTGCCATTTTCTTAATTTTTTTGTGTTTGTTATTGTAGGTCTTTTCCTTCTCTTTTGTTTTCCTGCCTAGAGAAGTTCCTTTAGGATTTGTTCTAAAGCTCCTTTAGTGGTGCTGAGTTCTCTTAGCTTTTGCTTGTCTGTAAGGGTTTTAGTTTCTCCGTCGAATCTGAATGAGATCCTTGCTGGATAGAATAATGTTGGTTGCAGGTTTTTCTCTTTCATCACTTTAAATATATCCTGCCACTCCCTTCTGGCTTGCAGAGTCTACTGAAAGAACAGCTGTTAACCTTGTGGGGATTCCCTTGTATATTATTTGTTGCTTTTCCCTTGCTGCTTTTAATATTTTGTTTGTATTTAATTTTTAATAGTTTTATTAATATGTGTCTTGGCCTGTTTCTTCTTGAATTTATCCTGTATGGGGCTGTCTGCGCTTCCTGGACTTGACTATTTCCTTTCCCATGTTAGGGAAGTTTTCAACTATAATCTCTCAAATATTTTCTCAGTCCCTTTCTTTTTCTCCTCTTCTTCTGGGACCTCTATAATTCGAATGTTGTTGTGTTTAATGTTGTCCCCATGGTCTCTGAGACTGTCCTGAATTCTTTTCATTCTTTTTTCTTTATTCTGCTCTGTGGTAATTATTTCCACTATTTTGTCTTCCAGGTCTCTTACTTGTTCTTCTGCCTCAGTTATTCTGCTATTGATCCCTTCTAGAGAATTTTAAATTTCATTTATTGTGTTGTTCATCATTGTTTGTTTGCTCTTTTCTTCTTCTAGGTCCTTGTTAAATGTTTCTTGTATTTTCTCCATTCTATTTCCAAGATTTTGGATCATCTTTACTGTCATTACTCTGAATTCTTTTTCAGGTAGACTGTCTATTTCCTCTTCATTTGTTTGGTCTGATGGGTTTTTACCTTGCTCCTTTATCTGCTGTGTATTTCTGTGTCTTCTCATTTTGCTTAACTTACTGTGTTTGGGGTTTCCTTTTCACAGGCTGCAGGTTTGTAGTTCCCATTGTTTTTGGTGTCTGCCCCCAGTGGGTAAGGTTGGTTCAGTACGTTGTGTAGGCTTCCTGGTGGAGAGGACTGGTGCCTGTGTTTTGGTGGATGAGGCTGGATCTTGTCTTTCTGGCAGGCGGGATTGCTTCCAGTGGTGTGTTTTGGGGTGTCTGTGAACTTCTTATGATTTTAGGCAGCCTCTCTGCTAATGGTTGGGGTTGTTTCCCTGTCTTGCTGGTTGTTTGGCTTGGGTGTCCAAAACTGGAGCTTGCTGATCGTTGAGTGGAGCTGGGTCTTAGGGTTGAGATGGGAGATCTCTGGGAGAGCTCTGTCCGATTGATATTACATGGGGCCGGGAGGTCTCTGGTGATCCAGTGTCCTGAACTCGGCGCTCTAACCTCAGAGGCTAAGGCCTGACACCTGGCTGGAGCACCCAAGACCCTTTTGGGAAGTCTGAGGTCTTCTGCCAGCGTTCAGTAGGTGTTCTGTAGGAGTTGTTCCACATGTAGATTTTTTTTTTTGCGTTACCCAGGCCTCTCACTGTCGTGGCCTCTCCTGTTGCGGAGCACAGGCTCTGGACGCACAGGCTCAGCGGCCATGGCTCGTGGGCCCAGCCGCTCCGTGGCATATGGGATCTTCCCGGACCGGGGCACGAACCCATGTCCCCTGCATTGGCAGGCGGACTCTCAACCACTGCGCCACCAGGGAAGCCCTAGATGTATTTTTGATGTACCTGTGGGGAAGAAGGTGATCTCCACATCTTACTCCTGTGCCATCTTGAAGGTCTTCTGCTTCATTTACTTTTGTAAATAAAATAGTAAAGTCGGGACTTTCCTGGTGGTGCAGTGGTTAAGAATCTGCCTGCCCATGTAGGGGACACGGGTTAGAGCACTGGTGCAGGAAGATCTCATATGCTGTGGAGGATGTAAGCCCGTGCATCACAACTACTGAGCCTGTGCTGTAGAGCCCGCCAGACACAACTACAGAGCCCGCATTACACCACTACTGAAGTCTGTGTGCCTAGAGCCCATGCTCTGCAGTAAGAGAAGTCACCACAATGAGAAACCCGTGCACCATGAGGAAGATTAGCCCCCACTCACCACAGTAAAGAAAGCCCACGCAGCAACAAAGACTCAATGTGGCAATCAATCAGTCAGTCAATCAATAAATAAAACAGCTAAGTCTTTTAGCTAAGTCTTTCTGTTTCAAATAAACTTTCAAAATTAACCTCAGTAAATATTAAAACACCTTATTCCTTTAAATGGTATATTACATTTTTAAAGGAAAAAAAATTTGCATTGTACCCCTTGATTATGTGGAACATGCTTTAACGTTTCAAGGATGAAAAATGCATTTTCTGTAGAAAACAAATAAAATGGATTCTTGTTGACTCATAATTTAAATTGAGTCAGTTCAAAACAAATTGTGACGAGTAAACAGTTGCTCTTCTATTCCAAGAAGTAATGACTAACTGAAAAGTTATTTACATTCTATCTTATAATACATTATCTGAGTTTCTTGCCATATATATGCATTCTGAATGCATTCTGAATGATCTTTGGGGTAGCCAATAGGTATGTTGTAGGTGTTAGAAAGTCGGGGATTAAGATATGTAACAACTCTGCAAATAAGTTATTGTATAAAGTGACTATGTAGAGTGACTGTGTAGAATATGAAGGTTAAATGACATTTGAAAGCAAACTCGGAAAAAAAAACATTGTTATTAATGCAAGGTTGTTATTATTAGAGATGGTATTTTCTATTTTATTGAGAATATGGGACAGTTTTAAGATTCAAAATTTCTGGCTTGAGTATTTTCTGTGAACTGTAATATATATTGAGTCCCTTCTGTTAACCTCTCTCTCTCTCCTAGTCACTCTTTGGCTGTTAATGCTGCCTGTAGTCCAGGGTAACACTTCCTTGGCAAAAGGGAGGTTAACAATCATTAAACAAAGGAGTTAAAGACATGAATCTCATTGTAGCTGCCCCTCCCTCCCACCCTCTCTTCCTTCTTTCATTCCTTTATTCCTTCTGAATTTTTTTTTTTTTTTTTTTGCGGTACGCGGGCCTCTCACTGTTGTGGCCTCTCCCGTTGCGGAGCACAGGCTCCGGACGCGCAGGCTCAGTGGCCATGGCTCACGGGACCAGCCGCTCCGCGGCATGTGGGATCTTCCCGGACCGGGTCACGAACCCGTGTCCCCTGCATCGGCAGGCGGACTCTCAAGCACTGCGCCACCAGGGAAGCCCTATTCCTTCTGAATTTATAGAAGATTGTTGTTAGTGAAAGCTGTAGAGGGAAAACAGATAATTATATAAACTTTATTTTTTTAATATAGAAGTTTTACTTCATAGTTTCTTAGCCCCAGACCTTGAGATTGGATTTGTTTTAGAATCCATAATTTCTTGAATTTTAAAAACTTGAGTTAGTGATATGTATTGTATATTGTATAACATTCCCCAGAGTGATCTGTGGTAGAACCCTGTAATCATATAGGGCAGTATTTTTGAATTGAAACACATTAACATGCACATTGAGTGGGATAAATGAGGACTATAATTATCCTTGTTTCAGTCCAGGTCATGTTTTACCAATAAATAAGTTATGTAAATTTTGGTTTTCAGAATGTTTTGGATTTTAGAATTTTTTGATAAGGGATTATGGACTTCTCCCTCTTTGTTTTAATGTTCCCAAAGGTCTGTAGAACCTATTCCTGTGAAGAAAGGAAGACCTTTTTTCTTTATCTTCATGAACCATATGTATGCCTGGTTAAGATAATGTGTATATATATAAACACATTTGTACAATATACATATGTGTACATATACATATATACAGATGTAGGGGAGCACGTGCATGTTGTGTTTGTGTGTGTGGCACAGAGAGAGAGAGGAAGGTGAGTGGGGGGAGGGAGGGAGGGGGAGAGAAGTGTGTGTTTGTGGATGGTAGGGACAGGGTGGGGATGGGGAGGGGGGAGTCACGATCTGGGTCTGTGTAGCTGTTTCACCCTTGTGCTAGCTCCGATTTGGTTACTAACATGGTGTGAAATAAAACCTTAGTTGCAGTTTCACAGCTTTGTTAGCACTTAAGCTTATCACTAACAAATTCTCTTGACAGAGATAAAACCTAGAAATTCTGTGTAAAATTACAATCAGAATGTTCTGTGTGCCATACAAAATAACAGTAAAAAATTTTTAAACAGTCAAAACGGAGTATGACTACTTCTTACTAATCCTAAAGGAGTATGGTGTTTTATAGTCACCCAAAGAAGCAGTTTTACTTGGCCTATTTAATAATTAGTGAGTGGACTGTGGTTCAAAACAGGAAGTGAAGAATGCCTGAGCCAGTTGGAGTGGTAATAGTCATTTAGGTAAGCAGAAACTAATGTTCCTAATTGGAAATAGACCAGGGCATTGGGGATTAACACCATCCCATTATGCAAAATCTCGTGAGATCTCAGATGACCTCAAGAGGCTTGCACTTTTGTTTGTAATTGTTTATAAGAACCTTTGTAAGATTGTCCTAAGAGACTATGAAAGATTCTCAGGCTATAATATTGCTTACCAGTAAATGTGGTAGAAATTACCTTTCTTTCTATTCAGTTGTAGAACAACTTATTTTAGTCCCTGAATCAGTCAGATGAAATGAACTCTTGGGTTGGAATGCTATACTTCTTTTTAAATATCAAAACCTTTAGTATTCCTTAAGTTTAAGGCCCCTAACCTTTACAAACATTACTGTATGAGAAGATAAACATTCATACCCTTCCAGTACTTGTGTGATGCCTTTTCTCCAATCTCTGTGTTCTTTGCTGACAACAGCAATTGTATGTACTTTGTGAGGTCAATAAATGCTGATTTCTGCAAGAAGAAAGCTCTTAGGAAGTGAGCTTAGTTGTGAAGGGGAAGCACAAAGATTGAGGTAATTGAATGAGAAATATTGCAAAGGATTATTTAAAAATGTGAGTCAGAAGCCAAATTAATATTACTTCCCTTGGGTCTCCCAATCTTCATGTGTATATCATGATTTATTTTGGCTTACCTGGTTAGTTTATACAGATGTATGGATGGTAGCGAACTGGCATTATCAAATTCTCTTCTTTTTCATACCCAAAGCTGAATATGTATGCTTGTAACTGTAGTTCTTGTTTTCATAAAAAATGTACTAATAAATTTAAAGCCATGTAATTTAAGGCTATAAAATAGATGGCATTTAGTGAAGAAAGGTTGACCTTATAGTGTATCTTTATTTACCCCATGATTCCTACTTAATTGAAATCTACTTTTTTATGATTCCTTTTAGGATACCAAGGCTTATGAATTCAACTGTAACCTGCTTAATTCTGAATAATTATTTTTCCTATTTAAATGGGGAGCTAAATGCCCAAAAGGTATTTCCTGTAGTTTTTCTTAAATGACAGCATTTAAAAGTTATTATGTAGAAAAACCAACTAGACCAACTATGAGGTAGAGGGAATTTTAGTTATGAGGTTTTTATTGTTTATTAATTTAAACTGTGTGGTTTGGAGAGTGGACAGAAAGGGAAGAGGAACATTTTGAAATTATGCCCTACAGGTTTCAATATTTTGTCAGCTTTTTGTGATGCTATAGATGACTGTAATTTGAAACTTGAAATCTGAAAGGTTTGTGGATTAGATGATTCACATACTGTTGGGTTTTCCACATGGCTTAAATTCTTTATAGAAACAGTTTTACAGACACATAGCATGAGGACAGGATCATATTTATTCTATAGGATTTGAAAACCAGTGACCTATGTTCTAAGAAGATGAAAGTCTGGTTTTATTCAACATTGTAAAAAAATTGCCTTATATGCCTTATATTATTGCTTACATTTCAGTTTTTTGATGTGTGTATTATCAGTGTTGACTCAAATTAACTGAAAGTGTCGACAGAACCACAGGAAAAGAATTGAAATCATGTTGCTAAATAAAATTTAAATACTACTTTTAAAAATAAAAGTATACGCTTACAGACTGTTATGTATGATCTGTGTTTCCATGAGGAAATGTTGATTAAGTAGTTTCCATTTTGGTATTACAGTATGTCCTGTTGTAAGTTGCTGACTGTGGAAAAAATCTTTTAAGTCAAAAAAGCTGCTCAGCTTAAACCCCTAGATTTACTATGGCAGAAACCAGAAATAGAAATATACCAGCAATTTTATAATCTATTGAATTCCTGTACATCTTTTAGAGTAAGTTAGTTTTAAAAGAAGTTGTTGACTGTAGAACTGAATTACTTTTGTATATCCTTGTACACAAAGGATCTTACTTGATTTATTAAATACATGTCTGCAGTTTTTTTCAAAAAAGGAAGCCCGGGCCTCCCTGGTGGCGCAAGTGGTTGAGAGTCCGCCTGCCGATGCAGGGGATACGGGTTCGTGCCCCGGTCTGGGAGGATCCCATATGCCGCGGAGCGGCTGGGCCCGTGAGCCATGGCCGCTGAGCCTGCGCGTCCGGAGCCTGCGCGTCTGGAGCCTGTGCTCCGCAACGGGGGAGGCCACAACAGTGAGAGGCCCGCATACCGCAAAAAAAAAAAAAAAAGGAAGCCCTAGCCTAGAGTGACAGAATTTTCTCTGTTTAGTATACTTGTGAGAGATGTTCTTAACCTATAAAATAAACTAATTCAATATAATTCTGACAAAACTTGTTTATATGTAATATTTAGCAGGATAGATTTATTTTGGATGAAACAAAAAGTCTTCAAAATCGATTTTCTGTTAAATGAGTAGCTTATCTTTGTATTTTTTGAGGGTATTTGACTATCCTTGATAACAGAAAAAAGAATCTGGATTTGTAATATTAGTCTTCCTAAGTAAGACAAGTTTTTTGAGGATACTTGAATTTTGATGTCTGCTTACAAAGTGCAGTAATTCAGTGTTAAGTGAGATTAAGTCTTTGCCATTAAATTATTCCTAATAGGGGCTGTAGAGTGTGGTTTTGTCTTCTGAATAAATGTTTTAAGTTTCTTATTTAGTGCTTGCTTCTGTTATTAAGAGAAGAGGAAGACAAGGACAGCTTCATGTAGCTGCCGTTTTACATGAAGTTAAGACTCTAGTCAGTGTTAAGTAGCTGTGGAATCTTTATTTCTTTGTAGTAGTTTTGGTGCATGGCGTGATCAATAATTTTTACTTTCAGAAAGCTGTTATTTTTACATTTTAATGATTCAAATTTTTTACCAATTAATATTGTACTAAAAGGGAATAGAAATGTGGGTGGCACTTGGAAAGAAAAGCTGTTGTTTGTAGTCTGATAATGTGGTATTTTAAGTTTATGCTTTGGGAGAATTAAATTTGGACTTTGACATCATTCAGAAGTAAGACTTATGGGCTTCCTTGGTGGCGCAGTGTTTGAGAGTCCGCCTGCCGATGCAGGGAACACGGGTTCGTGCCCCGGTCCGGGAAGATCCCACATGCCGCGGAGTGGCTGGGTCCGTGAGCCATGGCTGTTGAGCCTGCCCGTCCGTAGGCTGTGCTCTGCAACGGGAGAGGCCACAACAGTGAAGGCCCACGTACCGCCAAAAAAAAAAAAAAAAAGAAGACTTAGATGCATTTTCAAGAAAAACCCAGGAAATAAACTAGCATGAAGGCTGGTTTTTGTTTCAGAACACATTGAAGATGTGACTTTTAAAATGCCTTCTAGGGGCTTCCCTGGTGGCACAGTGGTTGAGAGTCCGCCTGCCGATGCAGGGGACACAGGTTTGCGCCCTGGTCCGGGAAGATCCCACGTGCCGCGGAGCAGCTGGGCCCGTGAGCCATGGCCGCTGAGCCTGCGTGTCCGGAGCCTGTGCTCCGCAACGGGAGAGGCCACAACAGTGAGAGGCCCGCGTACCGCAAAAAAAAAAAAAAAAAAAAAGCCTTCTAACCATTCAAAGTAAACCTCTCATTTATCAAGTTAGAGTTAAATTGTTCACAGTGACATACATATTAGTATGTCATCTTATGTTTACAAAGTTAATGATGTGCTTCAAAATAATAGCTAAAACATAAGCAATAATTATTGAACAAGGAAATTAAAATACTATTCATGAATACAGTGAAGATTGTTCATTGTACCTTAGTGTTAGCAGAATATTTTAATAGCAACATTTTATTTTCTATCAGTAAAAATATACTTTTGTTTGAACTGTTAACACGAAATTATTCTGTCCAGTATGACTTTAAATGTTAATGCTGTAGTTATAAAGAGCATGTGGAGTGTGCATAGGATATACTTGGGCTTTTAATCACCATTTTTAAAATGTTTTAAAAGATACATTAAAGCTAACATGAATATAGTAGACAATTAATATTTGAATTGAACTTCAAATTGTATTAAGGATCTTGTAGTGTGCCTGAACATTAATTACAAAGCAGTGACTGAGAGTTCAGACCAACAACTCTGACTTTTGATAAGCAAAACAGAGGAGCTTTTTTATGTATGGTGAAAGATGTAAAAACATCATTTTACTTCTTAACAGTTTGATTAATAGATATTGGTGAATACCAAAGTGTTACTGAACCTGTATGTATGTAACCACATGACTACAATTCAAGTCACGGATACCTTTGTTCTATACGTTCTCGTAAAAGTACACTGTAATCTTTTTTTTTTTTTTTTTTTTTTTTTTTTGCGGTACACGGGCCTCTCACTGTTGTGGCCTCTCCCATTGCAGAGCACAGGCTCCAGACGCGCAGGCTCAGCGGCCATGGCTCCCGGGCCCAGCCGCTCTGCAGCATGTGGGATCTTCCCGGACTGGGGCACGAACCCGTGTCCCTTGCATCAGCAGGCGGACTCTCAACCACTGTGCCACCAGGGAAGCCCCACTGTAATCTTTTAAAACTAATTCCTGGTTCTAACAAAGATATGCTCACTTAAGAAAATTTGGAAAGTACAGAAAAAAAGGTGAAAATAACATTTACCAAGATATGTTAACTATATTTTGACATTTTCATGTTGATTTTCTTTGTGCTTTTTCTCATGTGTATATATATTATACATGTTTATACCAACATCTAAATTGGGATCATACTGCTTCTGTAATGGTATTAGATTTTAACATTGGACATATTGGTTCTTTATAATCATATTTACATGCTATAGCTAGAATTTATAGGGGAACTTAGTTTTTGCTTTAGAGAAGAGGTCAGCAAGTTTTTTCTGAAAGGGCCAAATAGTAAAATATTTTGGGCTTGGCAGGCCAAGAACAAAGTTCAGGATAGAATACAGGTTCTCATAACCATTTAAACTGTAACCATTAAAAAATTTCAAAACCATTCTTAACTTGTGGGACTTAAAAAAATAGACAGCTCTCTGGATTTTGCCCATCAGATGTAGTTTGCCATACTCTGCTTTAGAAGATTATTTGCTTGTATTTTATTTATATTTTACAATGTGTATGTGTCTAAATCTTTCTTTAACAGTTCTTGACATTACTACTTCAAAGGCACTGAGCCGGCCACTGTGTTAAAACCCAAGGACCCAGATTGTAATTCTAGTCTTATTGCTGCAGGAATCAGTTTGCTGGTTCCTAGAGGGAATGCTAACTTTGACTTAGTAAGATATGGTACTTGCTGTCTCTGTAGTAGAAAAACTGGCTGAGCTTAGAAGTGAACATAATTCAGCCTTTACAGGAAATAGGAAAGTGTTATACTTGGGTCTGATTCTAGGAGATGAGGATATTGTGTAGGAGGTGTTAGACCTACCTGGAGGTGTTATTTAGCCTTAAAATGTCAAGGCTGCCCTCCCAAATCTATTTCTCCTTGACCTGGCTGTGCTCCCTTTTTAATATCCATTTTTCTAACTTCAGAGACAGAACTAAATAATCATGTGTGGATGTTACTATATTATATGGATGTTATATTATTAAGTTATTATATATGAACGTAAGGAGTGAAGATGGAAAAGATAGAAAAAATAAAGAAGCTAAAAAATAAATGTCAAAAAGCACTTTTTCTTGTCTTAGGATAAAGATTGTATCTCAAAATGTATCCGGAAGGGAAAAACTGCTGTTGGTATTGCAATACTGTTTATTGTTAACTATAGTTTTTTGTGCATGTGTGTAAATATTATAGTTTCTATTTTCATTTTATTTGCAAAGCTTTTCCAGTTAACGCTTGTCTGTTTGTTTTTATTTATGATGTCGTCAATGAAAGAAAATGTGTTTGGAGCAGAACAGTAGATTTTAAAATAAGATTTCATGCTGTTATTTCAAGCTGTATCCCTAGTGATATGATACAAAAGCCAGTGTTCTGCTTCCTTTCTTGGGGCATATTTACAAACTTACTTACAGACTCGTAGTCATTGGACAATTGTAAACTGAAGCTTTATTCAAACAAAGCTTTGTTATTAAGATGATTTTCCTTTATGCTGCTTGTATTTGGCAGGAACATTTAGAGGGATAGGGTGCTCGTATTTTTATTTGCCCTTCTAACCAGCAGTTTAAATATTGAATCCACACATTTGAGTGGTAAATCCTAGATTGCATTTCATAGCTTCTGTTGCCTGTAATATTGGAAGTACTTGTTTTAATAAGAAAGGAGTGATAATTAGTTTCTAACATGGAGGGGTTTGCTGTTTTTAATACTGCTCTACTTGTCTGTTGGCCTGAACATCCTTCCTGCAGAACTTGGAGCAGAGGTAGTATGTGTTTCAGTGGGCCAATGTGTTCTTCTTGGAGTATGTTTTGGAATATTGCCAAACTTTTAAGAATTTATTAACAACTTTGACCAGAACACCTAAATTAAAAATTTCTTATCATTCTTTAGATTTGTTAACTGAATTCTCAGGTGTTTGCTTTAATTTCCCAGGCCCCTTATATGGAACTAGGTCATGGAATGAAATAGGATATTCCTGACCCACCATCTTACTCACTAAAGTTGTTTTTCCATTAATGGTAAAGGATTTGTACTGACTTATACGACCATCCTCCCTGATTCCTTTGCCTTTTTTCTCTCTTCTGCCTTCATCAGTCCTCCCTTCCCATTCAGTGAATAGTGTCTCACACTGGACAAAATTAAATGGTTGACCAGATCTAGGGGCATAGGAAAAAGCTGAATATTAAACTTGCATAGAAAAAGATGAAACTTGTGACCTTATGTTATCTTCCATGTGATTTTAATTGCTACATTATAATGACTTAATTTACTCAATTCAAAATTTTAATTGGTTAACAATAAAGTATGGGCCTATTTAAATAAAGTTTGGAGGAAATAAGATATCATTAGTGTGCGTTATGAAAAATGTCTTCTTTATCTGTGGGTATAGAAACCTGCCTACTGCTTGAATGATGATGGTCTAAAAATTTAAAACACATTTAGGGTTAATAAGTTTTTATGGCAAAGCATTTAATATTTTTTAAAGAAATGAAAAGCAATACTAATTTTTGTGTACATTAATTCCTTTGAAATGCTCTTGCCCGAACCACGAAGTTGAATCTCATATGAATAAATAACTGTATTATAGCGCTCTTTTAAAATTTATCATCATTGACCAATACATGTACAAAACTGTCTTATAACACTCGGAGTAGAGATAAAGTAAGTTGGTTAAAACAAGTCAACAGAGAAGCTTTTAGATTATTATAGAGACAGACACCTTTGTTTTGTGATTCCTTTGATTTTTTTAAAAAATTGCCTTCCTTAAACTTTAGGTCTTGCTCTCAAATCCAAGCCCACTTAAATTTTGTTGCCATACGCTTTCTGCTTTTGATCTTTTTCGTTGTTTTTTAAAACTAAATTTTAAAACTTCTCAGTCAGCAGCCAGTTTGGAAGAGTTTAAGGGTCACTCTTTTAAAAGGAGATATGTCCTTAATGATTTTAATTTGAGTCTCCTATTGAAAGTTATTTAACATTTCCTTGAATGATGACTCTTTAATTAGTCAGCTGTAAATGGATCACCCACATAAATACCTGGTGATGTGCCCATTATGTCATTGTGATTTCCGTAAAGAGTAAGGAAGCAGTCCTTTTTTTTAGTTTTTTAAAATATTTTATTTTGAAAAATTCCCCCCACAGGAAGATATAAAGTTGGATGAGCTGCATCACTTAGATTTAATTCTAAATATCACATTATGCTTTTATCATTTAAATTATTTCAATATTTTTATAATTAAATATAGTCTGCTTATATTTAATAACATTACAGATACCATAACATTTAATTTTTAAATTTTTATTAATTTTTTTTCTTTCAGTTTTATTTAGATATTATTGACATACAGCACTGTATAAGTTCAAGGTGTACAGCATAATGACTTGACCGGCATATATTGTGAAATGATTACCACAGTAAATTTAGTTAACATCCATGTTAACATCCATTATCTCATGTAGATACAAAATATAAGAAAAAAAATGGTTTTTCCTTGTGATGAGAACTTGTAGGATTTATGCTCTTAGCAACTTTGATATACCATAAGCAGTGTTAATTATAGTTATCATGCTGTACATCACATCCACAGTACTTATTTATCTACCTGTAAGTTTGTACCTTTTGACCACCTTCATCCTATCTCCTCCCACCTCTGGGAACCACAAGTCTGATCTCTTTTTCTATGAGCTTGTTTGTTTTTTAGATTATAATGTAAGTGAGATCTTACAGTCTTTGTTGTTCTCTGACTTACTTGACTTTGCACAGGGCCTTCAAGGTCTATCTTTGTTGTTGCAAAGGGCAGGATTTCCTTCTTTTTTATGGTGAATAGTATTCCTTTGTGTACTTGTATCACATTTTCTTTATCTGTTTATCTGATGGACACGTAGGTTGTTTTCATGTCTTGGCTATTGTAAATAATGCTGCAGTGAATATGGAGGTACAGATAACTCTTCAACATGGTGATTTGGTTTCCTTAATTCTTTTGATCCATGAACATGTAATTTGTGTCTTAAGTGGAGTCCTTATTTTCTGATAGTGCTGTATAAAGTTTTGAAACTTGCAGTGATAGTCTGTAATCATAAAAGCTTTTCAGTAGTGTTATGACTGCCTTTTCATTACCATGTGAATTAGGTTTTTTTTTCCCCTAAATGGAAGGAGAACTCATAGGAGGACTGTTTTTTAAATTTTAGATTACTGACATCTTCTGATAAGGATGTTAGAGGAGTCCATGTGTTAGAATTGAGTAACTGAGAATAGACGTTAGAGGATAATTTCATTTTCAGGTATGATAGATGAAGTGCACACATCTTATTTCTCCCTCTGAATGCATTTATAAAACCTGGACAGGGCTTCCCTGGTGGTGCAGTGGTTAAGAATCCACCTGCCAATGCAGGGGACATGGGTTTGAGCCCTGGTCTGGGAAGATACCACATGCTGTGGAGCAACTAAGCCCGTGCGCCACAACTACTGAGCCTGTGCTCTAGAGCCCGCGAGCCACAATTACTGAAGCCTGTGTGCCTAGAGCCCATGCTCCGCAACAAGAAAAGCCACTGCAATGAAGAGTAGCCCCTGCTCACCACAACTAAAGAAAGGCCGCATGCAGCAACGAAGACCCAAGGCAGCCCCCCCAAAAAAAGAAAAAAAAAAAACACCTGGACAAAATGGATGGAACAGCTATTTGAGGACTCTGAAGAATAAATAATAACATGTGGCTTGGGGAAGAAGACTAGAATCTAAAGTATCATCAAACTGGCTGTTAGTTTACAATTTTTTTCCTTCCACTATTCCTGAAGCTGAATTTAACACAATCTGAAGGCTACAAGTGGGCACTTAGGCATAGACGGAGAGCTCCACAAAAAAAGCCCACTACTTCCCTGATGGCGTGGTTGAGAGTCCACCTGCCGATGCAGGGGACACGGGTACGTGCCCCAGTCTGGGAAGATCCCACATGTCGCAGAGCGGCTAGGCCCGTGAGCCATGGCCGCTGAGCCTGCACGTCCAGAGCCTGTGCTCCGCAACGGGAGAGGCCACAACAGTGAGAGGCCCACATACCGCAAAAAAAAAAAAAAAAAAGAAGCCCACTAGTTCTGGCTCAAGGAGTGGGAAGGATAATGCTCAGTGTGAATGTGGAAATTCTGTCTTTTTTTTTCTTTTCTCTGTTCTCATGCCTGTGGTGATTGCAGTAGCCTGCAGCCAAAACACTGAGGGCTAAGAACCTTCCTCTTCAACTGCCAAACCCTCTTTACTTTCTCCCCTCCTTTCTGTCCTTCCACTGTTTGGCCCCAGAGCAGGTACAATAGCAGAACTGTGTGATCAAGCAGGTTACCTGAATCCCCAGGTTCTGGCTGAGGAAACGAAAAGGGATGCCCGATGGAATTTGAAAGTATTGAGATCATGTAGAGAGAGAAACTTGGGAAAACAATACCGTAAAGTTTTTTATGGATTCCTGGGCTTGCCCCTCAGCTGTACATACATGGAAATAACAGACTACTGCTCAAGTCCTAGACAGTAGTATCCTGATTATTGGATAATACAGAGTGGGACAGATTCAAATAGCACAGCAGAGGCTTTGAAAATTGAACTGATAATGGAACCATGCCCATAGCAGCCATGTTAGAACTTGCAGCCTGAACCCTAATCATGTCATCACCTGTTAAAACAAAAATAGTAACATTATCCACTGAATTTAAACAAGAACCAGAATTTTGTAACATAATATTTAAAATGTCCAGATTACAATCCAAAATTATCTAACATATGAAGAACCAGGAAAATTCATTTCACATGGGGAGAGATGATAAATGTATACCATCATGATACAGATGTTGAAATTATATGATGGAGACTATATAGTAGCTATTACACAAATGTTCCAGTGAACTATTGTGGATGCTATTGAAAAAAGTGGAAAAAGTAGAACATCTCAGTAGAGAAAGAGAAGATATAAAAAAGATACAGAATTGTTAGAATTGAAAAATGCAGTAAGTGGGAAAAACCCACTGGATGACTCAATAGCAGAGGGGGAAGAAATTTTTAAAAATTGAACAGAGAGCCTCAGAGAACTATGGGAAAATAACAAAATGTTAGATGTTTCAAGACATTTTGAGAAAGAATGTGGTGCTGAAAAATATTTGAGTAATGGCCCAAAACACCACAAATTTAGTGAAAGATGTAAACATACAGAATCAGAGAACCTGAAACAGTTATGATAAACCCAAAGAAATCCATTCCCAGACAGGTCATAATAAATATGAAAACTGAAAACAAGAGGAAAATCTTGAAAGCAACCAGAGAAAAATGACACATTACCTCTGGAGGAGCAGTGATTCGAATGATTGAGGAATTCTTGTCAGAAACTGTGGAGGCAAGAAGAAAGAGGCAAAACATTCTTAAAGTGCTGAAATAAAAAAACTGTCCATAACCAGCAAAAATATTTTTTAGAGATGACAGTGACATAAGGACATATTCAGATGAAGGAAAACTGAGAGTATTCATTGCCAGAAGACCAGATCTAAAATTTGCTGAAGAATGTTCTTAGGACAGAAGGGGAAATGAAACCAGAAGGAAACTTGGACATCAGGAATAAAAGAAGATCAACAGGAATGGTAAATATCTATGTAAATATCATAGACCGAGTTCTTTAAAACATATTTGATAGTGGAAAGCAAAAATTAACAACATTGTCGAGACTTCCGTGGTGGCGCAGTGGTTAAGATCCACCTGCCAATGCAGGGGACATGGGTTCGAGCCCTGGTCCAGGAAGATCCCACATGCCGCGGAGCAACGAAGGCCATGTGCCACAACTACTGAGCCTGCCCTCTAGAGCCTACGAGCCACAACTACTGAGCCTGTGCGCCACAACTACTGAAGCCTTTGCGCCTAGAGCCCGTGCTCTGCAACAAGAGAAGCCACAACAGTGAGAAGCCTGCACAGCAACAAGGATCCAACGCAGCCATAAATAAATAAGTAAGTAAGTAAATAAATACAAAATTGTAAAGTTTTTTACAATTTTTTTGATGTGGTTTTCAATGAATATGGTGTAATACATCTATTAAGTGTAAAATATTGATTCTAAGTAGACTCTGAAAAGTTAAATATGTATGTTGTTGTCCCTGCAACCACTGTTTACAAAATAAGATATTAGAATCACAATGGATAAATTAAAATAGAATATTAAAAAGTACTAAACACAAAAGAAGGCAGAAGAGGGAAAATAAAGGGAACAAGCAGAAAACAAACAGTCAAATGTAGATATAAATTCTTACATATCAGTAATTACTTTAAAATTTTAAATGCTGTAAACACATTAATTAAAGAGATTATTAGAGTGCATTAAAAAATGACCCCATTGTATGCTATTAGAAAGTTGCTTCAAATAAAATAATATAGGTAGGTTGAAAGTGAAAGGATGGGAAAAGATATACCATGCAAACACCAATCAAAAGAAAACTGGTGGCTATATTAAGCAATCAAAATAAACTTCAGAGCAAAGATAATTACCTAGGATAAAGAGTAGCATTACATATTGACAAAAGGATTAATTTACCAATCCTAAAGCTGTGCATACCTAAGAACAGAACTTAAAAATACATGAAGCAAAATGTGACAGAACTTAAAGGAGAAATAGAGACTTAACAATTAGAGTTGAAGACTTCAACACACCTTTCTTAGGAATAGATAGAACTAGCAGACAGACATCCAAGGGTACAGACTGACTGAACAACATTCTCCACCAACTAGATCTAATTGATATTTACAAGAATACTTTAGCCAACAACAGCAGAATATACATTCTTTTCAAGTACGAGTGGATATTATCAACATAAAATGTACCTTGGTTAAATTTGTTAAAGATTTCTTTAACAAATTTAAAAGAATTGAACTCAAAGTATGTTCTCAGACTATAATGGAAATGAACTAGAAATCAATAACAGAGATAAAAGGAAAATCTTCAAACTCTTGGAAATTAAATAGCAGACTTCCAAATAATCTGTTGATTAAAAGAGGAAGCCTCAGAGGAAGTTAAAATATTTTGAACTAAACGAAACTGAAAATATAACATGTCAGAATTTATGCAGTCCGGGCAGTGTTTACAAGAAAACTTAATTGCATTCAATGCTTATATTAGAAAAAAAGAAAGCCCTCAGATCAATAATCTATGTTTCCATCTCAAGAACTAGACAAAAGAGAACAAAATAAATCCCAAATAAGAGGAGAAATGAATGAAATTTGAAGCAGGAAGACAACAGAAGTCAATAAAACCAAAAATTGTTAGTTTCTAGGAAAAAGGACAAAAAAGGAGAAGACATATAGAACCAGTATCAACAATGAAAGAGAGGATACCACTACAGGCCCCACAAGAATCCAAAGGACAGTAAGAATACTAAGATCAGCTATATGCACGTAAATTTGACATATTAGGTGAAGTGGACCAGTTCTTTGAAACAGACTAATTTCTTTCTTTAAACATTTTTTTAAAATTTCTTTAATGTTTTATCTATTTTATTTATCTATTTTTGGCTGCATTGGGTCTTCGTGGCTGCACACAAGCTTCCTCTAGTTGCAGCGAGTGGGAGCTACTCTTTGTTGCGGTGTGTGGGCTTCTCATTGCGATGGCTCCTCTTGTTGCAGAGGATGGGCTCTAGGTGCACGGGCTTCAGTAATTGTGGCACGCAGGCTCAGTAGTTGTGGCCCACAGGCTTAGTTGCTCCGTGGCATGTGGGATCTTCCTGGACCGGGGCTCAAACCCGTGTCCCCTGCATTTGCAGGCGGATCCTTAACCACTGCGCAACCAGGGAAGCCCCATGAAATAGACTAATTTCTTAGCAAAGTACTTAAACTCACCCAAGAAGAAAAGATTATTGTAGCTAGTCTTAAAACTATTAAAGAGGGCTTCCCTGGTGGCGCAGTGGTTGAGAGTCCGCCTGCCGATGCAGGGGACACGGGTTCATGCCCCGGTCCGGGAAGATCCCACATGCCGCGGAGCGGCTAGGCTCGTGAGCCATGGCTGCTGAGCCTGCGCGTCTGGAGCCTGTGTTCCGCAGCGGGAGAGGCCACAACAGTGAGAGGCCCGCGTACCACAAAAAAACAAAACAAAACAAAACAAAAAAAACTATTAAAGAAATTTAATTCATAGTTTAAAACTTTTCAAAAAAGAAATTTCTAGACCCAGGTGGTTTTACTGGTGAATTCTTCCAGATGCTTAAAGAAGGAATGACATTGCAGGTTTCCCTGCTATCCAAAAATAGAGTGCTTTGTGAAACCTTCTGTAAGGAGAAATGGTGTGAATCGAAGAAGCAATTACCTTTTTTCGTAAGTGAAAATACTCTTCAGATTTTTTTTTTTAAATTGGGTGCTGTCTCAATTATCCTTTATTTGTAGTTTACCTTGAATTACTCTGCTAACCTATTGAGGTTTTTTTTTTTTTTCCCTCCAATTCGCGCTGTCTCGGCGCACGTACGTGTCACCGGCTATTTACTGATTGATTGATTGATTGATTGATTGGCTGTGTTGGGTCTTCGTTTCTGTGCGAGGGCTTTCTCTAGTTGTGGCAAGTGGGGGCTACTCCTCATCGTGGTGCACAGGCCTCTCACTATTGCGGCCTCTCCTCTTGCGGAGCACAGGCTCCAGATGCGCAGGCTCAGTAATTGTGGCTCACGGGGCCAGCTGCTCCGTGGCATGTGGGATCTTCCCAGACCAGGGCTCGAACCCGTGTGTCCTGCATTGGCAGGCGGACTCTCAACCACTGCGCCACCAGGGAAGCCCCCAGATTTTTTTTGGTTAGTGAAAACAGGTACTAATAATGTAGATCTTTTGTAAAAGGGAAGTGTTGTAAAGCAAACTTCTGAAAAGTGGGGGATAGTTACATTTTTAAAAAATTTCATTATTTTTTAAATTAAATTTTATTTAAAAATTTTTAAAAATTGAAGTATAGTTGATTTACAATGTGTTAGTTTCAAGTGTGCAGCAGTGTGTGTTTGTGTGTGAGTGTGTGTAACTGAATCACTAATAATCAGTGATGTTGAGCATCTTTTCATGTGCCTTTTGGCCATCTGTACGTCTTCTTTGGAGAAATGTCTATTCACATCTGCCCATTTTTGATTGGGTTGTTTTATTTGATATTGAGCTGTATGAGCTGTTTGCATGTTTTGGAGATTAATCCCTTGTCGCTTGCATCATTTGCAAATATTTTCTCCGATTCTGTGGGTTGTCTTTTCTTCTTGTTTATGGTTTCCTTTGCTGTGCAAAAGCTCTTAATTAGGTCTCATCTGTTTATATTTCCATTACTCTAGAAGATGGATCCAAAAAGATATTACTGCTTATTATGTCAGAGAGTGTCCCATCTATGTTTTCCTCTAGAAGTTTTATAGTATGTGGTATTACATTTAGGTCTTTAATCCATTTTGAGTTTATTTTTGTGTATGGTGTTAGAGAATGTTCTAATTTCATTCTTTTACATGTAACTGTCCAGTTTTTCCAGCACCACTTACTAAAGAGATTGTCTTTTCTCCATTGTATATTCTTGCCTCCTTTGTTGTAGATTAATTGATCATAGGTACGTGGGTTTATTTCTGGGCTTTCTGTCCTGTTCCACTGATCTGTATTTCTGTTTTTGTGCCTGTACCAGACTGTTTTTTTTTGCCTTTACCAGACTGTAGCTTTGTAGTATAGTCTGAAGTCAGGAAGCCTGATTCCTCCAGCTCTCTTTTTCTTTCTCAGGATTGCTTTAGCGCTTCAGGGTCATTTGTGTTTTCATACAAATTGTAAATTTTTTTTGTTCTAATTCTGTGAAAAACACTGTTAGTAATTTGATAGGGATTGCACTGAGTCTGTAGACTACTTTGGGTAGTATAGTCATCTTGACAGTATTGATTCTTCCAATCCAAGCACATGGTACATCTTTCCAACTGTTTGTGTCATCTTCTATTTCTTTCATCAGCATCCTATAGTTTTCGGAGTACATGTCTTTTGTCTCCTTAGGTAGGTTTATTCCTAGATATTTTATTATTTTTGATGTGATGGTAAATGGGGTTGTTTCCTTAATTTCCCGTTTTGATCTTTTCATTATATAGAAATTATGTAGTACAGAAATGCAACAGATTTCTGTGTATTAATTTTGATACCTGTATTTTTTAAACCATTTTTTCCAAAAAACCAAAAAAATAGAAGAGGAAGGAACACTTCCCAACCCTCTTTATGAAGCCATAAAATAAAATAAAATAATACAATTTACAGTAGCTCCAAAAGAATGAAATACTTTGGTATAAATATTAATATACATGCATACATGATCTTTATGCTGAAAACTAGTAAACAGTAATGAAGGGAATAAAAGAAGACCTAAGTAAATGTAGAGACATACTGTGTTCATGGATTGGTAGACTCAAAATAGTAAAAATGTCAGTTCTTCCCAATTCAATTTATAGATTTAACACAATTCCAATAAAAACTCCAGCAGTATATTTTATAGATAGAGACAATCCAACTTTAAAATTTATATGGAAATGTAAAGGAATAGAATGGCTAAAACAATTTTGAAAAAGAAGAATAAAGAAGAATTACACTTTCTGATTTTGAGTTACTATAAATCCATAGTACTGTACTGTAATGAAGTGGTATGAATAGGTGGACGGATAGAGACATAGATCAGTAGAACATTATAGAGTACTGAGGAACAATCACACAAATATGGCAAAAGTGTAAAAGCAGTGCAGTCGGTAAAAGGATAGTCTTATCAACCAGTGATTTTTAAAAATTACACTTTTTAAGGCAAAAAAACATACTTCAGTTGCAATAATTGAACATCCTTCTGCAAGAAATGAACCTTGTTTTAAATTTAATGAAATAATGCCATTTGCAGCAACATGGATGGACCTGGAGATTATCATACTAAGTGAAGTATGTCAGACAGAGAAAGACAAATATCATATGATAATGCTTATATGGGGTATCTTAAAAAAATGATACAAATGGGGCCTCCCTGGTGGCGCAGTGGTTGAGAGTCCGCCTGCCGATGCAGGGGATACGGGTTCGTGCCCCAGTCTGGGAGGATCCCATATGCCGTGGAGCGGCTGGGCCCGTGAGCCATGGCCGCTGGGCCTGCGCGTCCGGAGCCTGTGCTCCGCAGCGGGAGAGGCCACAACAGCGAGAGGCCCGCATACCGCAAAAAAAAAAAAAAAAAAAAAAAAGATACAAATGAACTTATTTACAAAACAGACTCACAGACTTAGAGAATGAATTTATGGCTATGGTGTGAGGGGAAGGATAGATTGGGAGTTTGGAATTGACATGTACACACTGCTGTGTTTAATTAAAATAGATAACCAACAAGGACCTACTATATAGCACAGGGAACTCTTGCTTGATATTCTGTAATAACCTAAATGGGAAAAGAATTTGAAAAAGAATGGATACATGTATATGTATAAGTGAATCACTTTGCTGTACACCTGAAACTAACACAATGTTATTAATCAGCTATACTCCAATATAAAATAAAAATTAAAAATAAAAACAAAGATTTCAAAAAATAATGTACATATTCTAGAGAAATTAATTCAAAATCAATCATAGACCTAAATGTAAAATGTAAGCTACTAAACTTTTAGAAGTAGGATAAAACTTTCTTGATCTGGGGTTAGGCAAAGAGTTCTCAGATGTTACATAAAAAGCAGGATCCATACGAGAAAACGTTCATAAATTGGACTTTTTTATAATTAAAAATTTTGCTTTACAGAAGACAATATTAAGAAACAAAAAGGCATGCTAGAGATTAGTGAATATTCACCAAGGACTTGTATCCAGAATATATAAAGCACTCTCAAAAATCAACAGCACCGATTTAAAAATGGGCATAAATTTGAGGAGACATTTCACCAAAGAGGATACAAGGATGGCAAATACACATGTAAAAAGTTGTTCAAGGTTACTAGCCATTAGGGAAATACAAGTTAAAATCATGATGAGATATACCTATATAGCTATTTAACAGCTAAAATTAAAAAAACTTTTTTTTAAGAATACCAAGTACTGTTGAGTATGGAGATCAGTGGAATTCACATACATTGTTGGTGGGGATGCAAAATGGTATAACTTGGAAAATAGTTTGACACTTTCTTATAATGTTAACCATACACTTACTTTATGACCCAACAATTTCACTTCTTGGTATTTACCCTGAAGAAATGAAAATTTATGTTATTTATGTATGCAAATATTTATAGAAGTTATATATCAATACTTAGTGATAGTTGGAAAGAACTGAAAATAACCCAACTGTCCTTCAGTAGGTAAATGGTTACACAAAATGTTGGCCATTTATACAGTGACATATTTACCCAGCAGTTAAAAGGAAAAGCTACTTATACGTGCAACAAATTGAACGAATCTCAAATGCATTAAACAGAATGAAGGAAACCACTTTTAAAGATTCAATTCAGTGTGCTTCCCTTTATATAACGTTCTGAAAAAGACAAAACTGTAGTAGTAGAGAACACATCTGTCCTTGCCAGAGGTTAAGCTTTATAGGGAGTATATAGCTATAAAAGCATGAGGGAGTTTTTTCTTGTAGTGTAATTGTTCTGAATCATGATTTGATACTGGCTTCAAGAATTTGTACATGTGTTACAGTTTATAGACTGAACACCACAGTTTTAAAAAGTCAATCTTACTGTATGATAATTTACCAAATATAATTTTTAAAAGAATTAAAAATAGAAGTTAGAAAGGGAAAATGGACAGGAAAGGTGGTGATATAGGCCAGAATTGCACCAAAATTCAAGAATTTGTTTCTGACTGAAGATAAAGTACTGGTTTTAATGATACTGTTTTCTACATAATAGAGGAAAGTCAGGTACAAGTTATTATTTTCAAAAATATATTTAACAGGTTTTCATTTCATAATGTTTTGCTAAACTTTCCAATTTTTTGCTTTCAATCTAGAATGTTCATTTACCTGTGTAGTAAAATTTGAAAGAAAAAACGTATTCCATATATATAAAATCTGTGACCAGTTTTCGTTTTGCCCTTTACAAGCTGTTTTACTTCTTGGGATCTGTTTTTTTAAAGCGTATATAATAAAGAATGATAACACACTTCTAAATAGCACAAGTCAAAGAAGAAATCTCAAGAGTAATTTTAGGGACTTCTCTGGTGGTCCAGTGGCTAAGACTCCACGCTCCCAACACAGGGGGCCCGGGTTCTATCCCTGGTCAGGGAACTAGATCCCAGATGCCACAACTAAAAAAACCCAAAATTCCACATACTGCAAAAGATCCTGCGTGCCACAACTAAGAGCTGACGCAGCGAAATAAATAAATAAATATATTTTTAAAAAGGTAATTTTAAATTATTTTGAGCTTAATGACAGAGAAAACACAACTTAGCAAAATTTTTGGTATGCAGTGAAAACAGTGTTTAGAGAGAAATTTGTAGCATTGAATGCATATATTAGAAGAAATATCTAAAATCAGTAATGGAAACTTTCAACTTAGGAAACTAGAAAAAGAAAAACAGAGTAAATCCAAAGTAAGTAGAGAAAAAGAAATAGTAAAAATGAGAGCAGAAATAAATCTATGAATTTGAAAATAGGAAATCAACGACCAAAAGCTGTTTCTTCGAAAAGATAAAATGAGGGCTGATGAACTTGATACTTTTCCAGTGCCACTTTTCAGAGTCCAGTTTTGTTTTTATTTTCTTTATCTCTTTATTAATGATTTCTAATTTTGTACATTAAGCCTGTTTATTATCTCCAGTGTAATATTTACTATGACCAGGGCTTGGCTTCTATTTCTTCTTTTTTGTCTTTCACTGCTGCCATTCTACCTTAGTGCTTTATTTTGCAAGTGTACATTTAATATGCCTATGTAGCTATATTTTTTCTAGTCATAAATTTTACTTTTTTTCCTGAAATCCTTCTGATTCTTTAATTTCTATTTCAATGCCCAGGAATCCCACAAATTGTATTGGTTTTTGTAGGTTTCACGTCATAGTTTTGAATATCAGCCTGCAATACTTCAGTAAGCATTTAACGAAAAAGGTCCTGCTCCTGTAAAACTACATCATGATTATCATGACAAAGAAAATTAATAGCGATTACTTTAATACTGTTCTTATTTGCATTTCTTGAATTGTCCCAAAAATGCCTTCTGTGGATTTTTTAAAAATATTTTTTGCATTTGATTGTTATGTATTTTTAGTTTCTTTTCATTTAAAACAGTTTCCCTTACAACTAACCTTTTGAAGAAAGCAGAACATCTGTCTAGTAGAGTGGCTCACATTCTGGATTTGTCTGATTTTCCTCGACATGTCATTTAATGTGTTCCACTATCTCCTATTTTTACCGAAACATTCATGAAACATTTTTTGACAGTAAAACTTTGTAATTGATGCTGTGTATAACACCGAGAGGCAGGTACTATTGAATGACCGATTCTTAATTTAAACTGTTCGTACAGTTTGTTCTGGGAGTTGTCTTTCTTGTAAGGTTTCAAGGGAAAAGATAGAAGGGAAGGATTGCCACTGTCCCTAGAGAGTCACAAGAGTAAAAGAATGGGTCCAGGTATAGAAGGTCTTATAACATCCCTAGTGTAATCATCTGGACTGAAGGAGAACAAGAAAGTGTTTCTAGAAAGAGAGGGACCAGTGATCCTTGAATTTGGGAGATGGTTCTTTTGAGTTTGAGAAGTAAGATCTCCTTCTCCATTTCTTATATACAGTGTTTTCTTTGTCTTCATTCAGAAGTCAGTCCTGGAGTACAACGTGACATGCATTCTTGCTCCAAAAGAGAAAAACTGGGAGCTAACTCTTTAAGCAAAGACATGGTGATGAGGGTGTTGTGTGGGAGATGGATGGGTGGGTGGGTGTTCCGCATGCCCCATGGAAAAAAAAACACTTCTTCCACTTTTCACTCTCCAGAAAATTGAGCACAAAGAGGAATAACCAAAAATGCCTTCAGAGAAATAACATTCTCTTTTTCCTCCCTAGATGATCACTCTTAAAATCATATTCAATCACAATTAAGGTTTAGATTAGTTAACATGTCAAGTCTGTTAAAACAGAAGTATAATCCACCTAACATCTATACATTTTGTATTTACAAACCCAATATTACTTAACATGTAGACACCACCACTATTGATCGCCTACAATTAATTGACTCCTTCATGTATTTTTTGACATTGCACGGAGTACTTGACTAGCAAAAGACAGTTAGCAGTCAAGCATGTCATTTCTGAAGTCCTACACATATATCCCAATCTGAAAAGAAAACTAACTGATTTGAGAGAAGTTCCTAAAAGCTTTTCTTTTGACTGACAAGCTGTCAATCTAAAGGGAAACTCAATTTCCATTCAGTATGTCTCTATAAAAGTTTCAAGTTTGAACAGATAAAATAAAGCAAGCATGGTCTATGGATCCTCTCATGTTGTACTACTTATACATAATACTTAGCAGTTGTGGATAGTGATTGATTCAAATTAATCTTTTATCATATTCATATCTGGGAAATCAACAGAGAACATGAACTCTCTGCATCTAAGAAAAGAGGATCAGTTCTGAAGACAGTGAATTGGATTTATGGGTGAGCTGAGAATTCACCATTTAAAAGTAATGTACTTTTTCCAGAGTATACCACTATTTACTTAACAGCAAACTTAGAAAAATCCATTCTTCTACAAGAGGAACATGATTATTTCCTAAGGGCTTTTATATGAGAAATTTAACCAACATTCATTCATTTCTGAAAACTTTTCAGCAAATCCCCACTTTCTGTGGGTTGATGTAACCTGAAGGTAGTGTGGTGTAGGGTAATGGATAATTACGATCAATTGTCATTCAAAGTAGCTGTGTTCTATAAAGTTATCACAGACACTGAGTTAACAGGTATTGAACCATTGCTCCTAGAAGAAATACAGGATTAGGTTCCTGCAAGCCTCTGGTCACATTTTCATTAACTGATCATGTATAACTTTCTTTTATGTGCATTTCTGTTTATAGTCTCCTTATTTAATATATTTTGTTGATTCATTAACATTGAACTCTTGGTCAACAACACCATCTCATACCTGAAACTAAGCATATTTTCTCCATAAAGCACATCACAGCTTTCTTCTGCTTAGAAACACTAGACAACACTTAATGGCTTGGGAGCCATTTTCAGCACTGAAATCACCAACAAAAAAGGACAAAAATCCAATAAACATGGCACTTAAATAGTTTTCAAGAAGGATACTTGTTTATAGTATGAGAACTGAAACAAGAAGGCCTTGTTTGGCCTCAGCTGGGAATGTGCATGTTGGGTGTTCACAATTTTTGCTTCTCTGTGCATGTCCATGAATGACTGGAAAGACCAACCGATACACAAATAAGGAAGGAGGCAAATTTGCAAATACAGAATCCATGAGTAATGAGAGTCAACAGAATCTAATGGTCCTTGGGTACCTATGCAGAGAGGGGAAGGAAGCTAAGTAATGTTATTTCTCTTCTGTGCTTTCAGCTTCCTCTTCTCTCTTCCTTTACTTGGTTGGTCCCATAAGCAAACTGAGACTCAAATGGAACTTTTCATGAGGTTCCATTTGATAAAGACTTGTTGACTGAGGTTGCTTATGTGCTAATACATCCATCTGCCCTCATTCTAAGGGACAGATGGGCTACTGACCTTTCCTAAGGAAAGTAACTTTTGTTATCAGTGATGAAATTCCTATAAGGATTGACTCTCACTTCAAGTTATAATAAACTAAAATTCTGACTTTACATAAACAATTACATAGTTTTTTCCATTCTCTCCTCAGCATATTGATAATTAAAAATCCAATAAAACCTAAACATAGGACTTAACATTTATTTTTTTCCCAAGCTCATTTATTCATTTTAAAAAGTTTCACATTGTGAGTTTATACTCAGTTCTCTAACTTTTCAGCCAAATTTAGAAATTCATTTTGATCCTTAACGTATTAGCTATACTATGTGTTATTTTAGAGGACTGTTTTTCTTCTGTTCATTGAAAATGTTTTATGCTTATTTTTTGTGCCTAGGAGATAGATTCCAGGTAAATAATATAAATATCACTCTACTGTTTTTTAGGAAATCCTTCCTTCTGAGATTTGTGATCTGTGTGACATCCTTAGAAAGCATTATTATATTGACACTTCTCAGTATTTGAGGGAACAAAAATTGGTACAGTGACAACAAAACTCATGGTGAAATATTTGGAGAACACTTAATTATACAAAGTTAAATAGGCTTCCCTAGTATAGGACTTCTTAGTATTCATGTACATTTTTATCTCCCAGAGGAACTATAGTATTATGTATACTACATAAATATCCTGCATATGTTTACTGAATTTATAGGAACATGGAATTCTTTTTGAGAGTTAGCTTGAGAGGTTAATGGTCTGTGGAATAAACATGGGGAAATGCTGCCTTTGACAGTCTCCCTGCAGCTCCCTCCCGTAGATCTCATTTCTGCTTTTGCAGCAAAACAAAATGAATCTATTTCCTCTTCTATACATAACAGCCCTTTGAGTATTTTAAAGAAGCTGTCACCCTTAAGTTTTTTAGTTTACAGGTGAAATGTCCTCTGCCCTTGGATTCTTTTTTAATTTATTTATTTTTTTATTTTTGGCTGTGTTGGGTCTTCGTTTCTGTGCAAGGGCTTTCTCTAGTTGTGGCAAGTGGGGGCCACTCCTCATCGCGGTGCATGGGGCGTCTCACTGTCGTGGCCTCTCTTGTTGCGGAGCGCAGGCTCCAGATGCGCAAGCTCAGTAGTTGTGGCTTACGGGCCTAGTTGCTCCGCGTCATGGGGGATCCTCCCAGACGAGGGCTCGAACCCGTGTCCCCTGCATTAGCAGGCAGATTCTCAACCACTGCGCCACCAGGGAAGCCCCTGCCCTTGGATTCTTAATGATACTCTTACTTCTAGACCTCTTACCAAACCTGTGATATTTTATTGGACATATTGGTATCACCTTTATTAGACTATAAGGTTTTTTTAATTGGTTGCAGTGTCTAGCACAGTACTATGCATGTACTGTGTACTAAGTTAATATTTAACAAATTGAAATGAACCTTTTTATTACTTTAATTCTATTACACTATCTTCACAATAAGTACAAGAGAATCAGTGATATATTAGATGATTGGCATTTTGCAGTGAGATCAGATAAGGTTTTTACTCTTATAAAAAGTACTCTTCAGGTCAAAAATTACGGTTTTGCCAATAGTGGATTTGTTTTAAGATTGCTGTTTAAAATGCTTTTTAAAAAATGAGAAACAAGGGGCTTCCCTGGTGTTGCAGTGGTTGACAGTCCGCCTGCTGATGCAGGGGACACAGGTTCGTGCCCCAGTCTGGGAAGATCCCACATGCCACGGAGCAGCTGGGCCCGTGAGCCATGGCCGCTGGGCCTGCACGTCCGGAGCCTGTGCTCCGCAACGGGAGAGGCCACAACAGTGAGAGGCCCGCGTACCACAAAAAAAAAAAAAAAAAGAGAGAGAGAAACAAAATGACATTATGGCAGTTAACAAGCCAGATGAGGCATATTTGGCATCATGTTCATTAGATTTTTTTTTCTAGGTAAATACTTACGGTAATTACTCCATAGTGGTTGTGTCATTAGCCTTTTTTTTTTTTAACATCTTTATTGGAGTATACTTGCTTTACAATGACGTGTTAGTTTCTGCTTTATAACAAAGTGAATCAGCTATACATATACATATGTTCCCATATCTCTTCCCTCTTGTGCCTCACTCCCTCCCACCCTCCCTATCCCACCCCTCTAGGTAGTCACAAAGCACCGAGCTGATCTCCCTGTGCTATGCTGCTGCTTCCCACTAGCTATCGGTTTTACCTTTGGTAGTGTATATATGTCCATGCCACTCTCTCATTTTTTCCCAGCTTACCCTTCCCCCTCCCCGTGTCCTCAAGTCCATACTCTAGTAGGTCTGCGTGTTTATTCCTGTCCTGCCCCTAGGTTCTTCATGAACATTTTTTTTTTTTAGATTCCATATATATGTGTTAGCATATGGTATTTGTTTTTCTCTTTCTGACTTACTTCACTCTGTAGTGTCATTAGCTTTTCTTTCTTTTTTTAAAAAAAATTATTTATTTATTTTTGGCTCAGTTGGGTCTTAGTTGCAGCATGCAGACTCTTTGTTGCAGCGTGTGGGCTCCATAGTTGCGGTTCGCGGGCTCTGTAGTTGAGGCGCGTGGGCTCTCTAGTTGTGGTGCATGGGCTTAGTTGCCCTGCAGCATGTGGGATCTTAGTTCCCTTACCAGGGATCGAACCCGTGTCCCCTGCATTGAAAGGCGGATTTTTAACCACTGGACCACTGGGGAAGTCCCGAGTTTATCTTTTCTTTTAGAGACTATACATTGTTTTCTACAAAGTATAGGTATTTACATCATATAATTATTGTAAAACTTCACCTCTGAATTTCTTTTAAAGAAAATTAAGTATCTGGTATATAACTAAATATTTTTCTGTAAGAAACAGTAAACTTATAGGTCGAAATAGGCTATTGTATCATGATCTTCCTACATTAAAATCCATTCAGAAAGGTAAGTATAGATCACTATTCCCTTTCCCCGTGGTTATTTGCAGGAAGGCATTCCTAGTAAACCTAATCTGGGTTGGATCAAGAAAAAGGTCATAGATTCCACTTTACATGTGAGTTACTGTCCCCCACCCCCATATTCCACTCTTTTAAAGGAAACAGTAAAGTCAGTAAAAATGTGAAATGAGAGATTAAGATTTGTTCAAGAGGGTTTTCTAGAGTACACTGAATATACTCCACTTTGTAGTAAGAAGAAGTATGATGTACTAAGAGGAAGAATAATGTTCCCTTGCTCTGCCATTAACTGTTAATATTCTACATGTCTCTTTACCTTTCTCTACCTAGGTTGTTTCCTTTGTAAAATGAAGAGGCAGTATTAGATCATCTCTAAGGTCCATTTGAGCTCTAAAATTTTGTGGTTTTATGTGTAATGGTAACTGACTAACAAAAATAAGTCTAAGGTGCTGACAGATTGAGATGTATCTTCTGAATTATTGAAGAAAATGATATAACTGAAATAATATTCTTTTAAAATACTTTGAATGTATTTTATTGTGTTTTAATTTTATTATGTTATTTATGGTATATATGGTAACTGTCACATTAACCATTTTTACTGACCAACTTTTTCTTCTTGATCAGTGAAAGGTTTATTTTTAGTCGTCTTAAATCCCTTAGTTATCAGTTTTGTGTTGAAGTCCTTGTTATACAAGTATTCATAATCCTAGATCTCCACAGATAGAGATTGCATAAGGAAGCAAAAGTTTTCATGACCAAGGATATTCATCTACAAAATCATCTCCATTCAAACATATTCCCCAGCTAGACTGTCTAGCCATGTCCATTGGGCCAGAATCTTTATTGGTTGCTTTCTAGTGAAAACGCAGTACAAACCGAGCATAAAGAAAAATTGTAGACAGTGCAAAAATTGCAGAATTTCATGAAGTCCATGAAAGAACCATTGGAGAACAGTTACAGTTATATGCAAAGACATGTTTAGGTGAGTTTCTGACAGAAATAGATTAGTTAACAATTGTAGGGGAGAAATTTGCCAAGAGAATGACTCAATAGGTGTTTCAGTAAAGAGTGGTTTAGATATCAAAGAATTAAGAGAACGCTTTGTGGAAAAATTACCTTTGTTTAGACAGTATTCTGAAAGTCAGCTGGGAAGTGAAAGATGTTGTTTGTTATACAGTGTCAGTAAAATTATGACCTCCCTCTCATTTTTGTTCATTCTCCTCAGAATTAGCGCATGCTTATAATAATAGCCTAAATCTTGTGAAATAAAATGAAAAAGTTCTTTTTTGGGGGGGGGTTGAGAACAATTTCAATGATTTAATTGCTCAGTGTATATAAAAAGACAAACTGAAGATTACAAACTTAAACCATCCATATTGTGGTATTACAGAATTTCTATTGTAAGAATAATTCTTAAGTTCACAAACTTCCCAAACAAGTAGAATGTGAATCTTATAGTTTTGAAATTGATCAGGAAACTGAAATGGAATCTCTCTCTGTATATGTGGAAACTAAAAAAGACCGAACTAAGTTCTTTTAAAAAAGTTTTCATTTTGAAATTTAAGTCTTAAACCCTTTTTTCACTAGTTGCTGTGAAAATTTGGTCCGGTTTGTACATGGGTTGATTAGGTGGATTTTTTAATTCAGTACCGATTATATTTGAGTATTGCGAATTCTGCAGATTTATAGCCAGAGATGAGAATGATGGGTTTCTTAGTATGCAGCACCATTCTTGATATCACCATTACAGAGCATTTATTAAATATCTCTCTTTGCTTGTTGGGTGTTATAAGTGTATTAATTAAGTTGATTGCTTTGCTGAGAGAGAGAGCAGAAGAAACACTGATAAATATGTCAGGGCTATTGATAAGCAAAAGATCAAGCTCATGTGGGACATCTCTGAATTTCTCAACTCATATTTATTCCGTGCTATATGAAGTTCATGGTCCCAAAGGAGGTATCCTTTTCATCCTGCCTGCCTCATATACTTAGCCCAAGTTGAAATTAAACACTTCCATAGAATTTTCCACATACAATTGGAAAATAAAATGAATCCCCATGTGTCTGTATGTAAAATCAGTTTTTTGTTTTTGTTTTTTTTTTTTTGATGAAATGAGCTATTTAGACATGTATATTTGAAGTTAGATATAAGTAGCCTGTGGGGGGAATCATAGGGACTTAGTAAGTAGGGAACCCAGGTTTAGAGCTAATGCTTTTTTTACCCACTGTGGGTTTGTATATTTGATGTAGATGTATTAGCAAGTTCTGACTCTTTTCTTTGTATATATGATTTTATTTCTTTTTGCATGCAGTATATTTTACTCCATTGTTCCTCCTGCTTTGCCCCATCCCAACTTGTGTAAACTCCTTGACAATAAGTGAAGGCCAGGAAAGGTGCAAACTCTAAAACTTGGACCCAGGTAGAGAACACTGGTAATGTTCATTTTATTTGCTGGTGGGGAAGCAGAGGTAGGGTAATGAGAGACAGCTTAGTTGCTAAATTCTGAGGCTTAAATACAAGATATATAACCTAACTTAGTAAAATAAAAAATGAAAATTCTTCAGTAAATTCTTCATGAAAGCAAAAATTTAAATCAAGTCCACCTTAACACTGACAGGACAAAAGAATAGGAGGAAGGAGGGACACAGTAGAATAAGTTCACTTTGATTTGCAGAAGAGTTTTTAACTCATAGTTGGTCAAAGCTGATCTCTTGTATAAGGGAAGACTTTTTCCTTCTTTAAAACAAAAGTAAGGAAAATAGTTATTGTCTAATATGCTGATTATCTAAAAACAGCCCCAGGGCAAGTGACAACCACCTGGATACTGGGGTGTATGGATAGGGCTGATGTGGTCAGTCTAATTCTAGAAGAAGTTTGGAGACCTTCTTAATTTTGGAGTATGGTTAACAAGTATTCTTCTGGATGATAAGTCCTCAGATGTTCTTGATGTTGTTTTCCCTAAAATAGAATTTCTGGCACTTTATGTGGCTTCATTTCTGTTTAGTCATATTGCTGTGAGTCTGAGAGCTGGGCAGGTAGAGCTATGAGCTGGTGCTTCTTAAAGATTTTAGGAATCAGAAAATGCCTAGGATCCTTCTTAAAGTAAAGGAGGGGGAAAAAAAAGTAAAGGAGGACAGCCTTTGAGTTTGTGCTGGTTTTCTGCTGGACTCAGTTTGACACCATCAATATAGACATTGTATAAAATGTTTAATAAAAATTTTGTCCACCATGGTAGTCATTTTAACTTTTTGAAGTGATTAAATGTTAAAGAAACAAGGAAACCAACTGTATTTTGCCAAAGAATGCTTTTCTCCCATCACCCACATTACCTTATTTCTTGTGTTGGCAAAAATTAATTTTCATTTCAGATATTTACAAAGAGTCTGAAGGCTTTCTATCAATTTTTAAAGAATTTTATAGGGACTTCCCCTGGTGGTGCAGTGGTTAAGACTCCGTGCTCCCAATGCAGGGGGCCTGGGTTCAATCCCTGTTCAGGGAACTAGATCCCTCTTGCATGCCACAACTAAGAAGCCCATGTGCCACAACTAAGGAGCCTGCCTCCCACAAGTAAAGAGCCCACCTGCCGCAACTAAGACCCGGTGAAAATAAACAAATAAGTATTTTTTTAAAAAAAGAATTTTATGATTTCAAGGACTTCTAAGAGAAGTGATTGCATTTTGAGAGCCAACTATGAGAGTGGACCTCGGAAGTGGTTTCCTATTTTCCTCCATGTAATTAACCCAAATTACAAAATGTTTCAACTTTGCTGCTTAGCATGAGATTATATGAAATGATGCTGTGATGTCTAAATTATTTCTAAATGTTTGCATTCTGCTGTTTCATTTCAGGAAAGTCTTTCCTCTTAAGCAGGATCTTAGTGGGAGGAATATTTTTCTGAATTTTAATTTGCTTAGAGAAAATAGAATACTTACATTGGGAATTTGTATTATGATTAGAATTAAAGTATGAAAATCGTATAAAACATAAGATTATGAATAACCTGATGTTTCACATACTAAATTAATATGTTCAGTTACTGTTACTTGGGTTTAGAAGTGAAGAAGTGTTGTTCCCACCTGGAAAACAATGCTAACAGGTGTAGACACTGAGATCTTCAACATATTCAGAACTTGCAGTGTATTGATTTTTTTTTAAAGGAAAATATTTTGGTTCAATTAAGACTATCAGAGAAATAGTGGTGGCCTTTCCATTTTACAGTATTGTTTCTCCAGCTATTACAATGTACAAGTGGTACAAACTGTTATAGGTATTTTACCTCTTGTGTGCTCTACGGATCTAAAAGTGCGACTCTTGAGAATTGTTGCAGATTGGATTCCATGGGAAGCCTGAGATAGAGTTTAGCTTAGAGGATGTTCATTGAGTACCCTTGGGATCGATATCTGTGAAAAGGAAAGGAAGGAAGCAGGATTGGACAGAGGGAAAAGTTGAGTTATGATTAAGACCCAGTGACATCCTTGACCAGCCCTACGGTGTATTCAGTTGCTAGAATGTCCCTTCAGAGTTGTCCTGAGTTGGGCTAAGATTGCCAGGCTTTTAGTTTTGAATGGATCTGTCATTGTATGTGGGCTGCCCAGGAAGGGGCACAATGTTGGGCAAAGCTATAGCACAGGTACTCCCCAAAGCTAGGGGAATGAGTCCTTTATTAAGAGAGATTAGGTGGCACATCGCAGTATTCTCCACAGCAATATTTTTGTTGAATCTGGTATAGTTTCTTTTTCTTTTTTTGCTTATTTTTCTTTGTAGTTTCCTTTGTGCCTCTGAGATAAGTATATTACTTTTCTTTCTCCTTCTCTGAGCAAGGGTAAGAGGATTGACTTACTTTAACTGCCTTAAAGAATTACTGAGAGTCTCTTAAGAATAAATACTTTAAAAAATGCTTTGAGGGACTTCCCTGGTGGTCCAGTGGTTAAGACTCCGTGCTCCCAATGCAGGGGGCCTGGGTTTGATCCCTGGTCAGGGAACTAGATCCCGCGTGCTGCAACTAAGAGCTCGTGTGCCGCAAGTAAAAGATCCCACATGCCTCAATGAAGATCCTGCGTGCAGAAAGTGCCGCAACTAAGACCTGGTGGAGCCAGATAGGTAGGTAGGTAGGTAGATAGATAGATAGATAAATTGCTTTGAGATCATTATATATAAGATGTTACAGACTTGTTTCTTTGTGAAACTGTGTAATATTATGTGAAAAGAAAAAGATTGTACTTTTCTCTTTTGCATTTCCATGTACATGATCTTCTCCCTGGTTGTCTTGAGGCATTTAATCTGCCTAGGGTGGGATGGGGATGGAGTGTATTAGAAAGGCAGAGAAAATTTTTAAACATTGGCTTCTGATTTTAGTTTATTCAGTAAATATATATTAAGTGCCTACTATGTACCAGACACTGTTATAGACTTGGTGATAATAGAATATTTCAGTACGGGGCTTCCTGGTGGCGCAGTGGTTAAGAATCCGCCTGCCAATGCAGGGGACACCGGTTCGAGCCCTGGCCGGCGAAGATCCAACATGCTGCGGAGCAACTAAGCCTGTGCACCACAACTACTGAGCCTGTGCTGTAGAGCCCACGTGCCACAACTACTGAAGCCTGCACGCCTAGAGTCCATGATCCACAATAAGAGAAGCCACTGCAGTGAGAAGGCTGCACACCGCAACAAAGACCCAATGCAGCGAAAAATTTAAAAATATAAATAATAAATTTATATATAAAAAAAGAATACTGCAGCAAGAAAATGGACTTAAAACTAGGATTTTTAGCAAAATGAAGCATTTCTAAAGTCCTGTGTTTTATCAAGAATTAAGCCTGAAGTAGTGAAATTATAGGGTTTCTTCCGTAGTATAGAGAAGATACCATAATACAGAGAAGTTCTTTGGATTTGTCTTTTTTTTTTTTTTTTTTTTTTTTTTTTTGCGGTACGCGGACCTCTCACTGTCGTGGCCTCTCCCGTTGCGGAGCACAGGCTACGGACGCGCAGGCTCAGCGGCCATGGCTCACGGGCCTAACCGCTCCGCGGCATGTGGGATCTTCCTGGACCGGGGCACGAACCCGCGTCCCCCGCATCGGCAGGTGGACTCTCAACCACTGCGCCACCAGGGAAGCCCTGGATTTGTCTTTTAATCTGAAGAAACTCTTTGTACATTTTGAAGTTGACATCTAAACTTTTATAAGTTTAATAATTGCAAAGGATATAATTCAGGTGTTTGTTGTTGACATTTAGAAATAAAGTAGTTACCTTGCTCTTTTAAATGTATTCAGTGGAATCTAAACGCCTTAGCAATTTGATACCTGCAACGATCTCTTAAAAAATGGTTAGTTGCAGGAGGCTGGTGTTGGGCACAAAGTGAAGCACTCTGTGTTTCTAATGCACAGACTACTGCTGTATTCTGGATTGTGGCTCCTTCCAGAAATTGACCCTATTGCCTCACAGTGTGGAGGCCACATTATGTGGGTTGCTATCCCTGCCTGCTGCTAGCAGATTGACATTACACCTTTGACTCCCTTTTGGAGCCATTGGGAGTGCCTCAGTGCTGTTGACACTTTTTCAGGTTACAGTGTTGTCACACCAATCTGATCAGCCAACTCTGACCACACCATTGTGGCCCTTGAAACTAATCATGGTTGTCAAACCATGTGCATCTTGACAGTGGTTTGCCTTTAATCTCCAAAGCCACTCAACAGTTGGCTGATAGTCAAGGTATTTAGTGGACCTTCCGTATTCCCAGTCATCCATGGGCATTATCCAGTACTGTTGAGTGTTGGAATGGTCAAAAAAAAAAAAAAAAGACTCAAAACATTTTTGACCCTCTCATTTCTCTTGGTTTACACATCTTAGTGGTTTGGTCACTGAATAAGGGTATCCCCAGAAAGCGAACATGCTCTTTTGCTTGCTTTCTGGATAATGATCAGGATGAAAAGGGTAGGGAGTTACATAGATGCATCTTGAAAATTCCTTGGTATGGTGGGTCTTTTTAAAAAAAATAACCTAAAGGTAGTCCCAGAACAGCTTGGTGGTATACCCTCCAGCTGGCAGACTATCTAAATGGGTCTTAGGGGATTCAAAGGTAAGTCTCATTCAGCCACCTAGATTCTTTTGTTGGATCTTAGGGTCTTAGATTATAAGGATAATGACCATTTGGTCAAATAAACAGGTTACCAAGTCCCCCTATAATGGCTCATATGGGTCGAAGTGAGAGTACATATAATTATTCTCTGGAATTTTTATTTTAAAAAAATGCTTGTTTCTCTTGCACTTGACTCTTTCAGATGATGAGTCTCACTCTGTGGAGGAAATTATTAGTTAAAAGTTGAAAAGGCTTCCCTGGTGGCGCAGTGCTTGAGAGTCCGCCTGCCGACGCAGGGGACACGGGTTCGTGCCCCGGTCCGGGAAGACCCCACATGGCGTGGAGCGGCTGGGCCCGTGAGCCATGGCTGCTGAGCCTGCGCGTCCGGAGCCTGTGCTCTGCAACGGGAGAGGCCACAGCAGGGAGAGGCCCGCATACCGCAAAAAAAAAAAAAAGTTGAATTTATGGCTACTGGAATGGGAGCACTAGTTTTTTCCTGGCTCCTAGGTTGGGGAATATGTTAGGCCCTGGGAAGTAAGCAGGGGTGAGGTGGGGTTATTAGTGATCTTAATCTTTCAGAACTGCCCCCAGAAACTTCCTCCAGAAGGAAAACTTCCAGTTCAGGCTCCCAGACTGTTGCAGGTGCCATAAATTTTATTGGGTGCTGGGTCTGCTGTTCATGCCCAGGTGGCTCTGACCATGATTTGATTGTCATTCCTCTTAACCTTACTGAGAGGTCTGTTGGAAACAGCAGGGGAGAGGGCGCCACTCCTTTACCTCCTACACAAAACACTAGTCAGCACCTCCAGATGCCTTCCCTTCCCCCATTACAGTAGCCATTGCTCAGTCATTCTGTGAAGTGGCTGCATGCCATCTGGCTGATGTTTAGACAAACAGGATGGGTTGGGTTGGCTTTTCTTAGGCAGTCTCCAAAATATAAGGACTAGATTCAGTTATTCAAACTAACCTGGGAACTCTAAGGCACACCAGCCCATTAAAAGACCACATTAGATGTACTGTCAGCCTGTGCCCCTTGACTGATTTAGGTCTCTCTTGTGGACCTCCAGTAATTGTAAACAACTCTTTCCAGGGGTACCTGAAGTGCTCCCAGCATTGTACTTCTTTAGGGAAGCCAGACGTTAACTCGCCTCCTTACCGAAAACATAGTGACTTGCACCATAAAGAGAGTTGTAAGAGACCTTCAGGTATTTAATGTAACATCATATAGTTTTCGAATGATTGTAGAGTTCTCTCCAAAATTAGGCTAACCTTGATTACTTAGGGGAACTTTTTGGAGGGATGGCTGATTCATTACTTACATATACTCTGCAGGCAGTTATCCCTAGGATGGAGTTAGGGTAGGTGTTGTGAAATGGGTCCCTGACTTCAGCTGAAGTGATCAGTGATACCAGCTCATCTCTAGAAGGTATTCAGTTCAGCCTCAAGTCACTGGCCAGGGTTGTTATGGATGATAGAATTGCCTTAGATTTCCTTGTGAGCCAGATGGATTACAAGGCAGAGTCTGTGTAATTGCTAATATATATTCCTTTACCTGGATTGACGGTCTAAGTGGAAAGGTCATTTTAGACACATAAAAGAGAAAGTCGCTTGGATTTTTAAGGTTGACCCTGACGGTTTATGGGATTTGTTCAGCTGATTTAGCCCAGGACCCTGGAGGACCTGGTGGAGGTCAGTATTGTAGGTTGGCCTCATCTTGCTGCTTGAGTCATCTCTGACTCAAGAGCCTCAGGTCTTCTGCCTTCATCCATGGAACTGTGACAGTCTACCTTGTTAGTTTACAAATAGGGCAGAATCTCAGACATACCACAATTCTTTACAAAGAGATCATGGGTGCTCTCTCTGGAGTGTCCATTTGGGAGCCCCATATCTCTATTAAAAAATGATTTATTTGAGTATCAGTAAAGGTCAAAACTTGTGCTAGAAGGCAGAGTTGGGTAATTGGAACAGAAACTGTATGGCCCATGAAGTCAAAAATAATTCTGTCCCTTTAAAAAAAAAAGTTTATGGAGCCCTGCTCTAGCACTCTAGCCCAACATTATTTCCTTTAAATATACTTGCAACGGTGTGTCAAGATAGATGTACAAAGATATTCACTGCAAGGTTGTTTATGATAATAAAAAAAAACGGTCAACAAAAAACTAACAACTTCAGAAATTATGAAAAGGTCTAGATTTATTGCCTGAACATTGACTTGTTTTGTAGATTTTCACAGATCATCCCTTGTACTGAACTCTCCCCAGTGAGTCTGAGACACCACATTACATACTGGAACTTCAGTATACATGAAACAGTTTTCTTCTTCAAGTAGTTTTCTTCCTTACCCAGAATAGAGGTTTGTCAGATACTGCAATCCAGGAGAGGAGGCAAGGGACACCAGATTAATTTGGCAAGCCTCTTCATGTTGCAAGCTCTAGGGAGTGCAAGGATCACCCAGTAAGAGGCTACGGTATTGCTGTTAAAGTTTGCATTTTAGTCTAAAGATCTTTGAAAGCCATTCAGAAGGTAGTCACTGGGAAAAACAAAATAAAACAAAATGAAAACCAAACAAAACAGATTGGAACAACAATAGCAACAACAAAGGTATTGCTTTTGATGAGCCACAGTAAATACTGATTCTTTTCGATTGAGGGGTGGTGGTGGTGGTGATGATGGGGAACCCTCTGTGTACTCAGGTGTGAGGACAGAAACCTTAAATGAGTGGAAGGCCTATACTGACTGAGGTTTAGGAGATAATTAAATTGACTTTTTTAATGAGCCTTTACTAGGAAATCAAGACCAAACTGTTTTTGGAGTTTGGTAGCCTGTTAAGAGGGGAGGTGTTGATAGTCTAGTAGGAACTTGAATTTTAGGAATCCATCTAAGGAGAAAGAAGGCAGAGTTCTATATGTGGTGGCCAGCATTGGCCAAAATGTAATTTTTTAGTGATCAATATTGAAGACGTTTCAGAAGTATTTTGCACACTGCCTCTAGAGGAGTTGTATTTTCTCATTGCCTTTCAGTTATAAACGTAGTAACCAGGTGTTTTGAACAACAAATCAGTATTATTTAATTCCTTTTCTTAGACAAAGGAATTAAAATTATTTTTATTCACAGTCTTAAAAATTTAGTCAGGTTTAATTGTACATTTGACATTCTCATGGGAAAAAAAGGGTATATGAGGTAGGGATTTTCCTTGAAAATCTAGATGTGTGTCATATGTGTATAGCCCAGTATTAACAGATTGTGGTCAGGAAATAAGCGATAAAACTGTCTATAATTGAGGTAGGAGCAGAGGCAAATATACTGAGTGCATTTTGAGGTCCTTTTGCAAAGAGTTCAGTATGTTGTAAACCTTATATTTGTATTTCTTCAAGTGTGGAACTGGAGAAGTAATATCTTACATGCAAAGTTTGACATATTGGTAGGGCTGTCTTTTTAAAGGTGCTTTTTTCTCCTTTTGAAAAAATGTAGAAGTAATGAGGGGAAGACCTGTGATTATTTAACTTGTTGCCTAATTTCCATAGATTATATTTTGCCCTGCACATTACATTTCCAAATATACAAGCAACTTAAGGTAGACAAGCAACATACAGAACCATTATGTATTACTCAAAGCTATTACAAACCAACTAGCTGAATAAGATCATTTGGGAAAGGTACTCAACTGAATAGATAGATTAAGTGGTTTATTTTCTATATGGGCAGTTAGGAAAGCATGTTATTTCAGGTGGCAGACATGGAAGAATTCTGGGACTATGTGTAGGTGGAACAGTGCTGAGCTTTCTTCTAGTTAATCAGGGAAGACTTCACGAAGGAGGATGAGTAAGTGTGGATAAGATGCTGAGGGTGGTGTGGCTATCTTTGTGAAGAGCTTCAAAATCAAGAGGAACAATCTATCATTTTTGAAATTAAGGATAACAACCTTTAATTTTTGTATTATATGAGGTGGATGGAGGAGGTAAAACACATTAACACCTTGTATTTTTTTAGGCTTCATGTAGTGTTATACTGATTTTATGTTTACTCCTTTCCATGTGTTTTCTCTAATTAGATTAAGAACATTCTGAGGGTGGGAATTATCTTTTCTGCTTCTTTTTTTGCCCCACATAGAACAAAATTATGACTCATCCTCACAAAAGAATTCAATTTTTTTAAAGATAACTTAAGGTTTCTAATATGGAAAGCTCAAACATTTTGTTAGCTCTCTGGCAGAATGTGAGTAAAGAGAGGACTTGGGACCAAGAGCTGGGCAGAACCTTTAAAGTATTTTTAGCTTTGAGGGGCAAGCTGAGGTCAGAGTGTCATGCTGAAATTGGAAGCCTCCTGAGTGTAGCAGGTTAGACTAGTGGTGGGATAGGAAACATTGGCATCAACAGTGGCTTATTATACAGGCGTGTGCCAGGATTCTCTCCAGTCATCAGAAAATAATTTAGGAATGCTGTTCAGATTGAGATCCATGCCTCAGAATTCATAGTAATAGAAATGTTCATGTAGGATAGGAGTCGGGTAAAGAAGTGAGTTTGGCACTTATATGATTTTACTGCAGTAACTGAAACCTAGCAGATATGAACTCACATTTAGTATACTGCCTATAAGGATAGAAAGTGTGATTCTGAATAGTTTTAAATTTCTTTTTTTCTTTTAATAATCTTAGACCCTGGTAATCATATTTTTTGGACTGGTCCTCTCTTGTCAGCAGGCCTTGGGACTGGAAGATGGAAATAGTAATAGCCTGATTTTAGGGGATTTCTGTACTGAAAGGAGAACAGGTTACTGTTGGTAGCTCACACAGGTGGTAGTGGAATAATCTGCACAGTGCCAGGTGGTTTTCCTTCTCTTTTAGGATATTGAGGCTTTTCCTCTCTCTCTCTCTCTATATATATATATATATATATTTATAGTCATATATATATATTTATAGTCATATTTATGCTATTAGGAAATTTTAAAAATTTGTTTTGGTTTCCATACTGAAAGGTTAGCTGGGATTATGAGAAATAATCTCCAACAGCATTCCCAGTTTTTGCCTCAAGTAGATTATTCAGATAATATTCAGTTGTGTTATAGAGATTCTGTATTGGTGTGGGGCTCGGTTCCATTCAGTGCTGGCTTAGTGTATGTATTTATTGAGTACCTAGTATGTGCCAGATACTTCTCTAGGTACTTTTAACCTATTATATCATTTAATCATCATGGGAACCTTAAAAGAAAGATAGTGGTATCCCCGTTTTAAAGCTGAGGATATTGACATTCTCTTTACTAACCAGATTAATGAATCCTTTTCATTCCCCCTGGAAAGTATACTGACTGATGACAGTGGCTCCATTAGTCCCTCATGTGTAACCAGTTATATTCTAGTATGCTTCTGTACTGCTCTAACCACATGAATTGTATCTTTACCAAGAATCAATTGTATTTGTTCCCAAACCTGTTAATACTTATTTTTTAAAATTAAACCAGTGAGTTCATAAAGAAGGTTGTTTTATGAAAGCTGAGTTGAATACTTAGAATGAAAAAGGAGCTATAAAATACTTACTACTGAGTGTAAATTAGAGAAAAATTCTGGAAGGTTCTGAATTTATTTCTTTGCAAATGCATTGGTTTTTGCTATACTTTAAAGAAACAAGCTCTGAACACTGTGGAGAATCCATTAGGAGTATGACTTTATGCAAGAAGGGCAATGTGGAACTCTAATCCATATGGATTTTGAGGATCCATACTCAAAAAAAAAAGTCCTGATCCTAAATTTGGAACCAAATGAAAAATAAGACACAAGAGAGTGACATATGAAGATTAAAATGTCAGTTTTATTAATGATACCACGATTAGAGTTCACGGCTTTAAAGCTGCTGCTGCCAAATGGGCTTACCAGCACTGCAAGAAAATACCCAGAATTTCTGCCTCATACCCTTCCAACACCTGATTGGAAGAACAGTGTCAATCACTGGTATTAGCAGCTTTTTATAATATTAGCCCCACGTGTTCAAGAACTGTGCACACTAGTCAGGAAGCTCACTCTTCCTTGGAATAGGGTAGGGAGGGCAGGGAATTCTTCCAGATAGAGGCTTGAGGCTAGGTGAAGGTGATGCCTACATCAAAATACTGGGTTATGTCTTATGATTAAAATGTATTTAAGGTAGTGTATGGCTCATTCATTATACCTTCACTTTAATCTATTTTTGAAATTACGATTGTATGTTATATAGCTAAAAAGGAACAGAGCCTAAATCAAGCCTAGTCCTCTCTGCTTGATAAGCCTTTGGTTATTTTCACTAAATCACACTTGTTGAGGTTTCTTTTTTTTTTTTTGGCTGTGTCAGGTCTTAGTTGTGGCACGCAGGATCTTTGTTGAGGCATGCGAGATCTTTCATTGCGGCGCACGGGCTCTTCGTTGTGGTGCTCAGGCTTCTTTCTAGTTGTGGTGTGTGGGTTTTCTCTTCTCTAGTTTTGGCACACAGGCTCCAGGGCGTGTGGGCTCTGTAGTTGTGGCGCACGGGTTCCAGGATGCGTGGGCTCTGTAGTTTGTGGCACACGGGCTCTAGTTGAGGCCCACGAGCTCAGTAGTTGTGGCCCACGGGCTTAGTTGCCCCGTCCCTGACCAGGGATCGAACCTGAGTCCCCTTCATTGCAAGGAGGATTCTTTACCACTGGACCACCAGGGAAGTCCCTTGTTGAGGTTTCTTGTGGGCACCCTCTTGCTTCCTTTTTTCTGTCTCTCTTTACTGTTGTACCTGTTTCCTGAATTTTCCCCCTGGGACTTTGACTACAGAGCCTATTTTGTTTCATTCAGGAGAATAATCCTCAAACTGAAAAGCTTGTATCAAATAACAGAATAGAATTGTAGCCTACAATAAGTGAAGAGAAAGAGAAAATAATCACCAAGGTGCTTTAAATACCTGAAATAATGTCTGGTCTCCAGCTACAGACAAATTATGTTGAAAGAATTTGTGAATATATCCTCATACAGTGTTTTTGTTTACAAAAGTAATACATGCACATTAGTTTTTTTTAAAGTTATTACTGTAAAAAATGTGATGGAGCATAAAAAGAAGTAAATAAAACCTTAAACTGCATTAATACGAATGTGGTATCAGAATCATAGATGCTAATGGTTCCACTGTCATCTTCGATGGGGTGGTGAATTCATTTTTATACTTTAAGAGTGATATTCATCAACTGTAGTGTCTAGAAGGGCGTGTTTAGGATTTGAGCTACTGTGACATAGGAGTAGTAGCCAATAAATGGGGTGGGCAGACTAAGAACAAATGGGACTACTTATGCTCCAGGTTTTAAAATACTGTCATGTAAAAGAGGGCGTAGACTTCTATGGTGTTCCTCTGGAACAGTGGTAGAAAAACTGTTTTGGTAAAGGGCCAGATAAATATTTGGGGTTTTGGGTTTGCAACCATTCAACTCTGCCATTGTAACATGAAAGCAATCATTTGGTAAACAAATGCACATGACTATATTCCAACAAAACTTTATTTCTAAAAACAAACAGTAGACTAGATTTCACCTGCAGGACAACTACTGCTCTAGAGGAGCACAGTTTTCATCTCAATTTAAGAGAGAATTTTCCAAGAGATTCTGTGTTTCACCAGTGGTGAAGACTATCTCGAGAGGTCTGAGCACCCCATCTCTGATTTATTATAACCATCAGCTTAGCCTGCTGTTGGTAGGACTTGACACTAACTAGGAAGATAGACTAGATGACTCCTAAGGTTTCTGCCAATTTTTCCCTACCAGTTTTCCATGCTTTTCTAACTGATAAAAGTTCTCTGGTTTAGTCATTTGAACAGTTACAATTTAATGGGAAAACATTCAGCCCAGAAAATAAGTCTGTATTAAGCTTTACTTCATATGAGTTTCCTTAATTTCATTTTATTGAACGTAATTCAATTCATTATTTTATTTAATATACGTATTTATTGTATGTATGCATTTTATTGTATATAATAAAATACAATATGTATTTTATTGTATATATAGTAAATTATACACATCATTGAACAATATGCTTAAAATGTATGTATTTTGTTCTGTATATATATATAATAAATATGTATACATATATACTATATGTATATGTGTATATATATTGAGATTCATTTTGACAGATGAATAGAACATGTCCATCATTCCAGAAAGTTGCTTTACACCCTTTTGCAGTCACTTTTCTTCACCGTCTGTCCATTGGAACCACTCGTTTGATTTCTATCACTGTGAATTAGTTTTAGCCTTTTCTAGAAATAACTTCATAATAATGGAATCATACAGAGTAAACTCTTGTATCTGGTTTCTTTGACTCAAAGCAATATTTTTGAGTTGCGTTCAGATTGTTGCATGCATCAGAGATTAGTTGTTTTTATTGCTGAATAATAATTTCCCATATACCAGTGTTTATTTATTCATTCATCTGTTGATGGTATTTGGATTGTTTATAGTTTTTTGGTTATAAATAAGGCTCTTCTGATGTCACTATCAGGTCTTTTTATGGACATTTGTTTTTATCCTCTTTATTCTTGAGTATATACCTAGGAGTAGAGTTTCTGGGTCATGTTGTTAGTGTATGGTTAAGATTCTGTGAAACTGGGAGACTGCTTTTCAAAGTGGTTGTACCATTTTACATTCCTACAAGCAACGCCTGAGTGTTCAGTTCTTAACATACTCTATAACACTTGCTGTTGTCAGTCTCTTTAAGGTTAGCCATTCATGTGGGTATGTGGTAGTATCTCATTATGGTTTAGTTTGCATTTCCCTGATGATTGATGGTGTTGACCATCTTTATGTAGTTATTGTCCATTCGGTATCTTCTTTGCCCATTTTTAAATTGAGTCGTGAACTTTGTTATTTTAAGGGCACCTCATAATTTTGTATATAAGATCTTTGACAGATATATGTACAGTTGACCTGTAAACACTGAGGGTTTGAACTGTGTGGGTCCACTTAAATGCCAATATTTTTCAATAGTAAATACTACCAGTACCAAACGGTCTGTGGTTGGTTGAATCCGTGGATACAGAGGGCTGACTATAAGTTATATTCAAATTAACCCCCTTGTTGTTCAAGGGTCAACTGTATTATGAATATTTTCTTCTACTCTGTGTCTTGCCTTTTTATTTTAATAGTCTTTTGAAGGGCATTAGGTTTTTAATATTGATGAAATCATATCAAATTTTCTCTTTGGGGTTAAAGCTTTTCTGTCCTGTCTTTAAAAATCTTTGCCTGCTACAAGATTGTGAATATTATTTTCCTGTGTTCCCTCAGAAGTTTTATAGTTTTAGTGACTTCCCTGGCAGTCCAGTGGTTAGGACTCTGTGCTTCCACTACTGGGGGATCAGGTTCGATCCCTAGTCGGGGAACTAAGATCCCATAAGCTGTGCTGCACAGCCAAAAAAACAACAACAACAACAATCCACGCCCCCCAAAAGAAAAAAAGTTTTATAGTTTTAGATTTTACATTTAGGTCTCTGAACCATTTTAAATTTTTGTGTAGGACAATCCCTGGTGGCACACTGGTTAAGAATCTGCCAGCCAGTGCAGGGGACACGGGTTCAAGCCCTGGTCTGGGAAGATCCCACATGCTGCTGAGCAACTAAGCCCATGCACCACACCTACTGAGCCTGCGCTCTAGAGTGCTCAAGCCACAACTACTGAGCCTGTGCACCACTACTGAAGCCCGTGTGCCACAACTACTGAAGCCCATGTGACTAGAGCCTGTGCTCCACAACAGGGGAAGCCACCGCAATGAGTAGCCCACGCACCGCAATGAAGAGTAGCCCCCGCTTGCTGTAACTAGAGAAAGCCCACATGCAGCAATGAAGACCCAACACAGCCATAAATAAATAAATAGATTAATTAATTAATTAATTAAAATTTTTTTGTGTGTGTAGAGGGTGAGATAGGGGTTGAGATCCCCCCTGTAAGATACTCAGTTGTTCTAGCACCATTTGTTTGAGTCTATCCTTTGTTCATTGAATTTTTGTTTACCGTCTTTGTTGAAAATCATTTGACCACATGTTTGTTTCTCTTTCTTGACTCTTATCTTCCATTGATCAACGTATCTATTGTAATTTATGCCTACATCACATCTTAATCACTGTAGGTTTATGGTAAACCTTGAGATCAGATACTTATGTAAGTATCCAACTTTGTTTCTCTTATTAAGTTACTTAGCTTATTCTGGGCCTTTGCCTTTCTGTATACATTGTTTCAAATAAGCTTGCTAGAAATTTTATTGGGATTTTATTGATTCTTTGCTTTATTTTATTTTTTGTTACTCTGCAATCTTTGTTATTTGAAGAAAAATGTATTTTGTAACATTCGATATGAATTGTTCAGTAGAGTTGTCTTTATTTTTATAATTAACATATAGGAAACATGACTTCTCTTTGGTGTTTGGTTCCATGAATTTTAACATATATGTAGATTCATGTGAGTCTAACCACAATCAAGATACAAAATAATTTTATTACCCCCCAAAATTAGTTCCTGCTGTTCCTTTCCCTTTTCCTCACTTCTTAACTTCATATAAGTGTAATAATAGAGTACATAACATTTTGAGACTGGCTTCTTTCACTAAGTATGTTACCTTTGAGATCCACCTATGTAGTTGAATGTGTCAGTAGTTTGTTTCTTTTTGTTGCTGAGTAGTAGTATTACTTTATGTGGATGTACCACAGTTTCTTTATCCCTGTTAAAGGACATTTATGTTGTTTATGGTTTTTGGAGAATATGATTAGAATAGCTATGAACATTTTTATACCAGTTTTTCTGTGAACCAAGTTATCAGTTCTGTAGAGTAAATACCCAGGAGTCTGACTTCTGAGTCATATGGTAATTGTGTGCAGCTTGCTTTATTTTTTTATTTTTTATGTTTTTGGGAGTGTTCCCGCCTCTTCAGTCTTTTTTTAAAAATATAATCTTAATTAATTAATTGGCTGAGTTGGGTCTTCTTTGCTGTTCATGGGCTTTCTCTAGTAGTGGTGAGCAGGGGCTACTCTTCGTTGCAGTGCGCGGGCTTCTCGTTGCGATGGCTTCTCTTGTTGCAGAGCACGGGCTCTAGGCGCACGGGCCTCAGTAGTTGTGGCACATGGGCCCTAGAGTACACGGGCTTCAGTAGTTGTGGTGAGCGGGCTCTAGAGCACAAGCTCAGTAGTTGTGGCACATGGGCTTCTTGCTCCACAGCATGTGGGATCTTCCCGGACCAGGGCTCGAACCCGTGTCCCCTGCATCAACAGGCGGATTCTTAACCACTGCGCCACCAGGGAAGCCCCATAGCTTGCTTTATTTTTAATAAATGTTTATTTCTTATTTTGAAGTAATTATATTCATTAGAGGAAATTTTAAAAGTGGGGGCAGGAAGTAAAACTAGGAAAAATACTGCCTACAGTGTCTCTGCTGAAACCTAAACACAGTAAAAATTTCAGTGTGTTTCTTTTTGTTCTTCCTCCTCCTCCCCTCCTCCTCCTCCCCTCCTCCTTCTCCTCCCTTCCTCCTTCTCCTCCCTTCCTCCTTCTCCTCCCTTCCTCCTCCTCCCCTTCTCCTCCTCTTCTTTCTCTTCCTCTTCTGTTTTTACCTAGCAATAATCATATTGAAAAAATAATTTAATATCCACTTTATTTCTCTTAATTCCATTCTTTATATATGACTCACTTACTAGATGGAAATTTTCTAATTAGCATATGGCACAGTGTCTAGCATGTACATAACCATGATAACACATTTGTGTAAGTGAGTTACTATGGTGGGAGTTTAGGCAATGTGGCTGGCTACTATTAGATATCTTGGACTGAGCAGCCTTTTTTTTACTCATCAAATTCTACTGTTTGGGTGACTGTGGACTCCAACCAATTGCCTGATTTTGGGGATGGTGTGGTTAATGCCAGCTACTAGGCTTGCCACTCAGACTGAATAGAATGTTAAGGCAGCTACATTTGTGCCATTGTTTATTATGTGAGTGATTATTTCTGGAGTAGACTTTTCATCTAAACCTAAGTAATGTATGAAGCTAACAACATGGAAATGTTTCCATGAGGTCTTAGAAACCATGTACTGCTAGCTCCATATTTTTCTACTTTTTACCTTTATTTATTTTTATTTTTATTTTTTTTTTTTTGCGGTATGCGGGCCTCTCACTGCTGTGGCCTCTCCCGTTGCGGAGCACAGGCTCCGGACGCGCAGGCTCAGCGGCCATGGCTCACGGGCCCAGCCGCTCCGCGGCATATGGGATCCTCCCAGACCGGGGCACGAACCCGTATCCCCTGCATCGGCAGGCGGACTCTCAACCACTTGCGCCACCAGGGAGGCCCTACCTTTATTTTTATGTGCTGTGGGCTACTCCTGTTTTTAGAATGTTGGCTCTTGTCAGGTGATTGCTAAGGCTTTAATGTGGTCTTGTGGAACTCAGAAAAACACTGCCGCCTTTGCATTTTGCTGAAATGCTAGTCAGTGATGTTTCTGTCACCTTTGCAGCTGAAAGTTTGACTAAAAGGATTGTTCGGCTTGAGGTTTGGGGATTAAATCCATCTTCTGAGTCTTTCTGACCTGGCTTCTCATCACAGTTGGGTATTAGAGAATATTGTTAAGATAACAGATTCTGTAATTCAGAATTTAGAAATCAGGAAAGGTAGGGTTCTTTTACTTACTTAAAAAGGGGGTATCCTCTGGTTCTGGATAATATGGAGTAAGCATACACCACCCTTTCTTTACAACTGAATGGAACTGTAAAACCTGGACAGAATACATGGTAAATAGCAGCACGCAGATTGGAGAAGAACATCAGTTTTTGAATACCACCAAACCTCTAGGATCCCCTGGCCTGACCTCAGTGCAGCCAGAAACCTGGAATTGAGCACTGTGACATAGAGAGAATGAGATCTAGAAGGCTTCTAATTCTGGCGTGAGGAGTTGAAAAGCTCAGAGAGTTGGGTCATTCTCTCTCTTTTTTTTTTTTCTTTTTCTCTATTTTCTCACAACCCAGTTTCAGGCAGTCACATGTAATGACATCAGTTTACAACAGGTGTCTGAAGGAGCCAGAACTCTGAGGGAGGGGAACCTCACTCTCTTTTTGATGCTGTGGTTCCAAGTGGGCAGAGGCAAACTCCATTGTTTTTAGTCTGTCCTCCCATCGTTTGACCCTGGCAGGCAGTGGTTACAGAAGTAGACTGTTCCTGGCTGGAGGACAGAAAAGGGTATTCTCAGGAAATTAGAAAGTGCCATGGGGAGAAGAGGAAAGATCTTGGGAAAGAGACCCGTGAAGTTGTGTACACACACTTAAGCTCACTGTCAACCTGTGCAAATGCATGGATCAGATCCTAATTAGCATTTTTAAATATTAATTAATTAATTTTTGGCTGCGTTGGGTCTTCGTTGCTGCCTGCGGGCTTTTTCTCTAGTTTTTCTCTCATTGTGGTGGCTTCTCTTGTTGCTGTGCACAGGCTGTAGGCGCACGGGCTTCAGTAGTTGTGGCTCATGGGCTCTAGAGTGCAGGCTCAGTATTTGTGGTTCAAGGGCTTAGTTGGTCTGTGACACGTGGGAGCTTCCCTCTTCCCAGACCAGGGCTCGAACCCGTGTCCCTGCATTGGCAGGCGGATTCTCAACCACTGTACCACCAGGGAAGCCCCCTAATTAGCATTTTAAAGACTTTGAAAACTGAGATGGATAAAACTCCACCCAGGTTGCAGACTGACCACTGGGTGGCGTATCCATGGGAAAAATCTAAAAAGCATTGTAAAGGCTTTGAAAACTGAACTGATATTGAAACCACAACCTTCAGAAAGCATATTGGAACTTGCAGCTTGAACCTAACCAGGTCAACTGCCTGTGAAAACATAAATATCAATGTACTCCACAGGAATCAGGAAGATCCTGAGTTACATAATATATTATTAAAAATGTCAAGGATATAATCCACAGTTACTCAATATGCAAAGAATCACGAATACCTCAACTCACATTGGAAAAGATGATAATAAGACCTTACTGACAAGACAATGAAGATGTTGGAATCATTAGACAAAGACCTTAGCCAACCATTATAAAAATGCATGAATAAGCCATTGCAAATACCCCTTCAACAAGTGTTAAGCTAAAAGTATCAGCAAAGAAGTAAATGATATAAAGAGGAATCAAATATAATTTTCAAACTGAAAAATACAGTAATCATAATAAAAAGCTCCCTGGATATATTCAGTGGCAGAAAGGAGAGGAAAGAGGAGAGAGTCACTGAACTTCATAGGGCAAGAGAAATTTTCCAATCTGAACAATAAAGAGAAAAATGATAGAAAAAAAAAAGAGCTTCAGAGAACTGTAACATAAGGGCTAACATTTGTGTCATTGGAGTCCCAGAAGGAGAGGAGAAATAGTGCGATGCAGAAAAACATGTTTGAAGAAATACTGGCTGAAAATTATAATTGCGTTAAAATTCATAGAACTGTACAACAAAAGGAAAATAAAGTCAATTTTATTGTGTGAGAATTTACAATAAATTTGAAAATGGGAGGTATTATGTTGTGATAACGTGGAATTTTTATTTAGCAGGTAATTCCTGGACTCTTTTGACCTTAGGAATTACTGGTTTCACAGTTGGTGATGGGGAAAGTTTTAGTCTTTTCTTTCCTTTTCCACCTTATTACCTGAAGTGCATTAATAATTTGGTGTGAATAGTGGCAAGGTGTTTAGTTTTTTTCTTCTTTTTAGAGCAACTCTTAGAATATGTGATAGTTTGGCTTCTTATATCTTTTTTTCTTAAACTATAGAAATTTCCTACTTATAAGGAATTGGAAGGATGTGAACAGCCCTGAGAAAATAGATTCTTATTTTTCTACTTACAGAATTTTGTGGAATGTTAGTAAAAATAGGCAGCTTTGCTTATTTAATGCTAAAAATGTGCCATTAAATAAGTACCTCTAATTTCACAGCTCTGTAGTCATTTGACAGGGATTGTACAGGTTCAAAAGGAAAGTAAACACCAGATTATCTATTAGAAGGGGAAAAAATGGAAATGGTTCAAAATTGGATGCCATGAATTAACACATAATCATCTGTATAAATGCTCTTTGCCCTCTAAAAGAATGCTTAACTAAGCTATTCATTCTGCAGAGTTTTTTAGTGATATGGTGGTGATGAAATTGAGGCATAAATAATGTATATTTCAGATGAAGAAACAGTCTTTGATATCTGCTTGATTTGTACAAGGTTATATATACACAATGATGAATTAGGGATTTGATTTGTTAAAGTGATAGTTTCCTGGAGGAATAATTTTATCCAAATAATAGCGTGAAAAGTGTTTGCAGTCATGTCATTAGAGTTGCTTTTGATGGACTCTGAAGGGTGTCTTAGATGGGTTAAATTTTTCTTAATTTTATTTTTTGTTTATATTTGTTTTAAAAAAAGAAAAGACACTGAAGATCTTGGCCTGACAGGATTAGAAGACCTCCTTAGTGGAGCCTCATGGAATATTATGAGAAATGTGGATCAGGATGAGATTGTGAGAAGCCTTGATTGACAAATTCAGTAGTTTGGGGCTTTGAGGGACCCTTGAAAGATTTTTGAAGCAGTATTTGGGGAAGTTTTTACTAAGTGTAGTGTGGACTGGATTGATTAGAATACCAGTGATGGAGGGTAATGAGGGCATCTTGTTGTAGATAAAGGTCTGGATTAGGAAAATAATTGTAATGGAGTAAAATAGCTGGAGAGGATCTATTTTAAAGTGCAGCTAGGCTGTATTTTGTAATTTGACATTTAGCTCGTCCTGGTATATACCTGGTAGTGGAATTGCTGGGTCATATGGTATAATTCCATCTTTAATATTTTGAGGACCTGACACTGCTTTCCAAAATGGCTGCACCATTTTACATTCTCACCAGCAGTGTATGAGGGTTCCAGTTTCTCCAAATCCTGGCCAACAATTGGGATTATAGCCATCCTGGTAGAACATCTTTTCAGGTACTTATTGGCTCTTTGTGTATCTTCTTTGGAGAACTATTCAGATTGTTTGCCATTTTTAGTGACTGTGTTGTCATAGTTCTTTATATATTCTAGATACAAGTCCTTTATCAGACCTATGATTCTGTTGTCTTTTCAATTTCTTCCAATTTTCATGATATCCAGTTTACCTACTTTTTCTTTTATTGCTTGTATTCTTGGTGTCATATGTGAGAGACTTCTAAATGGAGCAGAGTAAAGAAAGAAGCAAGCCCTATGTCATTGTCCCCTCTGTAGAAGAATTTTTTTGATGCTTATAGTGTTATAGGATTTGGGCAGCTGCAAGTAACTAGCATGTTGGGATGATGTGTTATTCAGTTAAGGTGGGGGAGGTCAGTTAATCAAAAGGAGAGGTCTGTTATTTTTCCCTGGACTAAGAAATTAAAATTTTAAAAGGCATCATTTCCTTTAATTGATGGTTGTGAAGTGATAAAATATAAAGTAATAAAACCAGTATAGTTTGGAAAATTACTTCCTCTGCAGATTTTAAAGAATAGTACAAGCTACCTAACTGTAAGGTGAGGTGGGTGGTCAGTCGAAGGGTCAAGGGATCCATTGTAGATATAGAGTAGATGAGAGAGAGAAAAAGAAACATTCCTGGCTGTCATTTTCTTACGATCATGACTGTTGGTATCAATTTTTTTTTTTTTTTTTTTTTAGTTTCTGCTTTATAACAAAGTGAATCAGTTATACATATAGTTGGTAGCGATTTTGGCTACCTTGGAAAATTGTTCATTTCTTAGGTGTATGTGTTTCATTTCTTTGATTCTCTAATGTTATAAGAAGTATCCTTGCTTTTAATGGGCAAATTAACTGAAAGGTAGAATCCATTTTAGTACTGAATTCCACCCCCACTCCCATTTTTATGAATACGTAGTTTATCGTACACACACACTTTAATTAGACATGGCAGAAAGTCATTATTTCTTGTTCAGGAAGGACTTTCTCTCTAGTGTTAATAAACGTGTGTATTATTGACCGAAATTAAATGGTATATCACAGTCAACGCTGTAATATGATATAAACCATGTTTAAAACAGCCTGATGGATTTCTAGAGGAAAGGAATTTTAAATACAAAATGAAATAGTCTTTAAAATAAACTAATATTTCTTATGTACTTGAGCAAAAACAAAACTAAGTGAAAATTTTCTATTTCAGTTGGAAAGAGGTTAAAATAGCTATTAACTTATAATGTCTGACTAGGACTGGCTTAGGGAAAGTTGTCAATAATAGAAAAGTGTCTGGCTCTATTTTGTACTACTCACAGGTTGAGTTTTTGAGATATATGGTTTCAGGTTTCTAGAAGTGAATCACTTGCATGAAAATCTACTCTTATGTCTGCGTTCTTGCCGAAGCATGTTCTTCCTATAATCAGGAAAGGACAATTAAAATATAATCAAAGAAGCCGTGGAGTTTGTCTAAAATATTTTTGTTCATTTAAAAAAGTATTTTTGTTATCTTTAACAGGAAGCTGCTGCTTTAGGAACAGGGGAAGGGAAGATTCGGAATTATCTGTATTTTTCTTTAGCTAGTCCTTGTTCAAGTATATTGAAGACATAGAAGTAAAACTTGGAATTATATTAAAGTACAGTGGTTCCCTGGGTACATGCAAGGTTGTGCATGTCCTGTGTACTGTAACTGGTTGATAGTTGGGAAATTAGGTAGGTGATTTAGCTTTTCTGGCGTGTTTTTTTCACGTGTGAATGAGGGAAGGGGGAAAGGTACTCCAAGTTCTGTGATTTCTATGGTGGAGTTTCTTGCCTAGTTCTTACTTGCCAAGTGATTCCGTCCCCTAAACCTCCTGTGCTCCTGACACATATAACTAACTTAAGTATTTGGACCAGATGGCTTTGGCATGCTCTTATGCTTTCTGGATCTTTCATTCACAAAAATTTATCTAAAGTCTTCTAGTACTTTTTTATTTTTTATTTTAATTAATATTTCTCAAAGTACATTATAGACTGTCTTCTAATATCTTAGGGTTGAGTGAGGATCCATTGATTTTCACTTCTCTGGGTAACTGATGATTTAATCGAGAGTTCACTAATGACTAATACTATGTAAACAGAGCTTGGGTTGTTTTTTCTTACATATTTGCCCATATTAAAACTCGTCTGCTACTTTACCCCATTTATGAGTCCCTATGAAATATTCCAATAGCAGTCTTAGCATTTTGTTAGTCTGAGTTACTTTATTGTCATTTGTACACCCAGCCATTTAACTTGGATTCCCCATCCAGGTTATTTATCTTTTCAGATCACTTGTGGAATGCATTTGTACTTCTCATGTGTCAGTGAATGTTTTCCCTGTCCTTGGTTTTGTTTTTCTGTCAAACCTTTAAGGAGGACAGAAAGATATCCTTTATTCCATCTAACTTAGGGTTTTGTTTTTGCTGTTGGTTTAATAGTCCATATTACATATTTTTATTCTTTATACTTCCACATTCTCTCAGGAGGAAATCTAAGAGAGATTAGTTTTGTGTCACTCTCTATCCCCTCCTATCCTTTCACATCCCCACCTCAGTAAGCTTTGTTCCTGAGCTCTCTGTAGGACTGAGTCAGTGGACCTTCTCCTTGTTTCAGACCAGCTTTTTGAGAGTCATGAGACCAATTTATCTGTACAGTTTAGGCTTTCTTCTGGACCTCCCTAAGAACAAGTAGAGTTATTAATCTGCATGCCCTCTGACACAGTAGCTCTAATCACTTAGCAGTCCCATTTCTTTGAGACTGTCAAAAGTCATGGTTGGTTGTCATCAAAACCTAGAATTTCTTTGTATCAGTTATCTTTTACTCTTTGATCTTATATTTGTGACTTCTTCAGAAATTACTTACATCTTTCTTGATCAGCTTCTCCAATAAATACTGAAGCATGGAATTTGAATATTTATTTTCACTTTATTCCCTAAATAAGAGCTTTTGTTATTAAAATACTTTTTAAGTTACTTGCAAAATGATTCCCGAACTCCTTTCCAGTGGTATGATTTTCTTTTAAGAAGCTTTCTTCTCTTCTTGAAAACATGATTGTATTCGTTCTTTTTTTTTTTTGGCTGCGTTGGCTTCATTGTGGCGAGCGGGGGCTACTCTTTATTGCGGTGCGCGGGCTTCTCATTTTGGTGGCTTCTCTTGTTGCGGAGCACGGGCTCTAGGCACGCGTGCTTCAGTAGTTGTGGCACACAGGCTCGGTAGTCGTGGCTCGTGGGCTCTAGAGCTCAGTCTCAGTAATTGTGGGGCATGAGCTTAGTTGCTCCCTGGCATGTGGGATCTTCCTGGGCCAGGGCTCGAACCCATGTCCCCTGCATTGGCAGGCAGATTCTTAACCACTGTGCCACTAGGGAAGTCCTGTATTGGTTCTTATTGGCTCTCTCTCATAGAATAAAACTTTAATGCAACCACGTAGCAAAAATATTGAGTCATTAACTTCTTGTTCAGTCTAGATTCCTGATACTGTTTATAAAATGGACTGTATGTTTGTAGACTTATCTTGACATAACACTTGATGGCTGTTCATATTTTAAATTAGTGATACTTAGTAACAAGTAAATTGATTCTTTCCCTGTTCGTCTTCACCAGTGTATTCAGTATCCAAAGGAAGTTCTTTGGCAAGTGCATAACCTGACTGAAATGTCAGGGAACAGATGGAAAGGAGTTCCACAAGAATTGGCTGAATAGTAGGAGTTTGACTTTCTGAAAAATAGCTTTACTGACTTTCCTTTCCTCCAAAAGTAATATGAAGAAGAGCTCAACCTTCAAATGAAGGAACAGCTGTTTTTAAGCTGGTATTTAGTAGAAAGAGATAGAAGCCTTTTCAAATAAAGTCTTAACCCTATGATTTATTTTTGAAAGGCTGTGAGTTCTCAGAACATTGAGGATGTCTCATGATCAGATGTAAATACAAAAAAAAAACACAATTCAGAGCCAGTAAAATTCTTCTGAATTTTTCTAATAATACTGCTGCCTCGATTAGGGTGAAAAATTGCATGTAGTGTGATTGGCTTACTCATAATATGAATATGAAGGGAATTGAGTTTATTCATGATTATATAAATGGGAATTGTGGAAGTTATTACAGTCACATTCTGTGCTTTATGTGTATTTAGGATATCCATGCACATTTTTAAGTTTTACCATAGAATGCTGAAGATGAAACTCATAATACTATATAAATCCCTTTAAAATTATTGATCCTAGCATGATCGACTCATGTGAGTCTATAAAGAGGCTCAGGTATTAACTTTAACAAATTAAGCTGTCATTTTCACAATTACCTGAAGAACTTGAGGCAGGAGACTCTACCTGACGTCAAATATTAGATAAAACTAAAAATCCATTGGAAGGACATAGAGTTGAAGAGAAAGATGAGAATTGTGTCAGCCTTACAAATTTAGCTGCGACTGCTGGGGTGATCTCTGATTACTCAGCTTTAAATACATTAAAATTGGATACGATCTTCATGATAAATCATTTGTGCATACTGTTGAACCAAATAATTCTCTTATTGCTTTTTAAATCATCAGATGGAGAAATTAGTGCTGTGTTCTCTATGTTTTTTTCTTTTGGGTCCACATAAACATACTTTGCAAGCCTTTGCCACGGTGGGAATTAATTGTGGCGATGGAAGCTAAAATGTTTCATGCTAATTTTACAGTGTGTATGTACTGCAGAAGTTAGACAAGGGAACTAAGTTAAACAAAGATCTAGAGCTACTGCCAAGCCTGAAAACAACAATGGCGCAAAGAAGAGAACAGAATGCTTGGTCCAAAGCCAACAAAATCCAAATGTAAATTTGCTAGTTGAGAGGCATCACATGTAAATGGGCTTATTTTGGCAACTGCTGGAGTTAAAATACAAAAGACATCACTTATGCAAAAGCAAAAGTAATTGAGGTTTGGGGTTTTTTTGTTTGTTTTTTTTAAGAAAATGGTCTTTCCGGATTTATAGTAGCCATTTAGTTTGTATGAAGAACACTGCCTTTCACTTTTGTTAAAATCCATTTATTGTTTACCTAATCCCATTACTAGTGAACTGTCTTTCTTCATATTCATGAAAGTTATTTTGGGTGACATAAGAAGAAGACATGACCATTATATCAAAAGTTTACTGAGCACATTTTTGAAAAAAGTCTTGGATTGGGGCCCATAATTAGAATCCTTTCTTGGTATGTTTGCAGCATATTTCATATTGTGAATATAATTGCCATTTTCCAGCCCTTGTCTGTATGCCATTTACTGGATGTAATTACAAAAATACCTTTTACCTTATTTTATGGCAGGGAATAAAATAAAATGAATGCCTAGCTAGTTGTGGGTCTGACTCAGTTGTGGCTCATCAGATGGCCTTGGGTGAAAGGAAACAAAAGTAGGAAGGGTTTCTTTGAGGTTAAAGTTAAGGAATGAAAACAGGTCATTCTTACAGAGATAAGATGTAAGAAATTGACATCATTTTTCTATGTTTAAAAATCAGTGATTTCCCCTCCTTCATTGGATGATATTATTTACATATAAATTTTCTTTCTTATGAAGTATTAGGTGTTCTCTTTTCTTTTAAATGTTGTCAAAACACATTAACGTGAGATATGCCCTCTTAAAATTTTAAGTGTAAGGTACAGTATTGTTAACTGTATGCACATTGTTGTACACAAAATCTCTAGAACATTTTCATCTTGCATGACTGAAACTCTGTTTCCATTGAACAGTACCTCATTTCTCCCTTCCCTTAGCCACTGGCAACCATCATTCTACCTTCCCGTTCTGTGAATTTGACTCCTTTAGATACCTCATATAAGTGGAATCATGCAGTATTTGTCCTTCTGTGACCAGCTTATTTTACATAACAGAATGTTCTCTAGGTTCAGCTATGTTGTAGTATATGACAGGATTTCCCTTTTTCAAGGCTGAGTAGTATTCCATTGTATGAATGTACTGCGTTTTCTTTATCCATTCATTTATGGATGGATATTCATGTTGTTTACACCTCTTGGCTATTGTGAATAATGCTGCAGTGAACTTGAGAGTGCAGGTATTTCTTTGAGGTTCTGTCTTTGGTTCTTTTGTATAAATACCCAGAAAAAACAGGATTGCCGGATAATATGGTAGTTCTATTTTAAATTTTTTGACAAACCTCTGTACTGTTTTCCTCCATGTTGTTACAGTCCCACCAACATAATATACAGGGTTCCAATTTCTCCACATCCTTGCTGATACTTATTTTCTGTTCTTTTGTTTTGTTTTTGTTTTCTATAATGGCTCTCCTAACAGGTGCAAAGTAATATCTAATTGTGGTTTTGATTTGCATTTCCTTGATGATTAATGATCTTGAGAATCTTTTTATACACTTGTTGGCCATTTGTATGTGTTCTTTGGAGAAACTAAGTGTTCTTAATTCATTTAAAGCAGTATTTAAGTTGATGAAATTGTGAAATAAAAGATACTTAATTTCTTGATGTGTTTGTGATTGCATTTGAATTGTGCATAATTAAGAGAAAATATTTAAATATATACATGTTTAAATGATAATGTATGTTAGACTGGAAGGAGTTCTGTATTTGCCCAGTGATTGCTTTTGGTTTAACGTAAGATTTAAAAAAAAAACACCTTATTTTTTATTTTTTTAAATTTATTTTATTGAAGTATAGTTGTTTTACAGTGTTGTGTTAGTTTCAGTTGTACAGCAAAGTGATTCAGTTATACATATATGTAAATATACATATTCTTTTTTTACATTCTCTTCCATTATAGGTTATTACAAGACATTGAGTGTAGTTCCCTGTGCTACACAGTAGGTCCTTGTTGGTTATCTGTTTTATATATAGTAATGTGTATAATTTAATCCCAAATTCCTAAATTATCCTTCCTCCCCCTTCGGTAACCGTAAGTTTGTTTTCTGTGTCTGTGAGTCTGTCTCTGTTTTATAAATTTGAAAAAAGCTTATTTTTAAATTATATAAAATTAAAAAATTTTCAAATGATGTAACCTTATTTCAGGAAAAATTGAAAACAGAAAAAAGGAATTAAATAACAATCCAACTTTTTAAATGAACCTATTAGTACTTTTTGTATTTCCCTCCAGTTTTTTCCCCCTTAGGCATTGTTTTTAAGTAGTTATCATAGTAAACATGCAGTTTGTATCTTGCTTTTTTACTTAAAACTGTGATGGAAAGAAACTTTTATTAAAAGAAGCTTAATAGATAAAAGAGAAAAATAAGGTAGAATGGTTTTGTACATTCAGGTTGGACAGTTCCAAGTTGGAAACAGTCAAAAAAAAACCCTTTTAAACTAAATGGGAAAAGTGAAAAAAGCAGAGATGCTAGGAGGAAAAAGTGGGGTATAACAGTTGCATTATTGTATTTATGAGAACATAGACATGAGTAAGAGCACATTATATTAAATCTGCAATAATGAGCCACATGACTCTACTGGGCTTTAAATTTTTTTTTTTTTTTTTTGTCACAGCTTACCCTTCCCCCTCCCCATTTTTTATTTTTTTATTATTTAAGAATTTATCTGTGGATTTTAAAAATAAAGTACAGTTTAACACTTCTTATACCATTGATTAATTATTTTCATTTTAATGAACTTTTTGTTCATTAGAGAAGCTCTTCCAGGGCATACATTCTACTTGTTGAATGAATCATCATGCTCAGAGAGCGTTCCAGATTTGTGATTGATTCACTTTACTGATTTTTCTTCTTTTCTAAAGCTATTCTAAATTTTTAAAATCAGTCTTGCTTTTACACATTTTTGTGTCCAAAATTAAATGCATCCTTAACTTTGTTAGAATTAAAGCTTTTCATTCTCTCAGTCACATGGGATTTTCAGGTTAATTTCTTCTAGGACCATTTTTGGGGCAACATCTTATGCTTGAAAAGAATTCAGTATTTTCCAAGGTTCATAGATTTGTTATGATTTCCACATAAATATATGTCTTTAAGTCAGTGGATATAAAATGTAAAGGCATTTATGGAGGGGGGACCACTTCATCTGCTTTATTGACTTTAACTTGCTTCATCATTTGTGGGGCTGATGGCCTACCACAGGGAAGCTGTAAAAAGCAAATAAGAGAAACTTGTTGGTGGGGGAGTGAATGACGAAGAATGGTTCCTAACTCACAGTAGACCTTCAGTAAATGCTTATTGAATAGAAATTGTTAAATTGTGGAAAGAGTTACGATTAGGTAATTGTACAAAACAGTGAGTGACTTAATGATAGTATTTTCTGTCTTGTGTTACCTTTATCTTTTAAAATAACCCACTAAAACACTGTAGGGAAATGGTTTTGTGAGGATAGATCATTGTAAACACTTAGAAACTACTACATGCAAGGTGCTTTCCAAGCATTTTACATGCTGTCTCATTTAAGTAGGCAGAGCCATTGTTATCTGATTTTCACAAATGAGGAAACTGAGGCAAAGAAAAAGATGTGACATTTAAGTCCTACAATTTGAACTGTTTGGCCTACTACCTTGACTCCTTCTCCCATTCCTCCAGTGTATGAAGATACCGTCATCCTTCAGTATCTGCAGGGGATTGATTCCAGGACTGTCCTGGAATGCCATGGATGCACAAGTCCCTTGTGCAGAATTGCATAGTTTTTGTGTATAACCTATGCACATCTGCCATATACTTTAAGTCATATCTAGATTACTTATAATACCTAATACAATGTAAATGCTATCTAAATAGTTGTAAATATAATGTTAATGCTATATAAATAGTTGCCAGTGTACAGCAAATTGAAGTTTTGCTTTTTGGAACTTTCTGGGATTTTTTTCCTCAACTATTTTCCATCCATGGTTGGTTGAATTTGCAGATGCCAAGCCTGCAGATACAGCCGACTGTGCTACTTCTTTTTTATTTTCTAGGGTTTTGTCTCATAAAAGCAGGGAAAAAATGAAGTTGATTTGGCATAAACTTGAATGTCTTTGCAGCCTGAGTACCTTCACAGTGGGCTTCACCTTGTGTCAGTGTTTTACTCTGTGGTTAGACTTTGAGAGATGATGTCATTTACTATGAATAATCAATCATTCATGTTGAGGAAGATTATTGCCCCAGCAGGCTATCATTATTCTAGTCAGAGAGGAATTGATACTGGAAAAGGTAATACCACAAATGGGAAATACAACCTAGATCCAGTCAGTTCATTAAACAACAGATACCCACCTTCCACAATTTTTCTCATGTGGCAAGACTGCCAAATGAGTTTTCTAACAATTAGAATTAAAAGGCCATCTCTGCAGTTTCAGACAGCTTATATTGAGCATTTACTGTATGACAGACACTATACTGAGTATCTAATAAGTATCATCTTATTTAATTCTCATCCTCAGTCTGTGAGTTATATACTATTATTAAACCCCATTTTATAGAAGAAGAGACAGAGTCATCACATACCTAGTAAATGGGAAAGCCTTGGATTGTGCTTGGGTCCATCTGACTGAGCATTATTTTCCGGATATGGCTTTGGTAGTTTCCTGATATGCTTTGTTGAGCTGAAAGGACAGAGTTAGAGACTAAGTAGAGAAATGGGGTATAGAAGGAAATCAACTAGATCCATTTTTTTCAGGCACTCTTAAACTTCTGGAATAAATATATTAAATGTTTAGAATGTGTTAAGTTTTCTTCACTCTATGAATAAATAACTTACTCTAAGTGAAGGCACACCAAGGGAGAAATTGAGAGGTTTTCCTGGGATAGCAGGAGCTTTGAAAGCTAACCTGATCAAAGATAGGAATGCTGGTTTGAAGAAGGTCTGGAGGAAAAACTAGACCAGAGATTCAGATGTTGAGAAGAGGTGAGAAGAATACCAGATAATTAAGATATTTGGTATTGTATACAGATATAGAATTGAGTAAATCAGTGCAGTTCAAGCCTTTTCACTTTGAGACTAACAAGGGGATACATAAAACAAGGGGATATATTACTTAGAATTAAGTGTGTGCTTATTTGCTGAGTTGGTGGAAGACACCGATCTGTTTTTGATCTCTATGAAATCTAAGTATAGTTATTTTCTCTTCCTCTTTTCTATTAAAGCAGCTCTGAACAATTTATAAACTCCTCATAGTTTACCCATCCTTTCCCCTATCTTGTTAATGACATAATTGAGGAGGTCACTAAGCTAAGTCTAGTTTCTTGCTCATAGGGAGAAATCCATTTAAACTATGCATTTTATCTTTACAACTTCTTTGGGTTTAAGGTTTTAAGGGGCGAATAATGGTTAACTCAACCAAAGGCCACAGAGCAACGTTCAAATGAATAGATGCCAACTTAAGGAAATATCGTCAACTAAAAGTATTCTGCCAGCATTTTACCATTGACATCACTTTTTCCGTAGGGTTTTAAATACCTGAAAGGCCTTCTGAATGATACTTGGGAAACATTTTAAATTATTCTCAGAGGTACAAATAGGTTATTTTATCATAGATATTTATAGAGCAAAATTGTGAGATTTTACCTCTTCACCTGTATTTGCTAACTCTGGGTCTTTAAACCATTCTGTTAGGTTAGGCTGTCTTCTATTTGTATATCAGTTACAATCTTATTTTCAGAAATACTGAACAGGATAATGATTTCATACACTTAAAACTATTCAAAAATAATAATTTTAGTAGTTTAATAGAGATGCTTAATGTAAGAAATTGTAATGGTGCTGAATGACCACAGATTGATTGGATTATGGAGATCTTCACCTTGAGCAGAAATTGAAGATCAACTTTTAAGTGTTAGACAGTAGTATCTTACTGCAGTAGCACAGAAGTATTAAAAAATTATTCTTGACTTTCCCCACTTCCACTTTATTTGGATTGTGAGGGAAAACAAATATTTCTGAAAATTTTATAGACAAAATTTACCCTCAACAGAATAAACCTTTCCTTTAAACACTTGATATAATCACATTTTAACAACATAAAATTTTCTACCTTTTACTTGCATTAAATTTTCAAAAATAGCATTGCATTTACCTTCTCACCCTTTAGATTTAGTTTATCTCCTGGGTGTAATTGGAAGAATTTACCAACCTTAAGCCACCACTCATATTCTTCCACTGAAGTTAAACCATCGTGAAAGACTGAGATCTCTTTCCTGTTTTACAAAAAGCATGCATTCTCTATCATTTGGGTAGTTTTTTTCATTATATCATTTTGGTTTGTACCAACCTAACATTGTTATGCTGCTGTTTATTTGACTTATGTATGTACCCATTCTTCTCTAGGAACCCACAAATTTACAGTTTTATGTACATAAGACCAAATATGCTCATAATATGATAAAATTCACTTTTAATTTTATATTAATTTAAAATAGTATTTCGCTTTTACGGTGCAGTTTTTATGCATTAATTTCTCAGAAACCTCTGAAAGAATTAATCATATGAACAGTCTTTCCTTAACTTCTTTGTACAGTTTTTCAAAACATTATTATTTTAAATATATGATAGCATTTTAATGTTTACATTAGTAATAATCATTCATTTTATTCCATATTGCCAGTCCCAAAATTGGAAAAAGAGAGATATTGATTGTAGGAATAGATAATGTTTGAAAGGTAATGGAAAGGTAAGGCTTGGATTTTACACATTTTTTTAATGTTTTATTTATTTTATCTTATTTACTTTTGGCTGCGTTGGGTCTTCATTGCTGCGCGTGGGCTTTCTTCTAGTTGTGGCGAGCGGGGGCTGCTCTTCGTTTTGGTATGCGTGCTTCTCATTGTAGTGGCTTCTCTTGTTGCAGAGCACGGGCTCTAGGCATGCGGGCTTCAGTAGTTGTGGCACACAGGCTCAGTAGTTGTGGCTCGCGGGCTCTAGAGTGCAAGCTCAGTAGTTGTGGTGCATGGGCTTAGTTGCTCCGCGGCATGTGGGATCTTCCCGGACCAGGGTTCAAACCCGTGTCCCCTGCATTGGCAGGCAGATTCTTAAACACTGCATCGCAAGGGAAGCCCCTAAATGAAAAAGCTTATAGATGTTTGCTTTCTATTGCTTCAGCAAAGACCAGGCTAGTGCTTTTATATCAAATCACCACGTCATCCTTGCCACACATGTGTAGACTTCTATTTGAACTTCAAAGAATGCCTTAGAAGTCAGTGTCTCTTTCTCTTATGGTATCTAATATTGGGGACCATTTGCTTTTGGTACCCACTACTGTTTCTAAAGCTATCACTTGACTATGGTACTAGTATGTTTCTTGTTTTAAAATTTTAATCTCTCTTCATTCCAAGTTGTGCTTTGTTAGTATTTAAATTTCTCCCGCTTAGAATTGCTGAGCTCGTTAGATTTGCATACAAGTTGATGTTTTTCACTGATATGGGAAAACTTTTGCCCAATTTTATTCCAGATATATAATCTGCCTCCTTCTTTCTCTCATCTCCTTCTGATACTCAGATTACATGTATTTTAGACCATTTAGTATGGTCTAACAGGTAGCTAAAGCTCTACTCTTTTTTTCCCAATATTTTTTATGTTCAATGTCACTTAACCATTTCTTCTTGTTTCAGTTCATTGTTAAGCTTATTCAGCAAATTTTTTATTTCAGTTATTGTAATTTTAAATTCTGGAATTTCCGTTTTCAAAAGCTTTTCTTTACTGAGTCTCCATCTGTTCATTTATTTTGACCATCTTTTTCTTAAAGTCTTTGAATATTTATAATAGCTGTTTTAAAATCATTTTCTGCTTATTCCAAACATCTGTCATCTTGAGATGTGTCTGTATGGAATGTGTTTCCTAGGCTATAGGTCACATTTTAATTTCTCCGCACATCTATTAATTTTTTATTTCATATTTTTCAATGTAGAAGATGTGTTGTAAAGGTTTTACTTTCTCTTCATCTGCAGAGTTTTGTTTTTGCTCTATAAAACAAATAAGAATTTACATTATTTGTAAGTAGTTACACATTTTTGGTCAGTTATCTTGAGGCTTGATTTTATGCTTTGTTAAGGCAGGCCTGTGGAAAGCTCAAATTATTTATCAAGCCCTCTAATTACTTTCCTCCCTGGTACCCAGCAGTTGAAACCCAACTGTGGCTTTCTCCTTTCTTTGTTTCCCTCCTTAATTTCCAGCCACACTGGCATTCCCGAATTCTATGTTTTGGCTCCTTAAGCAAAGAAAATAGTGGCTTTCTGCTTATCTAGCCACCACATGCCATGCTGCCTGAGAAATGCCCTCATCAGACAAATCATAAAGATTTGGATCTTACCTAGTGAGTCTGGTTATATTTTTTCACTGATCAGATCCTTTTCAGTTTTTGCCTCCTTTTGTTTATTCTTCCTTGTCTTAAAACAGTTGTTTTTAAAAGTTTGGTCCACAGTTTATAATTGTTATTTTCAGTTGAATAAACTTAGGAACATTTTGTTGTTTTATAAAACATTTTCCTCACCCCATTTATATCCCTTTTACTCCTTCCTTGTCAACTCTCTACCTGAGAAGCATCCACAGTCTTTATTTTTATGATTATGATTTTGTTTTCTCTGCTGTAGGTCAACATATAAATGAAATCAATCCTTGCTATCTGGTATCTTTTATTAAGCATAATGTTTTCAAAATTTATGCATGTCGTTGCATATACCACTAGTCTATTTTTTCTTTTTTTGTATTGCTGAGCAGTATTGCATTGAATGAATAAACCACAGTTCCTTTATTCATCTTTTTTATTGATGGGCACCTGGATTATTTCCAGTTTTAGCTCTTATGAATACTGTACTTAATATTCATGTAAAAGACTCCTTGTGGGTGTACTTTTTTCTCACTTTACCTTGCACAAAGACCTAGGGATAGTATTGTTGTGTTAAAGGATATATGTGTTTTTATCTTTTAAGAAACTGCCAGCTTTGCAAAGTGTATCATTTTCCATGCCCACAGGCAATATGTAAGATTCGGGATGCAGATCTTATTTTTCTGTCCAGATTATATTCTGTTATATAATAGAGATAATTTTTAATGTAAATTTTAAGTTTCTGGTAAATAATTTTGATAAGCAGTCCTCTACTTTTAAACTAAAAATACTCTGAGTTAGAGATTTCAAGAGTGATATGGGTGGCAGGGCCAAGATGGCAGAGTAGAAAGACACTGAGCTTACCTCCTCTCACAAATACACCAAAATTCACAAATATCTGCAGAACAACCATCAGTGAAAAGGAATAGAACCTACCAGAAAAGATCTTCTACAACTAAAGACATGAAGAAGGGACAACAATGAAATGGGTAGGGGAGTGGACTCGTGATATAATTAAGTCCCATACCCCTGGGTAGGCAACCCACAGACTGGAGAATAATTATATTGCAGACGGATAAAGAAGATTTTTTTTTTTTTTTTTTTTTTTTTTTTTTTTTTTTTTTGCGGTACGCAGGGCTCCCACTGCTGCAGCCTCTCCCGCCACGGAGCACAGGCTCTGGACACGCAGTCTCAGCGGCCATGGCTCACGGGCCCAGCCACTCCGGCATGTGGGATCCTCCCGGACCGCTGCACGAACCCGTGTCCCCCGCATCGGCAGGCAGACCTTCAACCAGTGCGCCAACAGGGAAGCCCAAAGAAGATATTTTATATATATATAATGGGACATTACTTAGCCATAAAAAAGAATGACATACTGCCATTTACAGCAACATGGATGGACCTAGAGATTATCATACTAAGTGAAGTCAGAGAATGACAAATATTATATGATATCACGTACAGGAAATCTAAAAAAATAATGCAAATGAACTTATGTACAAAATAGAAACAGACTCACAGATATAGAAAACATGGTTACCAAAAGGGAAAGGGTGAGGGGAAGGATAAATTAGGAGCATGGGATTAACAGATACACACCACTATGTATAAGATAGATCAACAACAAGGATTTACTTACAACACAGGGAACTATATGCAATATCTTTTTATTTTTAATTTTATTTATTTTTGGCTGCGTTGGGTCTTCGTTGCTGTGCGCAGGCTTTCTCTAGTTGCAGCGAGCAGGGGCTACTCTTTGTTTCGGTGCATGGACTTCTCATTGCGGCTTCTCTGGTTGCGGATCATGGGCTCTGGGTGCGCAGGCTTCAGTAGTTGCAGTGCACGGGCTCAGTAGTTGTGGTGTGTGAGCTCTAGGGCATGCGGGCTTCAGTAGTTGTGGCATGCAGGCTCAGTAGTTGTGGCTCACAGGCTCTAGAGTGCAGGCTCAGTAGTTGTGGCGCATGGACATAGTTGCTCCGTGGAATGTGGGATCTCCCCGGACCAGGGCTCGAACCTATGTCCCTGCTTTGGCAGGCGGATTCTTAACCACTGCGCCACCAGGGAAGTCCTATATTCAATATCTTGTAATAACCTATAATGGAAAAGAATCTGAGAAAAAGCATATGTATAACTGAATCACTTTGCTGTACACCTGAGACTAACACAATATTGTAAGTCAGCTATACTTCAATTTAAGAAGAGAGTGATATACTTTATTTACATAGGCAGTGTTCAACTTTTTCAACTAGTTTAATAGCTCTAAAAGTTGGATGGTGGGTGAGTGTTTTGATGTAATTATTCATCTTCATAAGTTGTAGATGTTTTTAAATTACTTAAATTCAATTTTTTAAGGGCTAGACACTAATTATGAGAGTATAAAATTTAGAAATCTTTACATGGCAGTAATTTTTGCTTACATGTTACTGTAATAAATACCTGTGAGTATGAACAAGAGAGTTTTAGTTCATTCCACTAGAGCACTGAGCTAATGTCAGGTGTTTCATTTGAGTGTCTTCTTGATGTGGTTACCTTTGTTCTGTGCTTTGGTCATCAGTTGTATCCCTTATGAATGCTCTTTTGCAAACTCATACTGTTCATCGTGGGACTGGGGAAAGTGAATGTAAGTAGGTAAGTAAAAGCTGTAGCTGCTACTAGAAAACCTGTCCATATATTAATTAGCATTGTCATTTTGTACACAAAAACTTTTTCATTGAGTGTCTCCTATGTATTTAGCACTGTAGGTGAAGCAGAATGAGAACTGAATGTGGCCTTTGGTCTTAAATTAATTTGAGACCCCATGTTGGATGGTGTTCTCTTAAGAACAATATAACTTCTGTGCTGTGCGACGTAGATTTATAAGTATAAATATTAAAGAGAGGACCTAGTAAGGATTAAGGAGGTTGGTCATGTTTTACAGTAGAGGTGGAATTTAAAGTGTGCATAAAATCAGTAAGAATTAAGTGTAGAGGAGACAGAAGTGCCAAGAGGAATAATAAGAGCAATAAGTGTTCATGAACAGTACTGTGTACAATGAATGTGCCTCATGGTTACAGTTGAGAGTTTGAATGCAAAACACTGAATGACAGCTCCTTGAGGGGCAGGGTTTCTGTGTCTTGTGCATGTCTCTATCAACAGTGCCTAGAGTCCTCCCTAGAGCATGACACTGTGTATGCCATAATAGGAAATTAGCGTTTTTGACTATTAGGGTTGGAAGCAGTGAGGCAATTGTAACTGGGTTTTCAAAGGCTTTAAACATAGGAGGGACAAAACCTAGCACAATTGATGGTAAACATTTGTGGAACAGAGGCGTAAATATTCAGTTTCAGGTTGAAGAATTTGGGATTTATTCTGTTGGTGGTGGGGCACTGGAAGTGTTTACTTTTTAAATCTGGGGGTAATATGTTTTGAAGATTTGTTTTAGGAAGACTACAATGGCAAGATATTATTAGGTTAAATATTTTGAAATAGTGTTTTAGGGAGATTCAGAGAGACTCTAGCAAAAGAGTCTAAGTAGGATATCATGAAAGCTCAGAATAAAAAGGTGGCAGTAGGAATGGAAAAGCTGCTTCAGGAGACATTCATAAAGAATACTCAGGGGCCTCCCTGGTGGCACAGTGGTTGAGAGTCCGCCTGCCGATGCAGGGGATACGGGTTCGTGTCCCAGTCCGGGAGGATCCCATATGCCACGGAGCGGCTGGGCCCGTGAGCCACGGCCGCTGAGCCTGCGCATCTGGAGCCTGTGCTCCGCAACAGGAGAGGCCACAACAGTGAGAGGCCCGCGTACCGCAAAAAAAAAAAAAAAAAAAAAAAAAACTCAGTATAAGGATAGTGGAGGGAGAAGAGAAGAGAAAATCAAAGATGATGCCAGTTTGACCTGAACTATTATAGTACTACCTCTAGTATTAGAAATATTAATAATTAGGGTCCAAAGGCATATGAGGAAGAAGTGAAGGGTATGTGAAAAGTCTAGTTTCAGATACGGGTTTAAGATGATGGCAGGAGAGCTGAATGAAAGCTTCCAGCAGGAATTTGATGATTCAAGATGCAAAATACAGAACTGAGCTTAAAGCTGGGAGTGTGCATTTGGAAATTGATCATTCAGATGGGATAGTCAAAATCCTAAAACTGAGTGAGCAGTTGAAGGGGTAGAGCATAAATTGAGAAGTTCTTGGAATGAAGAGCAGGTACTTTTAGTTTTTCACTAGAAGGGGAAGTGTTAATATATAGAAATAGGGGCCCAAAGGTTAATGTCAGCAAATCCCAGGGAGGCAAGGTGGTTAACAGTATTGGATGCCATAGAGCAGGGGTAGGCAAAATATGGCCCATGGTTCATCACCTGTTTTTATAAATAAAGTTTTATTGGAATACAGTTACTCTTTATTTGTTTACATATCGCCTTTGACTCCTTTTGTGCTACAGTAGTAGAGTTGAACAGTTGGTAAAGAGAGGGTATGACCCACAGACATAAAATATTTACTGTTCGGCTGTTTATAGGAGAAATTTGCGGACCTCTGCAATAGAGATCTAAGAAATTAAGACCAAGAAGGGGCCTTTACGCTTTATGATTAGAATAATCTTTGATGACATGAAAGAGTTCAGTTTTATCATATAAACAAATGTTTACTGAGAGCCTTCTTTGTGACTGGCATTGGGTTTTGCTGGTGTGGTCTAGGAAGAGGCTAGATACTAACAATTGATTCATTAATGAGTAAGTGCATGAATTGAAAGGAGTGAAGGTAGTCAATATAAATTTTTGTTTTGTGAATTTAGAAATAAATGAGTGGGAGTTTGAAGAGTATATGAGGATGGGATTTTTAAAAATGCAGAAAATACAATGGAAAAATTTTTACAGAGTTCCTTTGAGAGAGGCAGAGTGTGTTGCCATTATAGGAATTAATGGTCTAAGACTTGAACACAGGGAGTACACAGGCCTTATTACAGGAAATGAATAGAATTGTTTGTGGAATTAAGAATAGTAATTGCTCACACAGCTGTTTTTAAATAGCAAATTGTGTTAGGTAATCAGCAAAAATCCACCAAAATGTACTTATGCAGAAGCTGCTTTATTGGTACTGACTTATGATCCTGATGGGTACTATAAAAATAACCTATAAACCTCTGTATGCACTTTTCACAGTGGTGTGGTACTGTATGTTTTTTGTTTAATGTGCAAGGGCAATGTAATATTTTCATCTTTCTTTTCCCGCACCAAACCCAAATATAATTGTCTTGTTGAAGAAGAGCAACAGCATGAACTTTGTGAGCTCACAGAGCAATGAGGTGTGTTCTCATTGAAATGAGTAGTATCTGTTTGATGCTTCTCTGTTTGTCTTCCTCCTCAGACAAAAATGGAATGTTTTATTGTATGGTTAGATTAAAGTGTACTAATTCATTTGTTTTCTGTTTTTTCTTTCTGTATTTTGTTCAAATGTATTTCTTTCTTTTGGATTTGGCTATTTCATAGGACTCCATTTTAATTTATTGGTTGGCTTTTTAATGACACCTCTGCATTTTTTTCCGCTTTGGTAGTTTCTCTCAGGTTATATATGTCATTAACTTTTCCCAGTCAATTTAGAGTTAATATTCTACCATTTCACATAAAATGTAGAAATCTTGCAACCTTATAGGTCTATTTACCCCCACCCCTGCCTTCTTTTATGCTATATTTGTCATATGTACTACAGCTAAATACATTGTAACTCCTGTGAGAGAATGTTACAATTTTTATATAAATAACTTTTAAAGACGTTAAAAGGAAAAAAAAAGTTTCTTACATTTACTATTTCTCATGTTTTTTCCTTCCTCAAGATTCAAGTTTCTCTCTGATAACATATCCTTCAGCTTGAAGAACTTCTTTTAGTATTTTGTACTGAAGTTTTGCTGGTAACAAATTCTTAATTTTATTTTATTTGAAAATGTATTTCATCTCCATTCTTGAAGGATATTTTTCCAGTCTTTTCATTCATTACAAGCATATGTCCTTTACTTGATTGGGTATAGTCAGGTACCTGGTTTAATGCCCTTGTCTGAAAATCTCAGTAGCTGGGTCATCTTGAAGTTGGCCTCTCTTGATTATCTTTTTCTTTGAGATTGGGTCACATTTCACTGTCAAGGAGTTTTGGCTTGTGTTAAAGATATGTTATTTGTGGAAATTTTGGTTTCTTTTATGTTCCTCCAAAGAGTTTTGATTTCTCTGTTTTAGTGAGCCATTAATTGGATCAGACTCAGAGTGAAAACTCTATCTTGCCTGAGGTTAGCAGCTGCTCAAATCTCAATTTGATTTGATTCTTTCAGCCTCAACTGCAAACTGCCCTTTGAATGTGTACATCAGGGCTCATCCAAAGACTTGAGCAGAGATGTGCCCAAAATTTGGGACTCATCTTTTCTGCCTCTCTCCTTTTGGGGATTCTGTCCTTACTTTCTGGTGATTATGGTTGTCCTGCTCTTTCCTGTTTTTCTTCTATCCAGAAAGATAGTAAGTTTTCTATTGGAATTTTAGTTCCTGCATGCTGTGGCTGCTGCTTGCCTGTGGGATGAAGCTTTAAAATGGGAAACTCACCTGTGCTGATCCCTAAAGCTGTTAAAAGGAGAAACTCATTCTGGTCTCTTCTTCCAAGTTTATATTCCCATCCAAAATCAGCCTGGTTTTGTTCATTCTCCTGGTAGACCCTTTAGGTTTACTCTTAAGGTGGAGTCTTTATGTAGTTTGTTTTATATTTATATTTTTTCTCCAGAATTTATAGTAGCTGTCCGTAGGAGCATAGTACATCATGTTGGAAGCTGAACTCACTAGTTCAGTTTTGAGATTGCCTCCAGCATATTTGCAATCTGCTTTAAAAAATAATACTTTTTAAAAATAATACTTTAAAAATAATAATTATTATTATTTTACTAATTCTTGGAAATCTACTTAGATTGCTAGACGTCCCTCTTCTACTTTGAATTTCTTTTTTTAACCCATCTCTAGTTAACTGAATTCTTATGATGGACTGTCATGTGAATGCCCTAATTTTATATGTACCTTAACCACTTAGTAGACATTTGAATACAAAATACCACACTTCTGCGAAGTACCAGAAGTACGTAGAGATGAACAAGGTATGTTCCCTGTTATAAAGTTTTATTGGTAGGGTATATGTGAAAAATAACTGTCAATGTTGAAGACAAAATAAGTGCAAATTACTTTCTGAAGAAGTGTGATTAATATTGACTTAGTTGATGGAGAACACTTCTCAGAAGAGAGGACATTCGATCTTAGACTGATTCAAAATTAGAAACTCAGGTGGAGGAAAAGATAAGGGAGGATATTCTAGGACTAGGAAGCAATAGGAGTAGAATATGAATGTGTGACAAGGCTTGGCATGTTTGGGGAGTGACTAATGTCTTGATGAGGCTGGAGCATTGAGTTTTCTTTTTTAAAATTTTTATTTATTTATTCATTATTTATTTTTGGTTGCATTGGGTCTTTGTTGATGTGCACGGGCTTTCTTGTTGTGGAGCACAGGCTCTAGATGCGTGGGCTTCAGTAGTTGTGGCACAGAGGCTCAGTAGTTGTGGCTCACAGGCTCTAGAGCGCCGGCTCAGTAGTTGTGGCTCACAGGCTCTAGAGCGCCGGCTCAGTAGTTGTGGCACACTGGCTTAGTTGCTCCGCAGCATGTGGGATCTTCCTGGACCAGGGCTCGAACCCGTGTCCCCTGCACTGGCAAGCAGGTTCTTAACCACTGTGCCGCCAGGGAATCCTGAGCATTGAGTTTTCTGAGAAATATAGTATGTGTTGAAGCTGAAAAAAGTAGATTGAGGCCACCATGAAGAATGCCACGCTCAGGAGTGTGAGTGTTATTCCTGAGGCAGCAGAGGATCATATTTGAAAGTGAATGGATGTGATCCAACTTGTATTTATGGCAAGATAATTGTGCTGGCAATGTTAACTGCGGATTGGCATGGAACATAATAGAAGAATAAGCAATACACAGGACCTGAATCAGAGCAAGGGATAGTTACTCAAAATATTGCCAAGGCAGAAATTAATACAATGGGTAACTGAGTGGTTAAGGGAATATGAAAGATGTGTTACCAAATTTAAGAAATTAGGGCTTCCCTGGTGGCGCAGTAGTTGAGAGTCCGCCTGCTGATGCAGGGGACACAGGTTCGTGCCCCACTCTGGGAAGATCCCACATGCCGCAGAGCGGCTGGGCCCGTGAGCCATGGCCGCTGAGCCTGCGCATCTGGAGCCTGTGCCCCGCAGCGGGAGAGGCCACAACAGTGAGAGGCCCGCGTACAACAACAACAACAAAAAGAACAAATTTAAGAGATTATTGCATTTCTAACCACATTTGTAAATATCCCAACATCATGCTGACTACATGAAACTTCTGGAACATTTTTTATTTAGAGTACCTTTTATAGCAGTGTACATTAGGCTGTAGTATAGTGAATACAAAGTGGTTTTTCTTAGGACATGTAATGAGGTTATTTCAAAGCTGTGATATTGAATGTCTGTGTGTGGTTTAGCCACCAAGCCTAGTGAGGATTTAGGTTTCTCTAACACTTTTTAAATAATGTTTGCTCTTTGGGGTAGTTACTTGTCTAGTTCATAGAGTCATTTATAGTCTGTTTCTCATTGGAATTTTTAAACTACTATTCATTTATTTAGAACATTGGTTTAGATTATTTCTAAAGAAGAATGGTAAACTCACAAATAGGGAACCAGTTTCAGCCCCACTTATATTAAACTGAATGTATTATTTCCACTTTATACATTTATTTCTTCCACAAATATTTATTAATGCCTACTGTGTGTCAGGCATTGTTACAGGCAACAAACATAAAATATTGAACAAAACAGACTACACTCTTGTTTTCCTGGATCTTTCAGTCTACTGGGGGGAAAAACCGATTGTAAACATCCCCCCATAGCATGATATTTGAATAGAGAGACCTGAAGGAAATTAGGGGAACAAACCATTCAGATATCTGGAGGAAGCATTTTATGAAGAGGGCAAGTGGCAAGGCCCTAAGGAGGAAGCATGCTCAGTGTGTTAGAGCAAAAACAGGAGTCCATGTAGTTGAAAAAGAGTGATCTAAGAGAATGAATAGTAGGAGATGAAGTCAGAGAGGTGGGAGGTGGAACCCATGAAACACTGTAGACCAGTGGATTTAATACTGAATGAGATGGGTAGATTTTGAGCATAGGATTGACAGGATTTGAGTTGTTTTGAAAAGGTCATTCTAGTTCCTATGTAGAGTATACACACTGTCACAGGGGCAAGAAGCAGGGAGACTCTTTAAGAGGCTATTGCCATAATACAGAGGTGATGGTGGCTCAGACTAAAATGATCATGTTAAAAATAGTGAGTCAGGCACTTCCCAGGTGGTCCAGCAGTTAAGACTCTGCCCTCCCAACACAGGGAGCTTGGGTTCCATCCCTGGTCAGGGTACTAAATCCCGCATGCCACAACGAAGATCCCATGTGCCGCAACCAATGACCCAGTGCAGCCAAGTAAATAAATAAATATAAAATAAAATAAAATAAAAATAGTGAGTCATAGTCAGATTTTGAAAATGTTTATAAAGTAAATCTAATGGGATTGTATCATTGAGAGACTGAATAGGGACATTTTTTGCTGAGACTTATCCAGAGTTGGAGAAGAGGCATCAAGCGTTTTTCTTTCTTTCTTTTTTTTTTTTTTTTTTTGCGGTACGCGGGCCTCTCACCATTGTGGCCTCTCCTGCTGCGGAGCACAGGCTCCGGACGCGCAGGCTCAGGGGCCATGGCTCACGGGCCCAGCCGCTCTGCGGCATGCGGGATCCTCCCGGACCGGGGCACGAACCCTCGTCGCCTGCATCGGCAGGCGGACTCTCAACCACTGCACCACCAGGGAAGCCTGCATCAAGCTTTTTTTAGAGTGGACTTCTTTAGTGCCTCTGTGGAAGAAAACATCTGGCATTGTTGTTTAGGTGCAGGACTTTGTTGTTTAGATTCCAGAGGAGTATGGCAGTTGCTTTTAGGTGCACTGGGTGGGCCTTTTCTTGTTTCCAGAAATTTGACAGCCAGATAGTTTAGGGGAGGCTTGGAGTTGGCTCAGGAGCTTTGACAGGGTTATTAGAATGTCTCTTCAGACAATCAGAGCAAATCCTCAATATACCAGGTCCCTACATAGATAGTTCTCAAGGTGGTACAAAATACCTGCTTGCCCTTTGAGAACTTAGTTTCAATCCCTGGGCATTAGGCAGTTTTTTATTTTTCCTAAACAGATAGACCTGCCATTTCCTTTTGACCTTCTACTCTTACTTCATTGATTAAATCACTAGAATGTCCTGTTTAATTGTATATTTACAGGACATTTATATAGAGTGATGTGGCTAATAAAAATAGCATAGTGAAATCACTGTTTGGAAGTTAATTTCAAAATTAGTCATTTTCTTGAAATTAGTCATGTTTAATTATCTTATTCTAGTGTACTTTGGCACTAGAATATCCCTACTTTTAAAGTCTTAGTTCTCATCAATTCCAAATAGAAATTGTGATTAATTTTAAAGATGACCTAAAAAGGTGATTCCTTTTAATCTTTTTACTGGTCGTATTTTCTTACATACTTTAAAAAGAGTCAAACTTTTTAATTTGACAGTTCATTTTACAGAATCTCAATTTTTTTAGTAAAAAGAAAATTTCTGTAACCAATGTTATGTACTTCATATGAAGCAGCAGGTCTTATATTTCCTTACAATTTCAACATTTCCATAGCTTTTCTGTTTTGTTTTTCGTTAATGTGTAGCATAAAAACAAAGGATTTGCTTTTATATTCTAATTGATTCTGTTTCACAGTGAATTTCTGGAAAAACACATCGGTAGATTTATTTCATAAGTATCTAAAATTTGAGAAATATAATAAAAAATGGTGGTGGTGGGTTTTTAGGTGTATATTGTTTTACAATTGATTGCAGCCTTTGAGTCTGATCTAAAGGAATATCAATACCTGACAAATAAAATTGAGTGAAGAAACTACTGAAGAGACACATCCATAGCTTTGGTTATCTGACATAGCTATCTCCAATCAGATTTCTTTTATCAAATCATCTATTGAATCATCCTATAGCAGATGGCAATCCTGCGAAGTATATTATGTTTTCCTTATTTATAACAGTGTTGGGATTTGATATTTTTGAAGTACATTTTATTTGCTAGAATAAAAACTTGATTTCACTGCTACCAAAAGCTGTGTGTGTGTATGAAAGAGAGAAAGGGACAGAGAGAAAGAGAGGTATACAATCCGCTGTGCTCTTCCTCCCAGCTTTATATATGTCCCTTTTCCACAAGGAATAACTCTCGGGCATAATACAAAGCAAAGTGGCTGTATTGACTTGTTTTTCTGAAAAGCTTTTTTTTTTTTTTTAATTTATTTTTGGCTGTATTGGGTCCTTGTTGCTGTGCACAGGGTTTCTCTAGTTGTGGCGAGTGGGGGCTGCTCTTTGTTGCAGTGCACGGGCTTCTCATTGTAGTGGGTTCTCTTGCTGTGTGCGGGCTGTAGGCACATGGGCTTCAGTAGTTGTGGCTTGCGGGCTTAGTAGTTGTGGCTCTCGGTCTCTAGAGTGCAGGCTCAGTAGTTGTGGCGCATGGGCTTAGTTGCTCTGCAGCATGTGGGATCTTACCGGACCAGGGCTCGAACCTGTGTCCCCTACATTAGCAAGAGGATTCTCAACCACTGCACTACCAGGGAAGCCCTGACTTGTTTTTCTTATAGCTTTGCTGCAGGGATATCCTAACTACTCTTCTCTTGATTTTGTGTATCCCCCACCCGGCTTTCCCTTTCATTACTTCTCTGCTCTCTAGACTCCCCACCAGTACCTGAAATATTTTCCAATTCCAGACGTGTTTCTCCCTTCACCCTCCTTGTAGTCTAGGGTGACAGAGTCTTTGGTGATAGGGCTGGTGGTAGCAGGTGGGAGAGAAGGAGCTGGTCAGCAGCTTTACTCCTCATTCACCCCTTTTACCTCCAGGTAGGTCTTGTCTGAGCCTCACCAAAGCTTGAATAATGTGTCATGTACACAAACCCTGTACTGTTTTTGAGCCCCTGGGGGCCCAGATTGGCGGGGGGCAGTGTGGAACAGGTGTATAGGGTATAGAAAAGTCACTACCCCAAAAAAATGTTTCCAGTTTTTGCTAATGGCTAAAAACCTAGAGAAGTCTCAGGAATTTTGTGCTAGGAGAATGAAAGAAGTAGTAGGATAGAAGCTGTGAGATAATTTTATATCGATTCAAGAAAGAGAGCACTTTCAGTCAAAAAAGATGGTGGCAGTAGAGAGGAGGCAGGCAAAGTAGTACCTGAGTCCTTCATAGGAAAGAAAGTAATGCTAGATGTTTTACTTGGCTAAGTTTACTTGCTCCTCCAAGAGTCTTGCTCTCTGACATCTCAAAAACTTGGTTACACCTTGTATTCCTTCTTCAGGCTCCCAGCCTCTTAGGGAAGTGCCTGTATGTGTAGTAATTTATGATTTGCTTTCAGTTACTTTTCGTATTAAATGTTTCACAAGAGAAGGAAGCAGATTGTTCCACTGAATTCACAAACCAGTGTTTTTAGATATACGGTCTAAAATTTAATGTTTGTTCTTTACTGAAAAATGTTAAATAAAATATTAAGCCTTTTAAAATGAGGCACATGGAATCAAAATATGTATTGGATTTTAATTGGTTCCATTCAGAAAAGCAGGTACTTAAGAGATTCTGTATATAAAAGATTAAAAAATTATTTAAATCTCTATATTAGTTAAATTATTGGTTAATCCTTTTAATTTTGTTGCAGAGAAATAGATTAATTAGAAAGTTAAGCAAGACTCAAAAGTGTTTCTACTACTTAATCATTCCTAAACTTTCTGTTACATCTACCATTTTTAATCTGTAAGTTGAGGCACTAGCATCTCAAAAATTGTTGAATTGGCATGTGTAGACTAGAAATAGGAAGGGAAGAAAAATACATGGCCGTGGTGATTCAGACATATCTTAATAGAAATGTTTTCCTCCTAATTACTGTATTGCAACTGTGGTATATTTTCTTGTTGATAAACAGTTTTTCAGATTTTGATCAATTTGTATAATTTCTGTATTGTTTATTTTCTGTGTGTAATTTCTTTTTTCCTGGTTACCTTGGTCTTGTGGCTGAAGCTTTGGAAAGTTTATTACTCCTGTCATATTTCTATGTTTGTACAGCCATTGTGTTGAGCAGAAAGGAGTTGTTGATGCTAAAGGATGACTCTTGCCTTTGTCAGTGCCAGCCACGATCTTCTGCTCAGAGTCTAGATACATTAACAATAAAGCTGTAGAGCTCTGAGTTTAAACCCTAGCCAGATCCTTCTTATACTATAGCATCCTTTGAGCCCTCTACATGTCTTGTATTGTTGGTATGTAGTACTCTTTAGTTGGTGGCTTAATTAATAACCATTTTATTTAATTAATCTTTGCTCTTCTTTCATGTTGTGGAAGTAATTAGTGTCACTTGATGAGAATTAAGTATGTGTTTTCACAGAATTTCATTTATCACTTAAAAATTTGTCTGAGATGTTTTCTATAGCAGGCACCCATATATTTTCTTTTACAAATGTATTTAAAATAACACATAGCCCCCATATTTATTAATTATTTGATAAAAGACAATTCACAGTCATAAAATGAATTATTTTCATTAGAAATAGGATCATCAAAATAAGTTTGCATTGTATGTTCTAAATCAATGAAAGTTATGTTTACTTCCCACCCTCCGGCCTACCATTCTGCTTTTTATGGATTTGTCTACTCTAGGTACCTCATCATATAAGTGGAACCATATACTATTTGTCCTTTTGTGATTAGCTTATTTCACTTAACATAATGTCCTCAGGTTGTAGCATGTGTAAGAATTTCTTTCCCTTTTGAAGCTGAATAATATTCTTTTGTAGGTATATACCACATTTTGTTTATCCATTCATTTGTCAATGGACATTGAAGTCACTTGTACATTTTGGCTATTGTAAATAATGCTGCTATGAACATGGGTGTGCAAATATTTGAGACCCTGCTTTCAGGAGCCAATTTACTTTTGCATTTTACTTTGGATACATGATTTAAAAAAATTAACTCATTTAGAAAAAAAGTTAAAAATGGAAAGTATGATCTTTTTAAATAAAACTTTTCCTAAAATTATTTGCAGCTTCGTAAGTAGCTTTATATTAATGGATTTTGTAGATTGATAGTAGTCTTTGTCTTGGATTGGGTCTCACTGGAATCCTATCTGCTATTCTACAGTGTTGATTGCAAAGAAAATGCTTGGAAAATAGACCACAGGTAACTGGATACTGGAGAAATATTTAGTAACAAAGTGTGTTTTTACGATACTCTCCAGACTTGTAGAATCTTTCTTAAATCTAGAATTTTCATAAGAATTCTCCAAGAATGAACAAAACAAAAACACTTTTTTGTCGTTGTTGTTTTTGGTTTTTGTTTTGTTTTGTTTTTACATATAATCTGTGTGTTTTTAAAGCTTCTGATTCATTTGAAATTGTGCCTAGTGTGTTTTTTATAGTACCCATCTTTTCTCTGTACTGTTTTTGATATAGGAAGTACAGATTCATAAAAAGAATAAATTAGGGTCCTACTAACTGAATTAGTAATTAGTGTATTTTACTTTGGGTACTGACTTCCTTTCCTTGCTTTTGTCACCTAATCCTTCAATTGGCAATTCGGTCCCTATGAAAAAGCTTTGGGAATCGTGGCTAGTTATTGGAGAATTTGTAGCATTTAACTTAGTACAGACCACTTCTCATCTAAATCACAGAAGACTTCAAGGAATTTTTTTGAATAAAAAGAGGTTCTAAACTTAACAGAATGTAGTTTTTGTAACATCTAGAGTTTTCTCATGCAAGAATGAAACAAAAAAAGTCAACCATTTGTATTTCATCATAGAAAGAATCTCAGAAGGGGTTGGGAAAGTGTACCCTGTTAGGAGTCAAGGATGAGAAAGGCTGGTCTTCAAAACAGAAAAGGGAGAAATGGCTGGATTGAGAGATCTCCAACTCTTTCAGATTTTTCTGGGGATTGATTGGAAGGTGAAAATAATGGAGCCAAAGCTTCAGAAGGTACATTAAGGAGGATAGTGAATTGTTTTGTTGTTAATGGTAATTTATCCTTGTCACATTGAGTCTTCCTTTGCAATTTTCTTAGGAGTAGATCTACTCATTTAGAATCAGATTTTGGAGGAGATTTTATTAGGATGAGTTGTCACATCATTTTGATTAGTTTTGATATAATTAATGTTGATTTGATATGGTTTGATATAGTTTGATTTAGTTTGATGTCTTCAGTTAAGAATAGCTACTCAGTGCTTTGATAGAAACCAGTTTTATTAACTTGAGCACTTGTTTGACTTGCTTCATTTTCTAACCCTTATTCACTTCGTATATTCATGGAGGCAGTACTAAACTTTAGAAAGTTGGGGGTGGGGCATTCATCTACTTTTAGAAGTAGCAGTGGGTGGAGACAGAGGTAGAGAGACCTAGATTATGCTCTGTTCAAAAATCTCCAAAGACCTACATTGGCAATGTATGTAGGGCATTGTATACAGCAGTGATAAAGATACTCCCAAGTAACTTATTTCTGCAGGTTTCTGAGGCAGGGATTGATACACAGCCAGTTCCAATCAAATGCAGATACCACTCACTGAATTGTATTATCTGCTATACCAAACAAAACCCATCATTGTATCCTCTTGGATTTATATTGTTTACTTTCTTCTCTCCTTAGGTATGGATGAACGAGGAGGTACGACATCCTGGGGAACAAGTGGTCAACCAAGCCCCTCTTATGACTCATCTAGAGTAAGTTTGCTCATCAACCCTTGATTAAAATTGTAAAGATAATTTGGCAGAATAAGTAAGTTCTTTCATATGTGAGTTCTATTTCCTAAGAGAAGTGAAGATTAATGTATTTTATGGGACTATATTAGAATACCCAGTACCTTCATAGTAGCTTTAATTCTTTCCCTTAACTGTCATACTATGGGAGTTCATTTTATGTCCTACAATGAAAGAAATATTCTTGATGTTATTTCTACACCTCAACTACTTGTAATACCCTTTACTAAAGTTGGAAGAGCTTGGAATGCCTCACTAAGTAATCTCTAAACATAGTCATTTTTCTTCTTGTATTGTTTATTTGCCTTGAGAGCTCTCAGATGACCAGCTTCTAGTCTCCCCTTTCACGTTCTTGCCACAGTAGTCATCAGAGATTTGTATCAGGGATTCTATAACCCTGCCTCTTGAAAGCATATCAAAACAGATACAACAGATGACATTTCTTGGTTGACAGTTAAGAGAAAATAGGACCAAGGTAACATGCTATACAATGAAAGGTTAAAAGTTTAGGGCCTTTTCCAGAAATTAAAAGAACAAAAAAATTCCCCAAAACTTTAAAAAATGAGACTGAGAGACTGAAAATTAGACCAAAGAATTGACAATAAAATTAAATGCTGTGCTCCCAGATTCTGCAGTAAATTGATGAGGTTAAGAGCTACCTTTTCCAAAAGGTCATACTTTGAATGAATAATGAACTATTTATTTCTCTCAGAATTAACCAAGAGAGAATAGACAAGCATAAAATTTATGGGCACTTAACTCTAGAAGCAAATTGGTTTAGGTGGAAGAAAACCTGAATAATGTGATTGGAATTCATAGTCTCCATATGGGTTACTGTTTTGCATTGAAAAATGCTGAGTGAAAATACTTACTAAAATATGTGGTTTTGCTATTATACTTGGTTGTAAATATGTTTAACTTATTTTAAATACTTCGGAGAAGAACTGGGATAGTCCTGTGGAATTCAGGAAACTGTAGAGAGAGACTGTTAAACATGGGTTTTAGTGTTTCCTTCTCTCAAATCAGTGCTGTGAAAGCTGAGTTGTAGTATAAACAGCACTGTCCTGGGTATCACAGGATCTACTATTGACACTACTTTGAACTTGCTACTTAATCTTGGACGTGATATTTTATCTTGTGGGTAAACTCGTTGATACCCAAATTTCCTTCCACCTTTAAATTTTTTTTATTTTTTGAATAATATTGTGAATAGGAAAGATAGGTTTCCTGTTTCGATTTTGAAGTAGGGATTTTATATATTAGAGGACAATACTAGTTGATATTGGATTATTTTCTTTCAGAGCCTTGAGTTACTGTGTGATAGCATGTTATTTCTTAATATACATTAAATGGTGCCTTTGTACCTTACTTCCCTTTCAAGCTTTCAGTGTTTTTCTACTTGAATACTGGATAGGATTTTAGGAGAAGAGACCATAATAATATATCCAAACATTTATATATTTCATGTTCCTGAAATTAAGTTTACCTTTAGAGATGGACTTCAAAGCAAATCTTGCTTTTCTTTTTGCTATTTGATCTATAGGTCAAATGTGAAATACAGTTTTTTATTCTTAATTTGTTTTCTCAGTGTATGTTATGTACAGTGAAAAGTTAAATTGATTTTATAGTAGTTTTCTATTATAAAAATCCAGATTAATCTCAAGATATCCCATACCGCCATACACACGCACACACACACACACGCGCGCGCGCGTGCACACACTATTCACACACATTTTTTTCCCTGCCTGTCTACTGAGTGATCTGATAGAACAGTGATTTACTGCCCTCCTTTCTTTTTGTTCCCGGTGAAATCTACTCTTCCAATAACTTTCTTCCTTTATCCTGGTCATGATTCTGTGTTAGTCAAGATGTTATATTTTATTTACAATTTCAAACCATTTATTTCTCCCCTGAACCCTTCTCATCAGGGAGAGACATTTATGGTTATCTTTGAAGCTGTCCTCAGCACTCCTTTATAGGAAGGTTGTCAACTTTTTGAGTTTTATTATTAAATATCTTTCACCATCTTGACCATGTTTTCATAATCATAAGTATAGATGGATATAATTTTGTTAATAAGAATCTCAGTTGAACAAAGTATTTCATTCTCCTTAGTATTTTAATATGGTTAGTTTTTTAAATTTAGAAATAAATAATAATATTGACTAAAAGCTAGTTTTGACACATTGTTAGTAAAATTAATGTCAGTTTAAGCTTTAATGAAATTGCAGATGCCTTTGTAGAAATTATGTGAATGACATTTATTTAGACTTTACTATATTGTATAAATAACACATTTCCATCATGGAAAATCTCATTTAATAAATAATTTGATTTTACATTAATGATAGAAAAATTTTTAATTTTACTTTTTGTGGTAGGTCGTGATAAAAAGGTATTTAAAAACTGAAAAATGGGGGGCTTCCTGGTGGCGCAGTGGTTGAGAGTCCGCCTGCCGATGCAGGGGACACGGATTCATGCCCCGCTCCGGGGAAAAAAAAAAAAAAAACTATAAGGGAGAAAGAATAATTTTTTGCAGTACTGTAAAGCAGTATTTAGCATATGAACTCTATTAATACTGTATTACTATACATTTTAGTGTACAAGATTGGCTATACAGAATCATGAAGGTTGAGATCAATATTTATTTAACAACTTTTCAGAAAAAAAAACTATAACGGAGAAGAATAATTTTTTGCAGTACTGTAAAGCAGTATTTAGCATATGAACTCTATTAATACTGTATTATTATACATTTTAGTGTACAAGATTGGCTATACAGAATCATGAAGGTTGAGATCAATATTTATTTAACAACTTTTCAAGGAGAATTTTTTCTCTTTATACTTTTTGCCTAAAAGGTCCTGACTTTAATTTTGATGAAGATACCATTCTGCTCTAGTAACCTTTATGCATAAGTGAGTTCCACTGGAATTGTGTGGCTAAGAGCCCACAAACTTCTTTTCAGTGTTTCACCCTATGCCCATTTTCAGAAGTAAGAAAAGTCACTACAGCAGAGCTCTTTCTAGTGTGTCTTCCCTGTTTTTCCCAAATCCACCAGAAAAGTCGCCTCATAGCACACAGGTGGTTGGTTGAGTTTCCGGTTATCAGAACTACCCACAGCACCGTTGACCTACTCCCCACCTGTGCAGAACAAAAACACACACGTGAACAGATAAAAGCATCATCATGATTGAATAGCGCTTCTATTTTCAGAAATTTGTGAAAGTGGTGATTGAATTTAAAGCACCAAAGACTGAAAGGAGCGATTAATCTCAGATAATTTAGACATGGGCAGAGTATAATTAATTAATGACTTTGTCCCCTCCTTCCCTTATTTTTTATTCTTTCCTACAAATGAATGTTTTCTATATTTGACCTTTGTAACCAGGCATAAAGGCCAGAGAATATCATGATTTTTCGTATTTTCTACAGTGTTAATGATTTATTCTAGTTTCAGATCCACCCCCCCCCCCCCCCCGCTCTTTAGAAGGCAATGATTAAGAGCACGTACTCTGGGGCCAGACTACCTGGGATGAATCCCAGCTCTGCCACTTACTACATATGTGCTTCTTGTCCAGTTACTTAAACTTACTGTACCTCAGTTTACTCATCTGTGAAATGGGGATAATAATAATTACTTTACAAGATTGTTGTGAGAATTAAATGAGATACATGTACAGTGGGCAGTGCTTAGATCAGTGTCTGGTACATAGTATTCTATAAGTGCTGGCTTTAATCTTATATATGTCAGAATTTATCAACTAGATTTATTTGTAACAAATTTAAATAAATGAATACATTTGTAAATGTGCTGCATTTTAAGTGTAATGAATAAGAATTGTTTTCTGATTCAGTCATGCTTATTAATACTATACTTTTACTTCTTTTAGATTTGTAAAGGACATAAATAAAATTGATTTCCTTTCCCCTTCAATTTCTTTCTTGGGAATGCAGAAGTCTTCTGAGAAACTTTGATATAAAAGTTTTTGTCTCTATAATGCTTTATATATAATGAATGCTCTGTACGTGTTTGCTGAGTATAATCAAATTGAGGAAGAATCATTAGATATACTAGATTAATTGCGTTTGGAGTTCAAGGAGGGGAAAGAACCGAAATTGATACAAGGTGGTGAAGCTTGAAGTAGATGGTGGTGGTATTAATTAATGGTTATAGGGCTTTCTTCTGTGCTTACAAATTATTGCCCTGATTGATGACACTGCTTAGTGAAGCATTTTATTTACGATCACAGCCTCTGAAGAGTTGTGCTCTGTGACCTTGGACAAATTACATAACCTCTTTGTGCCTCAGGTTTCTAATCTCTATAATTATGATAATCTTACAGATACTTTGTAGGATTTTGGTAAAGATGTAGTATAATAATAGCTATGAAGTATTTCATTTATTGATACAATAAATGAAAGCTGCTGTTACTATTATTACCACCATTATTATTTTCTCCAAATATCTAATATTTTATTATGTATTTTCATGCTTATATTTCCTCATGTACAAATTCTGTTTCAAAAATGTTGTCTGATCATTTTAGTTTACGGAAATTCCAAGGGGCCATGTCATCTTGGTTTTCCTGCCCTTTTAAGCTCTGCTACCCAACCTAGGCCAAGCTCACAGTGCCGAAGTACCGTTGCAGTTTATACCCTGGGCAAGGGGTTATGAGAGGGCTCATAGGAAAGAGAAGTCATTCTGTTGATACTCTTTCCTACAATACAGAGTTTTGCATTCCTTAATTTAAAAGGTATGAGTTCACTGGTAGGTAACCACTAATAGAAATTATATTTATAGGTACCATCAATGCCCAGGAGTTGGCAGTTTAATATAAGTATTTTCAGGTTACACATAACCCATTGTGGTAGTTATTTTTGGAAAAGAAACAGCATTCAATTGAGTAGAGTTTGAGTGCTTATTTTTTCTAATTGCTAAATTTCTACCATGGTTTTCCCTTCTCTTTATTTTATTTATTTTTTATTTTTATTTTTTTTGCAATACGCGGGCCTCTCACTGTTGTGGCCTCTCCCGTTGCAGAGCATGGGCTCCGGGCGTGCAGGCTCAGCGGCCATGGCTCACGGGCCCAGCCACTCCACGGCATGTGGGATCCTCCCGGACCGGGGCACGAACCTGTGTCCCCTGCATCGGCAGGTGGACCCCTCAACCACTGTGCCACATGGGAAGCCCCCGCTTCTCTTTATAATATGGTTTGCAGAATGAAACAATCTTGCTCGTGGTGTTCTTCCTTCCCTCCCCATTTTTCAATATTCAAATTTTGAAAGCTAGAAGAATTTTCAAAACTAGAAGGTGTTTTATTTATATCCAGTACTTTTAGTTCGTAGAGGAGGAAACTTAAGAGAGTATGAGATTTGGCTAGGTTGAGATGTGTGCTGTTGATACAAAATACACATGAGATTTGGCCAGAAAGTTTGCCTAGTTAATGACAGACGCTGGCCTAGAACTCACATATTCTGAATTCTGTGCTAGTATTTTTAACCCCCTTACCTTAGAATTTCCCAACTTAAAGAATTGTCTTAAATTTTCTGCCATATACTGAAGGAATGGGAGGAGAGAGAGGACAAAGGTGAAAAAAGAAAGAGGATCTGCAATTGATAAAGAGGGCATTGGACATTATTTGATTTTTTAAAAAATTTGCCTGGCAAGTATAGTGTTTTGTGAGGCAGAATAGTGTAGAATTTAAGAGCTTGAATGTTGAAATCAAGATGCCTGTGCTGTTTCTGGCACTCCTATTTCTTAGCTGTATGACTCTAGGCACGTTGCTTCTCTTTGCCTCAAACATTTTTTTTCTTTTCCCTTTTGCACTGGTTGTGGGGGCCGGAGGTGGTGGATACTAATAATAACTACCTTACTGAAGTTCCGGACTTAGGCCTATTAGTGGAGAAGGGGAAAACCAGTTATGTGGTGATGAGTTGGCTTTAAAATACTTAGCTTAGCTGCTGTGTATGACTCAGCACAAAATAATCTCAGGGACTTTCTGTTAAGGGATAAATAGTTGATATGTTTTGAGGTCTTTCATTGTAAACATACTGTGTGACTTGTGCTACCTGTTGCAGTGAAGCGATATGAGGGTTCAGTTTATTTAAAAAGCACCAGCAGTGGTCATTTCTCAGATCAGCTGTCAGGAATACATGTGGATGGCAGCCTGACAGACCAGATCAGGTAGAAAAATGAAAATATTAGGGTACAAGGATTCAGAATTTGTTCTAGACTTCTGAGAGTCATACACAAAGCCATAGATTAGGTACTTGGGTTAAAGGAAACAAAAATAAATAAAAATTCAACTAGAGTAAACACAGAGCTTTCAGATTCTATGGACACTAAAATGAGTCCGTAAGGTTATCTGTATTCATTTAATGTTACTTCTCTAACAACTCTGGACCATTTCTGCCAGATGTGGCTAAAGGGATCTTTAATTTTGCTTAGTGCTCTCTCCATTCTTAGCAAGTATTCAATATCTGTTCCTTCATATATATGGAAGAGTTTGGCTAATAACCACTCTGAAGTTTGATGGGTAGCAAGTTGGAGATGGCATAATAGGGGCTTAATTCCCTTCACATGTTATCTATGCAAAACAAACGGAGGTCATTCTGACCCCAGGAAGGGTTATACTGGGTGGAGTTTTGAGAGAACCTGGTTTCTAGTTCATTTACATTTGACAGGAGAGGCCTTGGGAGTACCTAGGAGCAGAGAGAACGTGTTGTTTTCTTCTCCCATCGGAGCACAGTGGCAAGAGAGCTACCCTTGTAAGTAAGGATGACAGTATTGTCTGCCTGCTTTTAAGGAACTTGCTCTTACTGTGGTTCCCCAGTTTTACCCTGCTGAGATTTGTAGATGCACTCAGTTTCTGAAATGTCAAGTGAATAAATGTGTATCTTAGAGTTCAGGAAATATGGTTGGAAATACAAGTTATACTTACCAAGTCATCTTTATTTTAAATAAACTGTAAAACTTTAACTCTTTTAAGGCAGCAGTGAGAAGCTCTAATTAGGCAACAAATAATTAATTACCAAAGTAGTTTCACTGATTACCATGAGATTACAGGAGAGGGAGAAATTACTTTGAGTGGTCAGGAAAGACTTAATAGAATAGGAAGAGTTTGAGCAGAATATTGTAGGACAAACAATATTTGTGTGAATAAGGTTGAAAGGAAGACAACTCTTTCTGGAAATGTAGAATGATGGGACCACAAGTTACAGAGGCACCAAACACAAAATTTAGAAATTTTAGTAAATCACCTTGCTTTGTAGGTGAATAGTGTGATAAGGCAGATAACCTTTCTGTAGAAGAAATAAAGTCTATCCTTTGAGAAATAGAGAACCAATTAAAAATAAACTTTGACACAGGGAATGGCACAAAGGGTTTTATAAATATCAATATACTGTGGTATGAAGGATGGATCCAAAGACAAGAAATTGGATAATCTGATATGATGTTACTACACAGGCCCACTTGGGATGAAATAAGACTTAGATTGGGATGATAGGATCAGGATCACAAAATAATGGAAAGAGGAGAGATGTCACAAAGGAAAAAGAAACTGGTACACTTGGTGAATGAGGAAGATATGAAATCATGTAGACTCACTACCCCCAGAGAATGATGACTCCTGAATTAAACTCCATGTGTTTTATTTAGCCTTTGACAAGTTAGTTGTGGTTGTGTTATACAACTACCAGATTGTTTGATTTTGATAAATAGCTTCCCCTTACAAATGGGAAAATCTAGTTGTGTGAATAAAAAGTAAATAAAATAGTTTTTACTCATTGTCCCCCATTTGTCAGCGTTAATGGGTAATAAAGTTCTCTCCCTTAGAGCACATATTTTCTCTAGATTGTTTACTGTTTGCATTGTTTTTATTTTTGAGGGGGATAATGGTATAGGTTTTATAGCTACTAGGGGATCAAATGCAATAATTAGAAAGGACACACAAATTTTGAAATAGTATTTTATGCCTCTTGATCTCAGGTGCAAAACACGAGATGAAGCAGTTAAATAGCAAAGCAAGACAGGAGGGACAGAGAATTAAAGTAAGTGTTTTCTATATATTGCATCTATGTTCCCATTAATCTCTGTTTTGTTATGTAACTGCTCCTTCTGAATGTTCTGAATGTGAAGAAAACTATGGGTAAGAAAAGGGTGTATTTCAAAGTTAGGTTCAAATAAACCCATGAGAGAAAATGTTGTTTGTTATTCTTGGTCATATTCAAACAGCACCTGCCTATAAATTGTAATCGTAATGTTTTTGGATAAGAAAAAATTGGGTTAAGATGATGTAAGCTCCTTTAAATCTCTTGCTAGCAGATATTTAAAATGAAAGAAATCACATAGCTATCAGATTGTCCACGTTCCCATTTTTAAGCCAGTCAAACCTATTTTTTCAGTTTAGCCATTCAACAGGGACAATGCCTGTTGAGATGCTCTAACATAGAGCCTGTATGTCAGTTTCTCACCTCATTGTGAGTTTCATTTAACTTTGTATGCCTGTGAAATAGCATCTTTATCAGGATTGATCTTTACAATTCTCATTTTTTTAATCTTCTCAGTGTTGGGTCTTTAAAGTTAACAAGTGGAAGTCAAAACATAATAATCTTTGAATCTCTCTTACGTCCTTTTTTGTAATTGTTGAGGATTTATTTTCTGACAGCTTTAAAAAAATTATTTTCTATAAATTTAAATGTTTCTTATTCATGAGAATATAATGGAGGGTAGATTCTGGAAGAATACATTTTTAGGCCTGCTTAACCTGTTTTAATTAGTAACAATATTTACAACTACCATTTGTCACAATATAGTTTAAAACCTTTCACATGTTACCTTTTTTAAGCTTCATACAAGCTCATCAAGAAGCCATTTAAAAAATCCCATCCATTATAGAGTTGAAGAAATTGAGGCTCAGAGAAGGTAGATAACTTACCAGATATTAAGCACACAAGAGTAGTAACCAGGGCCTCCCTGGTGGCGCAGTGGTTGAGAGTCCGCCTGCCGATGCAGGGGATACGGGTTCGTGCCCCGATCTGGGAGGATCCCATATGCCGCGGAGCGGCTGGGCCCGTGAGCCATGGCCGCTGGGCCTGCGCGTCCGGAGCCTGTGCTCCGCAACGGGAGAGGCCACGACAGTGAGAGGCCCGCATACCGCAAAAAGAAAAAAAAAAAAAAAAAAAAAAAAGAGTAGTAACCAGGCAGTATGATTTTAAATTACTGTCCCTTTGGACCATATCACACTTGCTGAAGTTTAAGAGAGACCCCAAAATAGTTGTTATTACTACTTGTCCAGGACTTTGACATATACTCTAGAAGTTGTAAGATGATGTCGCTATCATTATTTATTATAAAAATATTATTCACATTTTATACATAAAAAACATAAGCCATGGAATGAATCAGATAAATTTGCTTCCTGGTATCACCACTGTATTTGACCTTGGAAAGGATAAAATAACTTAATCTCTGAGCCTCAGATTTCTCATCTGCAAAGAGATTTATCTCATAAGAAGTATGTAAGAATTAAGTAGAGGAATAAAGTATTTAGCACATATGTGTAATTTATTAAGAAGTCTATAAGTGTTCCTCTTTTTACAGTCAGTCTCATGAAAAGTTACTCCATTTTGATATAAAACCATGTTAAGAATTTTACAGGTCTTGGATGCTCCTTAGAAGGACAGCTGTTATGAATTCCTGGAGTATGTCCTGAACAAGATGAGGGACCTGTTGCAGTTTTTAAATGCCCACCAAGAGGTCCTATAAGTCAGGAAAAGTTAATAATGTTTATAAAATTGAAATTATTGGAAAAGTTCATTACAGATGAACAGATCTTGGGATTTGGAGATTATTGGGAAAAATAAAATTGGGCAATCCAGGTTCTTATGAACGTAGATTCTTATTAATCTACATTCTTATGACAGAATGTAGATTCTAAAAGAGGAGGCTTCAGTTAATTCCTCAAGTCTGTTTGAAAGGTATCTACCCCACAAGGTAGTGATCCTCAATGAGCTTATGTATGTCAAAGGCTTAGCATGATCAATTAATGTCAGTTCCTTTTGTGATGTACTTTTGTTATATATTCTAACATTTTTATTCTGAGAATAAGAAGCTTGGACTGTTTTCCTTCAACATATTGAACAGATACTTAATCCTTTGTGCTGTCAAATGAAGTAATTGTTTTCATGTGGTTTTATATCATAACCAATCTGCTGCTTTTTGCATGGAGCAAATCATGTTCCTGGTGTGTAGTATAGGAAATTATTTATTAATTGAGCAATGAAGTATCAGCTGTACTGAACCAAATGTCTTCTCTGCGTTGGTGATACCATGAAATCTTATTAAGTTTAGACTTTTCCAAGTTCTTGCTCTGTAAATATTTTCTTCATTTTCCACTAACCCTACCTTGCTGTCTTAGATCACTTTTCCTCAGTATCTTCCTTCCCAGTTTAGAATTTTACAGTCTTCTCTTGGGTGTCCATATTTTAGCTTGTGGGCTGTTCACATGAAAATCCTTTTTTCTCCCACTTTTTTTTACTTATGAAGCATTTATTGAGATTTCACTATTTTCTAGTCACTGGCATTAGTTGGGCAAAATGAAAATGAGCAGTCCACATTTCCTGGGCAAAAGGAGTGCTCCTTCTCATGAGAAAAACAGATTGTTATTCCACAGAATGATAAAAGTTGTAGTAATGAAGGCCCAGGGAGAGTAGAAGCACAAAAATATAAGCAATACTTGGTTATAAAACCTCCAGGGCATATCAAGTGAAAATGATGTTTTATAATACAAAGAACAGAGGACTGATGAGTTACTTATTCTGGACTTAATTCCTAACATGTAAAACAAAAATTTTTGAACAGTATCAGAGTTTCTAGAACTGGGCCCAATAGGTTATTAATAAACAATATGTAAATACAGAACTCTGTGGTCCAATATATTTATGTATTATTGAGTTAAAGAAAATTAGACAGATTTCATTGTTGTTATTAGGTGTCTCAGTTTTTAATATTATTGTAAATTGTAAATCTTTAAGAAAGGAATAGAATATACTTCTCACATTTTTTTTCCTACCGTGGAATCCTTCTGTGTTACCTATGAATTGTTTGACTGATAGTAACAGTCTCAAGAGATAGTAAATTAGACAACTTATACACTTAATTATTAATTTAGATCTGTGATCCATTGCGAGTTCAGTTTTGGCTAGTATAAAGTCAGGGTCAAAATTGATTTTTTTTTTTTTTTTTGCATAAGAGTATCCAGTTTTGTTGGCACTGTTTGTTGAAAAGATTGTCCTTTTCCCCATTGAATTCCCCTGTTATCTCTGTTGAAAATCAATTAACTGTGTATGTGAGGATCAATTTCTGAACTCTCTGTTCTGTTCCACTGATTTTTTTTAAACCTTTACATTGATACCGTATTATCTTGATCACTACCTTAAAATACATCTTGATATCAAGTAATGTAAGTCATCCAACCTTATTTATTCTGTTTCAAAATTGTTTTTCCTATTCTAGGTACATTGCATATACACTGAAACATTTTCAACCAGCATATCTGTTTCTAGAAAATCTTCTGGGATTGCATAGAATCTCATCAGTTTAAGGGGAATTGATATTTTAGCAATGTGGAATCTTCTGATCAGAGACTATGGTATAACTTTCTCTTAAGTCTTCTTTAATTTCTGTTAGTAATATTTTATAGTTTTCAGTGAACACATATTACACATCTTTAGTTTATCACTAAATAATTTTTGATGCTGTTATAAATTTAAATTTCTGGTTGTTCATGCCTTATATAAAAACTATAATAGGTTTTGGTATATTGACCTTATATCCTGCACCTTGCTAAACTCACTAGCTGTAGTAGTTTTTTGTACATGCTGGAGGATTTTCTGTTTGGATAATGAGAATTTAACTTTTTCTTTTCCAGTCTGGATTTTTCCCCTTTATTGAATTGGTTATGATTTCTTGTACAGTGTTGAATAGAAGTGATAAGAGTGGATAGCTTTGTCCTGTTCTTGATGTTGGAAAAATAACCAGTCTTTCGCCATTAAGCATGACTTTAGTTATATGTTTCATTCATGTGATTTATTAGATTGAGGAAATTTCCTTTTATTCCTAATTTGTTGAGAGTATTTATCAAAAATGGGTGTTGGATTTTATTAAAATAATTTTTTGCATCCATTGAGGTGGTCATATGGATTTTCTTTTGTAGTGTGTTACTGTGGGATTATATTGATTACTATTTTTAATTTTAAACCAAGCTTGCATTCCTGAGATAAATAGCACTGGATTACTATGTGTTGTTCTTTTATATATTGTTGAATTCAGCTTGCTAAAATTTTGTTAAGAATTTTTATATTTGAGTAATACTGATCTGTATGATTTTTTTTCCTTGTACTGTCAGTCAGAATTTGATATGATAATACTGGCCTCAAAGAATGAGTTGAGAATTATTACTTCTATTTTAATTTTTTGGCAGAATTTATGTAATGTTGGTATTATTTCCTCCTTAAATATTTGGTAGAATTTCCCAGTGAAGATGTGTGGGCCTAGAGTTTTCTTTGGGAAATGGCTTTTAATTTTAACCTTATTAGTAGATAAGAACTATTCAATTTTTTTTCTTGAGTGAGCTTTGTTAGTTTGCGTATTTTAAGAAATATATCCATTTGTCCATTTTATCTAAGTTGAATTTATTGGCATAAAGTTGTTCGTAATAATTCTCGATTACCTTTTAAATATTTATATTCGTTATCTCTTGCTATAATAAAAAACTACTGCAATTTTAGTGGCTTAAAATAGTACACATTATGGACTCACAGTTTCTGTGGGTGAGGAATTAGGTATAGCTTTGCTTGGTCCTTTGCTTCAGGGTCTTTTATAAGACTGTAAGCAAAGTACTGGCCAGAACTAGGGTCCCATCTGAAAGACTGATTGGGGAAGGATCTGCTTCCAAAATCATGTGTTTTTTGGCAGGATTCAGTTCCTTTTGGTTTGCTGAACTAAGGGTCAGAGTCCCCTGTTGGCTGGAAGCTGCCCTCAGTATCTTGCCAGTTGGGCCTTTCCATCATGGCAGCTTACTTCATCATAGCCATCGAGGGAAGAGGGGTCTGCTAGGAAGATAGAAGGCACAGTATTATGAAGCCTAATTATGGAAATGGCATCCCATCACTTTTGCAATATTCTGTTGATTGGAAGCAAGTCGCTAGGCCAGGTCACACTGAGGAGGAATGGCTTATATAGGGGTATGAATACCAGAAGACATAGATCATTGAGGGCCATCTTAGAGTCTACCTGGCACAGCATTTGTAGGATCTGTAGTTAAAAATCCCTGCCTCATTCCTGATATTGGTGAATTGTTTCTTTTTCTCCTGATCAGTATGGCTAGAGGCTTATCTCTTTTACTGACATTCTTGAAGAACTAGTTTTTGTTTCTTTCGTTTTCTCAATTGTTTTTCTGCTTTCAATACGTTTGACTTCTACTCTTAACTTTACTTTGAGTTTAGTTTGCTCTTTGTTAGTTTCTTAAGGTGGAAGTTGTGGTCATTGATTTGAGATCTTTCATCTTTTCTAACAGGCATTTAGTACTATAAATTTTCCTCTGACCATGGTGTTAACCTGCATCCCACAATTATTCCTGTTTTCTGTTTTCATTTCATTCAGTTCAAAATACTTCATAATTTTATTACCGAATGAATTGGGTCCTGCCACTTCCCGCTTACAAAATCAGTTACAGACTCACAAACAGTAGAAAAGAAAGGTGCTCTTAATCAGAATGCCGGCAATCTGGGCAGATGGTGGACTCGGCATCCCCCACAAACCACCTCCGAAGATTCTGCTCAGCCATGAAACTTTTAAAGAGAAGGAGGGAAGTAATCTCAGTTAATCATTGAGATAGGGGGTCAGAGTCATCATCATCCCCCCACTGCTCGCAGGCTCATTGACTTCTTGTGATCTTCCTCTAGATGTTATCTTGTTCACACAGTTTGTTCAGGAGATGACTGAAGGGGAAGCTACGGGAGAGATCTGGTCATCTTCATTTCTACATTTCATTGCTTATTCTTCATTTCTACTTCTTTGATCTATGGAAAGAACCGACAAGTTAGACAAGGTATTGTGTGATTAAAAGATTTGAAAGGTGTGCTTGGGCCAGAAATGAGTAGAGCATGGTGGCACCTGGTTTAAAAGTTAGTTACAATATAGCTTTGCTAAAGTGACAAGAAAAGGGGCTTCCTGCTGAGGGTGGTTTCCTGCAAAGAGCTGCTTACAAATCCCCACTTGTCAGAACATCATTCCATTTCTGTGGGGTTAGGGGTGAAGGTCTGTCTTTTGTAACTTCTTCATGCTGACATAGAGTGCTATATTCTCAGAGTGGAGGGTGTCAACATGGGTCTGTAGCATCTCTGCTGATAATTTTAGTTGTCTGCTTATATATACGGGTAGAGAAAGCTACAGTTGCTTTGATGCCCACAAAGATATAGATTATTATGAGCAATAATGTTAATCCCATTCTCTTGAGGCCAGTTCTTGGAATTGTGCTACCCATAGATTCAATACTGCTCAAGCTGGAGCAGCTTATGTCATGGCTACAGTCTGGTCATCATGTAGTTAGCTTTTTTCCTGTGGTAGCAGTTATAGTATCTGTAAAACAATTCAGGAGTATGCATCAGACACTGAATCTGTGACTGTTGTCCTAATCATTAACTGCTCAGTTTTGTACTTGGGGCCGGGGGGTGGGGGAGGTGGTCCTGCTCTGTTCCAGTTTTCCTATTGCTTTCTTCCTTGACCCTTGGGTTATTTACAGTTATATTGTTTAATTTTGAAATATTTGGAGATTCTGTAGATATGTTTTTATTATTGATATTTAATTTATTCCATTGTAGCCAGAGTACATGCTTTAGTTCTTCGTGTAAATCTGTATTTCTGGTGTTATTTTCCTTTTGACTGAAGAACTTCCTTTAACCTTCCTCATTGTGTAGGTCTGGTGCTGATAAGTTTTTCATGTTCCATGTGTCTGAAATATTCTTAATTTTTTGTACAAGATATAGAGTTCTGAGTTACCTTAGAACTTCTTCTTCTTCCTTTTCCTCCTCTTCTCCCTGTCTCCTGCCTCTCCCCTTCCCCCCAGCAATCATAGGATTCACTTTCTTTCCCCTCTCTCAGGGATCACTGTCCTGCACTGACCATGTCCACTGTCTCAAAACTCTTGCTTAATGTATTTTGTTTATTTATTTTTTTATTGTTTCAAGTGTGAGGGTTAATCTGGTCTGTTACTCCATCTTGTCTGGAAGTGGAAGTGGAAATGTAGTTTTTAGTTAAGCTAGTCTGACAGGGACCATGGATTTGCTTCATCAGTAGGAGCCCTATGAGTAACACATTATAAATGAATGGAGAAGTGAAGCCAGCACTATTAGCTTTTCCTGCACAACACTGAAAGTATTGGCTTATTCAAGAGATCTTTGGAATTTTCATACCCTGTTTCACTATTGTGTAATTGCTTTCCTTATTACCAACTGTCCCCAAATATTAGTCTACTGATACTTTGTAATCAGAAACCAAAAATATGTTGTTTAATGTAGTAATATTAGATATCTGCCACTGACTAGCTGTGTGATCTTAGGTCTGCCCCTTGACTTCCCTGAATCTTTTTTCCTTGTCTCTGAAATAAGTCCTCTGTCATAAATAAATCATTTTCAATCAGGGTTTCCAGATTCTGAAAAGGTAGTGGTAATGAGGGGTTCATGATTTATTTTAAAATATAGTAAGTAGTCTAATCCAGTAGTTTACCTAGTGTGTTCCAGGGACCTCTTGGTGTTCCTGAGACTCTTTTAAAGTGTTTTCAGGTTAAAACTATTTTCTTGATACTACTAAAACTTTATTTGCCATTTCAGTATTATTTTCCTGAATGTAATATGGAATTTCTAAATGCTACATGATATATGATGATGTATGCCCTGACAGTTCTTGTGTTTTTAAAATTTCTCAGGTTTAATTTCTAATATGGTAAATATCAGTGGATATGTCCCACACAAAGAAAAGCTTTTTGGTGTTCTCTATTTTTTAAGAGAAAATATTTTTTATTCAAGAGGTCCTGAAACCAAGGGATTCTGAGACCTTGAAAATGGCTGGCCCAATAGAAATTATTCTCTATTTAAGTACATATTCTACTGCCAGATTTCTTGGTGCTGGAGATTAAAAAAAAAAAAATAGTGGCTAACATTAAGTCATCTGCTATCATAGTTCCCAAGTTTAAATCAGTTCTCTACCACTCTCTGACCTTGAGAAAGTTATTTAAATTCTCTAGGATAAAATTTCCTCATCTATGAGATGGAGAAAATATGGTATCGATATATAGTTTAAATTAACTGATATAATACCTGACAGCCCTTAACACAGTGCTAGCATATGGTAGTCACTCAGTAAAAGTTAGCTGTGATGCTTATGATGCCACCAGAGGCGTGCTTATTGACACTTTTGTTTTCTGGTTATCAACGTTTCATTTTGCCTTAGGGCATTCTTAGCAGCTCTTAATGCAGTATTTCTTCTACCTTAATGGCACTGCTTATTCTGCTTTGAAGCTGTGCTGGTATATTGCCATATTCTAAACTACACCCAACCCAGGAAGTTTAACTTGGAAGTTGGCAGACTGGCTTGGGCTTCTTTTAAAATACCACCGGTCGTACCAACTTGTCCCTTAAACTAACAGGGAATCTAATATTAGTAATTAAGCCTTTGGAAGCTATAATGTGAAACATATGAGGCTCAGACTTCATACAAAAGTTACTCAGAGGCTTCCCTGGTGGCGCAGTGGTTGAGAGTCCGCCTGCCGATGCAGGGGACACGGGTTCGTGCCCCAGTGCTGGAAGATCCCACATGCTGCGAAGCGGCTGGGCCCGAGAGCCATGGCCGCTGAGCCTGCGCGTCCGGAGCCTGTGCTCCACAACGGGAGAGGCCACAGCAGTGAGAGGCCCGCGTACTGCCAAAAAAAAAAAAAAAAAAGGAAAAAGTTACTCAGTTTATTAAAACATTTTTAGATATTGTCTCTTTCTTTTTCCAAACTGTGAGCTCCTTGAAGGCAAAGACTGTTTTATTCATCCTTGTATTCTGGCACTTAGCACAGTGCCTGATACATTACTGGCAGTAGTACTTACATATCCATATGCATTGTCACACTTCCATATGCACATTTTGACCTCTTTAATTTCATAAGTAACTAGGTTAAAATGATATGAAAAGACAGGTAAAAGAAAAAAGAGGTAGTTATAGGGAAGAGGAAAACAAGAAGAAAGTCAAGAGGAGTAGAGACAAGATCCCCTTTCAGAAGTGTTGATAAACACACCTGTTGGCATCTACAGTAGAACTTAATAGTACACACTGAAAACATAAGAACTCAAAGCAGACAGGCAGAAAAAAGAGAAAAATCAATTCAAAAAATCAGTTCAAAAATCAATTTATGAATGAAATTGTCACATTGGATCAAGTAGATGATAATTCAGTTTTTGCCACTATTAGCCATGATATCTAAGTGGCACATCTCCCGATCTCTCTTAGGAGGTATATAAAAAATGACTGGTAGTACTGTGAACTAGTACTGATTATCAAAGAAAAGCTGGTCTCCTATTTTTCTCAGTATCTGAAAATTTTATATGATGTGCAAATGTACTTATCTAATCTTATATTTTTGTAAGTATCTGAAAAATTTGTACTGGGTGCAAATATAGTAAAACAGTATCAATTTAGACTAAATGTCTGAATTACAGTATAATTTTACTTTTAAGGAAATAACTCTGTTGTTCTTTTTACTTTTAATTATGTATATTAGCTAGAAGTATTCTAAGAAATTAATGCAACTTAAATTTCCTTGTCAGTTTCATTTAACTAGATATGTAGAATACACATACACACATCAGAGCCAAGTTTTTCTCTAATAATAGATAGCTATTTGTTTGATTGCAACTTGATGAAGTTGCTGGTTTGTGTTTTATTACCATGTTGCATGAAGAATACTGTCCTTATGCAGTAGAATCATGGTCATGGAGTGAGATGCTTCCACTGAGAAGCATTCAAAACTCATACTAACTGAGGGGACGATAGATCCACCTCTGCTTCTCATACTCACCCTAGGGTGCATGCTTTTCTTAGTAGAATGAAAGAGGGGTGGAACTATTTTTAGTACATTAATTTTTTTTCTGCTTTCTTTTTAATGAATTCACATAATTTGGTTAGATAAATATATGTATGATATGAGTAAATTATGATATCTAGACATTTGAGTAGCCGCAAAAGTCCTGCTTTTAGTGATTAAAAAAAGTTGGTTTGCTCATATTTAAATCTAGTATGTTTTTCAAATTGGTGAATGAGTGCTCCCCGAAGGGGTCACTCCTCAGCAGTATGTTGGAGTTACTCAGAGAGAGGCCTTGGTGGTTAGGCAACTGATGGAAAAGGAGATACTTCACGTGCTGATTCTTAAAAGCAAGGAGGTTGACAACATGCAAAAGTGAGTAATGGGTCTTTATAAAAGTGCCGTGAAAAGGGAGGGTAATGTGTTTAGAATTTAATTCCTTTGATCTCCGTAGCAGTAAAGGCTAATCTAGAAGAGAAAAGTTTCTTTACCATACAGCTTTGAAGTGTTAACATATGGATGGGAAATACAGTGATTCTAAAGCTGCAGTTGTAGGATATTTATAGACAAATATAATTTTTTAAATCTTTATTGGAGTACAATTGCTTTACAATGGTGTGTTAGTTTCTGCTTTATAGCAAAGTGAATCAGTTATACATATACATATGTTCCCATTATCTCTTCCCTCTTGCGTCTCCCTCCCTCCCACCCTCCCTAATAGACAAATATAATTTTAAAAATGCTTTCTTAAATTAAGAAAGAGAAGCTTTGTCAGAAATATTTTAAATGCTTTGTCAAACTAAAAAATTCTAAAGTTAAAAATGAGGGATTGTTCAAAATCCAAGAAAAACTTTCTAAGTTCTTTCTCTAAGCTACTCATTTAATATTGAAATCTCTGCTAAGAGGACCAGGCTTAGTTTTCAGAAGCCCATTTATCATTAAAAAGTCATCTCTAAAAGTTAGGTTTTGTTTATCAGATATTTTCAGAGTAGTTACACCTGCCTCTCATATCTGATGGTGATGCCTTTCTGCTTTTCAAAGGAAGTCCTGACATTTCAGCTGCTGCGAACACTGCAAGAAAAACTGTATAGATCAGAAAACAGGGGCACTACCATCCTTTCGTATTACGTAGAAATAAAAATTTCTTTTTTGCCCTTTCTTTGTTGGAATATCCATATGGTACCTGTGGTCCTCTAGCCAGGTAACCACCATGGGTTTTGAAGATCTAGGAACTGAAGAAGGGGACAATGGGTTTGTGTATAACTAATCCTTGTACATTCAGTTGCTATATCTGGGTAGCTTCATTGCTGCAGAACAAATCACAAATTCCCTAAGGAAGACTAGATGCCTCATCTGATACTTTTTCTCTGGTTGAGCCTCAGGTTGAGGTTGGATTTCATTCAGGCTGTTACCCTAAAGATTTTTATCTCTGTAGGAATATATATATATATTTTTGCAATTTTCAGTGCCTAACAACCAGGTCATTCAAATGTCCCCTTTAGTTTATTGGAATGGAGTTACACAGTTTTTCTCTAGAATTTTTCTCCCCATTTTGTTATAATGAATAATAATTCTTAACTGTAATTGCCAAGTTATTATCATAAATTCCATCTTACAGGAGGGAACTCAACTACTGGTCCTAATGGTAGAAATTTGCTTCTAGGTTTGTTGGAGCCTCTGTTTGCATTCTCTGTAGGAATTATGTCAGCATCACCGAAGATTGCTGCAGTTTATTACCACCTTGGGCAAGGGAAATGTTCTTCAGGAGGAATGAATGCCTGTACTTGATATCTACTAACCAAAGGAGATTTTCCATTTCCCATTTTGTTTGCTTTTTCTCCATCATGATCCATGGGTTCAAAAAGTTATCTAAAGCTCTTTTGACTGTCCCTATTATTTTGAGCACCACTAGCCAAATTAGGTGGTTAAAATTTTTTTTTTGTTTTTCTATTTTCCTGGTTCTATTCCTTTATCACCTATGTTTGAATAAATACACTCTTCATTTTGTGTGGCTCCAGCCTATCATTGAGCCATTCAGTTCACAGTAATTCCAGGGAGGAACAATTATTTCTAGAGAGACAGCATTGCATGCTGGGATGAAGTCAGACTGCCTGGGTTTAAATTCCCATCCTGCTACTTACTGTTGTATACCAGGTGAATTATGTAAAATTTCTGTGCCTATTTCCTTATCTATGGCATGGGAATAATAGTTCATGGGGTTGTAAGGATAATGAGTGAAGCCCTTAACTCAAGTTCTGGCAAGTAGTACCATTAAATGTATGCTGATGCTATTATTAATGCAGGCATAGAAAACCTTAGATCAGATAAATTGAATGAAGACTGGATTACTCCTAGAAGGAATCGCTGACCCTTCGACTATGGCTTATTTGTTTTCATCTTTAGGGAAATAAGTCTCGGCCAGTGGTTCAGCACCCATATGAACCAGTTAGCAAAAGAACATTGTTTCACTATTATACTTTTAATTCAGATTTACTCTTAAAAATGAGTGGCTTTAGTCATAGGGGCAGGAAGAGGTAGTGTAAGTGACGTGTGGTACGTACCACCATGGCTCATTACAGAATCCAAAAGTCTGGTCCTAAGTATCCTATCCTGTGGTCCTAAGATATGCAGTGTTGTTTTAACCATGAACTATGAATTATTGTGTCTGTGAGTCAGATTCTAAAAATCAGCATCCGCCAACACTGTTGCCATGGCTCTAAGAGCCTATACAACACTGGGCATCAAGACAGGATACTGGCAACAAACTAAAATATCTTACTTCTGTCAAATTTTGCTGTATCAACACCTGGTGTAATGACTACAGTTTTAATTATAGAACCTTAAGATGAACTAAGGAGCCTAATGAAGATTTACTCATTTAACAAATATGTCTTGAACATTTATTGTGGTGAAGGATTGCCTTTGCACCCAGGTCATACTATTTCAGATAAGAATGTAGCTACATAAGGGTTAATGAACTAATAAGGAAATGTAATGCTGATTGCTTTGCTTTTTGCCAACTGGAAAGTGCATCACAAATTAGATACAGCTTATAAGTGGACTTTGGAAGCTTTCTTTCAGAAGTTTGGGGTTGTCTATGGAGAACTTTCTGATTCTGTAAGATATTTTTTTTCCTAAACAATAATACATTTCTATTCTAGAGAATAGTTTAGTAATATCTAGTAAATTTAAAGCTGTGTATGCTCTGTAAGCCCGTGATGTTACTCCTAGGTATTAACCCCTAAACAGTTTTGTATAACTTCTCATATGTGTACAGAGAGACATATTACTAAAGTGTTTATAGCAGCCTTGTTTGTAATAGTGGAAAAGCTAAATGTCATCAAAAGGGGGCTGGGTAGATAAATTGTGGTATTTTTATAAATAGAACATTATACAGTAGTGACATGTATATACCAGTGTTAACAGTTTTCCAACATATATCAGTCTTACATATTGACTGTTAAGTGAGTATAGAAAAAAGTATACTATTTAGATAACATTTTAAAACATGCAGAGTGGTGCTTTGTTTAGTTAGAGAATATGCATATTTAATAAAAGTATTAAGTAATGCATGAAATGATTTTTAAAAGAATAAGTTTAAGATAGTGTTTACTTCTGAGGGGAATTTGGGAGAATTCCATAGGGTTTTAAACTATACTGGCAATGTTTTATTTCTTGAGTTGTGGATACATGGCTGTTTATTACATACATTTTTATATGTTCCAACTATTTTAGAAACATTTAAAATTTGGAAGAAAATGTGTCAAAATGTTGTTTGCATTTCAGTTGAGGTAAAATGGGAGTCTTTTTTTCTTACATAGTTGATGCTGTTTCTTTACATTTCCAGTTTTCTACAATGAGAGTATGTTATTTCAATCATATTAAAGGAAAAAACTGAGAAACTATATTTTTCAGAAAAACATGGTTTTCATAGAAATTTTAGGAGATAATAGGCAAGTAAGATAAAAAAATTGTAAACTTATTACAATTTTCTAGTCTTTTTCCTGTAAACTTTATAGAGGTTCAATGTTATTATACTCTGTACCAATTAATTTTTGTTCTAATTTTCCCACCTAATATTATAAAATAAATGCTTAGCATATAGGACTGGTATTTTAGAAATTATTTTAAAATATGCTATTGTACTTAATGTGAGAACATTGCTCAGTGGCTGGTATCGTATCATGTCTTCTTACAGTTATTTATTGCTTCTTAATGCATGGGTTTTAATAAACTTATGTTATTCCTAGGTTTGATTTATTTGAATTGATTTCACGAATATCAGCAAATATTTTTAAATACTTACTGAGCAGTTTTATGTTCAGTCTTAATCTGTTGACATACAGTAGTAGAAGATAAAAAGTTTAAAGTATGTAAAATCTAAGGTTCTTTTGCAACAGAACCTCATTTTATCTTTCTTTTATCTAATTTTCCCTGGTTGCATATAGTGTGTGAACAGGATAGGGGAATTATGGTTTAAAAATGTGAGCTCTGTAAGACTTAATGAGGTACTTGTGGTGCAGAAGAAGAAATAATAGCGGCTAATATTATTTTTCTGTATACCAGGCCACATGACTTATAAGATAATATAGGCTAGTTCTTCTCCAACTTTAGTTAGAGAATATGAATATGAATGAACCCCCTAAAGCTCTTCTCAAAATACGTGTTCTGATTTTTTAGGTCTAGGATGCACTCAGACAAGTGTAAAGTCAGTATGTTTGTTTAGGAGTAAGCTAAAGTAACAGGTTTCACCAATTTTGCCCACCCGCCTCTAGCAACCACCAATCTATTCTCTGTATCTATGAGCTCCAGTTGTTTGTTTTAGGACTCCATGTATCAGTGAAATCATTAGGTATTTGTCTTTCTCTGACTTGCTTCACTTAGCATAATGCCCTCAAGGACCATCCATTGTTGTTGAAAATGGCAAGATTTCCTTCCTTTTATATGGCTGAATAGTATTCCATTGTATATATGTATATATATATATATATATATATATATGCATACATACACACCACATTTTCTTCATCCATCCCATCCATCCGTCCGTCCGTCCATCCATCCATGGACACTTAGGTTGCTTCCATGTCTTGGCTATCGTATATAATGCTGCAGTGAACATGGAGGTGCATGTATCTTTTCAAGTTAGTGTTTTCATTTCCTTCAGGTAAATACCCAGAAGTGGAACTGTAGGATCATATGTTAGTTTTATTTTTAATTTTTTTGAGGAAGCTCCATACTGTTTTCCGTAGTGGCTGCACCAGTTTACAATCCCATCACCAGTGCCCAAGGGTTCCCTTTTCCCCACATCCTTGCCAACACTTGTTATTTGTCTTCAGCCATTCTAATAGGTGTAAGGTGATAACCTCATTGTGGGTTTGATTTGCATTTCCCCAGTAATTAGTGATGTTGAGCACTTTTTCATGTACCTGTTGGCCATCTGTATTCTTTCAGATCCTCTGCCCATTTTTTAATCAGATTGCTTGTGGGTTTTTTGGTTTTTTTTTTACAGTTTAGCTGTATGAGTTCCTTATATGGTATTAACCCCTTATCAGATATATGATGTGCCAATATTTTCTCCCACTTTATAGGTTGCCTTTTCATTTTGTTGATGGTTTCCTTTGCTGTGTGCAGAAGCTTTTTAGTTTGATATAGTTTCACCACTTGTTTATTTTTGCTTTTGTTGCCTTTGCTTTTAGTGTCAAACCCCCAAAATTATCACCAAAACCAATGTCAAGGAGCTTACTACCTATGCTTTCTTCTATGAGTTTTATGGTCTCACATCTTATGTTCAAGTCTTTAATCCATTTTGAGTTAGTTTGTAATCTTTTAATAAACCTTTTATATGTGTAGTCAGGATGTTAGTTTAGGAATAAACTAAACTAACAGGTTTTCTTAAACATTTTCTATATGCAGCACTACATTTTATAGTACAATTTTTAAGGTAGTTAAAAAATACAATTGTTATCAAATACAATCTCTAGTTTTTTATTATTATATACAGCAAACAAAATTGGTCTGCCAAATTACTTTAAACCATTGCCAAAAGCTTGTTCTCTTTGTTTACCTTTGTGTTGTTTGATAACAAACCATTCTTGGTCCAACATCAGTCCACAAACTATACTTTGAGAAGGACTGACAGAGAGTATCAGAAATTTATTAGAAAGGAAGGACGTGTTAAAGAATCCGTGAGTGATTTTAAGTAATGTGATTTAAAACATGTTCAGTATTGTTTTGTAAACCCTCCTATGAATTCTAATTAGAAGACAAAAGCATTAGTGAAGATTTTTAATCATGTGCAGTTTTTAAGTAACACGAGAATGCACTTTTTTTATCCTTTGCCTCATGACTTATTTTTCTCCTTTAGAAAATACATGGAATTTTTTTTTTAAAAAACTATGTATTAACATGACCTTTTAATAAAGCTTTTGCAGCCAAGTGTAAAGTCAGTATGTTTGTTTAGGAGTAAACTAAACTCACAGTAAGGTCTCCTCCAAGTTTTCCGTATGGTACACTGTATTTCATAGTATAATTTTTTAAGATAGATAATTTTCTAATTGAGTTTACTTTTCACTATTTTAAATTCTTGTTCTAAATGGATCATCAGTTCCTGAACTGGAAGGAACTTATTAGCCTCTGTAAGTTTTGCCAGTTAATGGGAAGAAGGCAAAAATCTATACATTAGAAACCATCAAAAAATATTATGTTTCTTGCCTGAATTTAGTGTCTGTAGTTTTGGGGAGAACCAGATAATACTTGGGGTAAAATTTTTTTAAATTAAGTGTTGTTTTCCTGTGTTCTTCCAAACATCAGTCCTTCTGGTACTGCTTATTCATAACCTTACAAACTGAAGTTGCAGCATTATTATTGATTTACATTTTTACCCTTGAATTTTATGTAGAAAATAGTTACAGTATAGATGGGTTAATAATTTTTAAATAAAATAATTTATTTTACTTCCTTTTGTACTTGTAGTAGAAGAATGTTTTTACTTTTTATGTATCATGTGTTAATGGATTTATGATTTTTATGTGGTCATTGCTGGAGAAATTAACATTGAAAATCTGTAAGGAGGATTGTAGATGAATTCCAAAGACATACTCTGCTTGTAAGTTTTTATTTAAACATAAAGAGAATATAGAACTGAACACTCTAGAAGATGGAGACCTATAATATAGAAAAAGTCTGCCAGAATTAAGTCTGATTGCTTCTAACAAGATGACATTAGCAGTTACTTGGATAAATTTGTGAATATGGTTGGCTCAACTTAGAACTGAATCTGAGTGAACTTTTTTAGATGATCCTTTGGAATCTCATGTTTAAAAGTATTTTTGTGCACTTGTACTAAGCAGTATTTCATGTATCCATCATATTTTCTGAGCATCCTTTCCACCTCTAAAAGATTTTGATTCTTCCTGTCCTCCCACCCATGGTAATTCAAGACTTGCTCTTCAGTCTGGGGTTATAGTAATTCTGCGAAACGCTTCTTAGCGTTCATAAATAAAAAGTTATCTAGAGAGGTTGTTCATCCTCTCAAGAAAAACTTAAGCTCTTAGGTGTATACAGAGTTCTGTGCTGGTCTTTTTTGGAATGATAAAAAGGAATGAAACATTGTTGCCTTTTAGGAACTTGTGGATCTCCATGACAACCCAGACCTATCAAGAAAATTTATTATGTTTTAGTGCCTGACCTATTTAAGGATAACAGAACCTTAACATATTGAATATTAAGTTGCTTTTTCATATGTAGACCTGATTCATTAATGCAGAGCGTTGTTCATTTTTCATTCATTCATTAAATTAACAGATTTTACTAGTCACATACTATGTGCTTGTTAACATACTTGTCACTAGTGATAGAGTAATGAGTGATATAGACACAGTCCCTGCTTTCAGGTAACAAACTATTGTGATTAGATCAACTCACTTGTCTTTTTCATAGGTTTATATATATATATATATATATTTGGCTGCGTTGGGTCTTCGTTGCTGCGTGCAGGCTTTCTCTAGTTCTGGCAAGCCGGGGCTCCTCTTCATTGCGGTGCACGTGCTTTTCATCATGGTGGCTTCTCTTGTTGTGGAGCACAGGCTCTAGGCCCGCGGGCTTCAGTAGTTGTGGTACGTGGGCTCAGTAGTTGTGGCACACGGGCTTAGTTGCTCTGCCGCATGTGGGATCCCCCCAGACCAGGTATCGAACCCGTGTCCCCTGCATTGGCAAGCGGATTCTTAACCACTGTGCCACCAGGAAAGTCCCTCATCAGTGTATTTAACTGAAAGAGACACTTTAAAGAATTTGTTTAAAAGCTATAACTTTATTTATCTAGAGATTTATTTTGCTAACCTGTCATAGGTAAATAAAGAAATACAATAAGGACACTTTTTTTTTTCTCTTTTAAACTTTATTTGTTATTTCTATGTATTTTTATTTTCGTTTTACTTCTCTTTTAAGTGTGACCACTCATTTATATCAGGCCTCATTCAGAGCTTTCTGGCAGCTTATGGCTATTGGCTGACTCTCTACTAGCTTTGACCACTTCGAAGCTATAGGACTTCAATGCTTGGTGTGAAATCTGTGGCTCTTTGAATACCAAAAATCTGTGGTTATTTGTTCAGTCCCGTTAGATAAGCTAGCACCTTATTAACTTTCTTTCTGCTAGTTACTGGGTGTTCTATGGAAATATTAATTGAACCTTTGTATTTGAAGCCCTGCAGCATTTTAAGGATTTAGCAGCTGAAACCTCCCATCCATCTGTCATTTGTTCTGAGGATATGAGAAAAAGAGACATGGTGCCTGACTTTTCAGAATTTATAAGACATAACCGTCTCTGAGATGATAGTGATAATGGCTAGGATATATTGTGTGCTTACTATTTGCCAGGTACTTTTCCAATTGCTACTACATACAATAACTCATTTAATCCTTACAACAACCTGTGAGATAAATATTGTATTATTATTATCCCTATTTTACAGATAAGGAAACTGAGGCAAGAAATGTTACTTTGCCTCAAGTCACACAGCTAGTATATGGCAAAGATGGAGTTCAGGCCTGCCAGTCTGGCTCCAAAAATTCCACATTTATCCACTATACTGTACTGTGCAATTATAATAGATAATTATGGTATAATTTAAATTGATAATTAAATAGGTAATTTCAATAAGTGTGAGCAGTGACATGATGGAAATGCCTGCTGCTATGGGAGCTCAGAGTGAGTTCACCCAATTTGGTAGGGTCAGGGAAAGTGTTTCTGAGAAAGTAAATCTTTATTGAAAGAGCCTTTCTCCCCATCCCTTTTTAACTGTTGAAAAGAATTGTAAAGAATATTTTAAAATAGAATTAGACAGTGGTTTTCAAACAAAGAAGTAGCCACATAGGTTAGAAAAAACATGTCTTTTCTCAACTTGGGAGTGTTCTCTGGTGATTATGCCATATTTATTGGTTGGGTGAAATAAATTTTTTAAAAGCTATTTAAAGAATTAGGCAACAAAAAAAGTTACTGTAATTTTGAGGAGACAAACAAGAGGAGAACACTATTATGTAAATAATACTAGGTGCTTTTGTTTTGTGTTTTTGTTTTTGTTTTTTTTTTTTTTCCTTTTTTGCGTTATGTGGGCCTCTCACTGTTGTGGCCTCTCCCGTTGCGGAGCACAGGCTCCGGACGCGCAGGCCCAGCGGCCATGGCTCACGGGCCCAGCCGCTCCGCGGCATATGGGATCCTCCCAGACCGGGGCACGAACCCGTATCCCCTGCATCGGCAGGCGGACTCTCAACCACTGAGCCACCAGGGAGGCCCTTGTTTTGTTTTTGATAGAACAAAAGATTGGATTGATAATGTGCAGTGTAAATTAGTTTAAAAATGGTAACAGCTTTGATTGATTACAGTCTGTTGTCATATTGTAGCAAGGATTAAAGTTTCTAAATTCTGTACCATAAAATGAACGTAGAGAAAAGTATGAAATACATTTTATAGAACATATTTCATAATATCAAAGCTTTTATGAAGTGTTATGTATTCATAGGTGGGGGTATTTAAGAATTGCAAATTAAATTGTTATTTAGATATTAAATATAGAATTGAACAGTTTTTGTAAACTCTGTGTATCAACTGATTTTATCAGTGATAAAATCACTGATAAAACACTTTTGAGTGCTTTCCGATTTTATTGTAAGAAGAACAGTAATTTTTTAGGGTTATTTGGAAATATTTTTGTGCTTAGCAGCATACTTTGGCTAAAAAGCTCCTATGATAGATGAATCTGATAATATTGCTCTGTCCTTCATAATGTAGTGTTTATCATCTCTCATGTATGAAAATCTCATTTTTATTAGCAGCTATTTTCATGGTAAAACTATTTTCCAGAATTCAGGATCTTAATAAGGAGCTCCAGGGGGTCAGGTTTGACTCCTTTTATTACCATGGTAATGCTTTATCAATTTAAAATATGCACCATGATAGTTCTGTATTTAATGATCTCATTGGTTTACTTCCCTTTTTTATAAAAGCCAGCTGTACACTTTTTTGTTTGTTTGTTTACTTTATTTTTATTTTTTTATTTTTGGCCATGCTGCATGCGGAATCTCAGTTCCCTGACCAGGGATCAAACCTGTGCCCCCTGCAGTGGAAGCTCGGAGTCCTAACCACTGGACTGTCAGGGAATTCCTGGTTTACTTTCTTTATATTCCAAAATTGAAATAGCATTCACTTATCAGTACTGCTGAATGATCTCCTTGGGCTTCATTTTTTTGTTGTTTGTTTGTTTTTATTTTATTTTATTAGCTTCTGCTTTATAACAAAGTGAATCAGTCATACATATACATCTGTTCCCACATCCCTTCCCTCTTGCGTCTCCCTCCCTCCCACCCTCCCTATCCCACCCCTCCAGGCGGTCACCAAGCACTGAGCTGATCTTTGGGCTTCATTTTAACAATTGCTTGCTTGGGTTTTGTTCCTTTCTTGTTACTCCAACCCCTCCCTCAGGGCAATCACCTCCTGCTCATTTTCTCCTGCCATTTGATACTCTAGCTAGTCATTGCATTATTCTGCTTCCTTCCTTGCTATTCTGTCAACTCCATTCTGCATTATGCCTTTTTGCCTTTCCGACTTACGGACATCTATGCTCTTTGCTTAACTATATGTGGTACTTAAGGGGTCTGCTGTTTAAACTCTGGGTCACCCAACCCATTTCTTTCATTCAAGCTCTATTTGACATCTGTCTTCTACTTAAAACTAAATGGATGAATACTTACCTGCATATATAAAAACATTTTGTTATTCTAATTGCTTTAGATTGTTTGTTAACGGTGGTATTTCTCCCTAATTTATACTTACCTGATACTTCTGGTGTTTTAATGTGGTTCTGGTTGGGGGGAAGGGGAGAACTCAGCTATCACCTATGTAGACTTGAGTTTTTCCTTTCCATATATGAAAAAGATTTTTATTTCCAGATTGTCTAGGTTCTTGCTACTAGAAGTGTGGTGCATGGGCCAGTAGCATCACCATCACCTGTTGGCTAGAAATGCAGAATCTTAGGCCCCACTCAAGACCTTATGCTTCTTAATCTGAATTTTAACAAAATCTCTAGTCAATGGATATGAACACTGAAGTTTGCAAAGCACTGTTGTAGGTATCATTTAGCTAGTTGACACAATTAACATGCTGACTGATAAATACCTGTGTACTTTTCTGAGCTGATCTTATTTAAATGTTTGTAAATTATTTTGTAACTATTCATCCTGGTTCATCAAAAGTTATATTCTGGGTGGGTATCACTTCTATTATGAGGAAGCAGTGATAAGAATAATCTCAAACAATAGCCAGTCCCGGTTTTTTAAGTGAGGTTTTGGCACACATTAGATCTGAAACTATGACAAACTTTGTGTTGTTTGTTTGGCTGCGTTGAGTCTTAGTTGTGGCATGCAGGATCTTCGTTGCGGCATGCAGGATCTTTCGCGGTGGTGTGAGGGCTCTTCCTTGCCGTGCGTGGGCTTCTCTCTAGTTGTGGTGCACTTGCTCTCTAGTTGTATCATGTGGGCTCCACAGCGCACAGCCTCAGTAGTTGTGGCACGTGGGCTCAGTAGTTGCGGTGAGGGCTTAGTTGCCCCGTGGCATGTGGGATCTTAGTTCCCTGAGCAGAGATCGAACCCATGCCCCCTGCATTGGAAGGCAGATTCTTAACCACTGGACCACCAGGGAAGTCCCTAAAACTATGACAAACATTTTTGAGTCCAGTTTCATTGTTCCATCCTCCAGCATCAGTTTGCATCTGTGGATGAAGAACTGTTCCTCTCTTATCTTTTAGGCTGTGGCTTTTCAAAAGAATTTGCACACTTAGATGAACCTTTGAGGTGTGGGAAAAAATACTCAAATTTCTATTTAATTTTTATCTTACATGAATGAAATTATGACTTACTGAAATTTGTTATGTTGGTTAATAGTATATGTATATAATTTATGAGTAAATAGATATTGAGGGCCCATATTCAAATCTTGCTTGTATGTGATGACACAGGTTTATAGATTCCTCTGTGGTACAATATGACAATCCCAGATTTTATTATTGGACTGGGAAATAATCTTATAGTAAATTCTATACTATACGTTGCTGTATGTGATTGCACATGGATAAGAGATAGTACTTACTATTATTTGTGTATGGTTCATAGAAAAATAATTGTTCTGTTTTCTGAGCACATATTAATAGGGGCTTAGAGATAGATCTTCTCTATGCTTACTGTGATATATGTGATATGTGAAGGTGTGTACAATTATTTGATAATACCCTGAAACTTAGATTTATTTGTATTATTATTTATATTATTATATAATATTTATATTATTTATTTATATACTTGTGCTTTAGGAAATAGTTTAAAATGTTTTTAATGTTTTTATTTTTATAGTCATGAAAGAAAAAAGTTCTTATTGCACTTCAAGGATGAAGAGAATTGAGAACATGCAAAATTAATCTTTTATTATCCGTTAACATTCAGATAAAGTGTGAACAACATGGCTGACCTACAAATGCATTTCTGTTTGCATTTTTCAAGAGTAATACTGTTGTTTAATAATGATAAACAATATTTCAGTGAGGTTTTTTTTGTTTAATAATGATAAACAATATTTCAGTGAGGTTTTTTTGTAGGTTTCAATGTCTTATTTTGACTCTATGCCTAAGAATGGCAGTGGGAGGGAGTGGCAGAGAGAAACACCCAGATGAATGTGAGATAGTAGGATGTCACTTAGCACCTCAAGAGTGTTCAATTTTAAGCAACAGAGGTAAACTCCAAGGAGTGACTTCAGCTGGGAGCCATTCTATTTTGTGTATAGCTCTTGCTGCGTGTGGCTGTGACAGACAGGACTATGGTTGTGGTTACCAGAGGACACCCTTGTGGTCATAACCAAGTTGTAAGTGTCACCAAGGTTCTTTTTGAGTGTCTGTCACATGTGTATCAGTGATTCTAAAGTAGATAAAAATGAAACAAAGATTCATTTGGGAGTTAGCACTCCCAGCAGATTAGTTTTAAAACAGAACAGCAGAAGGTGTTGTGACATGCATCCCCAAGCAATTGTAATGATTTGACAGTTATTTAGCCCTCAATTCCTAGCCCTTTGGTTGAACTGACAGCATGCCTGCAAAGATAGTGAGGCCTGTTTCAGCCCCATTAATGTCTTCTTGAATGTTAGCCTGCAGTCTGGGTAATGATAAATGTTCACTGATTGATGATTTTATAGTCCCGGGGGATTCTGGGTGGTTTCTGTAAGCCAGGGCCGTCAGTTTTTGTTCTTGTTTGGGCCTCTTGTAAGATTTTCTGATCTTTACTAAAATCGTTTTAAGTTGGCAAAAGGGTGGGTACCACCTCAGTTTTAATTAACTAGGGGTTCAAAGCCTTGTTTAGAAACTATGTGATTTTGGAGGTGATGCTGTATTTAGCATGTATAAGAGTCTGAGAACCAGAACAGCTTTTATCCACTGAGCTTTTTGTAACACTTATTGTATTTGTGAACTTTCATGTCTTATAGGCTCCTTCACTTTCAAAAAACATGTTTTAAGTTATAAGGATAAATTTAACAACAGCTATTGTGAAATAATAACATTAGCTTTAATGTTTTCATGGTGTTTGCAATTTCATTTTTTAGATTCTTAAGAATTTAAATTAACTATCTTTGTGTTTTCTTTTTTACATGGCTCAGTTTCTATAGGAGTATATCTTGTTATACTAGTATTAAAAGGAGTATAAGCAGATCTTCGTTTGCTAAATATTTGTTTGCCATTTAGGAAAGGATTCATTTCTAGTATATTGATTGTCGATTTTTAAAAATATTTTAAGTAAATCCTGTAATTGCCCAACCCTTTATTGATAGGGTATGGAGGCAGAGAAAGGAGGATACAGATAAACATTTTCCTAATTTATTGTAACTCAGAAATATATTTTCTTAGTTCATCCTTTTAGAACTTTACTTTTGGCTGTAAAGAGATTGTAGGGCTAATTTTTTTTTTAATCTGTAAAGAAACTTTTTGACTTTAATATCTTAAAAGGAATAAAAGCAGCACTTCTGTTTAGTTTTTCAAGTAATGAACCAGAAACTTGGTTAGGAATGACCATTTGTAAGTCTGTATATTAATTAGATGAGTGTCATTATGGTCAATTAGCACGACTGCCAAATAATCTCTTTAATACTCCGGTCTTTTTTTTTTTTTTCTCTAGGGTTTTACAGACAGCCCTCATTACAGTGATCACTTGAACGACAGTCGATTAGGGGCCCATGAAGGCTTGTCCCCAACACCTTTCATGAACTCAAATCTAATGGGTAAGTTGGTAATTTCTCTGCAAGTAGTCTTCACAGAGCCTCTTTGGTCAGAGACATTTTTTATCTCCTTGTCCAGGATGGACACCTAAGTATGTAGCAGAAAGTTCCTAAGTTTCTAGGGGCATCTGGGCTTTCTTTGTTCAGCTAAGTTTGAGGGGCAAGCATTCAGAAATGTGGTTCCTTCTATTAGAGCATTATTGTCATTGCTATCAAAAAAGGAAGCAGCAGTGTTTTAACTGTTAGTTTTGGCAGTGTCTGTGACATCAAGCATTATGTTTTCTGCTTTCTGGGCAGAGAAGCATTTCAGAGACATTTGTTTGTAATTTACTATTTGTCTTAACAGTTGTATATATGTGGTAATTAAAAATATGACAGCAGTGATTTTAGGCAAATTTTACTCATTTTGGACAGTATTTCTTTTGACACTGATCAAAACATAATAGTATATTTAAGTATTGCAGCATTTGTTTTAAGCACTTGGGTTCTTATTGGGGATTTAAAATTTTTTCTTCTGCTGTAGTAAAGTTGTACTTTGAATGATATTACCTACCACCTAAACCTGATTATTATTTTTGGCAAAACCTTTAAGGTTAGCCATTCTCTATATCTCCCCCTACTCCCTGCAAACCAGCCCTCCCTTCCTCTCTCCCCCTGCCCTCTCGCTTTCTCATATCAAAGTTTATAGCTATTCAATCTGAAATGATAAGCCCCCAATTTTTTCCCCCCAGTTTGGATGCCACTCTTTTATTAAGTGAGAATTTTACCTTTTTGCAGAACCTGATTCAAAAGAATCTGTTTTATGACATTATTTTTCCTTCTTGTTTATGCTGGGGCTGAGCACATTACAAAAGCTTTATTTAATCTGTCTTACTGGTTGTCAGTGGCGTCATGTTAATATAGAAGGTTTGTGTAATTGACATTGATTTCATTACTTTACTTCTTAAGGACATGACCTATATTGTGATCTTAGAATTGTCCTTTTAAGAGACAGCCATGCTAATCTAAGTGGATTACCCAAATCCAAAATCCTGGTGGTCTGCAGTTTCTTTATAAATGGTTTTGTTTAGCACAGTCTTTATTTCCCTTACCCTCCGTAAAGTATTGAGGAGACAGATTCTGATATTTCAGTGTGGATTTTGCCTAAGGCAGTTACCACTTTGAAGCCAGAATCATTGAGTATGACACAAGAATAAAAATCAGTGATAAAACTTGTGTTTAAAATGACAATTTGTTTCAACATAAATGAAAATCCTGGTATTAAATATATTATCATTCCAGGTAAAAATCAGAATTAAATATAGAACAAAATAATTATCCTTGCATTTGGCCAGGGAAAACTTTCTAATCTATCTTCTAAATTTTCTATCAAGCTTACTATCAAAGTAAAGTAGATGTGACACTCCAGATAGTTTCCTTTTGTAGTATAACTTTTCCCCAAGTAGCGTTTAATTTATGGTAAATATGGTAGAGCAAACTATAGTCAATGTTTTTGTAATTTCAGATTGAACTAAGCTTTCTTAATTAAAGATATAACTGAATTGTGAAAAATCAGAAATCGCCCTTTTTTATATTTATGTTCTTATCTTTATTAGCTTACAGGGATGACTCTTAAGTTCAGTAGAATTGCATCATTAGTGCAGCTTTGAGCCAAGGTGACTGTTAAAATTGTGGGGTAAGTGTGGGAAATAAATGAATTCTAAGAAGTATGCATGTCAGTCACTTGCTCTGAGTGGCTGTTGACTAAAAATATTTCTGTAATTCAGTTTGAGGTAACATTTTCTTAGTTGGAGCAATTATGAACATGTGCTTGTTAGTTTCTTCAGTTTACAGTTAATTATTAGAATACTTTCAATAATCATCCATACCCTATGTATAAAATCAGCATCTAAAATAAATCTTGAAATAAAAAAACTCAGGTTTATAAACAGATTGATCCCTTCACGGTACAAATGAGAAAAATCTGCATTCATCTGAACTACACTGTGCAGTTAACCAGGTGCAGCTATACATTCTCATTGTACGTTTTAACTACCTAATCTTAAAAATGTTAATTTACCTATAAGAAAGGGGAAAATGACCCTGAAGAAGATTAGGCAGATATTGTTCCAAAGGATTTCACTGGTCTTGGGAATATCTGATTTACTACACTTCCTTCCTTTTATTTTCAGTACAAATGATCAAATGAGATATCTAACAGTTGAGTCTAAGCAATCTGCATGACAATAGCTAGCTTTTGGAAATCACTGTCCTTTAAATTGTGAAGCACCTCCATACAGCAACAGGCAGTCCCACTTGATGTGACTTGATGTAACTTGATGTAATTGAACTGTTAGATACCCCCAAATGTGGGTTTATAACACTCAGTAGAGTTACAGTGGATAGATTAACTTTGTTAGCCATTTGATAATTTAGGGGAGTTTTCAGGCTAAAAACCTGCATTGTTAAAGCAGGACTGAGATGTGCATGGCAGTATTAGCAGCATTTGGAACTATTGATACCTAGTTGTCATAATAGGTAAAAATTTCAGAGTGATTCTGTGAACGATGAGTGCTCAGAAACAGTTAAAGCTAACTGGAAAGCTGTAACATGTTTCATCATTGCTGTCAACATATAAAGACACTATCTAAGGGGGGGTGGAATTGTATGTCTAGGGAATGTTGTTATTTTTCGTATTGTGTTCAGCGATAAGCACATTTGCCTGAAGAAATAGTGGATTGTAAAGTGCTACTATCTTTCATGATGGAGCTCTCAAATACTTTAATGATTTTGTACATTGCAAAAATGAGAAATTTTATCTAACAAGGGTTGGTAATGATTCAGTAATGAACAGTTCGCCACAGAAACATGCACTTCTATATTCATTTAGATATTTTGAAGTGTTTTACATGGGAAGTAAAACTCTGATGTTGAAACAGTGTTTCTTTCTAATGAATTCCGGAATTATCCTGTTGATTTGTCAATATGGAAAAGGGGGTTTTTCTTATGTTTCAAGTGAAATAAGTACATCCTTTTGGCACATCACTAAGTAATTATCATCAAACAGTTCTGTACTCCATTATAGTAAAACTGCAAAGCTTTGACAATAGCAGTGAATTGCAGTAGTATCACCAAAGAGTCTTATTTATTTCTGTCCTCTTCCAGCTTTGGTCCATTTCTCCACCCTTGGGCCCTTCATTAATTTCAGTAATATTTGCTTTCCTTTACCTGTTGTTGATAAATATATTTTTGGTGATGGTAGGAGTAGTTTATTAATTGGACATAGAGACAAATTATTTTATAGAATTGCCTCCCTTTGATTCCCAAGTTATTGTGGAATAAACTGTCTACTCCTCCATGTCTATCAAAGCTTTACTTATTTTAGGTGGTGTGTGCATGTATTGTCAATGGGAAACTTAAGATAGTACCTTCAATTTTCCTTTTTTCTGAGACCTTCATTTGTGTTCCTTTCTGAGACCTATGTTGCCTCTAGAGATGTTTTGCTAGTATTGTATCTTTTAAAAACTGGAAGCAGGGCCTCCCTGGTGGCGCGGTGGTTGGGAGTCCGCCTGCCGATGCAGGAGATACGGGTTCGTGCCCCGGTCTGGGAGGATCCCATGTGCCGCGGAGCGGCTGGGCCCGTGAGCCGTGGCCGCTGGGCCTGCGCGTCCGGAGCCTGTGCTCCGCAACGGGAGAGGCCACAGCAGTGAGAGGCCCGCATACCGCAAAAAGAAAAAAGAAAAAAAAAAAAAAAAAAAACTGGAAGCAACATGTGGTGGTATAGGAAAAAATACAGGGCTGAGAGTTAAGAAGTCTGGATTTTAATCCAGATCCTGAAAAATAACCTTCATCTTTCAGATAAGGTATTGCTGGATAGTCTCAAAAGTCTTCTGTAGCTCTAGAATGTTATAATTCTATAATCTCATTAATATCTTTTATCCAACCCTGGAAAAGGCTGCAACTAGAGTTGTAATTGGTATTTTGCAAATGATAAAACTAAGGTACAAAAAAATTGTGTTTTTTCTTGAGGTCACAGAGTCAATAAGCGGCAAAACTGAATGTAGAGCTCATGTATTCTGACTCCCAGTGTTCTTCCATTAGGCACGTTAGGCATGTAAGATATTGGTTCTTTCTACATGACGCTTTCAGGGTTGCACTAGCTCAGCATTTTCCGAAACTATACGTATGGAGACACTGCTTTTGAGAGGTGACTGAAAAAAAGTTCCATAGGGACATAACTTTGGAAAGCATTATATATCACATGCCCCCTCTTAGAGATTGAGATTGTACTTTGGGGTATTAAAGGGATTGTACTTTGGGAAAAAAAGGCGGGGAGCTTATTTAATTATGTTTAGCCCATCACATTCCAGAATCAGATGATGCACAGAAGCCTTTTTGTAAAAAAGCATCATTTATTAGCCTATGGGAAACTAGTTTTCCATGGAGCACACACTGGGACATGTTTGTAGGTTGTGTTAAGGGAAAAATAAAAGATAAAATATGAGAGTTCTTTGACATGTAAAATAGCACAAGGTTAATAATACTGCTGGATATACTTTTATAAGTCATTTTAGGCATCTTACGTAATTTAACTGGTTGGGTCCAGTTGTTGCATTGTTAAACCTTTGTTTTGTGAGTATTTGACTTATAAACAAACCAACTGTCCTTCCATTGTTGTTGGAGTCTATTTGCTCAGCCCTGCCCTTCTTTACCTGACCAAGTTTAAAGGGCCCCCTCCCTCTGTTAGCAGCTACTGCATTTTATTTTCATTTCATTGTGGATTAAATAAGTTTCTGTGGGCTTGTCTGGGAATTTAAACCCAAGTACACTTTTTTCCTATATATTCAGTATTTCAAACAACCAAATTTCAAAGAAAACTCTTTGTGTACTTGATTCTGCCTACACTATACTTTATGATTACTCCAGAAATCTCTTAGAGTTACAAAAAAATGTAGAATCACCATTTTCAGAATATCAAAACATAATAAATAGAACTCTGCCTTCAAAAAGATCTCTAACTTTGATATACAGAAATTCTTTCGATAGATGAGATAATGAAAATGATTATAATTGTGCTTAGGGGAAACAGTATAGTTTACTGTCTGGTATGACAGTATTTCATAAGGATTAGGCCTTCATACTTTGTCCAGTGTTTTATTAACCCCAAGTCTCAACGAAGGATGAGTTATTATTCACTGATCTACGTTCTCTGATCTTTGGATGCTTACAAACACAAAATCTTGCGACTGGGAAAAATTTGAGTGAACCAGACCAAGTTATTGAAGAAACCAAAACCAAGAAAAATGAAATGAGTAGTTAATTAGGAAACAGGGATCTAACCCTCTTGATTCTAACTTAGCTCACAGCCCCCTTCTACTGCATTGCTTTTTTTTTCTTTTTACCTCATGTTCAACCATTTGTTCATTTGCTCCTTTTTCTGCATTACAGCTTTTATATCTTTTCCTTCCTCTTGCTACTGCTTAGACTCTCATTAACCAGTCTGAATTATTGAATACCTTTTTCTTTCTCCTTCGTGTGTACCCATCCATCTCTTTATTCTGCCCTAACTGTGTGAAAATAACAGAAATTCGCTTAAACTGTGTTCAACAAAAAGTGGTATTTATTGACTTACTTATCCCAAATGACTAGGAGTAGATTGATTTTAGGCATGGTGGATCCAAGGGTTCAATCACTCTCATCTGATCCCCCTCTTTCCCCTTGAAAGTGTTAAGAGAATGATATAAAACTGGAGAGGCAAATTGGGCAGAGAGGAGATTAGAAAAGTGGGAAAGGGTAGAGTGCGGTGTTCTTGTCTCTTGCTATCTACTTCTAGGTCCTACCTCCAATCTTTCCAAAATGTTTTACATTGTCCTTTCTGGCTACCATATTACAGGTTACCTTATTCCTTAGTGGTTTGGGATGTTTTCTTTCAATGCATATATGCTTTTTATTTGTAATACTCTGTTCCTGACAACATCATTTCTTTCCATGTCCCTACCCTGCCTCCTCAGCCTGAAAAGCAGCCTCTTTTCATAGTTAAAATGACTTGATAGCCATTCTTTCTGAAACCTATCCTGTAAGCCAGAGATGAGCTAATGGTTTCTTTTCTACCCAGTCTGGGAGAGACCAAACTAGTACCTCACTTTGAAAGAGGTTCCAGAGTTTCAGGGGTACTCCAGTATAGACTCAGGTCCCTTTTATCTAAGAGTAATTAGTCCTGGCGTGAATTATTTAAGAGAATTAAATGATTGCTTCAAAGAGATGTCAAGATTTTGGAAGATAGAGGGAAAAAAATGTTTGGGGCTTTACTTTGAAAACTAAAGCTAAAATTAGAAAGTAATATTAACAAAACAAACCATAAAATCTACTAGATTTTAAATGAACAAAGAATTAATTAATTGTTGAATTTTTTTGGTGTATTTTTTCTTCAGAAAATTGTATGGCATTATAGAAATGTCTTTTACTTCACATTTGAACCTTGTTGATTTTCTCTTCAGTTATTAACTGACTCTAATTCAGTTAGGTCCTAATCTGTCAATGGCTTTTGTGTTTGATTAAATGATTCTTTAACATAATTTTAAAGGACTTGGTGAAATTTTTAGTCTCTTGCATGATATTCAACTCTAAGTGAATTTCTTTTGTATTTGCTTTGTATTATGGGTTATTTAGCAAAAGATTGACCCAACAATGCCATTGACTCAGGCCTGAGATAGGCACACTATCTGTGAGTGATATTTCACTGGTATTTTTTTCTAAGTTATCTGGTCATTAGTGAATATTTTCATCAGGCCACAACATTGGCTTAACTCTGCAGTCTTGCAAAGTGGTATCTCCAGGGACTTGTGTAAGGAGGATCACCTTTATTTTTATTTATTTACCCAATCCATTTGTTCATCATCATTCATGTGTTTATGCTCTGTGGTCAGCAGTAATCTTTACTGATCTGCACAGTTTTATAGTGGGTCAGTGGCACAGATCTGATATATGGTTCTTCCTTGAATCTTCCCATTGTTTGTGTCTGATTCTCACCAAGTGAATGTGAACTCTGAGGATATTCTGAGTTCTCTTTATAGTAGGGTGGATGACAGAGGCTGTGGCTGCTTGTTTACTAGAGAACAAAAGAATGATTTTTTTCATTAAGGAATTTCTGTAAACCTGACAGTTTTCCTTGATGTGTATAATCTCAGAACCACACCATGGCACACAGTTGAGAATTTGGGACATTATTTTGATTAGGAAAAGTCCTAGAGCAGCATTATCAGACTGTGTCTTTGATGTGGTAATATTTCAGATTCACTGCTTATGGTTATAATAATGTCTTTATCATTTACTATAGGTTTTCTGAGCATTCTGTTAAAAATAAATGCTATTTAGGTATTAACTAAAATTCTTATAGAATATTTGCACTGGAATGGATCTTAGAGGTCATCTTGCTCAGTGATTCTCAATTGGGAGTGTTGAAAAATACATGATTGTCATAAGGACTGGGAGTAGGGGGAGGTGTGACTGGTACTCCTTTTACCTTGAAAACTCTGGAACCTCTTTTAAAGTGAAGACTCAGTACTAGGTTGGTTAGTGGTCACAGTGTTTATGCAAGCTTTAATTAGCCACAAAATAAAAGTGAATTTTTTAAGAATTTGAAAGCATATTTTGAATTGCTTTGGTTTAAATTATAGAAATGTTATTGTTTGAAGGTATTCATGGTAGTTACCATTCAGTTGTATAGTCTTTGTACTATGTGGCTGTTACTTAATAAGCCTCACATTTTAAGTAAAAATTGTTGCTTAATTTGAGTGTCAATCCACTATTTTTATAATCACCTTCACATCTCAGCTTATTCCTTGTTTTCTTACAAAATTCAGCCTTTGTTTTCTATAGCTCACATTTTCTATGACTTCCAGGTTGGGTTTGTTTTGGTGTTGTTTTTTGGAATTTAAGGTTTTTAAGAATAGTAGAATTTGCTGTTCTACCTGTATTGTGGGGTTTTCTCATATGTATGGCTATGTTTTTATGTAATACTGTTCTCTTGAAAAATAGTTTCTGGCTATTGGCATATGCATGGTGTAGTGTGGTGAAGTATGTAACAGTCATTCTTTTTTTTTTTTTTTTTTTTTTGCGGTACGCGGGCCTCTCACCGTTGTGGCCTCTCTCGTTGCGGAGCACAGGCTCCGGACGCGCAGGCTCAGTGGCCATGGCTCATGGGCCTAGCCGCTCCACAGCATGTGGGATCTTCCCGAACCGGGGCACGAACCCGTATCCCCTGCGTCGGCAGGCGGATTCTCAACCACTGCGCCACCCTGTAACAGTCATTCTTAAATTACTTACTTGTTTTTCACTTTGAGAATACCTCTGGGGGGTTGTCAGACTCCTCAGATTGTATGAAATTTCTAGGGAGTCACAATTAAATGAGAGTAGAGTTCAAGGCCACTTCAACTTGTTGAAAATTAAATCAGTTCATTTTATTTATAGTTATAAATTTTATTAATTTATATTACATGTTTTTCTATACTGATTCCTGAGATCAGGGGTTAGCAAACCTTTTTGCAAAAAGCCGGATAGTAAATAGTTTAGAGTTTGCAGCCCAGAAGGCAAAATCAGTGATAGTATGTGTAGGTACTTATATAACCATTTAAAAATGTGCAAAACTATTCTTAGCTCATGGGCTATAAAAATAACAGTTGGTGGCCTGGATTTGCTCTACAGGCTGTAGTTGGCCAATCTTGTTCTAGATAGTTTACAATAAAAAAAACTTTAAACGGTAGCAACATCAATTTTTTTATTAGGTAATAAATCATATATGTGAAATTCTGTGGAATGTACCAGGGTTGTTTTGTGTTTCTGTTTTTTTTAATATCCAGACATGGTGATTGGTGGTTGTGGTGGTGGTGAATTATTTCTAAAATTTACAGGGCTTCATTGCCTCTATACAGAATGGTAAGTTACTTACTAGGTGAGTTGTTTTCCTGTTGTTTTGTCTTCAAGTGTGATACTGATAGTTGCTTTTTTAGGCAAATGTCAGATTTCCTTCATCTGAAATTCTGTTATTCCCTTAGTTTTCTATAATCTGGAATCTTAAAAAAAACTACTTCGCAAAATAGTAATGTAAAACCATAATGTAACGGTAGTGAATTGAACCTACCACATTAGGAGAGGAAAAGGTGAAAATTAGGCAGTTTGGTGGCGATGTGGCAGTGGGACTGCTTTTCAGAGAGAAATCTTCAGAGAATAACTGTGGAGAAGAGTGTATAGAGAGAACCTGTGATGAGAGCATAATGTGAGAATGGCACAGTCATCAGAAAAGTACTGTTGGCTTTAGTGAGAGTCTGCACTCCCAAGTGGGGGATATCCCCAAAAATGTGTGCAATAAAAATATTATAACATTTTCTAGCTTGTATCTGAACATTTTTGGTAAGATAAATGTAAATTATGGATTTTTGTTGCAGTTTATAGAGTATATAAATTTTTTCATGTACAGGTCTTAATGATTTGTGTTTGAGATTTCTGATTTGATATGCTATTCGTCTTCAATTTAAGGGTCTCTTTTACCTGGAAGATTTAAGAAAATATAGTGCTATATTTATGTGATTTTTTTATACATATCTTCTTCTTAGGTTTACATGAAATGAAATATGCTTGCACCAAAGAATTCCCATCTACTTTTTATTTTCCTTTCATACAGGCTAATCGTTTCAAGGAAATTAAATTATGCAGTCCTTTAGTGACAGCATTAAGTGCAAAGCAGTTTTACTCCTGGTGTGTGAGTGTGTGTGCGCATGCACTCATACACACCTGTATGTTTAGACAAGATAGGAGCACATTGAATATAAGCTTTTGTTTTAATTCATTTTACAGTAAGATTTCAAACATGTGTCTTCTAAAAAATGTTTGTAAGTATTATCTTTAGGTGCTTTACAAAGTTACTAGAAAACATCTTCAAGTACTGGCATAGTAGCAGGTGTCTGTTTGTAATTTACTTTTCCCTAGAGATATTGGAGGGATATACATATGTATGCACTCATAATTTGCATGTTGTTATATGTATCCTCTGTATCTGTTTATATCTTTAAAAAAAACCTGTCCCTGATTCCTTTGGTCAAACTTGCTGCACTGAACAGTTTTAGGACATTGCAGTACACCTGAACTTCCCAACTCTTTTCTTCATAGAATGTGCTTTTAACTTTCCAGTTTACAATGGTCACTTAGAAGGAAAGCAGTGCCCCAAATATACTTATGAAGATGACACCCATTAAAAAAATACATTGTGGCTCTGTGTAGCTCTGCCAGTGAGGAATTTAACCTAAGGATGTAAAGGAAAATACACATTGGGAATGTAAAATGGTATAGCCATTCTAGAAGACACTTTGGCTGTTCATTATATAACTAGAATGCAGTTACCATACAACTCAGCAATTGTACTCATTTATCCCAGAGAAATGAAAACTTATGTTTACACAAAAACTTGAACACGAATGTTCATAGCACCTTTATTCATAATAGCCCATACTGGAAACAATCCAAATGTCTCGCACTGGGTAAATGGTGAAACTGTGGTATATTCATACCATGGAATACTATACAGCAATAAAAAAGAACGAACTATAAGCAATGCAGTGATTTAGATTGATGTTAAGTAAATAAGGCTGAGTGAAAAAAAGCCACTCAAAAGATTACATACTGTGTGATTCCATTTATATACTACTCTTGAAATGGCAAAATTATAGAATTGAGAACAAATTGTTGGTTGCCAGAGGGTAAGGAGACAGGAGAAAGTGGTTATAAAGGACAACAGGACAGATCCTTGTTCTGTTTCATGATTATGGTGGTGGGTACATGAACCTGCACGTGTAATGAAAGTGTATAGGACCAACACCACGTGTGTGCACACAGATTTTTTAAAAACTGAGGAAATTTGAATAAGATCAGTGGATTGTAGCAATGTTTATATCCTGGTTGTGATATTATAAGATGAAGGAAATTATGTAAAGAGTTCTCAGGATCTCTCCATTATTTCTTACAGCTGCATGTAAATCTGTAGTTCCCTGAAAAGAAAAGTTTTAATTAAAAAGTATATACAAATAGACGACTGAATACACAAATAAATTAATTGAAGGAAATAAAAAATTATAGGAAAGTAGGTTAGGAAATACAGGAGGAAGAGAAGGGTCAAGGATGTGCAGAGATTATTTTTCTAGAAACATTTATAATGGAAATTTAGACCAAAATAGTCACCCTTGTGGCCTATTAAATCAGTGAAAATCCATGTATTTCTTTTTTTTTTTTTTTTTTTTTGTGGTACGTGGGCCTCTCACTGTTGTGGCCTCTCCCGTCGCAGAGCATGGGCTCCGGACGCGCAGGCTCAGCGGCCCTGGCTCACGGGCCCAGCCGCTCCGCGGCATGTGGGATCCTCCCGGACCGGGGCACAAACCCATGTCCCCTGCATCGGCAGGCGGACTCTCAACCACTGCGCCACCAGGGAAGCCCCCAAATCCATGTATTTCTAAGACTGGAATGTCTCTTGAACTTTCCTTTTTAGGAAACTGTACAACTATTAACAAGTAAGAAGAAGAACCTTTTCATCAACATTTGTCCTTCACTTCGTGTGCACAGCATTATTGTACCTTTGGGCAATAGGGAGTGGGAAACATCAAAGGCCAAAAGCCTTATGTGTGTTCTTGAGGACATAAACAACTTGGGAATATTTAGAAAGCAAGGTAATCTGTATTTCAGAATTGAGTATTTACATGGAAAAGTATTAGCAAGAGGGCTTGGGGTGAGGGAAAGGTAGTAGTAGTAAGCATGTCAGAGAAAAATATTGGAAGGTCCTAAATTTAATTTTTTAGTGATAAATTTCGCCTAGAGCTGATCCTTGACACCTTTCTTTCCCTGGGAGGCAAAGTAGAAAGACACAACAGATTTTGACTGTGCCTGTCCTCCCTTTTACTTGACTGAGAAATGAGGTTTGAGGATTAAGTTGACTGCCATTTATAATCTCAATTAGATGTGAAAAACTCCCTCCTCTCCTCTAAAATGCTAATCCTACTTAGGAAACTCTTCTGTAGTTTTCAGTTTTTCACCAGTCACAGGAAGCTGGCTCCCCTGGAAGAGTTTGAGAATCTAGGTGAGGCTGTTCTAGTGATCCCTGGGGTTAGGTATTTTAGACAAACAACTCCTTCGAAGGGAGTTCTGGCTTAGAGTCTCTTGAGGTAAATGTGGGGGAGAACTGTGGAGGGTTCTTGGAAATGGAGTTGAGAAAAACATCAGTAGGCTAATGCATAACTTCCCCTTGGATTTTTAAGGATTCTACCTAATTTGTCCAATTGTTTTCTAAGCTTTTAGAGAAGTCTTGTTTTAAATATGCGTACAAAGAGCCAATAATAAATTTTCCAAAACTTGGCTCTGTGTTGTCAAAAAATTTGTGTCATTTGTGGAAAACAGAGGCTATAATTCTGGATCTTTTAAAATCATAATAAAATATGGTGCACTATAAATTAAGGTTTTTAGAAATACTTTAAAAATGATTACTATTAGAAATGTGGATGAGTCCTTGGGGGCAGACTTTTTTGTATATGTAAAAGCTGAAGTAAAAATAAACTACCCCTTACTTAAAAAGAGGTTTAAGATAAAGTGGCTAAATCTCAGATTTCCCTTTTTGCTTCAGTGTGTCAGTTAATCTGGCTATGGGGTATATTTATCTACTGTGAAGCCCACTGATGCATGCAAAGCTGAACAGAGTACAATTTTTCCCAGTGGGTCTTCTTTCTCTGGGCATTTGTAGCTGTGCTTCAGTGTGCAGGGTCAGCTGGGGAAAGCTAGAAGGGCTAAGATGTCAGCTATTGTAAAGGTACTAAGATCCTATCTTAGGAACGGAATGGGACATCTGATCTTTTAAAATATATATTTCTTTATTTCCTATGAAGCGGTTAGTTGGAAGTATGCACAGTAGTGATAATTATTAATATTTTAAACAGGACAATCTATTAAGTTCTGTACTATTTAAAGAATAATTCTGTAATTATTTTTAGTTAGCTTAGGCTTTTCTATAAGAATATTGGAATTTTTCTATCTCTTGTCTTAACATCAAATAGTTTAACTTATATTTAGTTACTTTGAACCTATGGCCTAGGTTAACTATTAACTAATTAAACCAGCTTAGATTATTTACCATAACCTATTTGTCATATATAGTGTTTTAGGTTTTTTGAGATGACTATTGAATACTACTGTATATTATAATAAATAGAAATTTTCAAAGGTAGCTTAACTTGCTCTCTTCATAAAAATATTAAAGTTATGAGATTTATTTAATGTCATTAAATGCTCTTATTTAAATCATTTACATGTTATTGTAAATCACAGTTGTACTTAAATCAACTATTAGGAATCCCAAATCAAAGCAAATGCACATGTAAGGTATCTAGAAAGCATTACTTTGTGAAGGAGCATAATTAGAGACGGTATAACGGCCATCAAGCTGCATAAACCAATTAAGTAATATTTTAATTCAAGATTCAAATGGTCCTGATATTTGTAATGAGAACATATGGAGATAATTTAGTGTCACAGGAAACCTGACTGAGGAAATTTGGAAGAAGTAAAAATCATTCCTAAATTGCCCAGCAACTTGTAAAGATGTAGCTTTCTCACCATGCATACTCATGGCAGCATAACAATGTATAGTATATCTGATTAGTGTCATAATGGATTGCCTTGAAAGATAATGGTTCTGAGGGTCAATAAAACACATGGTAGGAAAGATTTAGTTAACATGATCAATCTGGGTTCAGAAAAACCCAAGACTTTGTGTTCATCTGATTACTTAGATTTTATTTTACAGAATTCTGTTTTAAAATATTTTAAGTGTACTATAGTCCAGGGAAAGTATCATGCTTTTGCCTTTAAAAGCACTGGCAGAATAGAGTAGCATCACAAATAGCATGAAACTATAAGATGCTGAATCTTCTTGCCCGTGTTAACAGCCTCTGATCTAATGCGTACGACATTCTTGCTTTTAAAACAGAATCTAAACAAATGCTTATGCACTTGAGAAACTGGAGTCATTTTTCTGTAGTGCCCATTACTTATTTCCTCTATGACTAGGCTCTTGGGAATTTGGTTGAAAGTTTATTTGTTTTTAATTGGGAAAAATGAGATTTTTGAATACAAGAAAGAAAAAAAATGCAAGAGTAGTAATATAGTCTGCTGCCTTCTTTCCAGTTCCACAAATCCTTTAATTTGAGAAGCTCAGTCTGTGTTTATAGGCTATTTGGGCTGGGCATAGATAGAATGAATGCATTGGCTGTGGAAAGCTAAAAACGGACTTGATTCATCTCATATAAATGAGGAAACTGAGATGTTAAAATTAAGGTACTTGGAAGCCTCATCCAACATTTATTGAGTTGTTAAGTGAAAAGAAAAAAAGAAAAATAAAAAGAGTTGATTGTGATAGTAGGAGATTCAGATTGCAGTATGTGGGTTACTGGGCTAAAATTGTGAACAGAAATGTAGATTTTCAGTGAATGAAAAACACATTAATATCCTGTCCCAGATGCAGTATGTTTAGTGTTAGTCCCATGTGTAGGGTCTTAAGATGAAGGCATATTTGAATGTCCTCCCTTTTCTGGCTTGTTCTGATCCTGTTCTACTTTTTTTTTTTTTTTTTTTTTTTAAAGATGGAGCTCACCTGTGGCAGAGCTGGCTAGGCCTGAATTCATTTGCTTCTGGTTGGCTTCTTGGTGGAATGTCTTGTTATTTCTCCCTGGACAGAGGCATGGAACAGCTGAATCCCAGGGAGTTTCAGGCCAAACTCTATGAAATCATAGTACCTACAGCTTTTCTTAGGGTTTTGTTGCAGGCATAAAAATGACATTTTGGATTCACTAGGCAGGTACTGGCACTTGCTTATCCTTCCTAATACCTAAAGAGAGAGGTAATTCAAACTGAGACCCTTGGTATTCTCTGACTGAGTGAAGATGACTCAGAGAGACTTCATTAGCAGACCTTGATAAGATTTCATAGTTTGCCCGTGTGGCATAGAGGAATTGGTAGGTTTGATTTATGTATCTTGAAAAGAATAAACGTTTTGTAAATGGGGAGAGGACCAAAAGAGAGGATTTACCAAAAGTTGCATATGAATAAGGGGCTAACGCCTCTGCTTCTTTTAGATACCATAAAGAAAGCACTAAAGACCTTAAGGATGATCACAGGAATATTTCTGGAGTGTATAGTTTATACTTTCCATATGTGATTTAGAAGGAAGGGAAGTCCCCTGCTCCTCGTCACATCTTGGGAAGGTGGAAGTAAGAGTTGCACTGGGAATTTTTCAGTTCCAAAGCATGAACCGTCTCGCAGCTGAGGTTTCTAGCTCCCTAGATTTGAGCAGGAAGTCCTAGGTCTTAGGACCATCCTCCATGCCAGACTGGCCATGTGACCTGATTTCACTTGAATTTTCAGTGATCTGACACCATAGGGCAAAGGAGCCAAGCTTTAGGTAGCTTTTTCAGGGAGAAGCCCTGGCTGGGTTAACTGTGCCCTGAAGGTGGATACCTATTTTGGCAGATTACTTGGAGGTAGGAAGTAATTCGCTTGGAATGCCCTCAGCTCTTCCCTAACTGTGAGTGATTGTGCATGGCCAAACTTCAACTTGATCTCAGTGGCTGTTCAGATACAGAGGAGCTGCAGTAGGGCAGCTTAGATTGCTGTCTTTTGGAGTGTAGCAGTTGAGGTTCCATCCTTTCAGTAAGGCCTAGGTGGCCTTGATTTTCTGTGGAAAACCAGTAGGCAGGCAGTTCATTTTTATGAAATTGGTTTGGTATAGCACAAATTGTAATAGTTCTTCCCATAAGAGTTTTAATATACCACGTGTATCTTCATATATTATTGAGTGCCTTCTATATGTTAAACACTGTGCTTGTGAGTATGGGAAATACCAAGATGAAAAAGACAACATTATCTGCCAAAGAACTATTCGGGACTCAGACTTTGTATTAATAAACTTACGATGTGTATGAAATACAATATTGTCTAGACATTAAGTTCTAGATCATGCTGTAGGAACATAGTTCATTTGATTTAATTGGGAAAAGAAAAATAAAATTCATTTACTTAAATATAATTTTCACTTTGAATACTTTTTAGTCTTTAATTATGAATTTCACTTTTTCATGACAAGAAGCTATCATAGATCTGTCCATATCATTGTCCTTTTTGTACTACCTACAAGATCTATTTTGAAAATACTCAGAACCTGGTGGACATTGGCTTATGTTGGGAGAAGCTGTGACTAGTAGAAATGACTTAAAGGAGCAAGTCTGTAGGCAAATTCTTAGGAAAGGCTGGTCCATCTATTTTTGCCTAAATTTTAATTTTGTCTCAGTGCCTTATATTGTACCAGCAATTGATTTGGGTTAATAAGCATAATCTGTCAGAATGTTAATGTGTTATTAAAACTTAGTCAAGTTGGATTGCTTAATTCCTAGCAGACAAGTTTTAATTGAGACAAAAGGGAATTCTGTCATTTTGGAGTGTGATATACTGTGGATGACAAATCATTGAAGGGATCTATAGTAATGAGTTGAGTACTCTGGGCACCAGCAGAGCAGGGGGATGCTAGGTAGTAGGAGAGGATTATATAATGAAATGTAAGAAGAAAAAGATATACTTTTCCCACCTGTACTCAGAAAAGAAGGAAGAAAATGCCATCTTTCTTACCTCCTGTTCAGTTCCCAGATTACCATTTACACAGGACCTCACTATGTTGGATTTTGTTGTAAGTGTTTCTATAACATCGTCTTATTTAATCCTCAGGAAAAACATATGAGATTGGTGGTGTTATGTTCATTTTACAGATGAGGAATCTGAAGCACAAGATTAAGTACTTTCTTACTTAATACTGTTAGTCGTGATAGGGAGATGTTGGTCTCCTTGACTCCAAAGCTTATGCTTTTAAACCATCATACTATACTTAACCTGGGTTCCACATATGAATATTTTCTCATATATGGATAAATTCCAGGTTCCTAACATAGCTAGTTTATAAATAAGATTATGGGACTCGGTGGTTCATAAATTATTTATTTTTTTCTTTTGGTAGACAGTGTTGCATAATATTTTCCAAGTATGGATTTCCTTTTAATAATTCTTTGTTTAGGTGATATGTGAGAACTATAAGATCTTGCCCTCTGAGAGATTATAGTTTAGTATAGTTTATATAGTAATTGCCATTCTCATTTTAATTAGACTGCAGCTTTATTTTTTCCTACATAATTTAATGGCTGGGAAGCAGGTGTTTTGTTTAGTTGTGATAGAGTAATTGAGAAGAAGTCTGGGGACAATATGATGAAATGATTTATTAACAACTTTTCTTGACTACCTTTTCTGAGTGTGAGTTGATTTGAGTACTAAGTTTCCAAATTTCAAAGTTTCCACATTCCAAAGAATGTGTTATCATTGTTTGGCCTCAGTGTCAAACTGCTAACCATGTAAGTTTACTCTTTTAATGACAAGTTTTATTTATGAGGAAAAATAGAACTAAAGTAGAAAAACATGCTTTATATTGAAATTCAACTGCCAGCATCTTTAAAAACCCAATAAGATAAAAAAGGTAGGAAAAAAGCATACTAATTCCTTCTTTATAGTAAAAATCATGTTTATAATTAGGTATTACTCACTTTGATAGAAAATGACCTCTCACATTAGTATAATTTTAAAATCTGCTTTGAATGAACAAAACTACTTCATTACTGTAAGTAAGAGCTACTTTCCTGCAGCAAGACTGAGTCAGACTACCTGGGTTCAAACTTCTGGCTCTAGTTTCTTTAGGGTCTTTATATATAAATGGAGGATAGTGATTATGCTTAAGTTATAGGATTGGTTTGAGAATTAAAGGACGTACTCAGTGCAAAGAGCTTAACATTACTACCTAAGCACATTGATAGTATTTAATAAACATTCTCTGTTATTGATAAATTAAAATTTGTAATAACATTTCCCTCAGTTTGGATAAGGTCATTTTATTTCCATTTGAATCCTGCAGCTCTTAATATGAGAACTATTGCTAAAATAATTGTGTAATTTCAAAAGCAGTTTTACAGATCACAAAAGATTTAGGAAAACTTGCAGATATTAAAAAAATTGTTTTTATTTTGTGAAGAGATCATATTCAACTACATAATCTGTCCACTGGAAAATAGCAGGGAATCATATTAAAGTTTTGTTGTTGATAATTTTTATTGAATCATTTTTTTTCTGTTATCTTTGTTCTTTCAGTCCTTGCAGTGCAGAAGGCTTATCTTGTATTCAATACAGTGATCGATTTAATTGGCTCTGCAGTATTTAGGATGAGGCTGCTAGGCCAGGGTGTATTTGGCAGTACAAGGAAGGCAAGCTTCAGCATTGATTATGACTCCGCCTCCTCTTCATTGTGTTATTTCTAAGTATAGACACAGCTTGGTCCCCTGGCAGTGACATACAGTAAATGTCAATACCAACCTTTGTAAATATTAAATAAAAGAGCTAACTGAAGGGCAGTGATTCATTAGGAAAGAATTTTGTCTGAGCACATTAACTCTTATTTCTGTTAACCCATGTTAAAAAGTCACTGCCTCTTGAGTCTTTGGATATGATTGAACTAGAAACCACACAGATGAAGGGCTTCTCTTCCCTTTAATAGGTGCTTTGGATCTGAGATATGTGCTGTTCTTTTGAAATATCTTTATCTTTTTTTTCTTTTTCAATCATACTTTGACATCTGGCCAGTTTGATCAGCATCAGACAGTGATATTTACCTAACTTACAGAGCAGTTGTCAGAAACCTTCTGAACTTCATATCTGTGGAGAAATATTTCATTATAGATTTTTCAGTTAGTAGTTGTATTGTTCATGTGTGTGTTACTTCCTCAGACTCACCTGTCTGGATCAAATCACTAGTCATTCTACCGCAACAGCCTTGTCAGGCAGACAGCCAAGCAGCCAATGTATTTTCAGTTTTTTGTGTCTCATGTGTTTTCTATTTCCTTTCCAGTTTTTCTTCTCTTGCTTAACTAGTGCAAAATCAACCTATGTGTTTTTAAAGTTGTTAACATTCTTAAAATTCATTTTAAATGCTGCTTTAACTAGCCAAAAATGGAACTTGCATATCTGTATATTTACATAATACTTACTTGAAAATATTTTGTACTTTCCATAAGGTACACTTACAAGAAATTCTTCAGGTTTTCAGAGCTAGCAATTTTTTTTTAGGAGTTATGACTGTACGACCTACCCACCACTTTCTTAGAATAACTCATTAGTTCTATCATGTGATGGGTTAATCATGAATTTGCAGTTAATGAGGAGCTATTTATTTCATGTGTACCTTCACAGATTTTTTTTTTTTTTTAGTATTTTCTATGTACTGGACTCATATACTATATGTTATTTTTGAGACTCTGTAGTCAAATAATTGTAAACCAGCTAGTATAATTTAAGTTACTTATTTATATTATTTGGACACAAAATCAAGAGCTACATTATCTTTTCTTCCTCTCACTTTATCCAGCAGCCCTCACTCCATATGGACACTTTATACTCTTGATTTGGGACTGTTGTAACTCATAGAGAAATGGGCAGTGTGATCACAATATCATTGATTTAGCATAAATTTAATAAGTACCATGAGCTCCCTTGGCAGTTGTGAATTGGAATTAATCTCTTCCTCTTCTTTCGCATAGTGCGTTGTATCTCTTGAAGAATAAAGTCAACTGTTTACATTACCATATTAGACATTTTTTGACCACCAACATTGTTTGTGTTTCAGAACCTCAGTGAAATCTAGGGCATTCGCATATCTCATCTTTATTCCCAATCACTTCTTGCCTTGAGTCTTAGGTCCTAATACTCTTTGCCTGCTTATAGTTACCTACTTAGTTCAGACTGTTTCACGTTTGCATGCTTTTTCTCACACTGTTCCTTCTAACTGAAATTCCATCCACACCTCTCTTTGACTGATTACCACTTCATTTAAAAACCTAGTGCGTTTCTATCATTTGCTGGATACTGTGTTAGTTACTTGAATATTCATTGGTATGGAAAGCAGTTATGACCCTGAGCTCCTGGAATTTTCAACTCATATTTTAATTTTTCTAGGAAGTCTTGACTAAACTCCCATCTTGAACTCAGTGCTCCTTTTCTCTGTGTCCATGGCATCCTGTACATGTTATACTGAAATTTGCTATTTGTGTGTACTTGCTTTACTTTTTTTCCAGTTGGACATTTAAAAAAATTTTATTGGAATATAGTTGATTTACAATGTTGTGTTAGCTTCAGGTGCTCAGCAGAGTGAATCAGCTACACACATACATATATCCACTCTTTTTTTAGATTCTTTTCCCATATAGGCCACCACAGAGCATTGAGTTGAGTTCCCTGTGTGTGCACTTGTTTTATTTTATTTATTATTATTTTTTTTTTTTTGCGGTACGCGGGCCTCTCACTGTTGCGGCCTCTCCCGTTGCGGAGCACAGGCTCCGGACGCACAGGCTCAGCGGCCATGGCTCATGAGCCCAGACGCTCCATGGCATGTGGGATCTTCCTGGACCGGGGCACGAACCCATGTCCCCTGCATCGGCAGGCAGACTCTCAACCACTGCACCACCAGGGAAGCCCTGTGCACTTGTTTTAGATGGACATTTCTTGAGGGTAGGATATCTTGATTCATTTCCCCCCGACCCCGTGCTCTATTCAACACTTGATAGACAATAGCAGATGCTCAATATTTGTTTGTTGAGTTACTTTTAAACTGTAGATAAATAATGTGATTCCTGCCATTGGTGGATTCTCATGACTTGTAGCTCTCTGTGTTTTGGCTGTGTTATGATTATTTGCATGCACATCTTTCTTTCCCACTAAATTGCCAGCTTCTTGAAGAATATAATGCTATCACATTTAAATTGGTAGGCCCCATCATAACTTAATGCCTACTTACAGGAGCTGTGAGAGTGACCCTTTTCTTAAGAATGTTTTTTCTAAATGATGACTCCTGTGAGAACCACCTGAGTGAGAAGTCAGGTAGTGTCTGGCGAAGCAGGTAACTTGTTTAGTGAGAGACTGGAAGAACTTGGTTGTTAAGTGGACTCAAAATGCCTGATGGCTCTGCTCTGCAAATGAGCTGATACTGAAAGGTAATCTGGAACAGGATTTTTGTGAAGGACAGTTTTTGAAACTGGAAGAAGTGGCATTCTTTAAGGTATGGTCTGGAGCTGAAATGAGGTTCAGAGGCTGTATAAATGATGATTTATCCACCAGTGAGGTTACATGACTGATGGAGAAAACTGAAGTCCCTCTGCTAGTCTAGGACAAAAATGAAGCTTGACGTCACTGATTGGTAGAGCCAGACCTTGTCACTACTTACAGAACACATTTCTGTTAAGTGTACTAAATACGAATTCACTTTATTCTGAAATTAGAGTATTTCCAATGAGCTTACCAAATTCATTTGAACAATGGTATTCTTCTTTTAAAAGGGTAATGTTCATGGATACAGCTTCTTTGTTGCTGGAGTGATTTGGGAGGGATTCTTTGGAGTTTTGTGGAGTTGTAGATAATTAATTTGGTTGTCATCTGTATATTTTCATTATGATGAACACAGTATGTCCATGTGTGAGATCAGAATAAAATTGAGATTTTTATTCATATATTCTTTATTTGCTAACATTTATTGTCTTCTGTGTTATTCAATCTAAGATGTTTTCATTTTTCCTGCTTCTTACCTTCGTCTCTTCTGCAAAAAACCTACCCAGGCTTCATAGTCTTCCTCAAATGTCACTTACTTTAAAAAGCCTTGCTTGATTTTTCCCTCATTTTTATATTTTCCATGGCACCTTTAAGAAATCATGAAATTTGCCTTCCATTATAGCTTCAAGTCTCCTTCATCAGACTTTAAGCAATCTTAGGAGAGGGAAACATTTGATTTTTATGAAGCACCATCACAGAGCTTTGATTACACTTGTATTAAAACCAGAAACCAAGAAAAAGAAAGACTGTACTTCTCATAATGATGGTTATATAACAACTACAATTCATTCAGCACATACCTATGGGCCAGATGTTACAAGAATCATTTATTCATTTATATTAATCATTTCATTCATTACTTATAGCAGAGTTGTTTTATGGGTAAAGGAACAAATTTGAGAAGTCAGCTAGCAAACCTGCCTCAACAGGTAAGAAGTTATGAATTGGGAAGTAGAATTCTGCTGTCTCTGACTCCAGAGTCTATACTCTTAAAACACTATGCTATACTGCTGCTATAATTTCTCAGCTTCAAATAGAACCACCCAAAGAACCAGTTCACCCTGTCATTTTCTTTCCTGTTTTCATTTTCATTAGGACCTTTGGAATATGTCATTTAAATAAATTAAATTTGGAGTGCAATTTTCAGGAAAATGTATAGTCAGTAGCCCTCTTGTAAACTAAACCTTGTGAAACTGAGGCTTATAAATTTGAACATGTGTTCATTAGCTGTAGAAAAAAAACTAGAGATTTTAAAGAGATTTATTCTGTCTACATAAAATGGTTTTTTGGAAGACTTTCCAGGTGAAGAAGAACAGTAGTTATGTTATATTGTTGTGTAAATTAAGCAGGACAGACTGACTAAATATAGCTGTTTTAAAGGATTGAATGGAAAAAATATCTTAATCTTAAATTGAGTGGATCAATTGAGAAAATCAAACACTTAAACTAAATACTAAAATAATGATTGACATTTATATAACAAAAAAAGAAAAGGAGATTCACATTCACGACTATGAAAGATGAAACATTACTAAAACCTGCTTTGCTGTGCATTTCTTTCTTGTTAAATTTAAACTTTATTTCTTTGCTATTTTGATTTACATGGCTTTGGCTATATCAATGAAGTGGATGAACATGAATGAAGGGACTTCTTAAGTGAATGAAAGTCAGAGGCTTTTGCAAAAAAGTACACAATTAGCATAATTTTTAGTAATGAACTTTACTTTGAAGCTGAAACCACTGCTAAAAACTACTTTAAAATTTCTTGAAATTATTTATTTGGGATACTGTTACAGAGTTAAATAACTTTGAATCCCAGGGTGAGATTCCTTTTCGACCTTTTAAAATCTTTTTCATTTCTTCTGGTTAGGTAGACAATCTCTATTTGCTGCTAACATTTCTACCACCTCTCTAACTCTTGTGAGTTTCCTTTTTAAAGGAGGGGAATGGGTGTTTTGGGGTTTGCTGTTTTTTGTTGTTGTTGTTTGTTTGTTTGTTTGGATATATACCCAGAAGTGGAATTGCTGGGTCATGTGGTAGTTTTATTTTTAGTTTTATTGAGAAACCTCCATACTGTTTCCACGGTGGCTGCACCAGTTCACATCCCCACCAGCAGTGCACGAGGGTTCCCTTTTCTCCACACCCTCTCCAGCATTTTTTTGTGTTCTTTTTGCTGATGGCCATTCTGACAGGTGTGAGGTGATATCTTGTGGTTTTGATTTGCATTCCCCTAATGATGTTGAGCATCTTTTCATGTGCCTGTTGGCCATCTGCAAGTCCTCTTTGGAAAAATGTCTCTTCAGTCCATTTTTAAATCAGGATGTTTGTGGGGTTTTTTGTTGACTTATATGAGCTGCTTATATATCTTGGATATTAACCCCTTATCAGTCATATCATTTACAAGTATTTTCTCCCATTTGGTAGGTTGTCTTTATGTTCATAGCAGCATTATTTACAATCGCCAAGATATGGAAACAACCTAAGTGTCCATCAACAGATATAGATAGATAGATAGATAGATAGATATAGATATAGATATAGATACATCTCACAAGGGAATACTACTCAGCCATAAAAAAAGAGTGACATACATGGATGGACTTGGAGGGTATTATGCCAAGTGAAATAAGTCAGACAGAGAAAGACAAATACCGTATGACATCACTTATATGTGGAATCTAAAAATTACAACAAACTAGTTAGTGACTATAACAAAAAAGAAACAGAGTCACAACAGAGAACAAACTAATAGTTACCAGTGGGGAGGGGTAATATAAAGGTAGGGGATTAAGAGGTACAAACTATTATGTATGAAAATAAGCTACAAGGATATATTGTATAACATAGGGAATATAGCCAATATATATTTATAATAACTATAAATGAAGTATAACCTTTAAAAATTGTGAATCACTATAATGTACACCTGTAACTTCTATAATGTATATCAACTATACTTAAATAAAAAAATAAAAAAACTTGACTGTGCAAAAAAAGAAAAATATTTTAAAAATAAAGGAGGAGAAGCAGGCCTCATGCTCAGCATCTTTGGTGGGAATGGTTTCTGTTTATGGCAAGCGCTGCTGATTTTCTATTATGTTCTACTGGAACTTCTCACATACTTCAGTTTCCATGTTTCTGCTTCCACTTCATTCCGCAAAGAATTATCGTTCTCTTTTTCAACGACTTGATTTAAACAAACAAAAAGGTGTGAAGAGACTACTAATTAGTATAGCTATGGCAAATAATACTGCAGGTGGTCTGGGACTGGCTTGAAAGTTCGGGAACCAGTGTACTTGGGTGTCTTTAGTTGTGGTTGTCATCTCCTGGAAATTCAGGGTAGTCTTTCGGACTTCCTCTTAGCCAGCACGGTTGGTGCCCTCTTCGTGTAGCAGATCATACCGATTCCATGGGTCTTCCCAGACTTCCCAGGTGTTGCAGGTGACAGCTTCATTTCCTCCTCAGAAATGGAGAAAACACAGGTGGCTGTGCCCCAGGATGTTGCCTGTACTGGCCTCCCACTGCTAATATCGTGTCGATGCATGACATTTTCACTAGAGACAATGTCTTGGGTTTCAAAGCATTCATTTTTTTCTTAGACTGGCACTCATCCTCATTTTATTTCTTTGTTTTTCCTTATAGCTAAGCATTACCTCCGCAGGAAGAAACCACCAACTGTATGGGAAAGTTGAATGGAGTAATGATGCAGGCCCAACTGGGGACAGATAACTGAGCTTGCATATGCCCAGGTTCAGCCGCCACTCCAAGGTCTGGCTGCGTGGCCTGGCCAGGTCTCTCTGGAAAACTATATGGGGCCTTTTTGTGCATGGAAACCTGAGAATACTAAGTGTGACTTCAGGCCTGAAGTGTAGCTGGCCTTGCTCTTCTTTCTCCAATGGAAGAGCCTAAAATAAAAGAGAAGTTAAAGACTTTTTATAATATTCTTTAGACTTTATTGTAGTGGATCCAGCCAGTCAGCCTGAATAAAATCATTATAACTACTGCTATAATTGGTAATATGATGCACCCAGTTAAGACAAGCCATAAATGAAGTGATTAATATTTTACTGTTACCCTGGGCAAACCTGTAGGTAGAATGAGAAGTGGTACTCATGAAATAAGTAAATAGAAAATTATTATGCATTAGCCTTTAAACTTGAAAATACCAGACTAAGTGAATTTCTGAGCACCTGTGATGAGGTGCTAGATAAAAGTAGATAAGTTTTACTTGATTATTTTTAAGCTCACAGAATTTCTGGAAAGCAAGTTTTCCCTTAACAGTGATGAATTTAATACTTCTGATGTTTTTGATAAGTATAGGATGTAGTATACTTTTAAAAATTCCTCTTTATTGTTTATATAGTTTTAAATTATTTTATAACCCTTTAAGTAAAAGGTATATGTCTGGGTAGCACTGCTGTAAATAGGAGCTATTCTTAAGCTTGTTTTCTTCGCATATAGAATACTAGAATTGGAGAAAGGGTATAAAAGCAACTAAGTTCCAGTTAATACAATATTTTATAATTTTCAGGTTTATCATACTTATATTTTGTGTATAAAGAATCTGATTTTTAAACTGATACCTTGTCTTTAGTTCATTATTTTTTTCAAAGATACTTGTGGTATCATCTTTATAATCTTACTAGCAAAATTTGGTGGAGCATTTTATTCTCTTTATTTATAAAACCTGAAAGGTATACTGAAATATTTCTTCAAATTTCACAGCTATTCCTCTTCCCCTTCAAAATAATATGCTCTGTGTCCCTCCTGTTTGAGAATTGTTGCTCATGGATGTTGCCGTAAGAAGTGAAAACCAAAACTGCTCCCTCCCCATAATCTACATGTTAGAAAACCTCAGTTGATTGAAGTTAAGCATATTGGTCCGTGGCTGCTTGGTCACATCCCAGCATCCTTCTCATTAATGTGCCCTGTACAAGTCTCCATCTACCACTTTTATTTTATTATCTGATCATCTAGTCCCCACAGTGGGTCCAAAAAGGGCATAGTGGGGATTTCTATGCTACATATTTGTTACTGTTCAATGAAAATTTTCTGTGATAAGGCAGCACAGGGTAACTATAGATCATCAAGATTCTCTATAATTGGCTCTAATTATGTCAGTACAGTGTGGCATTCTTTTTTGTGCATTGGGGTGGCTGGGGTGAGGAGTAGGGTCCTTTTTCATGAAAACAAATAAAAACAATAAATTTATTCTTTCTTATTCTTCCCTCTATTCTTCCTTCTCATTTTTCATTCCTTCCTTCTGTAAACGTATAAAACACCTATAATGTATAAGAAGTTCTGCCAAACTTGGAGAAGACAGAGATGGTTAAGGAACATTTTCAGTGTTAATACTTTTTGGTCATCCACAGATCATATAAGTAAAAGCAGGCTGTACTGAGGAGAGTTGTACTTATCATATAAATGCCATCACCATTTGTATAGAGAATTTTTGGTTCCCTTAGGCTTTGGGCTCTCTTTCCAAGGCTTACCACACCAATTTAAACAAAGTAGGAACTCTTACCAAGTTTGAGAAGTATTTGTGAAACGCTGAATGAATGAATGTGAGAATAAAGTAATCAGTAGTAAAATTATTTGCCAAATAATTCAGTGGTCACCCCCAGTGGAGGTATAAGAATAAATTGTATATAACTAATTTGGTTTTCTCCAGTATATTTTCATTATAGTTAGTTCAGCTTCAGATGTAGGCCAGTTAATAAGTCCTTTTTCTTTCATACTAATGATCGATAGGCATGTTCTAATTTTCCTGACTGTAACTGTTTACCTATAAACATATATTTTTGCTCCTTCTTTGCTAATCAGATGACAAGAGATAGATAGCTTATTAAACTATCAGGTTAGAATCAAAATCATATTTAACTTCTGTTGTTTCTGCATTTGACAAAGGGAAAAGGAGGTCACGTTTCATTAAGAACTTTCAGTGTGTCTGGGACATCATGCAGAGTGCTTTAGTTTATTTATTTAATATTCATAACCGTGAAAGTGCTTTTGTTGTTATTTTTAAATCTTTGAAACTCAGTTTTTTGGGGTTTTTTTTTTTTTTTTTTTTTTTTTGCGGTACGTGGGCCTCTCACTCTTGTGGCCTCTCCCATTGTGGAGCACAGGCTCCGGACACGCAGGCTCAGCGGCCATGGCTCACGGGCCTAGCCGCTCCAGGGCATGTGGGATCTTCCCAGACTGGGGCACGAACCCATGTCCCCTGCATCGGCAGACGGACTCTCGACCACTGCGCCACCAGGGAAGCCCAAAACTCAGTATTTTTAATAACAGCTTTGTTGAGATATAATTCAGATACTATAAAATTCACTCTTTTAAAGTATACAATTCCGTGGTTTTAGTATAGTCTCAGAGTTGTGCAGCCATCACCACTGTACTTTAGAACATTTTCATAACTCCTTGAAGAAACCCCATACCTATTAGAAGTCATTTCTCATTCTCCCCTCAACCTGCCCCTTGGCAACCATTAATCTACTTTCTGTCACTATGGATTTGTCTGTTCTTGACATTGCATATAAATGGAATCATCCAATATGTGGTCTTTTGAGACTTTTTTTTTCACTTAATATATTTTCAAGGTTCATCTGTGTTTAGCATGTATCAGTACTTCATCTCTTTTTATGCTGAATAATATTCCATTGGATGGATATACCACATTTATTTATCCAGTCATCAATTGATAATTGAATTGTTTCTACTTTTGCTACTATGAATAACGCTGCTGTGAACATTGGTGTACAACTTTTTGTATGGACATGTTTTCAGTTTTCTTAAGTGTATACCTAAGGATAGAATTGCTCGGAAATAGAGTTCTATCTATGTTTAACCATTTGGGGAACTGCCAGACTATTTTCTGAAGTGGCTCTGCACCATTTTACAGTCTGGCTAGCAATTTATGAGAGTTTCAATTTCTTCACATCCTTGCCAACATTTGTCTGTCTTTTTTACTTTAGCCATCCTTGTGAGTGAGAAAACCTCATTGAGGTTTTGATTTTCATTTCCCTAATGACTAATAATATTGAGCATCATTTCATGTGCTTCTTGGCTACTTATGTATCTTCTTTGGAGAAATGTCTGTGTGAGATTCAGTACTTTAATCTGTGAAATGGAGATAGTAATTATGTATCCTTGAGGATGATGTAATGGAAGGATGTATCTAATGTCCATCACAGGGCCCACCACTTAAAAGACATTTATTACATGTTCATTTCTTCTTTCCCATTTTATCTCCAGTTCCACAGATGAAGAAACTGGGGCTTAGAGAGAGAAAGACAGGGAGAGGGAGGGAGAGAGAGCAAGCCTGTGACTGATCAAGTGCACAAGAGCAAGTAATCCACCAGAGTTCATTTGATACTTAGTTGGCAAATGCTAGATTCACATCTAACATTGAATCCTACTAGATTCAACACTGTATTCCTCACAGCAGTTCCTTCTTTTTCTTGCTGAAAATCCTCCTCGACTATGAAATGGCTCCTATGAGTTGGCAAACTTAGTTACATGATACTGTCTTTTATATCTTTGCTATAAAAGAAGATGAAGTTGATTTTTAAAAACTTCTCAAAGAATTTAATTTAATTAACTCTTCAGTTAAATTCTTTGGGTCAATTTAAAATTGTCGGGTTCTTTCAGGCTCTTTGATGGGGCTAATGGTGGACTCTGGGAAGGCTCATGCCAAGGAGTACTTCCTAGAACTTCTGCTGCCAGTGTCCTTGTCCCCGTGGTGAGCCACAGCCACCCCCCACCTCTGCAGGAGACCCCCCAACACTAGCAGCTTCTTCTTTGTCTTTGGAGGTGGGATATCTTTTTGCCGTGTGGATGACAGGATCTTGGTGCTCCAGCCAGGCGTCAGGGCTGTGCCCCTGAGGTGGGAGAGCCAAGTTGAGGACACTGGTCCACAAGACACCTCCCAGCTCCACATAATATCAAATGGTGAAAATCTCCCACAAATCTCCATCTCAACGCCAAGACCCAGCTCCACTCAACGACCAGCAAGCTACAGTGCAGGCACCCTATTCCAAACAACCAGCAAGACAGGAACACAACCCCACCCATTAGCAGAGAGGCTGCCTAAAATCATAAGAAGTTCACAGACACCCCAAAACACAACACTGGACACAGTCCTGCCCACCAGAAAGACAAGATCCAGCTTCATCCACCAGAACACAAGCACCAGTCCCCTCCACCAGGAAGCCTACACAACCCACTGAACCAACTTTACCCACTGGGGGCAGACACCAAAAACAACAGGAACTACAAACCTGCAGCCTGTGAAAAGGAGACCCCAAACACAGTAAGTTAAGCAAAATGAGAAGACACAGAAATACACAGCAGATGAAGGAGCAAGGTAAAAACCCCCCAGTGGTGCAGTGGTTGAGAGTCTGCCTGCTGAGGCAGGGGACATGGGTTTGTGCCCCGGTCCGGGAAGATCCCACATGCCGCGGGGCAGCTGGGCCTGTGAGCCATGGCCACTGAGCCTGCGCATCCAGAGCCTGTGCTCCGCAACGGGAGAGGCCACAACAGTGAGAGGCCCACGTACCGCAAAAAAAAAAAAAAAAAAAAAAAAAACCCACCAGACCAAACAAATGAAGAGGAAATAGGCAGTCTACCTGAAAAAGAATTCAGAGTAATGACAGTAAAGATGATCCAAAATCTTGGAAATAGAATGGAGAAAATACAAGAAACGTTAAACAAGGACCTAGAAGAAGAAAGGGGTAAACAAACAATGATGAACAACGCAATAAATGAAACTTAAAATTCTCTAGAAGGAATCAATAGCAGAATAACTGAGGCAGAAGAACAAGTAAGAGACCTGGAAGACAAAATAGTGGAAATAACTACCGCAGAGCATAATAAAGAAAAAAGAATGAAAAGGATTGAGGACAGTCTCAGAGACCTCTGGGACAACATTAAACGCACCAACATTCAAACTATAGGGGTCCCAGAAGAAGAAGAGAAAAAGAAAGGGACTGAGAAAATATTTGAAGAGATTATAGTTGAAAACTTCCCTAATATGGGAAAGGAAATAAGTCCAGGAAGCACAGAGAGTCCCATACAGGATAAATCCAAGGAGAAACACGCCAAGACACATATTAATCAAACTATCAAGAATTAAGTACAAAGACAAAATTTTAAAAGCAGCAAGGGAAAAACAACAAGTAACACACAAGGGAATCCCCATAAGGTTAACAGCTGATCTTTCAGCAGAAACTCTGGAAGCCACAAGGGACTGGAAGGACATATTTAAAGTGATGAAGGAGAAGAACCTGCAACCAAGATTACTCTACCCAGCAAGGATCTCATTCAGATGTGACAGAGAAATTAAAACGTTTACAGACAAGCAAATGCAAAGAGAATCCAGCAACACCAAACCAGCTTTACAACAAATGCTAAAGGAACTTCTCTAGGCAGGAAACACAAGAGAAGGAAAAGACCTACAATAACAAACCCAAAGCAGTTAAGAAAATGGTAATAGGAGCATACATATCTATAATTACCTTAAATGTAAATGGATTAAATGCTCCAACCAAAAGACATAGACTGGCTGAATGGATACAAAACAAGACCCATATATATGCTGTCTACAAGAGACCCACTTCAGACCTAGGGACACATACAAACAGAAAGTGATGGAATGGAAAAAGATATTCCATGCAAATGGAAATCAAAAGAAAGCTGGAGTAGCAATTCTCATATCAGATGAAATAGACTTTAAAACAAAGACTATTACAAGAGACAAAGAAGGACACTACATAATGATCAAGGGATCAATCCAAGAAGAAGGTATAACAACTGTAAACATTTATGCAGCCAACATAGGAGCACCTCAATACATTAGGCAAATACTAACAGCCATAAAAGGGGAAATTGACCTTAACACAATCATAGTAGGGGACTTTAACACACAATTTTCACCAATGGACAGATCATCCAAAATGAAAATAAATAAGGAAACACAAGCTTTAAATGGTACATTAAACAAGATGGACTTAATTGATATTTATAGGACATTCCATCCTAAAACAACAGAATACACATTCTTCTCAAGTGCTCATGGAACATTCTCCAAGATAGATCATATCTTGGGTCACAAATCAAGCCTTGGTAAATTTAAGAAAATTGAAATCGTATCCAGTATCTTTTCCGACCACAACGCTATGAGACTAGATATCAAATACAGGAAAAAATCTGTAAAAAATACAAATACATGGAGGCTAAGCAATGCACTAGTTAATAACCAAGAGAGCACTGAAGAAATCAAAGAGGAAATCGAAAAATACCTAGAAACAAATGACAATGAAAACACGACAACCCAAAACCTATGGGATGCTGCAAAAGCAGTTCTAAGAGGGAAGTTTATAGCAATACAATCCTACCTCAAAAACAAGAAACATCTCAAGTAAACAACCTAACCTTACACTTAAAGCAATTAGAGAAAGAAGAACAAAAAAACCCCCAAAGTTAACAGAAGGAAAAAAATCATGAAGATCAGATCAGAAATAAATGAAAAAGAAATGAAGGAAAGGATAGCAAAGATCAATAAAACTAAAAGCTGCTTCTTTGAGAAGATAAACAAAATTGATAAACAATTAACCAGACTCATCAAGAAAAAAAGGGAGAAGACTCAAATCAATAGAATTGGAAATGAAAAAGAAGTAACAAGTGACACTGCAGAAATACAAAGGATCATGAGACATTACTACAAGCAACTCTATGCCAATAAAATGGACAACCTGAAAGAAATGGACAAATTCTTAGAAATGCACAACCTTCTGAGACTAAACTAGGAAGAAATATAAAATATGAACAGACCACTCACAAGCACTGAAATTGAAACTGATTAAAATTTTCCAACAAACAAAAGCCCAGCACCAGATAGCTTCACAGGCGAATTCTATGAAACATTTAGAGAAGAGCTAACACCTATCCTGCTCAAACTTTTCCAAAATAGCAGAGGGAGGAACACTCCCAAACTCATTCTACAAGGCCACCATCACCCTGATACCAAAACCAGACAAAGATGTCACAAAGAAAGAAAACTACATGCCAATATCACTGATGAACATAGATGCAAAAATCCTCAACAAAATACTAGCAAACAGAATCCAACAGCTTATTAAAAGGATCATACACCATGATCAAGTGGGGTTTATCCCAGAATCGCAAGAGTTCTTCAGTATACACAAATCAATCAGTGTGATACACCATATTAACAAATTGAAGGAGAAAAACCATATGATCATCTCAATAGATGCAGAGAAAGCTTTCTACACCCAGTTATGATAAAAAAACCCTCTAGAAAGTAGGCATAGAGGGAACTTTCCTCAACATTTTAAAGGCCATGTATGACAAAACCGCAGCCAACATCGTTCTCAATGGTGAAAAACTGAAACCATTTCCACTAAGATCAGGAACAGGCAAGGTTGCCCACTCTCATCACTATTATTCAACATAGTTTTGGAAGTTTTAGCCACAGCAATCAGAGAAGAAAAAGAAATAAAAGGAATCCAAATTGGAAAAGAAGAAGTAAAGCTGTCACTGTTTGCAGATGACATGATACTATACATAGAGAATCCTAAAGATGCTACCAGAAAACTACTAGAGCTTATCAATGAATTTGGTAAAGTAGCAGAATACAAAATTAATGCACAGAAATTTCTTGCATTCCTGTACACTAATGATGAAAAATCTGAAAGTGAAATTAAGAAAACAGTCCCATTTCCCATTGCAACAAAAAGAATAAAATATCTAGGAATAAACCGACCTAAAGAGACAAAAGACCTGTATGCAGAAAACTATAAGACACTGATGAAAGAAATTAAAGATGATACAAATAAATGGAGAGATATACCATGTTCTTGGATTGGAAGACTCAACATTGTGAAAATGACTCTACTACCCAAAGCAATCTACAGATTCAATGCAATCCCTGTCAAACTACCAATGGCATTTTTCAGAGAACTAGAACAAAAAATTTCACAATTTGTATGGAAACACAAAAGACCCCGAATATCCAAAGCAATCTTGAGAAGAAAAACAGAGCTGGAGTAATCAGGCTCCCTGACTTCAGACTATACTACAAAGCTACAGTAATCAAGACAGTGTGGTACTGGCACAAAAACAGAACTATAGATCAATGGAACAGGATAGAAAGCCCAGAGATAACCCCACGCACATAATGGTCACCTTATCTTTGATAAAGGAGGCAAGAATATACAGTGGAGAAAAGACAGCCTCTTCAGTATGTGGTGCTGGGAAAACTGGACAGCTACACGTAAAAGAATGAAATTAGAGCACTCCCTAACACCATACACAAAAATAAACTTAAAATGGATTAAAGACCTAAATGTAAGACCAGACACTATCAAACTCTTAGAGGAAAACATAGGCAGAACACTCTATGACATCAATCACAGCAAGATCCTTTTTGACCCACCTCCTAGAGAAAGGGAAATAAAAACAAAAATAAAATGGGACCTAATGAAACTTAAAAGCTTTCGCACTGCAAAGGAAACCATAAGACAAAAACACAACCCTCAGAATGGGAGAAAATATTTGCAAATGGAGCAACTGACAAAGGATTAATCTCCAAAATTTACAAGCAGCTCATGCAGCTTAATATCAAAAAAAAAACCCAATCCAAAAATGGGCAGAAGACCTAAGTAGACATTTCTCCGAAGAAGATATACAGATTGCCAACAAACACATGAAAGAATGCTCAACATCGTTAACCAGTAGAGAAATGCAAATCAAAACTACAATGAGATATCATCTCACACTGGTCAGAATGGGCATCATCAAAAAATCTAGAAAGAATAAATGCTGGAGAGTTTTTGGAGAAAAGGGAATCCTCTTGTACTGTTGGTGGGAATGTAAATTGATGGAGCCACTATGGAGAACAGTATGGAGGTTCCTTAAAAACCTACAAATAGAACTACCATACGACCCAGCAATCCCACTACTGGGCATATACCCTGAGAAAACCATAATTCAAAAAGAGTCATGTACCAGAATGTTCATTGCAGCTCTATTTACGATAGCCAGGACATGGAAGCAACCTAAGTGTCCATCGACAGATGAATGGATAAAGAAGATGTGGCACATATATACAATGGAATATTACTGAGAAGTAAAAAGAAACGAAATTGAGATATTTGTAGTGAGGTGGATGGACCTAGAGTCTGTCATACAAAGTGAAGTAAGTCAGAAAGAGAAAAATGCCATATGCTAACACATATATATGGAATCTTAAAAAAAAAAATGGTCACGCAGAACCTAGGGGCAAGATGGGAATAAAGACACAGACCTACTAGAGAATGGAGTTGAGGATAAGGGGAGGGGGAAGGGTAAGCTGGGACAAAGTGAGAGAGTGGCATGGACATATATACACTACCAAATGTAAAATAGATAGCTTGTGGGAAGCAGCCGCATAACACAGGGAGATCAGCTTGGTGCTTTGTGACCACCTAGAGGGATGCGATAGGGAGGGTGGGAGGGAGGGACATGCAAGTGGGAAGAGATACGGGGACATATGTATATGAATAACTGATTCACTTTGTTATAAAGCAGAAACTAACACACCATTGTAAAGCAATTACACTGCAATAAAGATGTTTAAAAAAATAAATAAAATGTGTCATACCTAAGTTAATACAAGACTCTATCTTACACTTTCACCTCTCTAGTATAAAATGTCTCTAATAGATGCAGGGTTCAATTTTGCATGAATGTGGATATGTGACCGCCAAATGACATTTTAACTAAAATAGTTGAGGAGCTCTGGTTTCCAGATGATGTGCTACCTTAAAACTAGCCTGTTTTTTTTTTGTTTTCTGTTTTTGTTTGTTTGTTTGTTTTTGTCTGTGTTGGGTGTTCATTGCTGCACGCGGGCTTTCTCTAGTTGTGGTGAGCAGGGGCTACTCTTGGTTGCAGTGCACAGACTTCTCGCGGTAGCTTCTCTTGTTGCGGAACACAGGCTCTAGGTGCAGGGGCTTCAGTAGTTTTGGTGCGTGGGCTCTAGAGTGCAGGCTCAGTAGTTGTGGTGTATGGGCTTAGTTGCTCCGCGGCCTATGGGATCTTCCTGGACCAGGGATGGAATACATGTCCCTTGCATTGGCAGGCAGATTCTTAACCACCGTACCACCAGGGACGTCCGCTAGCCTGTTTCTAAATGTAGCTTACAATAAGCAGGACAGCTGACATTTTATTGACCATTTTGGGTTTTTGTGGATTCTAGAGAAGCAACATCTATCAGTTGTGTGCAAAAGGCCAAACTTTTTTTTTTTTTAATTTTACACAACTGTAGAGAAAGAAAGGGGAGAAATATTTTTAGACAGAAGCAAAAACCTTTACTCTTTGGGGTAGATTTTTGTAATTCAGTTTCTCTAGGATGTATTATTAAGGGGCCAGTTGAGCAATACATTGACCAATATCTGCAGTTAATTGTTGGTTACCATAAGGGAGCCTTCCGTTTTCTTGTGAAGTTTTTTTTTTTTTTAAACAGAGTTGAGATCAGTACTGTTTATGAATTGAGACTAGAGCATTAACTCTCTCTTGATTTTGATATTTTCAAATTAGTTTTTTTATTATTAATATTAAATGATAGCAAAAAAAATTGACTACTTGCTCTTTGTTAGGCATGTTGCTAAGCACTACATGCATTAGCTCATTAAATCGTCACAACAACTTCTGAGGTATAGGTATTGCCTCTATTATTAATCATCTTTTTCAAATCAAGAAATTGAGGTTTAGAAAGTTTAGGTAACTCATTCAAAAGTCACAAAATTAGTAAGTCGTGGAACTGGCATTTAAACCAAATACTGTCTGACTCCAGAGCTGCTCTCTGAACCTTTCTCTTTAATTCCTTTAAATACCATTTCGTATTCATGATGGTTAAAAAGTGAAAGTACAGCTTGCTACTTTGCTTTTAAAAGCATTATTATCAGGAATGTTTTTAATACGTTTTCTGTGTCTGTGGGAAGAAAGGTTCAAATATAGGTGCTTTCACCTAGGATTGAACTTTAGAATCAAGAAAGAGAGAAAACATGTTTTGTTGGTCACCCAAGATATGTCTGGTGCAACAGCTTTGAATGCTGTTCAGTCTCTCCTGCTCATTTGCTGAGACCAGTCACCACTCTCATCTTCATGTTTTTCTTTTTTGTATAATATGATACAGTTTCGGCGTTGTTATTCTGTTCAGGGAACAAGCAAACTTCAACCTAGATATTGATTATTTTTACTCATAGTTCTATAAACCAAAGGAATGATTGTCTTTTGTATTTTCATAAGAGTGACCTCACATCATCCATTTAAAATGACTGTTTGTCCATTTAAACAATAAGCATGTTTTATTAGATTTCCCTGCTAGACTTTTGGAACTGGAACCCCTGATCTCTATTCATCCCTACCTGGTACCCTGAAAACTATTGGATAGAGCCTTTAAAGATGTCAGGCCACAAAGGGAGATCATAAATTAGGAGAAATTTCAAGGTCCTTTCTAATCTAGCCAGTCTTCAAATTAATAAATGGAAGTAATTGGCATTATCTGACCTGATGAAGACTATACAACTAATTAGTAAGAATTTGAACTAGAATCCTAGTCTTCTGACTTGAATCTTACATCCTCTTCTAGGATATTTTCATTTAGAAAGAAGTTAAGAATGCTTTCTAAAGTGAATTGTATGTGATAAACTATCAGTGAGATTATCTTGCCAGTTATCTCTCTGTGGAGTAATAATTCCTTTGACTAATCACTAGATTTCTTTCCCGAAGGGACTGACCTCTGTTTTAGTAGGTGTATTTTCATAGAATGTATATATTCATTCTTTTAGACTGTAGAGGATATAATCACTAGTAGCCTTATGTGGGCAAAGCATGATACTCATATTTGTAAGTAAGTAAACACCTATATATCCGTAATCCAAATATGGAATATAATTACTCTTCTATATGTTTTTTTATGAGAGGCAAAATGATAAGAATATTAGCATCAAAAATTAATTACCCAAGCCAACTTTTAGTGTTATCAAAGGTCAGTTTAGCCTCTACGATGGGTCTTGCACTGGTTTCCACATGAACCCTGGCTATGGTGCTTAACGTTCCTAATGGGATCTAAGGATCTATAAGGCCGCAAACTGCCCTCTGAATTATCAAAGAAAGCTGCTTTTTAAAAACAGATGTACGCCCAGCCTTGTTCCAGTAAGGATTTGAGTTGACTGGTTTGCTTTTTTAGGATAAAACATATTTTTCCTGGTCTTTCTTTTAAATTAGGTCATCTCTACATGGCGTGTGGTGAATCAGTTATTCACAATACTCAGTTTTCAAGGATGTCCCTGCCTACAATCTCTCTGAAAAGGAGCCAACAGGAGCTCTGTGAATGCTACCTAACAGAGCATGGCACTGTGCCTTGGTGGAATTATAGCAGTGTTTGCTGGAAATTGTTCTATTTATCTTCTATAATTATGTGCTACAGAGTCACCCCTCAAACACTGGGAAAATGTAAGGAAAACAAAGCCAGTGATATACATTTAAGTTTTATTCATGGTCACCTAATTTTTATTTGCATTTCAGTTTTAGTTAGGTTATTTTAGAACAACAGAGTGCCTTTTTATCCTTCGTACACGATTACCAACTTCCATTTTTATTTTCATTCTCCTTTATCTCTTCAAGTTTACTATTGTTTAACAGTTGCTTTGTATAAGATACGAGCCTTGCATGCCAACTTTGATTTGGGAGGATGAATCATGTTGCCATTGACCTCAGTCTGAACAGAACAGCCATCTTCTAATAGGAAGAAGTTTCTAGCTTCAGGTTGTTTCAGCCCTGCATGCCTTGCCTAGCCTGCCGTGTAAAGTCAGTTGCTTCACTCCAAACAGCACTGTATTAATATGCACAACATGACCATTTTCAGTAGAAGGTTATTAGAATGCTAGTTTGTATCCTCTAGTGAATGAAATGATGTGTGATTATGAAGTCATCAGGCATGGACCAGTAAGACTCCAGAGAGCCTGCCCCCTCCGAGGTCCTCAGGGGGCCATTGATTGGTGGCCATGTGTTTGTGCCCGATAGACTGTGAAATGGTGTGTTGCTACACGGCTGTGTTGCACCTGCGCCCCACTGAGGTGATTGATTGGTTTGGTCATGTGGAATGTTCCCATCTGGTCTGCAGTAATGTGGTTTGTTTTTTTTTTTTTTCATCTGTGAATAGCAAGTGCTGGCTGGATAGTTACAGCAAACAGTTTCAGAGGCTAAATAATCCTTTTCCTCTAAGAACAAATTGGGATTTGAAGGAGTTTGTTTTTACTCACCTTGTTTTTATGAAGGTAGTCATTCTCCATCAGGTTCCTACCCCTTCTCTCTAGGATTATACTCCTTTCTCTTTGACCTGTTTTCAACTCTTACCCCTCATACTAGATTAAAGTATACTTTATATATTTCTAATTTGTGAAAGTCTAAAGCAAAATCTGTTCTTTTCTGCTGTTTGTTGTTCTGACGTGCTGCTTGAGGTGGTTTGCAATTTTTTAAAAGATGGTTTCTATGATCATAATTGGATTATCAAAGGACTGATGTATTTTTAAGCCTTCATTTAACCTCACAAAAGTAGTGGTTTATTTATTGGAAACTACTGATGTTGCAGTTTAAATGTCAAGAAATTATTTATTAGGTTCTTTTTAAAAAAGATTCTACAGTTATATTGGGTGGTCTTGTTTGATATTTCTTAATCTTAGTCCTTTTTCATAATTGATCTATTCATTCCACCTAATGACTAATTACATATCAGAGCACATCATCAGCCACATTCATCATAGTAGAATGTAATAATCAATGACATTTCAACAAAGGAAAAAATAAATATGCAAATAAGGCCTCATTAACATTTGCATGAGTTGTTTGAATAATCACGTTGCTGACAAGGCTGTAATTAACAGAAATTGATGCTGAGTTCAGTATTTGATAGTGTGTTTTCTCAGCGTTTTATTGTTGTCACTGCGGGGTCTGAAATGAAGTTCTGCTCACTTGTACCTTGACTGGAGTTTGATGTGCTGGGCTGTGCCAGGTAGCAAAGGCTTCTGGGAGCTTTTGATTCATCTGTGACCTACACTTAATGCATATAGACACTTTATTTAAATTACCTTATTTTTTAATGAAGCACTGTTAGATTTTAGCAATTATGAGACAATTGCAGAAGGAAAACAAACATGAAAATTTAGATCATTCATTATTTTGCCAGAAATGCTTTATAGGAATCACATACTGTAAGACTTTAAGATTTAGGTTTGTTCATACCATGGAAAACTGATGCCATTACATTTTGTTTTTTCTTAAATATGGCCCAGTGGGTCACTGTCAAGGGGTTGGAGCTTACTGTAATTGAAAATCACTTGCTTAGGGAAAAATCTAATTATAAAATGTACAATTTTTTAAAATAACTCTGCTCCCCCACATTCCTCCTCCTTTTCCTGTACTGTTTCCTGTTTTTGTCATGGATATTAACTGAAATGCACTAAACACAATAAAGCTGTTTATGTCAGTTTTTTGGATGACTGCAAGTGCTGATTATAACAAGTTTAAGGAATTTCCTTTGTTGAATGTGTACCCGTGCCATATGGCTCAACATGGAACATTAACTTGACAGGGATAATGGATTGTGGTATATGGAGACAATTTTGCCTGCAGCTTTACTATAACTCATTCTGGTTGGGGATCACAGGTTTATAGTATGGGATGCAGCAAACATCCAGATGGATTTACTTTACATAAAAGAGTTGCATTTCTTTTTATTTCCTCCCTGTAATTGGAAAAAGAACATTTTTTAAAAGAAGCAAAATATAAAGAAGTAAACAAAGAAGGAAAGATTGTTCAAAAAAGAAAAATGGATCCTGTACAGTCTTTTTGTACTATGCTATGAAAGAGACTGTTTCTGTATATATAGCTCATTACTTTAAAATCATCATTTACCTTAGCTTATATTATTTATTCTTTTTAGAGCAATATCTAAAATGAATTTTCCTTTTTTAAGATGAGAAAATTATCTATATCAACCTTCTTATATTCCAGTGTTTCATGTTTGTCGACCCAAAGGAGCAAGTAGTGTCATTTCTCAAATTATTTTAGTAGTGCTTAAACAGCAGCCCTCCATGAAATGAGTTGGACTTGTTAGATTTAAGATAGAAAAACCTTTAAAAAAATGTCTCCAGTTTTGTAACTGAAATATATATACTAGAGGATAAGTTTTGGTTTTTTTGTTAAACAGTAATAAAACAAAATAGCTAACTGTAGCTCCTCGGTTTTGTATGTATCCCTGTGATACTTACTCTCATTTATCTGTTGAGAATAGGAGAACTAAAAGCCACTTTGACAGAATGATAAGTGTAACCAAAGGTTAGTTACCTATAGAATAAATGCTTAAGTGCATTGTTGTTAAGAACTGATAACTATTTTGGCTCAGAAGGAAAAAAATTAGAACATTTTTTCATGAAAACAATTTCTTGTGCTAAGAAACTGGCTTGCTTGATTGTTTTCAGTTTCTTTTAAAATCATCAGATCTTTTTTAAATTTTCCACTCTGTGTTTAGGTGAAATGTAGAACTGATGTCATCAATTAAATCATGAGGAATTCTACATTTTTCTGCCTAAATAAACCCAGTGATCTATAATTTTGATCTAGAATCTTTTGATACATTAAGTAATGTGCCCTAGCTGAGCACAGGGGGTAAAGAAATGTGGTTCTTGCACCCTCTAAACTCTAACCCTCAAATGACTGACATCTTTGAAAGCTTACTTTGAGTATCTGAGACATACAGAGAGTCAAAAGCTGAGCTTTTTAACCATCTTTGCTCTCTCAGAAAACACTAGAAGTCGGAAGGAAGCTAGGCCAGGAGGCCATGTAGAATAATACCATGCTGGGTTTTGTTTTGTTTCATTTCGTTTCATTTTGATTTTGTTCTGGGGAAACATTTTCTCTTTATTCATCTTATGAAGTCACAGTGGTCTTTCAGGACCAGGGATTGAAGATTTGAACATAAAACAATAATATCCCCATGCTATATTTAAGTCACATCTTTTAACAGATCAACAGGTATTTCTTATCTCTGTATTCCAAACTATAAAAAATGAATTTCGATTTCCAGTGTTTATCTTAACACTGATAACCTACATAGAGAAGAAATATGTGAACTTCCCTTTAAAAAACAGTAAAGTTTTTAGGAACATCAGAATCATTTATTTTAGATTTGAGGGCTTCACTCCTTCCATTTTATAGTAAGTGGTTTCTTAAATTATGTGATACTTAGCATATGCTTATAAATAAAACACATTTTTTCCTAATACTAAAAAAAGTGGGGTTTTTTTGGTAATTTACAAAGGATATGTGATGTAATGAAGCCCTGTTCTTTTTTCTAATTTGGTAAAAGTTTGACATGATATGAAGGACTTCTATGATATTTTTTTGGAAAATGGTATACAGTATTCAAAGAAAATATTTTTTTTAAGTTGCTAATCTAAATTATGTGTCTAAAAATACTATTTAAAAATATTTTTGGTTAAATTTGGAACATTGAAACAGTTGTAGAATTTACACAGTCCATCCATTGATAGTGGTGACAACATTGCTTCTCTAATACAGTGGCCCTGCAACTACTGTCTAGATTTGTTTAAATTATAGAGTGCAATAATTCTGTAAAAGTTTTTTCTTTTTTTTATATATTGGCAGAAGTTACAGTTCTGAGGTGCTGTGCTTTTCTTCAGTGACAGTAAAGTGTTCATCATAAAGAAGATCTGATTTAAAGAATATTACCACCAGTTCTACTTTTTCTTCTCTTTTTTGCAGTCTATCCTTAAGCCACTTCTCTCCAGAGAACGGAAAAAGAGTTCCAATTTTTCTATTTTCTTTTCACCTGTTAGCATCACTGGATGGCTAAATACTTCATAAGATTGGACTTTGATGCTCATATCTAAAATAATACTTCAGCACTTTCTGAGGATTTCTGTTTTTCATGCTTTTTCCTTTAACATGGTCTCTCTGCAGTTGAAACTGGCTTTCATTGCTTAAATCAGATTTTGAAGAGTTTTTCTACACTTGGAATCGGCCTGAACTTAAGCCCTTTGTTTTACACTGTATTATTAACCATTCCCAGCTTAACAAAAATCTTGGGGAAGTCAGTGCACTTGGGATTGCTTGGAGAGTCTGCTGCCTCCAGTGGAGGTTCAGGTAACTGCATCTGTTATCTCAGATAAGTACAGCACAAATAACCAAATCTATTTCATATCTAAAACATCCCCAAATGGTGTAGCTTTTACGGGTGTTACTCATGTGTATCACCTTTAAACGCATTCTAGCAGTTAGTTCTAAGAAAAAGGTAGCCATTTATTTCAGAAATGACATCATCAAAGGAATTCATTAGGATTGGGATGAGGAACAAGCAAAAAGAGATGGGATTAGAAGAGGCCTAACCATATTTATTGGGATTAAAAGATAAAAAGCAAGTGACAAAGTATTATTGTTACAAGCATACCTTGGAGATGTTGTGGTGTTGGTTCCAGACCACTGCAACCAAGCAAGTCACATAAATTTTTTGGTTTCCCTGTGCATATAAAAGTTATCTTTATACTATACTGTAGTCCGTTAGGTGTGCAACAGCATTATGTCTATTAAAAAATGTATATACCTTAATTAGAAATACTGTACTGTTTTAAAATGCTAACTATTATCTGAGCTTTCAGCAAGTTATCATCTTTTTGCTGGTGGAGGGTCTTGCCTCAGTGTTGATGGCTACTTACTGATCCAGGTGGTGGTGGCTGAAGGTTGGGCGGCTGTGGCAGTTTCTTACAATAGCAGTGAAGTTTGTTGCATTGATTAACTCTTCCTTTCACCAGCAGTTTCTCTTGTCACATGCAGTGCTGTTTGATAGCATTTTACCCACAGTAGAACTTGTTTCAAAATTGGAGCCAGTCCTCTCAAAACCTGTTGCTGGTTTTTCAATAAGTTTATGTAGTCTTCTAAACCTCTTGTTGTCATTTCAGCACTCTTTCACAGCATCTTCACCAGGAGTAGATTCCATCTCAAGAAACCACTTTTTTGGTCATCCATAAGAAGCAGCTCCTCATCCATTCAAGTTTTTTCATGAAATTGCAACAATTCAGTTACATCTTCAGGCTCTATTTCTAATTCTAGTTCTCTTGCTGTTTCTACCATCTCTGCAGTTACTTCCTCCACTGAATTCTTGAACCCCTCCAAGTCATCCATGAGGGTTGGAATCAACTTCTTCTAAACTCCTGTTTATGTTCATATTTTGACCTCTTCCCATGAATCACAATTGTTCTTAATGGCATCTAGAATGGTGAATCATTTGGAGAAGGTTTTCAATTTACTTTGCCTAGATCCATCAGAGGAATCACTATATATGGCAGCTGTAGTCTTACAAAAATGTATTTCTTAAAGAATAAGACTCAGTAGTCAAAATTCCCCCTTGATCCATGAGTTGCAGAATGGATGTTGTATTAGCAAGCCTGAAAACAATATGAATCTTATTGTACATCTCCATTAGAGCTCTTGGATGACAAGGTACATTGTCAATGAGCAGTAATATTTTGAAAGGGATCTTTTTTCTGAGCAGTAGTTCTCAACAGTGGGCTTAAAATATTCAATAAACTATGTTGTCAATAGATGTGCTGTAATCCAGGCTTTGTTGTTCCACTTATAGACCACAGGCAGAGTAGATTTAGCATAATTCTTAAGTGTCCTAGGATTGGGGGAATGGTAAATGAGCATTGACTTCAACTTAAGCCACCAGCTATATTAGCCCCTAATAAGAGAGTCAGCCTGTCCTTTGAAGCTTTGAAACTAGCCATTGACTTCTCTCTAGCTATGAAAGTCTTAGAGGGCATCTTCTTCCAGTATAAGGCTATTTCATCTACATTGAAAGTCTGTTTAGTGTGGTCATGTTTGTTAATGATCTTAGATCTTCTGGATAACTTGCTGCAGCTTCTACATCAGCACTGCCCTGAGACCTCATGAAGCAACCTCTGCTAGCTTCAGACTTTTCTTCTGCAGCTTCCTCACCTCTCTCAGCCTTCATAGAACTGAAGAGAGTTAGAGCCTCGCTCTAGATTTGGCTTTGGCTTAAGGGAATATTGTGGCTGGTTTGATCTTCTCTCCAGACCACTAAAACTTTCTCCGTATCAGCAGTAAGGCTGTTTAGCTTATCATTTGTGTGTTCACTGGAGCAGCACTTTTAATTTCCTTCCAGAACTTTCCTTTCGCTTGCACAACTTGGCTAACCGTTTGGCACAAGAGGCCTAGCTTTCAGCCTGTCTCAGCTTTCAACGTGCCTTCCTCACTAAGCTTAATCATTTCTAGCTTTTGATTTAAAGTGAGAGACATGCAACTCTTCCATTCACTTGAACACTTAGAAGCCATTATAGGGTTATTAATTTGCCTAATTTCAGTATTTTTGTGTCTCAGGGAATAAGGAGTAGGGATGCCCGAGAAGAGGTAGAGAGATGGAGAATGGCAGGTTGGTGGAACAGTCAGAACACATAACATTTATTGATTGATTGTTGTCTTACATAGGCACAGTTCATGGCTCCCTGTAACAATTACAGTAGTAACATCAAAGGTCACAGATCACCATAACAAATAGAATAATAATGAAAAAATTTGAAATATTGCAGGAATTACCAAAATATGACACAGAGACATGAAGTGAGAATGCTGTTGGAAAAATGGCACCCTTAGACTTGCTCAACACAGCGTTGCAGCAAACCTTCAATTTGTATAAAACCCCAGTACCTGCAAAGTGCAATAAAGTGAAGCACATTAAAAACAAAGTGTGCCTGTATGTGTAAACAAATTATAAGCTGTTAAAGTAGTTTCTTTTTCAGGTGTATGCTAACAGTTGATGCATTACATTACTAAGATTTCTTCTGTTATTAAATGATCAAAACTTTCGATATAGAGTATTGTAACTAATACTTCTGAAATTGAGAAGTTTTAAGTAAGTGAATTTATGATTTTATTAACTGGTAGCTGAGGTCATTTAACTCATTTTAACTGAGAGCTTGAGTTCAAATTTAAGTTTTATTTAGAGTTGTAGTTTGTGAAGGGACCTTGAGAGGTCCTCCAGCTAAGATGGTGTTTTGACTGTCCCAAGCACAAATTAGTTTCTTTCCACATTTCAACCTGTCTTTCTGTTTCTCCCCTTTTCTCCCCATTCCTCTCTCTAGCTACCCCTCCCCCAAATATTTTTTTTTTTCTTGCTTTGGTATTCTCTTCTCTTTGGTATTTACTTCCCTTCTGCTCTCAAATTTCTTATTCTTATGTACCACACGAAATGATGATCTTTGATAACACATTTTATGGCTATTAGTTAATTACGTACACTAAATTTCAAAAATAAAGGCCTCAGGTCCTATCATATGGATATTTTTGGAAATCTTAATAAATATAACTAGATTTCAACTGCTTATCTTTATGTGGCCCCACGTAGTTTAAGGGTATTAGTAGTGACTCTGATAATTGAGGGCAGATTCTCTGGACTAGGCATACTTCAGTGAATCTTAGTACTTTTCCCTGGAAAAATTAGTAGTATTACTCATCATACAGGGTTTTGCTTCCTGTGTCATAGCCAAACCACCAGAGAAATCTTCCTTGTACCTAGCTATCATCCTTATTTGCAACCACTAAAAAATCTTACGTTTATGTTTGTCTTTAAATTAAAACAACAACAAAAAAAAGTTAGTGGGTTACAGCTTTGGCCACGCTCATGGAGAAAGGTGTACTTGCTGTCTTAGTCCACTTGAACTGCTGTAACAAAGTACCACAGACTGGGTGGCTTGTGAACAACAAACATTTATTTCTCACAGCTGTAGAGGCTGGGAGATGAGAGTACCAGTTTGGTCAAGTGAGGACCCTCTTCCGGGTTGCAGACTTCTTGTATCCTCACATGTCAGGCCTCTTTATAAGGGTACTAATTCCGTTTATGAGAGCTCTGCCCTCATGACCTAATCACCTCCCAAAGGTCCCCCTCCTTATACCATCACCTTGAGAGTTAGATTTCATCATATGAATTTGGGGGAAACACAAACATTCAGAACATCGCACTTGCCCTAATATTTAGGGACCAGGAATTTTCAAGCCTTTGTTGTGACACATTCACAAGAAAAGGTAATAGCATCAAAACACTTTATACACGTTTTCCTTGTTTAAGTATCGTAATAATGCTCACTGTAGAAAAATTGGAAATTATAATAAGCCAAAAGGGAGACAGTAAACTTCATTCACTCATAATCCCATCATTCAATCAGTGTTAATATTTGGAGTATAGTAGAAATTCTCTTTCCCACAGGAATGTAACATGTAGTTTGTCTTTTAATTAAAAAGTTTATGTCTCAAAAAATTAAAAACAAAGTTACCATATGACCCAGCAATTCCACTTCTTGATATACACCCCCCAAGTTAAAATAATCTCAGAGATATATGTGTACACTGATGTTCATAGCAGTGTTAGTCACAACAGTCAAAAGGTGGAAGCAATTCATGTGCCCATCAACAGATGAATGGATAAACAAAATGTGGTATAAACATACAATGGAACATAAGCCAGCCTCAAAAAGAAAGGGAAATTCTGACACATGGTACAGCATAGTTTAACCTTGAGGACATTATGCTAAGTGAAGATAGTCACAAAAAGACAAATACTGTATAATTCCACTTATATGAAGTATCTTCTTTCCTACTATTCCCAGCTCTTATCTACCTATTGTATGATACATTGCTTAATGGTCCTCATCTACCCAGTTCTGTTTTCTAACTCTTTTTGAAATTGATTCGATCAACAGTGCTAAGTCCTGTGAGAAAATAGCAGTGAGCAAAACTCTGTGGCCCTGCTTCATGAAGCATATATTCTAGCGTTAAACGTATTTTGCCATGTGTTTGTCTTGTTTAATCAGCTAGGTTGTAGGTAAATGTGTTAGGCCCATAAAAGGTATTCATTGAATTGTTTGATCATTCTAGATGGACAAAAGAGAAACTTGCCAAGGATTATAGATATTAATATAAGGATATTCTTTTACTAATACCACATGGCTGGGTCATAGATTATCAGCATTGGAAGGAACCTTTAAAGGTTTGTAATCCAACAACCCATTAGTAGTTTAATCTCCTTTTATTCAACAAATATTTATAGATCACGTACCAAACATCAGGCATTGTGCCGAGGCCTGGGGAAACGAAGGGAACAAGATTGTTTAAGTCCCTGAATTCATAAAGTTAATGCCCACTCATAAAGCCTTCCATAACTTTGGGTTTGTTGATTACACAGTACTTCCTAATTATAAAAGAAAAGAAGTTTTAAGCATTTATTTGTGACAGACACTAAGTTAAGCCTTTTGTGTATATGAGTTTACTAAGTTCACACAGCTCTGTTCGACAGACACGATTGTTTCCGTTTTACGTATGAAACTGAGGTAATTAACTTCCACAGTTTTGACGCTTTAAATTGAAAACCCAGGTCTGTTTGACTCCCACAACCTGTGCTTTTAACCAGCATATCGTGACTTCTGACTCCAAGTCCAGCACTCTCCTTTTACTCTTTCGTGTGCCTTGCATCTACATCAAGATGTTGTCCAACCTGTGTGTTGACTCTCTTCAGTAATGTAGTACTTTACTCTCCCCTAAGGTAACTATCTAATCTTTGGATATCTATTAGAAAGGACCACTTTATGATATGACTAAAAAACAAAATCTGTCTCCCTGGAATTTTCCTATTTTGGCCTTAGATATATTCTTAAGATCACACAAACTTGTGGCAGCCCTTCAGATATTTAAAGCAAGCCATCAACTTTCCTATTCCACAAATATTTCTCTACTCAAATCCCATGATTTCAGATACCTTTACTGTCTCAGTGACTGTCTGTGAACAAGTTTCAGATTGCTTGTAGTTTCTTTCTTTTTATTGTGGACTCAGAAATTGTTGTGTTATCTCCAGATGTAGAGAAAAGACAGCACTCCAATTAAAGTGGTAAAAGCAGAGATTAGCTCCCCATTTCTCACTATTTTTTCTTAGTGACCACCATTTACTTAATAATTATTTTATTAGAAACATCTGAAATATTTACATCTCAGGAAGGAACCACCTTTCTTTTCTTTTTATATTATATGGACCTTATAATTATGCACTTAAATATCAGAAATTAATCAGCATAGACACATCTTGTCTAATTTGCAGGGGGTGCAGTGAGTAGGGAGGAATAGGAAGATCGGTAGAATGTGAAAAAAAGATTGAGGAACTCTTGGTTGAAAATCATAAAGGAAAGAGGCACAAACCAGGGGAGTAGTTTAGGTGTTTAATACCTTGAAAGAGGTAGGACACAGGCATGGTCCTACTTGGTTCTGGGCAGCAGCCCCTTTGGAAGCCAGTGGTTACAGTAAGCGAGAGGAGGAGAGATGAGAGCTTATGTGCAGGAGGGCCTCCATATAGAAGGGTAGAGGATGCTGCAGCAGCAACTAGAAATTGGTTAAATACAGGTGTTAGATGGAAATTGGAGCTATCGGTATGAACTCATAGTTTTCAATATATGTAGTGAGAGATAGAAAAATAGAAATGTGTGTTGTGTATATATGTGTATATGTATGTATACAAATATTCCCTCAGCTGTCTCGACTTAATCTAGGAGTAGCAAAACCCTGGGACCAGTGACCATCCCTAGTGTCCAGAACTTGGTTTCAGAACACTGTTCTCCACTAAGGAAACCAGAGCTCCTCAGAGAAATGACTGATTCTAGGGCTAGAGCAGGGGGAGTACAAGATGAGCTTGGAACATCTTGTTATGCTGGAAAGAAGGACATACTCAAAGAATGATGTGGACTTGTAGAAGGTCACAGAAGCCAGCTTGAAGAGCCCCTTCTGGACAAATCTGGATCATTTGAACAACAAAATAAATGATGATGGTAATGGATTATAACGCATTAAATAAAATAGGAAACCAGAAGTCTGTGCTAATACAAGTAAATCGAAAGCCTTGTGAAGAACAGCATTTTTACCTAGTCTGAAAGTACCTTTCCACAAAATACTTGTTAATTACAATGGGAAAAAGTAAGTTTTTAGTTGAGAAGCCTTGACAGACACCACCTTAATGAAGCAAAATGAACATCAGTAATGGGGTGATTCAATTCATGTGCCACCTAATAAGATGCATTGGGAAGAACATAGCATCACTTCTGTGATATTCCTGCCAAAAATGCATGACATGAATCTCATCTTGAGGAAACATCAGACAAAACTAATTCAGAATGAGGGACATTCTGGCCTATGATATCAGGGACATGAAAGTCAAAGTTAAGACAACTAAAGGCAGTCATGATTCTGAACTTGATCCTTTTGCTGAGGTGTTACTCAGATCTTTGGCAAAATTCAAATGGGATCTGAAGATGGAAGGTAGTTATGTATAAATGTTAATTTGATTATTCTGATGGTTGTATATGTGGTTACTTGCACAATACACAGTGGGACATACTATAGTATTGGGGGGATGGTGGGGCATCATGTCTGTGATATTGTCAAAAATGGTTCAAGGGGGAAAAAATGCTTTTTACTGTACTTGCAGCTTTTTTTGTAAGCTTTGGACTTTTTCCAAAATTAAAATAACAACAAAAAAATTTAGATGGGAACCTGAATGTGGAGAACTTGGAATGTTAGGATTTTTAAAAACGGATTTTGTATTCCATACATTGGGATGTAATGACAAAAGTGCTCTTGAAATACGAGTTTATCAACAATGTGCAGTTAGATGAGAGCAAAGAGAGACAGAGGCAGAGGTATCAGTTGGGAGATAATTGCTTAGGTATTCCTCTATTGGAACCTGAACTGAGATGGTGATGATTGAGGGTGGAAAGAAAGTGATGGAAATGAGGCACACCCTAAGGAATTTGGAACTTGTTCACTCTTAAAATGAACAGAATGATAAATAGATGATACTTAGCATACATAAGGGCAAATTCTGGACGAGAATAGTTGATATTCCTAAACTTATTTGAAAATAATTTGATGAAACATTACTGCTTTAATATAAATGCATTTCTGTAAATAAGTAGCACTACTAACTACATAAATTACTGAGAGTTCTTATACTTTTCATGCTTTGCTCACATATTTGTGTTCATGGTGACTGTTTTGTAATGATGATTGGGTAAATAACCTAATGTCTTCATGCACATACTATATTAAATACATACATGAATTATTCTAAAGATTATAGTTTATAAGGAATGTATTATGTACATTTTAAATATATATTTTTCTAATGGAAAAGAATATTTTTTAAAAAAAGAATTGTAAAAAATTTAAAATAAAATATCTTTTCCCATCAAATATAATTCATATTGTAGAAAATCAAAATATAATGAGCAAAAATGCAAACATTATTATACTATTACCAAAGATAAATTACGGTTTATTTTTTAGCATTTAAAAATATGAAAACTAAAAATTAGAGATTAACTTGATCCAACATCCTGTCACTAAGTACTGAAGCAAGAATTAGAACCCATGGGCTTCTCTGGTGGTGCAGTGGTTGAGAGTCCACCTGCCGATGCAGGGGACACGGGTTTGTGCCCCAGTCCGGGAAGATCCCACATGCCACGGAGCGGCTGGGCCCGTGAGCCATGGCCACTGAGCCTGCGTGTCTGGAGCCTGTGCTCTGCAACGGGAGAGGCCACAACAGTGAGAGGCCCGCGTACCCCCCCCAAAAAAAGAATTAGAACCCATGTGTGTTTGATTCTAAATTCACCACTTGTTCCATTTTGATCATCTGCCTCCTTAATTGTGTAAGTAGGTATTTGCTAGATATCTCCTGATTGGCTAGGAGGTTATGATTCTTTATCAACACATGAATATTTTGTATGTTTGAAAAGCTAGTTTGTTAGTTAGTTGGAACTTGTATATCTTTTCCCTTAAATACTGTTAAAAGTAATAGGAGTAAGTATTCAACCTGGTCTACAAGAAAGTGACACATAATGTAGCTGAACTTGTATCTAGGATTGTTGTGGTACTAGACAAAGAGCAGGAGGAGTACCTAGAAGAAAGAGTTCTTCCTTTTTTATGCCTCAGGTCATGCATAAGTATATACCTGTTTCCTCTGTATAACTTATCTTTAGAATCTTCCTACTTTGCATGCCTGCAACCCCCCCGCTCCTTCCTGAGTCCCTTATTCCAAGTTTCCATATGTTCGATAATGTTATGCTACTTTAGTCTTCAGCTATGAGATTCTTCCCCAGAGGGCTCTGTCTAGAGTTCTCTCTTTTTTTCTCCAGTGGTTTGCCAGATCATCAATATACTGAACTCAGCTACTGGCAGGAGGAAAGCAATCTAAATAAACTCATTCACATTAATGAGTAGTGGTAGCATGGTACAATCCAAAGAACCTAAGGTTCGGAATCAGGACTTATATTTTAGCAATCTGCTCATCCTTCACTAGTTGTATGACCTTGGGGAATTTAGTTGATCTCAGTGATTCTTAGTCACCTCATTTATAAAATGGGAGTAATAACGCTTATCGGAGCTGTGGTGAGTGAGTGTCAAATGAGATAATGTATGGTAAATGTAGGTTGTGATATGTAAAAAATGTAAGTACTAGGCATCATTGATAATAAGTGATGGACTTAACAATTCTCACCTAATTACTTGCATTTTTATAAGCTGCTTTATCACCCAACTTAAACTCTTAACTGGCAGAGTTTTTGTTGTTATTTCTTTTCAGGTGATTCAGAAAGTGGAAAAAACATTGCAGTAGGAGTCACTTAGGTAAAGCAGGAAAACCTGGCTTGGGCTATATACTCGGGATTGCCTTCCCAAAGCCATTTCCGATTCTTTTCCTTCCTTAGGGTCCACCTGGTCTCTAAGAGTTATCTCCCATGCCCAAATAGTCAATCAGTCTCTCTCTCCTTCTCCCACCCCCTCCCATGGTAGCTGGGGACAGGAGGACAGGGAGTTTAGAGCTCTGTTTTTTAAGTTTTAATGTTCATAAGAATCATGTGGAGATCTCACTAAAGTGCATGTTCTAATTCAGATCATCTGGGATGGGACCTGAGATTCTGATTTTTTATAAATTTCTTACCCAGGCTTCTAGTATGAGTATTACATTTGGAGTGTGGTTAAAATAAATCACAGATGTTTTTCTGTATACTTTATTTCTAAAGTATATGTATTTTAGAAAATTGCTCACATTGTCATTACAGATAATTTTAAGAATTTCATATTTCCTCCATTTAGTCAAAACTGTTTGCTATCTGAGTAAAGCTTGGAACTCACTAGTTGTCCCAAGGTGATAATGAAGGTAACCAGTACTAGTATAAAGTGGTTATAGAGGAGAACCATTACCAGAGGAAAATGTAACTGATGGTGGTGAGTTTTTTCTTTTCATTTTAAAAACTTTGTCAACCGCTCTAACTAATAGTAAATTAAGTATGAAATTTAAAATAAAAATAACTACTGAATCTGTCCAAAGCCATTACATTTTCCTCATATTGCAGATTATACATGTTAAAATCACTGATATTGAATAGCCAGTATATTTATAATAAATTAGAATTTTTGTCTTAGGAGAACTGCTAGTTATTAAGTCCTGTTTATTTCTATGATATTAAAATTATATAAATCCATACCATAGAACTCTAGGGAAATGAATGTTGGACTTAGACAAGGTAGAAGCACCAAGACACAAGGGGGCACTGTCTTACCATAATCTGATTGAATTTAACAGCTTTTTGTTTACTCTTAATGTCTGTCCCAATGAAAGCTTAAACATTTATGTTCCTCTAAATCTGTAATACATAAACCAGCTAAGTTTTCAGAGTCAAATGTGCTCTTAGCAAAATTCAGGAACTTGTCATTGTATTTGGCACGGGTTTGGGAAGAGTGGATGATTTGAAGATTGGAGATGGTGTGACACATTTAGCTGTTAGTGTTTAGTTCTACTTGTAGGGGGAAAATCAGTGTAAAAACAATTCAGTTGCTTTGGAGAAATATAGTGCCTCTGTTCTGCAGAAAAGAGCTGGGATAAAGATTGAACTGTTACAAGCTGCAGCTGCATTTGCCATCAAATACCAAGTTGGGGCTGATGAATGTTTTGTTTTTATTGTCATGGAAACTTGGAGTCAGAGAATGGATATTCTATTCATCTGGGAAAATAGCAGTTCCTTGCATAAAACATAAGGACCTTCCAAAGCAGTTCCTAAAATAGATACAGGCTGAATATAATCCAGAAAAGTTGAGGAGGTAAACGTGGAATAAATGCTATGGTTTCTGGATCACTTCTGTTCTCAGTACTAAGAATATAACTGTATATTCACTTGTTAAGCTTATTATTTGCTGCTAGAAAGCTGAATTTCATGGAGCATGGTATTTGTTTAACATCAATATGGTAGTTACCCAGCCCTTTGGGAGCTGTCTTTATACTTCTTCCTTGATCTTAACATATCTATTAGGAACTCTAAACTTATATCTTATTAAACAATTGCTTCTGATCCGTGAATGATTTGTTTTCCATTCATGCTACTTACCTGCTATAGTCTTCCATTCAGAATATTTTAAAGAATTTTATATTAGAAAAAAAGTGCTTTATCCAGAATAACGAACTCTTCCTTGAAATACTAAGATGATTGTATTGCCTGGGAAAGAAAGACAATATAAAAAATTTTTTTTCTTTATTCTTGGCTGCATTGAGTCTTTGTTGCTGCGCTCAGGTTTTCTCTAGTTGTGGTGAGCGGGGGCTACTCTTCGTTGCGGTGTACAGGCTTCTTGTGGTGGCTTCTCTTGTTGCGGAGCACGGGCTCTAGGCATGTGGGCTTCAGTAGTTGTGGCACACGGGCTCAGTAGTTATGGCTCGCGGGCTCTAGAGCACAGGCTCAGTAGTTGTGGCACACAGGCTCAGTTGCTCCACGGCATGTGGGATCTTCCCAGACCAGGGATCTAACCACTGTCCCCTGCATTGGCAGGCAGATTCTTAACCACTGTGCCACCAGGGAAGTCCCAATATAAAATTTTTTTTAAAAACATGAAGATTCAAGGAAATCTTTACGCATATTTTATAAAGTTGTAAATGGAAAGAGGCGGAACAGAAAATGCAAAGAAATTTTTAATTTAATTTTTAATAGCAAATATACAGCAAAATATAAATATGAGAAATAATAAAATGTAGATAAAGTAGCAACACAAATTAAAGCAGAGTTTCTAAACTTATATTAAGAAAAGGGGGAAATGGTGAGTTATGATGGTTACCAGCTAAATTATTGTATCTCTGCAAGGGAAACAAGACATATCTTATGACTTAATAAAAGATGGTAGAGAAGGAAGGGCTAGAGTAGACTGTTGTATTTATTTATTTTTTAAATATCTTTATTGGAGTATAATTGCCTTGCAATGTTGTGTTTCTGCTGTACAACAAAGTGAATCAGCTATATGTATACATATATCCCCATATCCCCTTCCTCTTGTGCCTCCCTCCCATGCTCCCTATCCCGGTCATCACAAAGCAGCCAGCTAATCTCCCTGTGCTATTCAGCAGCTTCCCACTAGCCATCCATTTTACATTTGGTAGTGTATATATGTCAGTGCTATTCTCTCACTTTGTCCCAGTTTCCCCTCCCGCCACCGTGTCCTCAAGTCCGTTCTCTATGTCTGTGTCTTTATTCCTGCCCTGCCACTCAGTTCATCAGTACCGTTTTTTTAGATTCCATATATGTGCATTAGCATACGGTATTTGTTTTTCTCTTTCTGACTTACTTCACTCTCTATGACAGACTCTAGGTCCATCCACCTCATTATAAATAACTCAATTTCATTCCTTTTTATGGCTGAGTAATATTCCATTGTATATATATGCCACATCTTCTTTATCCATTCATCTGTCAATAGACATTTAGGTTGCTTCCATGCCCTGGTTATTGTAAATAGTGCTGCAGTGAACATTGTGGTACATGTCTCTTTTCTTTCTTTTTTTTTTGAGGGAAGCATCATTTTATTAACAACCTACATCATTTTATTAACCTGCATCCTCCAGCAAGTTAATAATCTGATTTTGTTAAAAATCTTTTGAAGAAATCAATTTTTTAACATCTTTATTGGAGTATAATTGCTTTACAATGTTGTTAGTTTCTGCTTTATAACAAAGTGAATCAGCTATACATATAGATATATCCCCATATCTCCTCCCTCTTGCGTCTCCCTCCCACCCTCCCATCCCACCCCTCTAGGTGGTCACAAAGCACTGAGCTGATCTCCCTGTGCTATGCAGCTGCTTGCCACTAGCTATTTTACATTTGGTAGTGTATATATGTTCATGCCACTCTCTCACTTCATCCCAGCTTACCCTTCCCCCTCCCTTTGTCCTCAAGTCTGTTCTCTACGTCTGTGTCTTTATTCCTGTCCTGCACCTATGTTCTTCAGAACCTTTTTTTTTTTTTTAGATTCCATACATATGTGTTAGCATACGGTATTTGTTTTTCTCTTTCTGACTTACTTCACTCTGTATGACAGACTCTAGGTCCATCCACCTCACTACAAATAACTCAATTATGTTTCTTTTTATGGCTGAGTAATATTCCATTGTATATATGTGCCACATCTTCTCTATCCATTCATCTGTCAGTGGACACTTAGGTTGCTTCCATGTCCTGGCTACTGTAAATAGAGCTGCAGTGAACATTGTGGTACATGACTCTTTTAGAATTGTGGTTTTTCTCAAGATATATGCCCAGTAGTGGGATTGCTGGGTCATATGGTAGTTCTATTTTTAGTTTTCTAAGGAACCTGCATACTGTTCTCTATAGTGGCTGTATCAATTTACATTCCCACCAACAGTGCAGGAGGGTTCCCTTTTCTCCACATCCTCTCCAGCATTTATAGTTTGTAGATATTTTGATGATAGCCATTCTGACCAGTGTGAGGTGATACCTCATTGGTTTTGATTTGCATTTCTCTATTAGTGATGTTGAGCATCTTTTCATGTGTTTGTTGGCAGTCTGTTTGTCTACTTTGGAGAAATGTCTATTTAGGTCTTCCACCCATTTTTGGATTGGGTTGTTTGTTTTTTTGATATTGAGTTGCATGAGCTGCTTGTGTATTTTGGAGATTAATCCTTTGTTAGTTGCCTCGTTTGCAAATATTTTCTCCCATTCTGAGGGTTGTCTTTTTGTCTTATTTATGGTTTCCTTTGCTGTGTAAAAGCTTTTAAGTTCCATTAGGCCCCATTTGTTTATTTTTTATTTTATTTCCATTACTCTAGGAGGTAGGTCGAAAAGGATCATGGTATAATTTATGTCATAGAGTTTTCTGCTGATGTTTTCCTCTAAGAGTTTTACAGTGTCTGTCCTTACATTTAGGTCTTTGATCCATTTTGAGTTTATTTTTGTGTATGGTGTTAGGAAGTGGTCTAATTTCATTCTTTTACATGTAGCTTTCCAATTTTAGATATGATAGTCAGAGAAAGCTTCTCCAAGGAGGTAACATTTGAGCAGAGACATGAATGCTCCAGCAGAAAAGCGTTTCATGCAGGGAAGCTAGCGAGTCCAGCAACCTTTAGTAGGATTTAACTTAGAATATTTAAGGAAAATAACAAAATACAAGTTTATGAACAAGGTTGAAAAGAACAATGTTCAAATGGACTTTAAAGCACTATGATTAACTAGAACATATGACCAGTTTTCTCACATGAGACAGTTCCAGGATTAGAGTGCTAAATCAAAGTTTAAATTGCCAGGATTTAGGAATCTCTCACAGGAAGAATAGGATTGTTTCAAAATAAAAATTTTAAGTGTGAGTTTTACTGTTACTTAGTATTGGTTTTCAAAATATGGTAATGAAATAAGTGTTTTTTATTATTGGATGTAGTCTGATGTAGGCAAGAAGCAATATGTGTCAAAATAAATGTAAATTTGACTTAGTTTAAGAGTTTAAGAAGCAGTAATCTCTAACAATATAGCTTATGGACCTAGCATGCTCTTGCTGTGCCACTTTGCTGATCCAGAATATAGTTTAATAACAGCAATTTTCACAAATATTTTTAATGCTGTATGGTGTCTAGAGCATGTGAAAGTGTATGTGTGTGTATATCATAGCACATACAGCAGGATGAGAAATTGAAGGTCTGCACAACAAAATACCTGAGATTGAATTCAGAGAACTAGTCAACATGTCAAAAGAAAATACAGGAGAAACTATAAACTGGACATTGTATTCCATAACTGAACTGATGAGAAAGAATTGGAAAATTGCCAGCTTTTTAACCTTTTAGAAATAACAGTGTGTGTACTTAGTACAGGAGATCATATTCTTAGAGCAGTTTGTTCCATATTCAAATATGTCAGCACACTTAGTGCAATTCAAAGTATTTTAGAAATAAAACATCTGAGGCTAAAAATTACAGAACTTCTTTACAATGTCATAAAAACAAAAGTAGTTTAGGAGAGTTTTTAGATTTTTCCAAGAGTTTATCAAACCCGGTTTCTATTATGGTATAGTCTAGCTGAGTAGGATGTATTTAATTTAGGATATCCAAAATGTAAAGATAGTAACAGGAATCTGTTGTGGTATGTTATCTTCTACCATACGAACTCCTCTGAGTAGGTTTTTTTTTTTTTTTATCAGAAAGTCTGATTACTTATGGGAGTCAAGTTTTGCTCTGTTTTACCTTCCTGATCTATAAAAATGGTTTTGCTAGAGAAAGAGTAGGAGAATGCTTTTTTTTTTTCTTTTGTGAGGAGAGGGGCTGGTGGAAGATTTCTAAGAGGTATATTAAAAAGGCTCAGAAAGTTTCATAGTCCTCATTAAACGAGTTCAGTAGTCCTCATTAAACCATTAGTTTTCAGACATTGGACAATAGGCAGTGCCTGAAAAAAGGAAAAAAAATCAGGGTGAGTCCTGCAGTTCTCCATTTTACTCCCTGGAGGAAGATTCCAGGCTACAGCAGTGGGAAGAGGAAATCAAACAGAATCCAACAGTCTTACTGAGTTGAGGAGACAAAGAACAGGATTCAGAGAAGCCAAGGGTAGGTCAAATTTGCAGGGCAAAAAAGAGGGAGCACAAAGATCTGTAGAGGGGTTCCTCAGGTTTTTTGGCTGAATGCTGATCTGTGCATGTGTGAGAGGAAACTTAACTTGAGACCAGGAAGGAATCACGAAAGGAGTAGGCTGAATAATTCCTGAAACTTACACAAAGCTGGGAGTAGTTCTTCTTTCAGCCAACCAAAGTGGAAAGATCTCATAATAAATGGCATTGTGTAGAGTACTCAGAAAGGTATTGTGTTGGTGAGGCTACATTAACCCTGGGCTAAAGGCTATTCTGGACCTGCTTTAGCAAAGCTTAAAGGCAACACTGGAAAAGTATCAAACTGATTCCAGTTTGACTTAACTGCTTACCAGAACAAAGTCCAACATTCTTTAAAGGAATACAACAAAATCTAGCACCTCAAAATGTGAACTTCATAATGTCTGGCATCAAAGCAAAAATTGCTAAGCATGAAAAGAAGCAGGGCACTATGTTCTATAACCAGGAGTAAAATTCATCAGTAGAAACAATAGAGCTGGAAATACAGAGATGATGGAGTTAGCAAACGAAGGTATTAAAATGGCTGTTGTAAATATGCTCCATAGCTCAAAAATATAGATGAATATGACGAGAGGAGAAATGAAAGATATAAAAAAGAAAAAAAGGAAATTCCAGAGATGAAAAATACAATATCTGAAATGAAAAATACATTGGATGGGATTAACAGCAGATTATTATTCACTGCAAAAGCAAAAATCAGTGAATTTGCAGACATGGAAACAATCCAAAATGAAGATCAGAGGATATATAGCTTCTATTTAGGGTATAGAGATCTGCAACACGTGCCATTTTCACTCTTTATGATGAGAAAAAATGAAAAGGCCTGATAAAGTACAAAACTCTTGAGTCCATCAGGGAGCTGAAATTACATGGCAATCATGTGACCTAAATTTCAAGGAGAAATGGTACACATGAACTGTACTACCTGTGGCAAAGCATGGGAGAATAAGGTATCAGAACACAAGAAGGTAAGAGGAATCAGTGAAAACTTTAAAGTTCAGCAGAAGCCCAATTGTTAGCAGAAGGTCAAGGGTTGGCAACATATCAGTTTGAAATAACTGGGAGCATCTAACAAAAGAACAGTTCATAAGGGGATTTCACACTCATTCTCAAACTTTTCCTCCTCAAACCTCCACTGAGTACTCACAAGAAAGATTGGGGTTAGAGCAGGAGACTGAAGAAGATGCCCATTGATAATACAGGCTTGCAGGTGCTGATCATCTATCATTATGGGCAAAGCAGGAAATGCATGCCAGCTTCCCTGGATCCTATGTACTTAAGCTGCTTTAGATGAGGCAACAAAGCCTCTTGCCCAAAGGACATAAGCTAAGACACATTGTGATTGGGGGAGGACAGAAAACTCATCTTAGACCTAAGAACCTACACTAAGTACAGGTGTCCTGCCTATCAGAGAGGGGTAAAAACTCCAACCCAAGGTCAACTTTAGATATGAAGCAGAGTTTTGCTCTTATAGGGAGGAAAGGTGAAGGACAGGAAAGCAACAGCAGTCTACCACTGGAGGAGGGGCGAAAGCATGGAGAGACACCCCCACTCGAGCACAGGTTTATAGGATCTGTTAAAAGCTGAGGATGAAAAACTAACACTCAGAGAAGTCCTACAGCAGCCCAGCCATATGCCAAGCACTAGGCAAAAGCAGCCAATCACTGGAGGGAGTTGAAGCTTCTGGTCAACTAAAGATAACCAAAGCAACAACAATCATACCCAGCTGAACTCCGGATTAGATTGACTAATTGCCTTACTCTGGAATAGGCACGCTCATTTCCAGGCCTAAATGCTATTTACCTCAGTATCCGCTCTTCTACACGTAACACCCTGCGTTCAGTCAAAATTATGATTCATGAACATAAGGGGAAAAAAACACATTGTCAAGAGGTAAAATAATCAATAGAATAAGACCTAAAGATGACTCAGATGTTGGAACTATCAGACAAGGACTTTAAAGTAACTCTGGTTAACATATTAAAGGATCTAATGGAAAAAGGTACACAACAAGCACAAATAAATGGAAAATTTTTAGCAGATAGATGGAGGTAGTAACAGTCAAATTGAAATGTTGGAAATAAAAGACACGATATAAGAGATGAAGAATTCTTTCAGGCTGTCAGTAGACAATACAGTTGCAGAAGAAATCAGTAAGTTTGAATATAGTTAACAGAAATCCAAACTGAAACAGAAAGAGAAAAAAGTGATAAAAGATCTATGGGACAATGTCAGTCTAATATGTTTGTGATTGAAGTCTCACATGGAGAAGGAGAGAGAAAAAAAATCATAGATATAAGATTTTAAAAAATAAAACACACACACACACACACACACCCCTAGAAGTATATTCCAACTGCTGAAAACCAACAATGAAGAGATCTTGAAGGCAGCCAGAGGCAGAAAAACCATGTATATACAGAGCAATAAAAATAAACTACAGCAGACTTCTTATTAGAAAAGTTGCAAGCATGAAGATGATAGAGTGACATCTCTAAAGTGTTAAAAAAAAAAAAACGCTGTCAACCTAGAATTATGTATACATTGAAATAGATATTTTTTCAGTAAGGACAAGGTAAAAACTTTTTCAGATACATGAAATGCTGAGAGAATCAATTCCCAGCAGACTTATGCTACAATAACTGTTAAAGTTCTTTAGGCACAGAGAATGTGATACCAGGCAGAAACTTGGATCTACACCAGTTTTTTCTGTAAAGGGCCAAATATCATGTATTTTAGGGTTTGTAGGTCAGACAGTCTCTGTCACAGCTACTCATCTCTGCCTTTGTAGCACAACAGCAACCATAGATTATTGCTTTATTTCAGTAAAACTTTGTTTACAAAACCTGGAAGCAGGCCAGCTTTGGTTCATGGGTTATAGTATACCAACCCCTGATATATACAAAGAAATGAGGGCTCCAGAAATGGTAAAAATGAAAGTAAATATAAAAGACATATGTTTCCTCATTTTTAATCATACTATAAAATAACTGTAGGTCTAAGCAAACATAGTAACACTGTATGTGGGGTATATAAAATATGTAAAAGCAAAAGGCATAACAACAATAACCCAAAGGATTAGAGGGAGGATTTTGGAAATATACTTTTGTAAGTTTCCTATGCTATTACATTATTACTTGAAAGTAGACCCTTTTAGCTAAAGATATATATTATAAATTGAGGGCAACACTAAAAAAAAAAAAAAAGTCGATAGTAGAGACTAAATGGAGTACTTGATCCAAAAGAAATAAAGAACAGATGAGACAGATAGTAAACATCTAACAAAACTGATAGATTTAAATCTGACCATATCAATAATCACATTAAATGTAAATAGTCAAAGCACACAGAGAAAAAAGAGATTGGAAAAAAAAGTTTGACTTTTTTATTCTCTATTTTCTAGTGATTTTTGCACTTACTTTAAAGAATAGGTTCTTCCCTACATGAAAATGTTTAAGTAGTGAACATCACATTTGTTTATACACTGTGGTAAACCTCACAGTGTAACAATGCTAATTCCTCCTTTTTACCTAATAAGGATGGTCTGCCCCCCGTCCCCCATGGGCTTCAGATAACAACCAAGGTATCTTGGACCAATGGCTTAGAACTATCAGACCCAAGGTAATCTCCCATAACCATTTTTTCCAACTCCTGGAAAAAAAGGAATAAGCAAGTAAAGGATTACATGCAAGCCTGTCTACCCTGTTTCCTCTATGTTATAGAATCTCCAACTCTGTTAAAATTCACTTTAGGTTGTCCTTCTTTTATGCTTTCATTTCTTTTTAAATTCTTTACCACCTTTTTCATGCCTTGCATGCTTTTATTGGTAAATCTTTATCTTTATTTCAGTTGTGAACAGAAGCTTAATTGTTTGTAGACCAGTGTACAGATTGTGCTAGAGAAATACCCATTCATTAATGCTAAGGGAAGAGTGAAGCCATTAGCTTTTAATGAATTTTAATGAAATGAAAGGCATAAAGAATTTTTAAAACTTTGAAAGTATCCACAAGTTCTCTTTAAATTATTTCCCTGGAATCTACCTACTTCTCTATTTAAGACTTTTTCCTCAAGCACTGATATTCAAGCACAGGATACACATTCATGGATCTTCCAGTCAGTGTATTTTTCTTTAAAATAATAATATTTAATTAGCCCTTACTTGTGTTTTTCCCTATTTTAAGCACTTTGTATATTAATACATTTTAACCTCACAAAAACCCAGTGAGGTAAAACTCTTATTATCCCATTGCAGCACTGAGGCAACTAAGGGACAGAGAGGTTACGTAATAATGTTAGTAAGAAGTGGAGTGGGAATTTAAACCCAGTTAGTCTGCATCCAGAGTCACTGTTTTTAACCACTGCCCCATGCCTCCTCTCTGATTTTATTATTACAGTTTTTTCTTCCTTTATTCTTTAATTTCTTCCTTTGTTTCTCCCTTCAACAAATATTTTACACAGACATACTTTAACTTGATTTGCCATTTATAATGAGTTGGATTGTAAAAAAAAAAAAAAACTCGGGCTTCCCTGGTGGCGCAGTGGTTGAGAATCTGCCTGCCAATGCAGGGGACACAGGTTCGAGCCCTGGTCTGGGAGGATCCCACATGCCGCGGAGCAACTAGGCCCGTGAGCCACAACTACTGAGCCTGCGCGTCTGGAGCCTGTGCTCCGCAACAAGAGAGGCCATGATAGTGAGAGGCCCGTGCACCGCGATGAAGAGTGGCCCCCGCTTGCCACAACTAGAGAAAGCCCTCGCACAGAAACGAAGACCCAACACAGCAAAAATAAATTAATTAATTAATAAACTCCTACCCCAACATCTTCTTTAAAAAAAAAAAACTCATTTTAAGTAGTTTGACTAACAAATGAATGCTAGATTATAACCCATTGAGAATTCAAGGCAAGCCTTTACCTGTTTTCAAACTACAGAGGTCAGATGGCAGTAAATTGCAGTGTTGGAGGCCACTCAGTGAAAACTGAATGTGTCATATTCTACCCTCAGAGTTCCCATCATGTAGCAAGAACCTTATTTAAATCTTAGTAGACCATAATGGGGATTTAAGGCTTTCTTTTGGGCTTTCTCCATCTGTTTTAAGAAAACAGAATAGAATAGTCTCCTTCATTTGCTACATATCTGTACATTTTCTCTGGTGTACCAAATGTGTTTACCTTCCTACATTGTATCAGTGAAGGGTGTTGCGCCCCAGTGAAAAGCCTTATTACCATTTAGAGTTTTTCTTAATTTGAGTAGAATGAAGTCTTAATAATTCTGAGTATATTAACTTCGGTTTCCTCTATTCAACATACCATATTCATGGTTTAAATATCTCAAAATGTATTAAACAGATGTTATGATGAACTGCCTATATACTTCATTTTTATTTTTTTATTTATATTTTTGTATATAAATTTATTTATTTTTGGCTGCATTGGGTCTTCGTTGCTGCGCACGGGCTTTCTTTAGTTGCAGCGAGCGGGGGCTACTCTTCGTTGCGGTGCACAGGCTTCTCATTGTGGCGGCTTCTCTTGTTCCCTCTTGTTGTGGAGCACGGGCTCTAGGTGCGTGGGCTTCAGTAGTTGTGGCTCATGGTCTCAGTAGTTGTGGCTCACGGGCTCTAGAGCTCAGGCTTTGTCGTTGTGGCGCACGGGCTTAGTTGCTCCGCGACATGTTGGGATCCTCCCGGACCAGGGCTCGAACCCGTGTCCCCTGCATTGGCAGGCGGGTTCTTAACCACTGAGCCACTAGGGAAGCCCTATACTTCATTTTATAACCATACATCATCATTATTCCAAAAGTCTCTACATTTTTTAGCAGCTTGTCTTCTTCCTTTTAGTACCAGGAGTGCCCAGATTTACATTCTGTCAGAAGAGGGTGAGTGATTAACAGCAAAATGATGAGGATGTCAATTTCATAGGATAAAAAACAGAAAGAGATCATCCAGTCCAATCTTGCCCCACCCCACCCCACCCCACCCCATTCTTTAGGTAAAGAAACTGAGGCCCTGGGAAGTTTAATGATTTATGCATGTCACACTGCTGATTCACACAGAGACAGGAATAGACCCTCCTGGCTCTCATTTCCATGCTTGTTTCATTTCACTACCCTGTTTCTGATCAGATAGTTGGTGAATGGTGGCAGTTCCATTGACTAGGTCCCTTTTTTCTATTCCAGTTCTTGCTGTCAAGGGAAACTAGCTAATTAACAATCATTTATTATCTGCTATTTTAGAGCATAGTTCTCTTAAACTGTCTCTCTGCCTCCATGTGGCTGTGTGCCATAGATACAGCCTTGGACTAGAATCTGTTCCTGGCATGCAAACAACACAAGTCTTGAATTCCAGTCCAGTGTTCCCTGAACAAGTGGCATCTGCCTTCTGGTCCCTGGATGCCATAAAAAAACAGACTCAGACAGTAACCTTGCCTGTTTAAGGTCATGGTTTAAATTAAAACAGCCAAAATACAGAAAGATGTGAGAAAATCATGGGAATTAACAATAATGAGCTTCATGTTCTGTTTATCATTGTATGATACAAGAAATTTCTGAGAGAAAACATTCATACAAGGATTTGATGAAAGCAGAGACAGTATGTCAGAAGGAGTAGATTATTTAAGTGTATGATTACCAAGATAGTTTGATAACAATGTTACTCTCTCTTCCCCCAGCCCAAGTTTTTGGTGATGTGATTTTTACCTGATTTTCTTTTTTTCTTTATTTTTTGGGTAGGAAGAGCAGACAAGATTAAAGCGTGTTGAAGGATTGGCTCAGTAGGATTGGCTAGAAAGTTGTAAAGCATCAATTGAATTATTTCAAATCCTTTTTTATTTAAGAAAGGCATAAACATTAAGATACAAAAGTTACCTGATTATTTTTAGAAAAAACATATTCACCATGTTTTCTCCTGAAATGCAGCCAAAGATGAAGAGATAATTCCTAGTTCTATAATTTGAATTGCTGTAAAAATGAAATGTCTTTGTTTCTAAGTTTTAAACAACATAAGGTTGGGGAAATGAGAAAACACACTTAAATTCTGAATCTAAGGCAAAGCAGTACAGATGTGAATATGTTTTCAGATACAATTTAGAAAAGCAATTATTAAGTAAAATGTCTGAGAGAAGTGTTTAGATTTTGATCTACCTGTAATGAGTACCCTGGTATGGATTCTGTATAGGGCACAATTGGACCATGAAATGGTCCAGAAAGTTTTGATAAATGACTAAAATTGATCAGATGTATTTTCTTATTCTACTCTGTTCATTCATCCCTAATTTCTACCTACCTACTTACCTCACCATCTCATATTGAATCCTGCATTTTAGTATTCTCTCTGGGCATTCCAATGTCTGAAAGGCAAACTGTTTTGTATAAACCTTCTCATCCCCGTCTATTTGTTTATGTTTAATTTGTGAATCTGATTTTTAGGAGGAGGGATGGAGGGAATTGGGAAGGGTAGCTGGATTGGTGAATGTTTGCACCCTGGACTGCTTCATCTCAGGTTTTATTCTCAAGAAGTCATTTCTGAAGTCTTTTCAGATTGCCCAGGTCTGACTGTGTGTTCTTATCAAGGATAATGAGATCCTTTCTTGGTGCCGTAGCAATTCTGCAGGATTGATTGGGAAGATGCTTATATTTCTGATGCCTGTCACAGGAAGTTGGTGCAAAGATAAGATGGAATAAGTGATGAGATAAAGACTGGGTTAGAAAACTGATTACAACTGGGAACTTGCTATAATCGCTGGCCTCTGTAGGGATCCTCTGGTTTATCACTAATCTCACTCACGCGTGGCATTTTCCTGTGCTGCTGCCTCATCATTCATAGCTGTGTGAGGAATCTGGCACAGAGTGAACAAGAGGAGGGCATAGAGAGTCCAGCAGCTGTGCTTGTTGGCACTAGGTATTTAAATATCTTCAATGTAGCCAGCAGCGTGCTTGGCACAAATGTTAGCCAATACTACTTAAATAAATTGTTGTGAAGAAAATAGGCAAGCATTTATGTTTAAAACCCTCCCTCTCTTTCCTTCCCCTTTAAAAAAAAAATCTGTTAGTTTGAGTTCCTTTTTAGATTTTTTTCCCTGTAAGTTTAAACAGGTTGCTACCAGAATGAAGACCGTAGTTCTGATATTTAGCATCATCCTAGGTTCTTTCAGACAAGAATTTCCAACTACTTTATAAGCATTGATTAAATGGTACAGGCCTGTGTGAGGTACATGTTACTGAGTTGGTTTTCCTAAAAGAGTGAGTGGGGCCATTGATGTCAAGTGACTTGTAACTTGCCCAGTTCACTCAGTGCGAGAAAAGCAAGAGCCAAGACATGAATCCAGTGATCAGAATTCCTAAGTCTCTGCTTAGATATACTCAGTGGCATTACAGATTTCCACACTTTGTAGGATAGCATTTTATGTTTCTCCAAGTGGCTACTGTGATTCAAATTATATGAAACCTTTGGTAGTGTTCACCCACAAAAAGGGAGGGAAACCTTCTCTATAAGTAAAGAGGATTAGGTAATTAATGAGTTTTCAGAGATACCCAAGGGGGTGGAGGATATTCTGCTCATAAAACTGTGATCAAATTTAGAATTGTGCCCAAATATTTAGATTTGCCTATGTAAGGATTTTATATTGTTTCTCTGAAAACTAAATATAGAAAAGCTCTCATGATTTATATATTGAAATATTTCATTTTGAATCATGGTAATGTTGATCTAGGTAATTTTTGAAACATCCAGGAATTCTCTTTCTAAGTTAAGCCTTTATCTTTTGAGAAAAACAGTCTCATGCTGCTCGTTTAAAATATAGTGATGCAGTTTTTTATTTAATAGATTTTGAGTTTGAATGTAAATCAGTATGCCTGAATGAACATTGAAATAATACTGGCTTTCAGACAAATAGGGAAACTGTTTGTTCTAATTTGTGCTGTTACTCATAAAGTCAACAGTTATTTCTTGAGTAATATCTACTCATTGAAATTACTAAATTTTGCTGGAAATTTTCAAGTATTCACTGGACTGCTGCAGAAATAAATGCTGATCCAGCTACATCTTCCATAATATCTTTTTCTCTGGTCATTCCCTCATAAAAACATTATTTTGCATTGGTAGGAAAAGAGCACATACAGCTAAGAGGGTATTATAGGTCAGGTTTCTCCAGCCAGTAGATTGAGATCTACAGGAGATCTTGAAAATTTATTGTCATATCTCAGAGCTTCCTTCAATCACTCCTTGGTATTAATAGGATATCTAGTAGGATGAAGAATACAGCTAGCAGTGCAACCAGCAGTGTAAGTAAAGCACCTTTCACAGTGCCTTGCACGTAATAGCTAGTCAGCAAATTCCGACAGCAACCTCAAGACTTTGAGAGTGAAGAAGAGGCAGTGGAAGCGTCCTACACTGCTGTGTACCCTAAGGAAGGTTCAGCAAAGCAGCTGGAGAGTTCGTGAGCCAAAGTTGGTCAACAAAGTAATGCCATGTCTCCCGGGAAGGGGTGTGCTTTACTTTCCCTACCGTACTCTGTCAAATGTGTTGAAAGCAAGTGGGCCTCAGTACAAAAGCAGTCATGGATTCTAGAGCACAGCAGCTGGAGCAGTTCCCCAAAGGAACTGACTTCAGGGAGTTAGTTACATTCCCCAAAGTAGGAGTTCTGCAAGGTGTGTTCTCATGGCTGGCACAGCAGTTAATTTTTTTAAAATTGTTTTGAACATATACAGACAGACAAATCCCTGCATTGGCCACACAAAACAATCTCTCAGGATGTCATTATGTAACCTCTGATCTTGTCCAACTTGTTTATTCTTATAGATTAGGAAACTGAGGCCCAGAAAGACATGATAAGAATAAATACTTTTATAACAGGCACTTGAAGCAAGATTAACATCATCATGTGCCCTTTGTGAGAACTGAAAAGAATAGCTATTACCTGTAAGTGTAACCAGCATAACTGCCCATGTTCTCATTACACCCAGAGCCAACCTCTGGAGTAGTTGGGCTTTGCTGCCAATTATTTTTGGAATGATTTGTCATCATTCCCTCTTTCAGCTGGAATACGTTTCACATGCAGTGCTAAATCAGTTGATTGGTAGAGACTGCTTGGAGGGCTCAATAGAGGAAAAATTTTATACTGTATTTGGGATCCACTAAATGTCTATGTATATGATTAGAATATAAGAATTGTGTCCTAAACCTCCAGTGGAAAATAATGCAGTATAGTATGCTGTTAAGAATTTGGTGTCAGATAGCCCTACATTCTAGTCTTTCATCTACTTAGTCTGTGACCTTGGGCAAATTATTTTTCCTCATTAGTGAAATGGGGATTTAATAGTATGTACCTCAGTGGGTCAGGACAATTAAAGCCATCACTAGCTTTCATCTGGATTATTTCAGTAAGTCTTCTAATTGGTCTTCCTGCTTTCATACTTGTTCCCCCATAATTTATTCTCCACACAGCAGCCACAGTGATACTTTTAAGATGTGGATCATCTTTTCAATAAAACAGTACTGAAGTCAACTGGATATCCCTATGGGAAAAAGTGGTACCTTAACCCCCTACCAACATACACAAAAACCAAATTCAGATTTAAGTGTGTGAAAGATTAAGCTTTTAGAAGAAAACATAGAAAAATAGATGTGTAACCTTGGAACAGGCAGAGATTTTTAAACAGTGCACACACCAAAGAATGTTAACCATAAAGGGGAAAATGCACAAATTGGACTATGTTAAAATGAAGAATTTGTGTTTATCAAAAGACACCATTGGGGGCTTCCCTGGTGGCGCAGTGGTTGAGAGTCCGCCTGCCGATGCAGGGGACACGGGTTCGTGCCCCGGCCTGGGAAGATCCCACATGCCGCGGAGCCGCTGGGCCTGTGAGCCATGGCCACTGAGCCTGCGCGTCCGGAGCTTGTGCTCCGCAACGGGAGAGGCCACAGCTGTGAGAGGCCCGCGTACCGCAAAAAAAAAAAAAAAAAAAAAAAAAAAAAGACACCATTAAGAGAGTGAAAAGGCAGCCTACATAAAATATTTATATAGATACAATAAAGGGTTTTGTATCAAAAATACGTGGACTCCTGGGCCTCCCTGGTGGCGCAAGTGGTTGAGAGTCCGTCTGCCGATGCAGGGGATACGGGTTCGTGCCCCGGTCTGGGAGGATCCCATATGCCGCGGAGCGGCTGGGCCCGTGAGCCATGGCCGCTGAGCCTGCGCGTCCGGAGCCTGCGCGTCCGGAGCCTGCGCGTCCGGAGCCTGTGCTCCGCAACGGGGGAGGCCACAACAGTGAGAGGCCCGCGTACCGAAAAAAAAAAAAAAAAAAAAAAAAAAATACGTGGACTCCTACAAATCAGCAAGTAAATGACAAATAATCCAATAGGAAAAAAGTAAGCAAAAAATGTGAATAACCATTTCATCATAAAATACCTGAATCTCCAATAAACATGAACTCATTGTGATTCACCAGTAGTAACTTGGCTGCTAAAAATGTCTATTAAGTCTCCCACTGCATTAATAAACAGATTTGCAACAAAAGAGCTAATCGTTAACACAAATCTCTTTACTAATAAGAATAGCTGGAATGTTATATAATATTCTGCAGAGTTTTTATTTTACTGTTGGAAATTCTATTTTCTGAGAGTTCTCCCTCACCATCCTTACACTTTGGCTTTTTAGTGTTATTCTTAAAATGTAGGTGATACAAAGTAGAAGGCAGTCATCAGTGAACCTTTTTTTGGTGAGACTCTGTGTTCAAAGTAGTACTGGTGGGAGTTGGACTAGGTAACCTCTGAAGTCTCTTTGAAAAATGAGTCTTTGATCCTGGGAAAGGTCATTTGGTCTTACTTGGTATTTATAATTACTCAGAAATGATGTAGGGGTCCTTTAATTCACCTGCACTTCAAGGAGTTTCCAAAATTGGAGTTTACTTTTACCCTGCTTAAAATCTGAACCCTTACAACCAGGGTTCCCAAAATTGGGTGTGGTACATTCCATCAACATAAATGACCTGCCAAGAGGATTCCTGTCATTTCGACTCTTTCCTCCACTCCTCTGGGAGTGGACATGCCTTCAATTTTTGAGGTGGAGTAAGCGTTAGAAATTTCTGGTCATGTTCTTCCTACCCCTCTTTTCTGGGGCTTCCAAGTATTTAGCATAAATTCAGATAGGTTAGGGTAACGTGATGAATCAAAGATGAAATTTAAAATAATTTTATTTAAGGAAATGAAATCCTGCATTTACGTTTAGAAAAATCACTTATATAAGTAAAGGATAGGGGCCTCCCTGGTGGCGCAAGTGGTTGAGAGTCCGCCTGCCGATGCAGGGGATACGGGTTCGTGCCCCGGTCTGGGAGGATCCCATATGCCGCGGAGCGGCTGGGCCCGTGAGCCATGGCCGCTGGGCCCGTGAGCCATGGCCGCTGAGCCTGCGCGTCCGGAGCCTGTGCTCCGCAACGGGGGAGGCCACAACAGTGAGAGGCCCGCATACCGCAAAAAAATAAATAAATAAATAAATAAGTAAAGGATAGGATGACTTGGTTTCTGTGGTTCAGTTTTTTTTTTTTTTTTAGTCTAATTTGTGCCCCCAAAAGGTAGTATGACTGTTAAAATTTTTAAAAGCCAGTATATTCTTATTCTTTCTTTTTTTTTTTTTTTTAAGCCAGTATATTCTTGACGGCACTTATGGAGTAATGAAACGCAGATAGAGTTATAAAGGAAGGCAGGTTTACCTGTTTCTCTTCTTTTGTGTCTTCTTACATTTCCTTTTCTCTCTGCCATTTTGTGTTTTTAGTCCTTACTTTCTAACCCCTTCTTTTTCTTTTGCTGATTAGGGGAAAAGGGCATTTAATTGCTTTTTAAAAAAATCAGTGAGTTATCTCTCTATCAGATGAAAGATGGGATCCTCTTTATATTTGGTTCTCACCACACTAGAAACTTCCAAGACTAGCTAGATTCTCACTGTTTAGGCCTTGGGCAAAGGAAGCGTTTTCAGCTCTGACCTTAGAGTTTACTCAGGTGTTTGATCAACTTGTCCCAATCAGTGCATATCCGTTTTATCCTTGAGACTGATTGTTTTCACAGCCTTGGGATGGCATGATCTGGGTCTAAATGAAAACCAATTTGACAACTCTTAAGCTGTACGTAGGGCAGAATACAGCTTATCTCCCAGACCACTTTTGTTTGAAAAATCACTTGCATTAAAAAGCTGTATTGTTCTCACATGGGCCACCTACTCAGAAGACCCATCTTCTGTGAAATGGTGGGTAGTTTCATCTCCATCTTTAGTATGATCAGAAGGTGCCTATTACTCCATTCAGGTTTGAATAGGGATCCCCTTCCTGGTTCAGTAGGCCTTATGGATTGTGTCAGCCCCAGGCAATTGTCTGTCCACTCTTCTGGAACCACCCACAGTGTGTTTTGTATCTGAACCTCAAGACACCTGACCTTAATTGTGAAACTTGTTTTTCATCCAAGTAGGGTATAAACTTTTCTACTTGTTGTCACCTATTAAGGGCACAGGCTTGGATCTTCATCTCATAACCCCACCATCTGTCAGATTGACTAACCCATAAATGTTTGATGGAATTTATCAAACTCAGATTCTTCTGTCTAGTCAACTCTCGGATATTTGTGATTGGGTTGGGGAGGAATGGGTTGGCAAGGAATGGGAATGAACTGTGCCTGTCAATCCTCAGCCTCAACTTGACTGTTGATTGTGTCCTGTGCCAAAAGAATGTAGGTAAAGTTATCTTTTGAAGAGTTCTTTATAGACTAATACTAACATTAGTTTGTATTTTTGGAGCTTAGGCAAGCAATGGAGAGTTGCAACTTATTGTTGTGAAATGTATGTTTTTGCTATGGAACAAGATAACTTAGAATTCTTTTTTTTTTTTTTTTTTTTTTTTTTTTTTGCGGTACGCAGGCCTCTCACTGTTGCGGCCTCTCCCGTTGCGGAGCACAGGCTCCGGACGCGCAGGCTTAGCGGCCATGGCTCACGGGCCTAGCCGCTCCGCGGCGTGTGGGATCTTCCCAGACCAGGGCACGAACCCGTGTCCCCTGCATCGGCAGGCGGACTCTCAACCACTGCGCCACCAGGGAAGCCCAGAATTCTTTTTTTTTAATTCCAAGAAAATTTGTTAATAGTAATGACTGCCTCTAATAGTTCATACATCTTATACAAACAACTGGGTAAAATAATTTCTTGAATCAGTAATTTGCTATTTCTTGAACAACTGTTATAAATCCTATCCAAATTAGTCAAACTCACCTGTCGTATCTTGAGCATTTCTCAGTTTGGGGTCAGAAAATACTGAGTCTGATTAATGTAAACCATGTAAGTCTAGGTACTTAAAATACTTTTGCACACAAAATACTTATTTATGAAATACGTGTTTGGCTTGATATACAAATATGTATATAAATGTATATCTTTCAATACATGTTGCTCTTCTCCTAGTGTTGAGGTTCTTAGGGTGGAGTCCAGAGACTCTCAGAATGGAAGGAAAATCAGTGAACTTGGACAGGGAAAAAATTGTCATTTTTATTTTTCCAGTCTCCAAGTAAAATTTAGCATTTCCTTCAATTTTGAATGAGGGTAGCAAAACAGTCCTGATAGTATCTATGATTTTTGTCACTAATAGAACAGATATTCTCATAGTATAATATAATTGTTGCAGATATCTTTAAACTGTCATTTATGATTTGAAATTACCATTGTTAATAGGCCTGGTTCTAGATCTTACTACTTAATGTGTTAATTAAAAGGCACATATATTACTACGCAGCAAATTTCTTTAACATTTTAATAACATACCAGTTTACTGTACAATACTACATATTTTGCTTTGTACTTTTAAAAACATTATTGTGAAGACTGCCAAAGAGGCCCAGGATGCATATGTGCCCACACACAAATAAAATCCCTCTGCTAGAATATCCCACTAAAATTTTTATAATATTTTTTCATAGGTGTTTCAAGGGAAATTAGGTATATTAGATATACATTAAGTTACTAATAGTTGTTAAATTGTATTCAGCTGATGTTTACTGTTAAAATTGTCCACATACTATAATTTATGTATAATATTTATGTAAAAGTAGTAACCCCATAATACAGTAGTCAGAAGTTTTTATTTGTCAGACACCTAAGATTAAACAAAAAGACATAGGATTCATTTTAATTCATGAAAAGAGTTCTTGTGAAAAGTAATTTTGAAAGAATTAAAAATTATTGTCTTTTAAACCTCAGGCTGAGTATGCATTATTATATTTCAGGAGTACCCAGATTTCTAAGTCCCTAAGAAATAAATAGTTCCTAACAAATTAAAGGTGAAATAAAAATGTATTTACATTTTGGAATCTCATTTGAATTAGGTTCATTGTCATTTTAAAAACGAACTACCAACTTTCCATTTCAGAAGGAACTTTTACTTTGAAATATTTTGAGCTTATATTAAATGAGTTTTCATTCTCTCTGGTCTGAATATCCTCTGTGAAAAGAAGAAGTTTAGAAATTTTAATAGGCACAGGAAGTAAGTTTTAAAACTTGACATTTTCTTAAACAGTCTATCTGATGGGTAGCCTCCACACAGATACTTAAATTAAGATTGTATTTGAAATCTGTACTTTATTAAAAAACAGACCTAATATTGATTTCTCACTCTGTTCCCTTTACCACCTCAACAATTAAAAAAAAAAAAAAAAAAGAGTCCTTACTAGTATATTTGAGTGAAAGTATAACAGTTTCAAGTCTTTACTGGTTGTTTGAGATAATGTTTCAGGAAGAATTTAAGGACTTGGTGAGTATTTCAACTATTAATAAGTTGATAGTGTATTGTGAATGACAACTCATTGGCATAGTCTTTTTTTTTTAACTTTGTGATATTGGTTTAAAATGTTACTGTCTTCCAATTCTGTCCTGCCAAGTGTATGAGACATGATTTGTTGTTTTTTCTTTTCATAAATTTATTTATTTTATTTTTGGCTGCGTTGGGTCTTCGTTGTCGCATGCGGGCTTTCTCTAGTTGCGGCAAGCAGGGGCTGCTCTTCATTGTGGTGTACAGGCTTCTCTTGTTGCAGATCACTTGCTCTAGGCACATGAACTTCAGTAGTTGTGGCGCACAGGCTCAGTAGTTGTGGCTCGCGGCCTCTAGAGTGCATGCTCCGTAATTGTGGTGCACAGGCTGAGTTGCTCCGCAGCGTGTGGGATCTTCCCTGACCAGGGCTCGAACCCGTGTCCCCTGCATTGGCAGGCGGATTCTTAACCACTGTGCCACCAGGGAAGCCCCATGATTTGTTTTTAAAGGCAACATTTTCTTAAAATTAAAGACATATACTGAGAATGATTTTTAACATCTTATAAACTTGTTTAATGTAGTTGATTAATAAAGTACTACTTGCAAATCATAGACGTAGGCTGTTCTTTATTTTTTCCCAGTGATCTCTCTGCCTGTTACGGTGTGTTGGCATATCCCTTCAGTCTCTTCCATATTCTGGGTCTGGCAGGGAGGGTTGTGTGTCAGAATTGCAAATGCATAATCCTTTAAGGATTTTGTGAAGCCACATTCCAAGAGTTGAAGTGTAGAGTCTAAAACTGTGAGGTATCACCTTGACTTTTATAAGCAGTCTTAATTGTGAAGGATATGTTTAAAGAGTTAGAAATGTTTTTCTTTTTAATTTCATATGTGTATTTTGCAAATTAAAATTCTTTACGTAGAACATACTACTTGGTGGTGATAATGTGAGGCAACTAGAGCACATTAATTAACCTGTTCTCATAAATCAGCATTTTTATGTGTTGGCATTCCTTCACGTGAAATAGGTGCTTCATCAGGAACAGATAGTAAGTGCGTCTTAAGACATATGCTACAATATCCTAATGGGCTCAGAAATTATACTCTTAATTATTAAAGTGTTTTCTAATGACTAGCTTTGTTATTACAAGAATTATTTTGTATATCTAAAGGTTCAGTAGATGCCAAGTTCAGAGTTGTAAGATTTCTACATCAGTTGGCCAGTTGAATACATCAGTGGGGTGCATACATCAGTGAAAATGATAGAATATTAGTACATATATCTCTAAGTTTTTTTTTAATTATGCACCCTATCAGTAAACAATTTTGAGCATCCCATCTATGTGTGCAGTTTTTTAAATTAATAAACTATACATTTTTATATAATCACAAGCTGATATCTCAGTGTATAGTATACAATTATGGTGACTTCATATAGCCTCAATAATTTTAAATATTTTGGATAACTTGTCAGATTTAATTACATTGTGTTTTTTTTACCCTGAAATGAAGAAAAAGAATTAGCTCTGCCATTGTCATTTTTACTTGTATCTGTCTTTGATATTAACATCAAACTCTGATCCTTGCAGAAATCTTTTTAAGCAGCATGTCTATTTGTGAAAGACTGTTTAGTTTAAAACTATATACTATTTGAAAATTGGCTTTACTGAACTTACTTAAACTCATGTGTATTGAAAAGCAAACGAGTAAGAACACTGCTGTCAATTGTCAGCACTGTGAGACACCTGCTCTCCCTCTCGAGCTGGCCTATACCATTCCTGATACTTAGCCATCTGCTTTTGAACTGTAAATATAATCCCAACAGGAATTCTTATACATTTCGGGGAAGAGTATAAATTGGCATGACAACTTCAGAGAAAGGTAATACTTATGAAGTTGAAAGTGTGCATTGTTTAACCCAGCAGTTCCACTTCTTTGTGTCTATCCTGGAGAAACTATTATGTGTGTATAGGACGTGCAAGGATATTTGTTTAAGCATTATTCATGATAACTAGAAAAAAAAGCAGAAACTGTTTTTGTATTTTTCAGTAGGAGAATAGATCAACTGTGGTTTTATTTGTATAATGGGACATTTTATAGCAGTAAAAAGTGAATGAACTAGGTGTTTACTTTTAACATATATCTCAAGATATATACCATGTAATCCCATCTGTTTAAATGTATTAAACACAAATAGTAATGTATATTGTTTGAATACATGAATATGTTCTAAAAGATTCAAAATATACATGGGAATCATATACCAGTTTTATGATAGTGGTTACCTTGTGGTCTGGGGTGAGATGTGAACTGTATCTTTACTGTTTAAATTTCTCAGAGAGAGAAGGAAAGGGGAGAGTGTTCAATCTGAAGCAAATATGGGAAAACATCCTCACTTGCGGATATATGAATCATACTATTGGTTCTGTAGATATCCATGCTTTTGAATATTTTTTTTCATTATTTCACATGACTGGAATGGTAGTAAGCTTTTTAAGTCTTATTTATTGGATTTTTGTCTTCTTGTTTCTCATTTGTTCTCTGTACTTCCATGAATGGTCTAGAAGTTGAATTGACTGTGTGTCAGTAAATGAGGATTTTTATATGGAGCTATTTTCTTTGTTTTACAGGAAAAACGTCAGAGAGGGGCTCATTTTCCCTGTACAGCAGAGATACTGGATTACCAGGCTGTCAAGTAAGTTAATAAATAACAAAAGCAATGAGATAATTTTTTAACACATAGATAAAGACTTTAACAGAGGAGGTAGAAATTTATCCAATTTATTTCATCATTATTTGTGCATTTAATTTGTGACTAAATGTGGTGGGTTTTTAGTAATTAAACATATTTTCTTTTTTTCTGCTCCTCTGCTTAAAATGGTTTCCCTTCCACAGTTCACCAGATTGTCTTTCTCTATCATCAAAGAATTTCATAACTCACCTCTATTTTAACTGGAGGCAAAGTAGCAGTTAGCTTCCTACCCTCTTCCAAAATGCTTATTTCTGAAAATGATGTTTATTTCCTCATGAAAAGAACAGTGTTGCTGATAGAGTACAAGAAGAACATAAAATTGCTCTGTGTAGCTTGACCATCCTATGTTAAACTTACTAACGTTGAAAGTACTTTCATTTCAACCTGTTACCAAACTCAGGTTCTGGCTGCTTGCTGCTTGAAAATCAGTACCTGAGGGGCAGGTGTTGGTAGAAAGGAAGATTGCTTTTAATCAGACAGCTGGCAGTCTGAGGAGAAGGCAGACTTGTGTCCCCCAAAAACCAGCTCCGAAGATTCTGCTCAGCCAAGACAGTTTTTAAAGGGGAAAAAAGAGGAAGTAATCTCAGTTAATCATTGAGATAAGGGATCAGAGTCATTGCTATCCCCCACTGCATGTAGTCTTGTTGACTTCTTGTGATCTTTCTTTAGATGCTATCTTGTTCACAAGTTTGTTCACACAGTTTGTTCATGAGATTACTAAAGGGGAAACTAGGGGAGAGGTCTGTCATCTGTTAATTACTTATTCTTCATTTCTTCTTCTTTGATCTATGGGAAGAGCCAACAGGTTAGGCAAGGTACTGTGTCATCAAAAGATCTGAAAACTGCTTGGGCCAGAGATGACCAGACCATGGCAAGTGCCTGGTTTAAGGGTAGTTATAATATAGCTTTGCTAAAGTGACAAGACACAAGGGGTTTCCTGTTGAGGGTGGTTTCTTGCAAAGTGCTGCTTGGAAATCTACATCCAGTTTTTTGAGCTTCCTACAGTCTCTTTGACTTGGAATCTTTCTTTCAGCTCTTGCATATTCCTTAGCATGTTGCATTTGTACTAATGGCCATTTTCTCTGCTTCTTTCCCCACATCTTTACACTGAGAATCCTAAACACTCAGTTTGCCAGATTCCCATCAGTGTCAGGCCAAAAAGCATACAAAGGAAAGGCAGAATATATTAAATTAGTTTTCTGCTGTCCGCATGCCTTTCATGAGACCCACCCTAATTTTAGACATAGGCACTTAACTGTCATACTAACAATATTACTTCATTTAATACCTATCCCATAATTATGCCTTTCAGAATCAGAATACCTAGGTTCAAATCCCATCTCTGCGAGTTACTGACCTGTGGTTCTAAGACAAGTCATTTAACCTTAAATCTCATCTGTGTATTGACTTCTTCATTTGAAAAATAGAATTAGCAATTTTTTCCCACATACTTTATAAGCCTCTGAAGGCTAAACTGCATGTACTTGAAAGGGAAAGTATTTTAAAAAATGAATGCATATTTTAAAATGTTTCGATTCATATAACCCACCAAAAAAAGCTATTCTAAGTCCTTAATATTATTTTATTTTATTTTATTTTTTTCCTTTTTGCGTTATGTGGGCCTCTCACTGTTGTGGCCTCTCCCGTTGCGGAGCACAGGCTCCGGATGCGCAGGCCCAGCGGCCATGGCTCACGGGCCCAGCCGCTCCGCGGCATATGGGATCCTCCCAGACCGGGGCACGAACCCGTGTCCCCTGCATCGGCAGGCGGACTCTCAACCACTGCGCCACCAGGGAGGCCCCTTAATATTATTTTTAAGAAACCAAAAAGATTGAGAACCACTGGTCTAATGTTAACACTACTGCTAAACTTGAGGAAAAGAAACTATTGTAAGGTCTTTGAAATTACAGCTGAAGCTGTTAAATTATTGTTAATGCTTATATTAATTAATGAGTTTTCACTTAACATTTTTTATACTCCCTTGGCAAAGGTGTTGCTATTTAGTTAGAATCAGTGATAAGCTCCATTTATGTAATCCTCCAGTTTTGGAAAGATGAATCTTAACAGTTTTTACCAGTGATTAACATGTGTTTATACCAGATTTAATTCTCATATCAAAACATTTATTCAAACCTAGATGCATAGCACTCTAATAATAATTGTTATCATTTACTGAGCACTAACTAAGCCAGGCATTGAATACACATTTAATCTGCCCCCCGTCCTTTTTTTTTGGCCATACCCACAGCCCATGGGATCTTAGTTCCCCGACCAGGGATTGAACCCAGGCCCTCTGCAGTGAAAGCCTGGAATCCTAACCAGTAGGCCACCAGGGAACTCCCACATTTACTCCTTTTAACAGCACCCATTTTGCAGGTTAGAAAATGAGTGTTCTCCAGAGGTAACAGTAATTTGCTCAATGCCATACATCTAGCAAGTGGTAAACCTTCTAAACTCATGCTTGATGTTTTTAGCCTTGATGTAATTATACTGCAGGTAAGAATCCCTTACCTCCCTCTCATTTTAATTTGTTTGGTCATGGAGGGGCCTGAGAATTTCTATTTTTAACAAGTACCCCAGGTGATTTTAATCCACATCGACTGGGAATTATGCTTTGAGAGACCCAGTTCCTCTGTATACTCCAAATATAAGCACATATGGAGTATTAAAAAAGAAGAAACTGGGGCCTCCCTGGTGGCGCAGTGGTTGAGAGTCCGCCTGCCGATGCAGGGGATACGGGTTCGTGCCCCGGTCTGGAAGGATCCCATATGCCGCGGAGCGGCTGGGCCCGTGAGCCATGGCCGCTGAGCCTGTGCGTCCGGAGCCTGTGCTCCGCAACGGGAGAGGCCACAACAGTGAGAGGCCCGCATACCGCAAAAAGAAAAAAAAAAAGAAGAAACTGTAAGATTGCTTTTTAATAATTTTTTATCACATGTTGGAGAGATCAGGCAGGCCTAAGGAAAAGAGAACAAGGTTACGGGAATGTATGAAATATAAAATAACAATATTCCTGTATACAAGAAGATTTATAGGTATTCAAGTCAGGGAAAGATTTGTTTTTGAAGAATTCATGGAAGCAGTGCATGAGCCCCAAAGAGAAAGCCCAAAATTCAGCACAGATGAGAGAAGATTATACTGCAACAAGGATAAATAACATCAATGAAGACCAGAGGGCTCTTAAAATAAGTGAAAGTATTCCTTACTGTGAAAGGAGCAATGGCTTTGCTATTTATTACTGTTACTTAGCTCTGGCTATGCTGTAGTTGCCAGGAGAAGTTATGATGGTTCACACCAGCTGATTTGAGGCCTAAGTAGTAAACCCAGGAAATTCAAGAGTTTAAAAAGATGTATCACTCGCATTCAAAGAAAAACCTGTATTCCAAACTGTATTTATTATAATGGGTCAGAGGAGAAAAGAATATACCAAAACAATTAATAATTGGCTGCCATTTTATCTTACCTATTCACAAGCAACATAATAATCTTAACCACACAATGATAGTAGAAGAAAATATAAATAGTGATTACAAGATTATATCCAAACACCACTTTGAAATCGTTTTTCTTCAACAGAATCCCCCAAGGAACATTTAACCCTGCTATTAATGTACATAAAATGCTGCTGACATACTGCAAAATTCAGGCTAATTTAATAATGCCTGATGGGCCTTACTTCATGTTAAGATGATGTAATAATATGTTGCTAAATGAGTCTCCTCATATTACCTTCACGGCAATGGCATAACTGATGAGCCATTAAAAGGAAACTGGTGTACCAGTGTTACTGGAAACATTGATAGATCATTCTGCAATTGAATTTTTTTTTGGTTCAACACAGAGCATAGAAGCCAGCATCTTTATTAACCATAGGTATGGGGAGAGGGATAAATTGGGAGGTTGGGATTGACATATACACATTACTATATATAAAATAGATAACTAATAAGGACCTACTGTATAGCACAGGGGACTCTACTCAGTACTCTAATGCCCTATATGGGAAAAGAATCTAAAAATAAGTGAGTATATGTATATGTATAACTGATTCACTTTGCTGTACAGCAGAAACTAATACCATACTGTAAATCAACTATACTCCAGTAAAAATTCTAAAAAAATAAGAATAATATTAACTGTCCAAAAAATAACCCCAATAGGTATAATACTTTAATAACTGTCACTATGAAGTAAAAAATCCTTTTATGATTATGACAGTTTGTCATTGCTGCCTCTTCAACAAGTGTTTATTCAAATTTGTGTAAGTTTTTCTCAAAGTCTTCAGCCTAGAAGAGGCAGGGTCTTGTTTTTTCCCCAAGGGACTTAATTTTCATCAGAGTTAAGATATTATACCCTTGAAAAAAATAACAGTTAACCTTAAAAACTCAGTTAACTGTTACTTAGAAATTTACCCATGCCATTTGCTTCTTTAACATCCTTTTTCCATTACAGTCAATCTCATTATATACAAACATTTGATAATGATAAAAGTCAATACATAAGGAAGATAAAACAATGATAAATGTGTATACACCTAATAACAGAGCTTCAAAATAAATGAAACAAAAATCGGTATAATTAAAGAGAGAGATAAATTTGCAGTCACATTTGAAGATCTGAATACCTCTCTTAGCAGTTGACAGAATAACTAGACAAAAATTTAGTAAAGACATAGAACTAAATGAACCATATAAACTACCATGACCTGATACTTACAACATTCTGTTCCCAACAACTGAAGATATAAATCCCTTTCAAGGGTACATGTTACACTCAACAGGATTGAACAATGTGCTCATCTTTAAATCAGTGTCAATAAATTGAAGAGGTTTAAAATCATACAAAATATTTTTTCTGACCACAAATGAATTAAATTAGAAGTCAGTGAGGGCTTCCCTGGTGGCGCAGGGGCTTCCCTGGTGGCGCAGTGGTTGAGAGTCCGCCTGCCGATGCAGGGGACACGGGTTCGTGCCCCGGTCTGGGAAGATCCCACATGCCACGGAGCAGCTGGGCCCGTGAGCCATGGCCGCTGAACCTGCGCATCCCGAGCCTGTGCTCCGCAACAGGAGAGCCCACAACAGTGAGAGGCCCGCGTACTGCAAAAAAAAAAAAAAAAAAAAAAAGAATCTAAAATATGTAACAAATGAACCTATCTACAAAACAGAAACAGACTCACAGACATAGAGAACAGACTTGTGGTTGCCAAGGGAAGGGAGAGGGATGGATTGGGGTTTTGGGGTTGGTAGATGCGAACTACTACATTTAGAATGGATAAACAACAAGGTCCTAATATATAGCACAGGGAACTGTATTCAGTATCCTGTGATAAACCATAATGGAAAAGAATTTAAAAAAAGAATGTATATATGTATAACTGAGTCACTTTGCTGTGCATCAGAGATTGGCACAATATTGTAAATCAACTATACTTACATTTTTAAAAAACCGTATTGTTTATAGTCACATCAAAAATTATAAAATACAGAGGGATAAATTTAACAAAAGATGATGACTGCAACAATGAAAACTATAAAATATTGCTGATAGAAATCAAAGATCTAAATAAATAGAGAGGGCCTCCCTGGTGGCGCAGTGGTTAAGAGTCCGCCTGCCGATGCAGGGGATACGGGTTCGTGCCCCGGTCTGGGAGGATGGGCCCGTGAGCCATGGCCGCTGGGCCTGCGCGTCCGGAGCCTGTGCTCCGCAACGGGAGAGGCCACAACAGTGAGAGGCCCACATACCGCAAAAATAAATAAATAAATAAATAAATAAATAAATAAATAAATAAATAGAGACATGTACCATGTTCATGAATTGGAAGACTCAATATCATTTAGATGTTAGTTCCACTGGGCTGTAGATTTAATGCAATCTCAGTCAGAATTCCAGGAGGCTCTTTATAAAACATTGACAAGATTATTTAAAAGTTGATCTGAAAAGGCAGAGAATTAAGAAGAACCAGAAGAATCTTCAAAAAGAAAGGAAGAAGGACTTTACCTGACTTAAAGACTTTCTGTAAAGCAATACTAATCAAGACAGAGTAGTTTTCATATAAAGACTGACAGATAGATCATGGAACAGGAAAGAGTCCAGAAAGGGATCCATCCCTATATGGGAAATGGTGTTTGATAAGAGCACTCCAGCAATTCAGTAAGAAAAGAAACATCTCTTTTTAATATATGGTGATGGAACAACTATAAAACAATATTTAAAAAAAAAAGAACTTCAACTCTTAACTTATATCATAGACAAACATAAGTTTGAGATAGATCATGGACTTAAATATGAGCTAAAATAATAAAACTGCTAGGGAAAAAATAGATTAATATCTTTACCACTTCAAGATAAACAAAAATTTTTTACGGAAGATATAGAAAGCATAGAACATGGAAGAAAAATTGATGAATTGAACTTAATAAAAATTTAAAGCTTGCATTCATCCCAGAACACCATCAAGAAAAGGAAAAGAGAAGCCACAGAATGGGAGAAGGTATTAGCAACACATATATTTGACAGAGGACTTAGGTGTGGACTATATAATGATCCCTGACAACTCAGTAATAAGAAAGAAGCAATCCGGGCTTCCCTGGTGGCGCAGTGGTTGAGAGTCCGCCTGCCGATGCAGGGGACACGGGTTCGTGCCCCAATCCCGGAAGATCCCACATGCCGCGGAGCGGCTGGGCCCGCGAGCCATGGCTGCGGAGCCTGTGTGTCCGGAGCCTGTGCTCCGCAACGGGGGAGGCCACAGCAGTGAGAGGCCCGCGTACAGCAAAAAAAAAAAAAAAAAGAAAGAAGCAATCCAATTTTTTTACAACAGACACTTCACAAAAGACAATATACAAACGGGCAGTCAGCATGTTAAAAAATGCTCCACATTGTTAGCTATCAGGTACATGAAAATTAAAACCACAATGACCTAACAGTACACACCTACCAGAATAGCTAAAAATTTGTTTTATTTTTTTTAATTCAGGTAGAGTTGATTTACCATGTTGTGGTAATCTCTGTACAGCACAGTGACTCAGTTATACACATAGCACTCCTTTTTTTTTTTTTTTTTTTGAGGTACGTGGGCCTCTCACTGTTGTGGCCTCTCCCGTTGTGGAGCACAGGCTCCGGACACGCAGGCTCAGCGGCCATGGCTCATAGGCCTAGTCGCTCCGTGGCATGTGGGATCTTCCCGAACCAGGGCACGAACCCGTGTCCCCTGCATCGGAAGGCGGACTCTCAACCACTGCACCACCAGGAAAGCCCGAGACATTCTTTTTTTGTATTCTTTGCCATTATGGTTTATCACACGATACTGAATATAGTTCCCTGTGCTATACATTAGGACCTTGTTGTTCAAAATAGCTAAAATTTTTTGAAAGCTAAAGTTAAAATTGCCAGCTGGAATGTAAAATGGTACAGTGACTTTGGAAAACTGTTTGGCAATTTCTTATAAAGTTAAATATGCATCTACTCCATGACTCCACAGGTTTACTTGTAGGTGTTTATCCAAGAAAAATGAAAACATTGTTCACCAAAAGCTTTCATCGAAAATGTTCATAGCATCTTTATTCATTATAGCCTAAAACTGGAACCATCCCAGATACTCATCAGCAGGAGAGTGGATAAATGACCTGTGTTATGTTCATACATTGAATGCTATTCAACAATAAAATGGAATGATCTAATGATCTCAGTAATGTTGTGCTGAGTGGAAGAGGCCAAATCTCAAAACTACGGTATGACTCCATTTATATGAACAGCTATAATAGGCAGAACTCTCCTGTGTTGATAAAAATCTCCTGTGTTGATAAAAATCAAATCAGTGGTTGCCACTGGGAGAAGTGTTCTACTGTGAAGGTAACTCATTTCTGAGATGACAGAAATGTCTTGTGTCTTAATATGCATACATCAAAACTGATTAAGTGATACACTTAAGATCTGAACATTTTATTGTAGTAAAGAACAGCTTAGGGGCTTCCCTGGTGGCGCAGTGGTTGGGGGTCCGCCTGCCGATGCAGGGGACGCAGGTTCATGTCCCGGTCCAGGAGAATCCCACGTGCCGCGGAGCGGCTGGGCCCGTGAGCCATGGCCGCTGGGCCTGCGCATCTGGAGCCTGTGCTCCGCAACGGGAGAGGCCACGGCAGTGGGAGGCCAGCATACCGCAAAAACAAAACAAAACAAAACAAAACAAAAAAGCTTAGTTTTTTTAAAAATTAAATGAAAAGAAATATCATTTATAGTAGCATCTAAGAAACTTGATTTAAATACTTACGAGTAAATGTTAGAAGACATGCAAGACCACTGAAAACTGCTAAGCAAACAGTTTGCTTGGAGAAATTTTAAAAGACCTCAGCAAATGCAAAGATGTACCATGTTCATGAACAGTAAGACAATATTCTTAAAATATCAGTTCTTCCCAAATTGATCCGTAGCTTAAATGCAATCCCAATTATAACCCTACCAAGATTCTTTGTGTTTGTATAGGAATTTACAAGCTAATTTTAAAATTTCTTTAGAAAAACAAATGACCTGGAATACCAAAGCAGTCTTAAGAAGTGAAGAGCAAAGTTGGAGAATTTATGCTACCTGACTGTAACATAAGCATAGTATAAAGCTGTTGTAATTAAACAGCATGGTACTGGTATGATTGAGAAATATGACACTGGTATGGAATAGAGCCCAGAAGTACACCCACATTTATGCAGTTCATTTGATTTTCAACAGTGTTTCTCAAAGTATTCCAATGGGAAAAGGAAAGATTCTTAATAAAAAGTGCAGTAACAAATGGATATTCATATGGAAAATTATGAATGTTAGTCCTTCTCTTACACTGAAAGCAGAAGTTATTTAAGATGGATCCTAGATGTAAAAGCTAAAACTACAAAGCTTTAAGAAGAAAACATAGGAAAATCTCCCTTCAATTAGGGGGTAAGCAAAGCTTTCTTACACAGAATACAGAAAGAAAACAACTGCAAAAGAAAAGAATGATAAATTAGACTTAATCAAAATTAGACTTCAGGGGGCTTCCCTGGTGGCACAGTGGTTGGGAGTCCGCCTGCTGATGCAGGGGATGCGGGTTCGTGCCCCGGTCCAGGAGGATCCCACGTGCCGCGGAGTGGCTGGGCCCATGGGCCATGGCCACTGGGCCTGTGCGTCTGAAGCCTGTGCTCCTCAGCGGGAGGGGCCACAGTGGTGAGAGGCCCGTGTACCACAAAAAAAAAAAAATTAGACTTCTGCTTATTAAAAAGCATAGGTTGGGTTTCCCTGGTGGCGCAGTGGTTGAGAGTCTGCCTGCCGATGCGGGGGACATGGGTTCGTGCCCCGGTCCAGGAAGATCCCACATGCCGTGGAGCGGCTGGGCCCGTGAGCCATGGCTGCTGAGCCTACACGTCTGGAGCCTGTGCTCTGCAATGGGAGAGGCCACAACAGTGAGAGGCCCACGTACCACACACACACAAAAAAGAAGCATAGGTTAAAATAAAAGAGTAGACAAGCCACAGTCTGGGAGTCAATATTTGCAAAACATACATCTGACAGAGCACTAGTATCCAGGATATAAAAAGGACTCCTACAAATCTGTAAGACTACCCAAGGCTTCTCCAGTTTTTCTTTTTGTGACAAGGTTAAGTGCAGTTGATGAACAAGTTTCCAGTCCCTTCTAGACTTGTAATTCTATGATAATTTCAAGAATAGGATCATTTCTAGTTGGTAACATGACTACAAGCTGTTACATAAAAGATATCCATGGTGTAGCTACTTCTCTTTCTTTTTCCTTCTTTCTTCCTCCCCACCCCCGACCCACCCAATAATACTTTTCCCTTAAGGAGGACAGGTTTCCTTAGCCAGTGACAACTAACAATTTTAGAGGTTGAACAGTTACTTGATGGGGTAATTTCTGACAGCATACTTAGAGAAAATCCTAAAGGATGAGACCAGTGGAATAATTATCTAGCCTGAGATATCCATAAGTATATAAAAAAGTCTTAATTCTGTAGAGGAGGAAAGTTTTCTTCAACCCTCTTAGGGTTCCTGGTTGGATCTGAAAAGCAAACTGACGAAGACAGATTAACAGAGAAAAGCTTACATATTCATTTAATATAAGTTTTGCATGACACAGAAGTCTTCATCAGGAAATGAAAACCAAAAGAAACAGACCTATATACTTTCATGCTAAGTTTGATGAAGAGTAGGCATTATGGATGAATATGATATAGATTAAGAAGTATGAGGTAATTATAAACTGGAGGAAACTTAGTAAGGCCTGTTTGTTAGGATTCTTCTTGACATCCCTTTTTCTTTGGACCTAAGGATGCTCCTTTTTTCTGTGCATAGGGAAGGCACATCTCACATGAGGATAGCCTGTTTCAAGGAAGAAGGGCTGGGGTGGGGGTGGAGGGCGTCAGAGTGACCTTCCTGGTTCTGTCAGTTTCCCAAACTCCTCAGCTTAAAGTATTCAGTATGCCAAGATACCATATTTTGGGGAGTTGTATCCTGAACTCCCATCATTCATTTACTCTTAAAATTAAGTTTTTAAGTTGTTAAGATGGAATTTTTAATGCATTTTAAATTATTTCAATATTCCCAATTGTTTAATCTCTAGATACAGTTTGGTTTGATGTAGTTCTTTTACAAATTTCTATAAATTTATTTTTTTAAATTTATTTTATTTTTTAATTTTTAAATTTTATTTTATTTTTTTATACAGCAGGTTCTTATTAGTCATCACTTTTATACACATCAGTGTATACCTGTCAATCCCAATCGCCCAATTCATCACACCACCACCACCACCACCCACTGCTTTCCCCCCTTGGTGTCCATATGTTTGTTCTCTACATCTGTGTCTCAGTTTCTGCCCTGAAAACCAGTTCATCTGTACCATTTTTCTAGGTTTCACATATATGTTTTAATATATGATATTTGTTTTTCTCTTTCTGACTTCCTTCACTCTGTGTGACAGTCTCTAAATCCATCTATGTCTCATCAAATGACCCAATTTCATTCCTTTTTATGGCTGAGTAATATTCCATTGTATATATGTGCCACTTCTTCATCCATTCATCTGTCAGTGGGCATTTAGGTTGCTTTCATGACCTGGCTATTGTAAATAGTGCTGCAGTGAACATTGGGGTGCATGTGTCTTTTTGAATTATGGTTTTCTCTGGGTATATGCCCAGTAGTGGGATTGCTGGATTATATGGTAATTCTATTTTTAGTCTTTTAAGGAACCTCCATACTGTTCTCCATAGTGGCTATATCAATTTACATTCCCACCAACAGTGCAAGAGGGTTCCCTTTGCTCCACACCCTCTCCAGCATTTGTTGTTTGTAGATTTTCTGATGATGCCCGTTCTAACTGGTGTGAGGTGATACCTCATTATAGTTTGGGGTTGCATTTCTCTAATATTAGTGATGTTAAGCAGCTTTTCATGTGCCTCTTGGCCATCTGTATGTCTTCTTTGGAGAAATGTCTATTTAGGTCTTCTGCCCATTTTGGATAGGGTTGTTTGTTTTTTTAATATTGAGCTGCATGAGCTGTTTATATATTTTGGAGATTAATCCTTTGTCCATTGATTCGTTTGCAAATATTTTCTCCCATTCTGAGGGTTGTCTTTTCGTCTTGTTTATGGTCTCCTTTGCTGTGCAAAAGCTTTGAAGTTTCATTAGGTCCCATTTGTTTATTTTTGGTTTTATTTCTATTACTCTAGGAGGTGGATCAAAAAAGATCTTGCTGTGATTTATGTCAAAGAGTGTTCTTCCTATGTTTTCCTCTAAGAGTTTTATAGTGTCCGGTCTTACGTTTAGGCCACTAATCCATTTTGAGTTTATTTTTGTGTATGGTGTTAGGGAGTGTTCTAATTTCATTCTTTTACATGTAGCTGTCCAGTTTTCCCAGCACCACTTACTGAAGAGACTGTCTTTTCTCCATTGTGTATCCTTGCCTCCTTTGTCATGGATTAGTTGAGCCTAGGTGCATGTGTTTATCTCTGGGCTTTCTATCTTGTTCCGTTGACCTATGTTTCTGTGTTTGTGCCAGCACCATATTTTCTTGCTTACTGTAGCTTTGTAGTATAGTCTGAAGTCAGGAAGTCTGATTCCTCCAGCTCCGTCTTTTTCCCTCAAGACTCCTTTGGCTATTTGGGGCCTTTTGTGTCTCCATACAAATTTTAAGATTTTTTGTTCTAGTTCCATAAAAAATGCCATTGGTAATTTGATAGGGATTGCATTGAATCTGTAGATTGCTTTGGGTAGTATAGTCATTTTCACAATATTGATTCTTGCAATCCAAGAACATGGTATATCTCTCCATCTGTTGGTATCATCTTTAATTTCTTTCATCAGTGTCTTATAGTTTTCTGCATACAGGTCTTTTGTCTCCTTAGGGAGGTTTATTCCTAGGTATTTTGTTCTTTTCGTTGCAATGGTAAATGGGAGTGTTTTCTTAATTTCTCTTTCAGATTTTTCATCATTAGTGTATAGGAATGCAAGAGATTTCTGTGCATTAATTTTGTATCCTGCAACTTTACCAAATTCATTGATTATCTCTAGTAGTTTTCTGGTGGCATCTTTAGGATTCTCTATGTATAGCTTCATGTCTTCTGCAAACAGTGACAGTTTTACTTCTTCTTTTCCAATTTGTGTTCCTTTTATTTCTTTTTCTTCTCTGATTGCCATGGCTAGGACTTCCAAAACTATGTTGAATAGCAGTGGTGAGAGTGGACATCCTTGTCTTGTTCCTGATCTTAGAGGAAATGTTTTCAGTTTTTCACCATTGAGAATGATGTTTGCTGTGGGTTTGTCATATATGGCCTTTATTATACTGAGGTAGGTTCACTCTATGCCCACTTTCTGGAGAGTTTTTATCATATATGGGTGTTGAATTTTGTCAAAAGCTTTCTCTGCATCTGTTGAGATGATCATATGGTTTTTATTCTTCAATTTGTTAATATGGTGTATCACATTGATTGATTTGTGTATATTGAAGAATCCTTGCATCCCTGGGATAAATCCCACTTATTCATGGTGTATGATCCTTTTAATGTGTTGTTGGATTCTGTTTGCTAGTATTTTGTTGAGGATTTTTGCATCTATATTCATCAATGATATTGGTCTCTAATTTTCTTTTTTTGTAGTATCTTTGTCTGGTTTTGGTATTAGGGTGATGGTGGCCTCATAGAATGAGTTTGGCAGTGTTCCTTCCTCCGCAATTTTTTGGAAGAGTTTGAGAAGGATGGGTGTTAGCTCTTCTCTAAAACTGATAGAATTCACCTGTGAAGCCATCTGGTCCTGGACTTTTGTTTGTTAGAAGATTTTTAATCAGAGGTTCAGCTTCATTACTTGTGATTGGTCTGTTCATATTTTCTATTTCTTCCTGGTTCAGTCTTGGAAAGTTATACCTTTCTAAGAATTTGTCCATTTCTTCCAGGTTGTCCATTTTATTGGCATAGAGTTGCTTGTAGTAGTCTCTTAGGATGCTTTGTATTTCTGCAGTGTCTGTTGTAACTTCTTTTTCATTTCTAATTTTATTGATTTGAGTCCTCTCCCTCTTTTTCTCAAGGAGTCTGGCTGATGATTTATCAATTTTGTTTATCTTCTCAAAGAACCAGCTTCCAGTTTTATTGATCTTTGCTATTGTCTTCTTTATTTCTATTTCATTTATTTCTGCTCTGATCTTTATGATTTCTTTCCTTCTTCTAACTTTGGGTTTTGTTTGTTCTTCTTTCTCTAGTTCCTTTAGGTGTAAGGTTAGATGGTTTATTTGAGAATTTTCTTGTTCCTTGAGCTAGGCTTGTATAGCTATAAACTTCCCTCTTAGAACTGCTTTTGCTGCATCCCATAGGTTTTGGATCGTTGTGTTTACATTGCCATTTGTCTCTAGGTATTTTTTGATTTCCTCTTTGGTTTCTTCAATGATCTCTTGGTTATTTAGTAATGTATTGTTTAGCCTCCATGTGTTTGTGTTTTTTACGTTTTTTCCCCTGTAATTCATTTCTAATCCCATAGCGTTGTGGTCAGAAAAGATGCTTGATATGATTTCAATTTTGTTAAATTTACTGAGGCTTGATTTGTGACCCAATATGTGATCCACCGTGGAGAATGTTCAGTGTGCACTTGAGAAGAAAGTGTAATCTGCTGGTTTTGGGTGGAATGTCCTATAAATATCAATTAAATCTACCTGGTCTATTGTGTCATTTAAAACTTCTGTTTCCTTATTTATGTTCATTTTGGATGACCTGTACATTGGTGTAAGTGCAGTGTTAAAGTCCCCCACTTATTGTGCTACTGTCGATTTCCCCTTTTATAGCTGTTAGCAGTTGCCTTATGTGTTGAGGTGCTCCTATGTTGGGTGCATATATATTTATAATTGTTATATCTTCTTCTTGGATTGATGCCTTGATCATTGCGTAGTGTCCTACCTTGTCTCTTGTAACATTCTTTATTTTAAAGGCTATTTTATCTGATATGAGTATTGCTACTCCAGCTTTCTTTTGATTTCCATTTGCATGGAATATCTTTTTCCATCCTGTCACTCTCAATCAGTATGTGTCCCTAGGTCTAAAGTGGGTCTCTTGTAGACAGCATATAGATGGGTCTTGTTTTTGTATCCATTCAGCGAGCCTGTGTCTTTTGGTTGGAGCATTTAATCCATTCACGTTTACGGTAATTATCCATATGTATGTTCCTATGACCCATTTTCTTAATTGTTTTGGGTTTGTTTTTGTAGGTCCTTTTCTTCTCTTGTGTTTCCCACTTAGAGAAGTTCCTTTAGCATTTGTTGTAGAGCTGGTTTGGTGGTGCTGAATTCTCTTAGCTTTTGCTTGTCTGTAAAGCTTTTGATTTCTCCATCAAGTCTGAATGAGATCCTTGCTGGGTAGAGTAATCTTGGTTGTAGGTTCTTCTCTTTCATCACTTTAAGTATATCATGCCACCCCCTTCTGGCCTGTAGAGTTTCTGCTGAGAAATTAGCTGTTAACCTCATGGGAGTTCCCTTGTATGTTATTTGTCATTTTTCCCTTGCTGCTTTCAATAATTTTCTTTGTCTTTAATTTTTGCCAGTTTGATTACTATGTGTCTTGGTGTGTTTCTCCTTGGGTTTACCCTGTATGTGAGTCTCTGCGCTTCCTGGACTTGGGTAGCTATTTTCTTTCCCATGTTAAGGAAGGTTTCAACTATAATCTCTTCAAATATTTTCTTGGGTCCTTTCTCTCTCTCTTCTCCTTCTGGGACCCCTACAATGCAAATGTTGTTGCATTTAATGTTGTCCCAGAGGTCTCTTAGGCTGTCTTCATTTCTTTTCATTCTTTTTTCTTTATTCTGTTCCTCATCAGTGAATTCCACCATTCTGTCTTCCAGGTCACTTCTCTGTTCTTCTGCCTCAGTTATTCTGCTATTGATTCCTTCTAGTGTATTTTTCATTTCTGTTATTTTATTGTTCATCTGTTTGTTCTTTAATTCTTCTAGGTCTTTGTTAAACATTTCTTGCATCTTTTCGATCTTTGCCTCCATTCTTCTTCCTAGGTCCTGAATCATCTTCACTATCATTATTCTGAATTCTTTTTCTGGAAGGTTGCCTATCTCCACTTCATTTTGTTGTTTTTCTGGGGTTTTATCTTGTTCCTTCGTCTGGTACATAGCCCTCTGCCTTTTCATCTTGTCTATCTTTCTGTGAATATGGTTTTTGTTCCACAGGCTGCAGGATTTTAGTTCTTCTTGCTTCTGCTGTCTGCCCTCTGGTGGATGAGGCTATCTAAGAGGCTTGTGCAAGGTTCCTGATGGGGGGGACTGGTGGTGGGTACAGCTGGCTGTTCCTCTGTTGGGTAGAGTTCAGTAAAACTTTAATCTGCTTGTCTGCTGATGGGTGAGGCTGGGTTCCCTCCCTGTTGGTTGTTTGGCCTGAGGCAACCCAACACTGGAGCCTACCTGGGCTCTTTGGTGGGGCTAATGGCAGACTCTGGGAGGGCTCACTCCAAGGAGTACTTCCCAGAACTTCTGCTGCCAGTGTCCTTGTCCCCGCGGTGAGCCACAGCCACCCCTCGCCTCTGCAGGAGACCCTCCAACACTAGCAGGTAGGTCTGGTTCAGTCTTCCCTGGGGTCACTGCTCCTTTCCCTGGGTCCCGATGCGCACACTACTTTGTGTGTGCGCCCCAAGAGTGGAGTCTCTGTTTCCCCCAGTCCTGTCGAAGTCCTGCAGTCAAATCCCACTAGCCTTCAAAGTCTATTTCTCTAGGAATTCCTCCTCCCCTTGCCAGAGCCCCACGTCGGGAACCCTGACGTGGGGCTCAGAACCTTCACTCCAGTGGGTGGACTTCTGTGGTATAAGTGTTCTCCAGTCTGTGAGTCACCCACCCAGCAGTTACGGGATTTGATTTTACTGTGATTGCGCCCCTCCTACTGTTTCATTGTGGCTTCTCCTTTGTCTTTGGATGTGGGGTATCTTTTTTTGTTAGTTGCAGTGTCTTCCTGTCGATGATTGTCCAGCAGCTAGTTGTGATTCTGATGTTCTCACAAGAGGGAGTGAGAGCACGTCCTTCTACTCCGCCATCTTGGTTCAGGGCCACAAATTTCTATGAATTTAAAATAAATTCCTTAACAAGTATTTCAGGTGATATGCTTTATTTCAAACCTACTTTTAATCAAATAATGAGTTTGCACTTATTTAATAGGACATATTACACAGATCTGTATCCCACAACATAATGTATTCATTGTATTTTAACATTTTATTAACCAGATTTTGCAATCTTAGTGTGTTTTATTTTATTTTTAATAAAAAGAATCCCTTATTCCCTATGGAGTATTGTACCGTTAGAAGTTATAGCATTTCCAATTCAGAGAAATTTGTTGCCACTTCTGTTTTAAGCAGACCAAGTTCACTTACAATTTATATGCTTCATCTTTTTTCTCACTGGGTAAAAAAATGTCCAAAAAAAAAAAAGACTTCACGGGCTTCCCTGGTGGCGCAGTGGTTGAGAGTCCGCCTGCCGACGCAGGGGACATGGGTTCGTGCCCCGGTCCGGGAAGATCCCACATGCCACGGAGCGGCTGGGCCCATGAGCCATAGACGCTGAGCCTGCGTGTCCGGAGCCTGTGCTCCGCAACGGGAGAGGCATGAGAGGCCTGCGTACTGCAAAAAAAAAAAAAAAAAACTTCACACATTACAAAACTTGCTTAAAAGATAAAGAATCTTATCAATAAGTATTTGCTTATTTTATTATGTATAAGGAACTGGGCCAGGCAACAGAATAAAAGAATTAGTATCAGTCTTCAGGAAGCTTACAGTCTAGTTGGGAAGACCAGCTGTGTACACACAGAAAATTAACTGAAATGATAAGATGATCCTGCATTAAATCTCAAGTAGCACAAATGTAAGTTAGAACTCAGAAGAGAGAGAAATTAATGCGATTTTGATACAGAGAAGATTTTGCAAAGGAAGTACAGAACACTGAGATCTGGGAGGATGGGTAAAATTTGACAGAGTAGACAGGAGAACATCTTGGGGAAAGAGAACATATGACTAATAAAATAGAAGCAGTAATATTCAGTACATCTTACTGCTTCTTCCTTAATTTTCTCCCACCAAAAGTATCAGCTTTGTGAAGGCACCGTCAGTGGCTGCTTGTTTGTTGTATTTACAGCGCCTCGCTCTGTGCCTGACAAATAGAAGCTATCAATGAATACCTTTTTTTTTTTTTTTTTTTTTTTTTTTTTTTTTTTGCTGTACGCGGGCCTCTCACTGCTGTGGCCTCTCCCGTCGCGGAGCACAGGCTCCGGACACACAGGCTCCGCGGCCATGGCTCGCGGGCCCAGCCGCTCCGCGGCATGTGGGATCTTCCGGGATCGGGGCACGAACCCGTGTCCCCTGCATCGGCAGGCGGACTCTCAACCACTGCGCCACCATGGAAGCCCTACCTTTTTTTTTTAATTGGAGTATAGTTGCTTTACAATGTTGTGTTAGTTTCTGCTGTACAACAAAGTGAATCAACTGTATGTATACATATATCTCCTCCCTCTTGGACCTCCCTCCCACCCCACCCCGCATCCCGGTCACCACAATGAACACCTTTTGAATGAATGTATTTGGAATGAAAAAAGAAGTGAACGTGTATTTTAGGAATAGTAGCATTTTAACTTGGCTTGAATGGAATATTTATTTAGGGAAGCAGTGTGAGTTGTGTGAACTGTAAGGATGATGCTTGGATACCTAAACAAAGAGTTTATACTTTATCCTGTAAGGGTTTGGGATTGGACACGAGGCATGATAAAAAATACAGGTGTTTCTTAGAAAAGTTAAGCTTTAGTTTACAATTTGCAAGAGAATTTATAAACTGGTGACAAGGAAACTATTTGAAATGGTATTGCTGTAGGCTACATATCAAGAACAGTGGGATAGGTAGTTTAGACAGATCTTAGTTATATAACAGCAGCACATTGCAGGTGTTGAGATAATTTTTAAAAAATAAAATCGTGGGGCTTCCCTGGTGGCGCAGTGGTTGAGAGTCCGCCTGCCGATGCAGGGGACGCGGGTTCGTGCCCTGGTCTGGGAAGATCCCACGTGCCACGGAGCGGCTGGGCCCGTGAGCCATGGCCGCTGAGCCTGCGCATCCGGAGCCTGTGCTCCGCAATGGGAGAGGGCACAACAGTGAGAGGCCCGTGTACTGAAAATAAATAAATAAATAAATAAAATCGTGACCTATAGCTATAAAAATGAACATGTATATAGATTGCATCTCATCAGTGAAGAAATCTGTAAGGTGTTAGAACCAGTTCAAAGGAGAATCCAAAAACAGACACGTTCATAGATCAAAATTATGGAAATTAATTTTCAAACAGAGAGGCAAAACATTTTTTTTTTCCCTTTGGAGCAGGGTGGTAGAGGTATTGAGGGTGGGGAAAGGTCTTTCATCCCTTTACTGGACAGAATTTTTTTTCAGATGTACATATAAGAATTATTTTTCATTGCTACTAGTTATCTGCAATTTAGAGAGTTGTAAAATAGCTCCCATAGAATGAGAATCAGGTAACCTAGAAAGGTATGCTCTAGACCAGGGGTCAGCAAACTATGGCTACCAGCCAAATATCTCAACCCCTTGAATGATTTTATTAAAACATAGCCATGTTCATTCATTTATGTATTGGCTATGGCTTCTTTCTTGCTACAAAAATGGAGTTGAGTAGTTACAAAGAGACAGTATGGCCCACAAAGCTTAAATGTTTTCTATCTGGCCCTTAACTGAACTAACCCTACTCCAGATAATGCATAATATTCCATCAAAGCATGATTTTTTTCCAATGCAGGTATGTGTTTCTGACAATTAAGAGAATCAGAGTTTTCATATGCAGCCAATCCTACACTAACCTGATGTTTCCCCAGGATGATTAATTAAAGCTAGTTGTTTTAAACAGCAGTTGGGATATTTCTTTACATAACAACAAACCTAATGATAGAGACCTTAGCTTTAGGCTAAATTATTAGAACACAACATTTAGAGCCAGGAAACTGGTGTTGTATACCATTCTGAGCAAATGTATTTCTAAACAGGCATAATCACCTGTTAGAAATACATTTTACTATTTGCAAATAGTAAAGTAACTTGCAACTCTAGCATATAGAGAATGATTGACGGACAGAGGGCTATTTAGTTTTAAGAAGGGAGGACACCAGTAACTTGAGAAGCATCTTCAAATATTTGAAGCATAATTTGGGTTGTTCTATAACTTTTGAGTTTAAAACTTTGGACAATATGTAGGAGTTAAGCAATTCTGATTTTAATGTAGTATAAGAAGGAATATTCTCCTAGTAGAGAGGATGGAATATTCAACCTTGGTAAATAGTGACTTCCCTCTTGGTGGTTATGTTTGAGTAGAAGCTAGACATTCACTTTACTGGAATTTTTATACTAGAGGGATTAGAGCATCTGTTGTTTCATTGAAATAACAGACCTTATTGAAGTTTTCTTCTAATTCCATGAGCTCTTTAGTGACAAGTAAAAGGCTTTTCAGGAGGTGTTGATGATCCATCTGAGGTTGGAGACCAGAAATTACTATTGATATTCATCTATATGGTTTTATACATGTTTTAATTTCCCCAGCAATATTGATTCATGAATGTTATAATTTTGTCAGTAGACCAGTAGTTTAAAGCATATACAGTGGTAAGGAGTGGGAATTGTAGACTCTTCGCTTGGACTGGGTTGTTATTTGGCCCAAACCAGAGCTTTCTCTTTTTATTAAACCAACAATTATTGAATTTCTAATCTTGTTTTTCCTTTTCTGAGGCCAATTTTTGGGTTCCTCTAGCCAGTTTTTCTGAGTTATCTTTTGGGGGAGTATCCCTTTGGACCATGACAGAGATTTGGCTGCTGCTGGTGCCTTTGAGGGCAGCATTTCTTTTGGAAATACCGGCAAGGTGATTTCCCTCAGCCTCTTGCAAGTCAAGTTTAGAATGCCCCATCATCTTAATAATAGCTAAAGTGGCAGTTAAAAATATTACATCTAATAATTTTAAATTTTATTTAAATTAAAAAAATTTTTAATTTTATTTCTGCTGAAAGTAAGAAAGCCATGTTGCTTCCACAACACTTGAAAATCATGAGCTACTCTGAGAAGCATATCTACTATCAGTGTAAATATTGGCAAACTTTGTTCTTGGTGCTAAAGTACAAGCCCACGTAAGAGCGTATAATTCAGTCTGTTGGGCCTAAACAGAAAGGAATAGGTTCAGAGACAGGAACTCTTGAGCTTCACTAGAGATCCTCAGTATTTGAACTGTTTCAGTACTCCGAGACATGGGCTGCTTTATAGCCGTGGAGTTGAGCACTAAGACTGTGGTTCTAGTGTCAGTTAGGACTGGAAGAGATTCATCCCAAATCTGGAGAAACACTTCTCCAAGGTGATTAAGAGGGAGAATTGGGAAGAGCGCCTGTAGTTCCTCAGAGCCCCTACCATTGAGAATTGGCAGGATGTTGGAAAGGCTAGTTAGAGAGCTAAAGGTGCCTAAAGCACTTAAATTTATAACAATCTCTTTTTCAAAGTCCTGGCTTTTTGTAATAATAACAAAAACTAGGAGGGTTTTTAGTTTGTTTAGGAACTTTCATTTGCTGGAGTTGAGGATTAAGAATTTTGTTCATCTTCCTTTTAGGTGACTGCTCCAGAGTGTGAGAGAGCTAGTTTACCAGATTACCTAAATCTGGAGTGGACATAGTTTCCCATTCCATCCTGGTCCTTTTTACTAGAAGGGAAAGGTCCAGGTTCAGCCCATTAATAAACGTAGAGTTAAAAGCTCCTCAGGTGGAATCAACATATGAAGGAAAACCAGAATTTTCTTTAAAAACAATTTGAAGTCGATTGTAATAGTCATGAACAGGTTTATCAGATTTTTGTGTGCAAGTCTGAATTTGTTCCAATCAACAGGACTCGGAAAGGCCCCAGGAATTGCTTGATGAAGTCACCTAGTGATTGCCTGAGCCTGATCATATATATAAGTTAGTGGGCTGGTCTCCCAGTTGTAGTTCTAGAGACCTTCCAGGATTTTCCCAATTAGCAGTTTTCAGTACTGGGTCTGGCCTTCACTGACAAGTATATAAACTAGTTGATATAATTAGAGAAACCAGGTTGATAAGTTTGAATGACTATATTAAATCCTTCAGCAAATCTGTAAGGATCTTTAGTTACTTTGGGAAAATATTTGACTATGGCTCCCAGTTCAGCTTTGGTCCAGGGAATATAAGAAATTAAGGGTTTAGCCTCTGGATCCTCAGAAGGCTTAATTTTAAAGGGACAGGTTCTGACAAGTTCAGAAGAAAAGGGAGTAGGGAGAGTTTCAGAGAAAAAGGGAAGTTCAACAAGAGAAATCTTACCTTAAAATCTTATTTTGCGGAGAGGCAATTTCAGACTCCTGATAACATTGGGAAGCCTCAAAATACCAATTAAAATAGGTATTCCCCTCAGTTCTCAAAATTTTTGAGCAGTTGTAGTCAAATTCAATTTAAAGGAAATTAAAGTTGGGAATTTCAAATGTTCCCCATAATGGCCATTGCTATTCTAAATTGCCTTTGGTCAGGTTGGTCCATTTAGATTAAAATGTGCCTGAGGAAGGTTCTTAAACATAAAATCATCCTGAGTTCCTGTAAGAGGGGGTGCCCTCAAAATACTTAGATAACTGGGATCCCATTCCTCAGAGGTTTTTCTCTAGAGTAAAAGAATAATTTTTCAAACTGCCCAAACAGCTCAGTTCGAACAGCTTGAAACTCGAACAGCCAGCAAGCTTATATCATCCAGTTCGAAGGAAACAGCTTTGTCCTAGAGGAACAGGGCCAAAGATTTTTCAACAAGTTTCCAGAGAACAGCCCCTCTTTCATAGGAATGGGCCAGTGGCTCACCTGAAGCGGTTTCAGTGAAGCAGTCCCTGTTACCAAAGGAATAGGTGGACAGCTTCTCGGCCAGCTTTAGTTGAGCCAGTCTATTCTCAAAATCAGACTGGCGTGCCAAACAAGTACTCACGTACAGAGCAAGGCCTTAACCAGAAAGGTGAAACCTTAAAATAGATCCCAAATAAAGCCTGAAGACCTTCAAACACAAAGAGGGTAAGAACATGGATCCAGGAGAAAGACATACCTTCAAATCTCAGGGTCAGCAAGAAAATCACTGAGCAAAATGGACTCAATTGTGAGTACCACACCTGTTTGCTTACCAGCCCCAGAGTCATTGGGGGTCTTCTCTGGTCTCCCTATGGGCCACCAAAATGTTGACCTAAAACAAATAGAGTACCAGATATTTCTCCAATAAAGATGGGTTTGTTTGGGATCAGCAAAGAATTGCAGTTCAAGGTCTGTAACCATGGTGAGCCACATGCAAGTCTCCCACAGCAAGGAAAGGAGAATGCTTTTATAGAGGGCAAAAAGGAAATTGGGAGGGTTGGAGTAAACAAGAGTTCATGGCTTTTCATTGACTGAGTCCTTGTCAGGAAAGAAGAGGAGTCTGTCTTCTTCCTTCTGGACTCTGTTATCGTCACAGATGGTGAGAGCTCTCCCTTCTGGTCTCTCAGCTCTGTTTAATTGAGGTTTCTGTTTATGTTTTACAGGTACAATAAGTAGTAGGGGAGTGATGGTGCTTTAAGAATAGATTATGTCAGAATTGAATATTGAACTTAAAAATTTCAGAAGTCAAGTGGTTCCCCATACCAGCACCTTTTCAGGAGTAGATTATTCGATGGTGATGGAGGATTGTTGGAGTCAGAAATGCTAAGATATAAAACTGGCTGTTGGATCAAATGTTGAAGCTATCCAAGAGATGATTCACTAATAAAGGAGCATGTGAAAGGGCATGCACAGTGGCTGGCACACAGTAGGCGTTCAAAAAATGTTTGAATCTGAATCCTGTGATCCAGGAAAGGGTAGTAAGCCATCAGCTGCCTTCAGGGTGAGCCAGGCTTTGTGAGTTGTTCGGAGCAGAGGTAAAATAAATTGTTTTGTAAGGAGTTATGTCTCATCATGAAGTATGAACAGTAGGCAGTTTTAATTTCCTGCTTCTGTTAAAAGGCCAGAGAGAGTTAGATTATGCAGAGGTAACTTGGCAGGGGGAAGAGGCATTGTTTCTTTGTTCCTATTCCCTCCATAAAACTTGCTAATCATATTTTTCATGCTACTCAGTGCTGTTTCAAAATATTGTTTCAAAGATCATTATTCTTTTGTAAACTTATTTCAGGAGAAAGGAGTCTGTTAAATAATGGCTAGAGATTAGACACCATCCTGGGGAAAAAAAGTGAAAAAAGAGGTGACCACAGACTAGGTATTACATGTTAATAAGGGATTGTTGTCAGTTTGGGGGATGCAACAAGAGCTGAGAGATGGAAGAATAAATGAAGCAGAAGCAGCAGAATACTGACAGTTGTTGAAGCTGGGTGAAAGGTATATAAATAAAGATTTATTACACTTTTTTTCCTACTTTTGTTTATATTTGAAAATTCCCAAAATAAAAAGTTTGATTTTTAAAATGATGTCCAGTATAGAATGTTTCATTTCAAAAAGTATTACATGCCTAACTGTAGGCCTAACGCTATATTGGGTTTTGTGTTACCCTTAATTGTATTCTTGAAAATGCAAGGTATGGGAAAGAGGGCATACTCATTTACTAGATGTGAAAGCTAGCATTAAATGGAAAGAGAGTGGCTTCAAAGTATTAGAACTCTGCTGAAAATCTTAGGACTACATAACACCATTTCCACAGAAGCAAAATAGAAATGCCATTTCCTTATCTCTTGTTCTTCTTATGTTGGTTAACATCTCACATAGTTGGCTGCTTTGTACTCATAAAAGACAAGGCTCAAAGGCATACTGGTACCTTTATAGGAAGTCTTCCAGAGGACCCTATTTATCAAGGAAGTTTCTAAATTCAAACAGTCAGAAAAACTGCTCACTTAGGAGAAGACATGTTTAGAGTATGCTCACTACTAACCTCATGGGAGTCTGCCTTCAGGACATTGCTATAGCATTTTTGAAAGTGGGGACTCTCCTTATGGGAGCCTATAAAATCCCAAGTCGTTCTTAAATTATTTAAATACTGGATATATTAAAATAGCTTTTATTTTTGCTGGGTTTTTTCATAGTTCTTTTATTTCTGGGAGGTCTCTTTTATCAATCTACATCCCAGATCTTCCTACTTTGTTATCTTTCCATTGGCTGATACGGGATTCAGGAGAAAAGTTCAAAGAAAAAAAATAGTGAAAATGAAATAATAAGATGGTAAAATTTCCCTCTGTTTACTGATAATTAAGGAAGATTGAGAAACTTAAACTGCTAAGATTGCCATGTTTTAGTAATTTAATAGTATATAGGTAGTTTCTTTTCTTCTTTTTTCTTTTTTCTCTTTTTAAGCCAGAAAGATTGGGCTGATTGTGTTGGCAGGATGCATTTGATGGATGACTGTCATTATCTTCTCAAACCTGCATGACACTTTAAGTATTGAAAATGATAATTAAATTTTCAAGAGACCATGTTGAGATTATAAGATTTGGGACCTGTAAAAGAATGAGCATAGCAGTTGGCTAGTAGTGGTGGCTGGTGTGTTTTTATTGACCCAGGAAAGAAATAGAAGCATCTCAGGTTTTCTTTTACTTTGTTTCCCTGTACATCCCTCCCTACCCCCTCCCCCAATTAATATATTGTCCAAAATGTTGGTAATGACTTGGAACTATTCAGGTTGCACAAAGCATTTAATGAAATCTTGTCTTAGACAAAACACTAGAGAGATCATAATTAATGTCTCATTTTCTGCCAGTTGCTATTGATTACTCATTCAAGATCCCTTTGTTCTCAGAATGATAACTGTAGTTTGCATTGCTATCTAATGAGATTCTCAGGATAGAATTCTTTAACTTGCTGATAATTGCTAACATATCCCTGGAATTTCAATGTAAGTGAATTTGCATAATAATACAATTATTTCACAAATGTCTGTGTTTTCCAAATTCAAGATTTATTACAGCCTCTTTTTTAATCATTTGTAGAAAGTTAACAGAAGACTGATACATTATTAAAGCCCAGCATTTATATTTTGCCCTGAATTCCCCTTCACCCTCTGAGATTTTGATTTGGTTGTGACATGAGGTGAGAGGCTTCTTTGTCATTTTCAATTCCCCTGTCTCTGAAACTTCAGATGGACTCACAGCTGAACTGTACTGTGATGTTTCTAAATTAAAAGAGCAGTTACAAATATAATAATACTATACTAATTTTGCTTTTAGACAGTTTTCTTTCTTTATCCCTCAGTGACAAAAGAACACATGGTACAGTATAAAGAATTCATCTGAGAGGAATTCCCTGCCAGTCCAGTGGTTAGGACCCCGCACTTTCACTGCCGAGGACATAGGTTCAATCCCTGGTCCGGGAACTAGTCAGGAAACTAAGATCCTGCAAGCCACACAGCCAAAAAAAAAGAATTCATCTGGGAAATTTTAACAATTTATGTACTCTATTTTATCATGATTGTTTTTTATACCTTTCTACATCTTTAATTAATAAGCTCCCCCTCTCAAAAAGACAAATTTGGGAACAGCTGCTTGCCCTTATGTACGAAAACTGCATACCATTTCAGGGATATAATATAGGCATGAAATTAAGGAGGTCTGTAGAATGTACAAAGAGCAGTGGTTCCAAGAGTCCATATTAAATATTTTAAATTTTTTGAAATATATGACTACAACATTAGGTACTCTCCATCTTTTCTAGAAAACAAATTAGTGTTAAGTTAGTGCTTCAAATTTTTAATCATAAAATGAGGATAAAATTTTTTGACATTAGGTCCTTATTTTCTCTGATTGTGCATAGATATCATAGTATATGTAGTACAGCATTTGGACCAAGCCATTTAATGGTAAAAAGTAGTTCTGAGGAAATAAGTTTATATTTATCAAGATTTCAGAATACTTGCCCTTTTAAGGGTAAAGAATATCCAGATTACTGCAGTGTGATTTTGAATCTTCCTGGCTAGTTATCAGCACCATTTTAATATCGGGTATCTTCCTGTGTTACTATGAAATTACATTCACAGTATCTTCCAATATAATTAAGAAGAAGTTGCATTAGTAAATGATGTTGGCCATGCCCACTACTTTATACCTCTTCTTTACACTTTGGTCAGTATCACCATGAAAACTTTCTCTAAATAACCTTTTCAAGTTCACATTTTAGAGTTAGTGTTTCTCAAGCACATAAAGAGGAAGAGAGAACTTTAAAAACAAAATTATTGCATAGGCTACTAAAGTTCCATATAAGGAAATGAGAATTTTTCTTCAGGCTGAAGGTTTGTCATATGCAGTTCAAAATGAAACTTACGGGCTTCCCTGGTGGCGCAGTGGTTGAGAGTCCGCCTGCTGATGCAGGGCACACAGGTTCGTGCCCCAGTCCGGGAAGATCCCTTATGCCGCGGAGCGGCTAGGCCCGTGAGCCATGGCCGCTGAGCCTGCGCGTCCGGAGCCTGTGCTCCGCAACGGGAGAGGCCACAACAGTGAGAGGCCCGCGTACCGCAAAAAAAAAAAAAAAAAAGAGTAAAATGAAACTTACTGTAAGTTTTTATTACAATAATCTAGGCTAATAAAAATAAACAAAATTGAGTTATTTGTAGTGAGGTGGATGGACCTAGAGTCTGTCATACAGAGTGAAGTAAGTCAGAAAGAGAAAAACATACTGTATGCTAACATATATATGGAATCTAAAAAAAAAAAAAAAAAGTTTCTGAAGAACCTAGGGGCAGGACAGGAATAAAGACGCAGACGTAGAGAATGGACTTGAGGACGCGGGGAGGAGGAAGGGTAAGCTGGGATGAAGTGAGAGAGTGGTGTAGACATATATACACTACCAAATCTAAAATAGATAGCTAGTGGGAAGCAGCCACATAGCACAAGGAGATCATTGCTTTGTGACTACCTAGAGGGGTGGGATGGGGAGGGTAGGAGGGGCAGACACAAGAGGGAGGAGATATGGAGCTATATGTATATGTATAGCTGATTCACTTTGTTATAAAGCAGAAACTAACACACCATTGTAAAGCAATTATACTCCAATAAAGATGTTTAAAAAAATAAATTAAATAAAATGAAATATGGTATTTTATTAATTTGAAGAAACTTCAAATTCCCGAAGAGTAGAGAGAATAATATAATAAACTTCAAGCCTCTAAATTTCTTCTTTGAAAAATAATTTATTTCATATATATATATAAAGGCATTAAAAGAATACGAAGAGCAAAAAATAATAATAATCTAGGCCATCTTAGTGTTTCAGGAATAACCCTTTATTAATTATTCTTTGGTAATTTAGGTACATTTTTCACAGATGGAGTTGCTAGATGACTGTAGAAAAGATTCTTTTCTCTAAGCGTGTGTTAAGAAATTTAGTGCTATGTCATTTCAGAATACTAATTCTGCCTTGAATAAGACAGCAGAATAAAACTGCTTTGTCTAGTTCTGTATCCTCTGGGATACTTGGGTATTCTTTTTTCCTTAGATACCTCCAGGACAAGATCAATAATGCTTCTCATTTGTTTCAGGCAGGCAGAAAAATCAATAATATGAGCTGATATGTAATTTTATTTTAGGAAAAAATTCAGTAGTTTATTATGTGCTCTTTAGTGTTACCAAAATGTTTAAAGGATCAAATAAAGGAAAAATACATGATTTTGTCAGTGGTAGAATATCAAAATGTTAGGCATATATAGTTTAGCCCTTGATTTTTAAAGTCATATTTACCATTAGTTCCACGGGTATTATTTCTTAGATTATCAAGTCCTTGTGGAGAAAACCTTGTCTTAAACTTCTTTTGTGTTTCTTATAGTACTGAACATTTCATTTTAGTTAACAGGATAAAATATCATCTTGTGTTCTTAGAAGAAACAATTTCTCCTACATTTACTTTGCCTAATCATTTTGACCATGATACAGGTAAAATGGGGAAATGGTTATTTCTGTGATTAGGACAGCTGAGTGAAGGGCAGCTGAATAAAGAACAACTTCTATATCTTCTTTGGCACAAATATTCACTGCAGAAAAAGAAGACGGTATTTCCTAACCACATCTCCAGGTTTGGCAACAATAAGGAGAAAAGTATATCAGCAGTAAAATTGGTAACAAGGAAACTTTTTTCCCTAAAAAAAATTTGTTCTTTTTCTTCCTTTATTTCATGCATATGTACAAAAACCTACCAGTATGTATTCTATAGGTAACTCAGCTTTAGGATTATAATTCACAAATTCATTTATAGGTCACTTATATTTTTTTAAGTTAATCTTATAAATGGTAATTGGGTTCCTGGACTATTGAGGAAGTTTTATTGTATTGAGGAAAGAGCCTCTTCAACAGAACTAGATTCAAGTTAGGTTCCACTGCTTGCTATCTGTATAACATGAAATCTCTGTACGTAATGTTTAGTAAGATTGCAGTAAATATTAACTGAGATGGTACATTTGATGGTGTGCTAGTGGATCCTTGATATTTAGTCTGATTTCTCCAAGTTTTTATTTTGAAAAATTACAAACCCACAGAAAAGATGCCAGAATAGTACAGTGAGCATCCAGGTACTCTTAATCGAGTTTCATCATTTAACATTTCACCATATTGGTGCACATGCATTCTTTTTCCTTCACTCAATATGTGTCTGTAGATGTTTGTGTGCTAAATATGGGTTTATGCACACAAATATACACACTTCTGCTGAATCACTCTGAGAATAAGTTGGCATTTTTCTGTTTATTCTTGGTCTAGGTTGATACAGTTTAAATCTGTCACACTCCTCTTTGGATTTAGCCTCTAACTGTCAATCCTTTCTCTGGGGGCCTATTCTCTTTTCTATTTCCAATATCCTATCTTACTTTAGCCACTGGGAGTTGCAACTCAACTATCTTGGATTCAGGGCAGCCGAGGTCTCCTTACTTAGGAGAAAGAGTTTGTGCCCAGGAAACAATAAAAAAAAAAAAATGCCACTTATCTTATTTTCATTCTTTATGATACTTAGAATATGTAACCTATGGAGGAAAAAAATGAAATGGAGTTTTTATTTTCTCTAGGGCCTAAAACCATGCTACTCACTTTTACTTAAGCTTCATTTACTTCTCCCAGTAACCCTGTGAAATATTAATATAACCAAACAAAACAGATGCATTAATGTTACATAATTTGCCCAGGATCTTACAGTCAGGTTTTGAACTCAGGGTAGCTAACTCCAAAGCCCATGCTGTTTCCAGGACATCAAAGTTTTTGTAGACATTTTATTTACTTTTAGGAATATAAGAAATACATTTGCCTATTCACCTTTTAGATTGTTTTATGCTTCTTTTAGTCTTTATTATGACTATTACTGGACTTCTTTGAAGAAATAACTCACTGGCTACATTTTATTCATCTTTTATTCATCTGAAAGTTTATCTATCTTTATCTTACAACTTTAAGCAGACAGACTTCTTAACCATCCTCCAAACTCAGCCCTTTGTTTCGCCATTAAAGCATTACGTAAGGGATCAATTAATATTTTCTAAAAAGGGCTACAAAGTAAATAATTAAGGCTTTCCAGATCATACATTGTCTGTTGCAACTACTCAACTCTTCCACTGTAGCACAAAAACAGCCATAGCCAATATATAAGTAAATTAAGTGAGACTGTGTTCCAATAAAAGTATTTTCCAAACAAGCCCAATTTGACCTGTAGGCCATGGTTTGTTGACCACTAGTATTAATCATCATCTTATATGCTCATTAGAATTTATACGCCAGGGAGATGTTGAAAGGAACACTGTTAAGAGATACATGAATGCCCATCTCCTCTCACGTATTTGTTTGTGTGGGTACAGTGACCAGTTTTGTATGTACCTTCTACATGAGAAAACACAGATAAAGTAATAAGTACAGCAGGCACCTCAAAACATGTTATCATGAAAGTCAGTTTTGCACTGAGCAGGGAGCATCCTATTAAAAGACTAATGATGTTTTTAAGGAAAAATTCAAGGTACCTGACCCCTGCCCTCAAACATGTGGTAATAATATGTTCCATCTAGCATACTCTAGCCATATTCTAATTGCTATTTGAGGAATGTCAAATGTGCCTAGCACAGGCAAAAAAACAGAAAGAAAGAAACACAAAACAGATGTAACAATGGAAATTTTAGTATAATGTGTGGGAGACTTGATGATTCCTGGGTCACACTATTCTCACACAAATAACATAATCAGGAGATCCACTTCTAATGGTTTGTTATAGAAATAGAAAGGATACATGTGTCATTTACATTTATATTAATTGTTTTCTCATTTTTATCATTTCTCCTAGAGATTATTGTCTTAAGGGGAGCTATTTCTTCTTCATGTCTGTTAGTCAACACCTTTGTTTCCTAACCTGTTGAACCTTGTATCTGTTGGAATTTGTGTGATTAATGCTAAATAATTACATTGGTATTATGCAGTCTTTTCATATACACATCATATTGTCTGGTGATCGAAATCCTCTACTCACTTTCCTCTTTTGTAAAAGAAGATATCAACTCTAGTCAAAGAATCACTTACCTTTTGAGAAGTCTGAAAAATTTGTCTTCTTAATTATAAACATTTCTGAAAGATGCAATGATCTTTGGGTGATTTAATATACTGATTACTTCATGTGTGCTCCAGCATTGTTGAATAGGCTTTTTTTGAAAAACTGAAATATCAAATATCACATGAAGAGACAGTATAGCAAAACGTATGAAGTGCAGTGAAAGCAGTGATCAGAAGGAAATTTATAGCTGTAAATGTCTACATTGAAAAAGAAGAAAGATCAGTAACCTAACTATATATCATAAGAACCTAGAAAAAGAAAAGAAAACCAAACCCAATGCTAGCAGAAGGAAGGAAATAATAAAGATTAGAGTAGAAATTTTTAAAAATAGAGAAAGGAAAACAATAGAACCAACAAGATCAAAAGTTGCTTCTCTGAAAAGCTAAACAAAATTGACAAACCTTTAGCTATATTGACTAAGAAAAAAGTCTAATTACTAAAATCAGAAATGAAAATAGGGAGCATTACTACCAACCTTACAAAAATAAAAGGGATTATAAAAGAATACTGTGAACAATTGTATGCTAAAAAATCAGACACTGTAGAAGAAATGGACAAATTCCTAGAAACATACACACCACCCAAACTGAAGAAATAGAAAATCTGAACAGAACTAAAACAAGTAGATTGAATCGATAATAAAAATCCTCCCAAAAAAGAAAAGCACAGGACCAAATGGTTTCACTAATGAATTTTACCGATCATTTAAAGGAGAATTAACACCAATCCTTCTCAAACACTTCTTAACTCATTCAACGAGGCAAGAATTACCCTGATACAAAGCTAGAGATATCACAGGAAAAAGGAAACTACAGACCAATATCCTTTTTGTATATTAATGAAAATTTTTCTACAAAATACTAGCAAGCTACAAATCCACCACTGTGTTAAAAGGATTGCACACCACGACTAACTGGGTTTTATTTTAAGAATGCATGTGTATTAGACATATGAGGATTGGTCATTCATTAATTAGAATGAAGGGGAAAAAGTCACTCAGTCATCACATTTGATGCAGAAGAAGCATCTGACAAAATCCAACACCCTTTTATGATAAAACACTTCACAATACTAAGAATAGGCAGGAACTTCCTCAATTCGATAAAGGTCATTTGTGAAAAACCCACACTTAATACCATGCCCAGTGGTAAAACATGAAAGCCTTTCCTCCTATGATCAAGAACAGGACAAAAATGTCTACTTTCACCACTTTCATTCAACATTTTACGTTCTAACCAGAGCATTTAGGCAAGAAAAAGAAATAAAAGACATCCAAATTGGAAAGGAAGAAGTAAAACTATCTCTGTTTGCAGATGATATGATCTTTATACATAGGGAATCTATAATAAAATTATTAGAGCTAATAAGTGAATTTAGTGAAGTTGCAAGATTCAAGATCAACACACAAAATTTAGTTTTATTTCTTTACGCTGATGAACAAACCAAAAATAAAATTAAGCAACAACTCAACTTACAGTATCATCCAAAAGAATAAAATACCTAGGAATAAGTTTAACTACAAGGTGTAAGACTTGTACACTGGAAACTACAAAGCACTGCTGAAATAAATTAAAGAAGACCTAAGTAAAAGGAAAAATATTCAGTGTTCATCAATTGGAAGACTTGTTGTTAAGATGGCAATACTCCCCAAAGCAATCTACAGATTCGATGCAATCCCTATCAAAATTCCAATGGCATCTTTTTGCAGAAATGGAAAAGCTGATCCTCAAATTTATATGTAACTTCAAGAAATCCCGAATAACCAAAACAGCATTGCAAAAGAAAAGTAAAATTGGAGTACGCATACTTTCCAATTTCAAAACTTAATACAAAGCTACAGTAACCAAAACACTGTGGAACTGGTATAAGGTAGACATATAGACCCATGTGATAGAATTGAAAGTCCAGATAGAAACCCGAACATCTATGACCAGTTGATTTTTAACAAGGGTGCCAAGACCACTGAGTTAGGAAATACTATTTTCCTCAACAAATAGTGCTGGAACAACTGGATATCCACATACAATACAAAAGAATGAAGTTGGACCCCCTACCTTACACTATATACAAAAGTTAACTCAAAGTGCATCAGTGATCTAAGTATAAGAACTAAAACTATAAACTCTTAGAGGCAAATGTAGGGATAAATCTTCATTACCTTGGATTTGACAGTGGATTCTTAGATATGATATTAAAAGCACAAGAAACAAAGGGAAAAATAAGTTAGACTTTATCAATATTAAAAACTTCTGTGAATCAAAGGACATTATCAAGAATATTTTTTTCCCATCTAGAGTTTGAGCTTCATAAGGAGCTCTTTTGCACAGGCTCCGGACGCACAGGCTCAGCGGCCATGGCTCACGGGCCCAGCTGCTCTGCGGCATGCGGGATCTTCCCGGACCGGGGCACGAACCCGTGTCCCCTGCATCGGCAGGCGGACTCTCAACCACTGCGCCACCAGGGAAGCCCCCATAAGGAGCTCTTTTACCTTTGTATTCCCAGAGTTCAACCTGGTACAGGCAAACAAAAGCATTAGTAAATGTTGGCCCACTTCCTGTTACCTCCTTGTCCTTGTTTAAATTTGACTCAAAGATTGAAGACCTAAATGTAAGACCGGACACTATAAACCTCTTAGAGGAAAACAGGAAAAACACTCTGTGACATAAACCACAGCAAGATCTTTTTGACCCACCTCCTAGAGTAATCAAAATAAAAACAAAAAATAAACAAATGGGACCTAATTAAACTTAAAAGCTTTTGCACAGGGCTTCCCTGGTGGCGCAGTGGTTGAGAGTCCGCCTGCCGATGCAGGGGACATGGGTTCGTGCCCCGGTCCAGGAAGATCCCACATGCCGCGGAGCGGCTGGGCCCATGAGCCATGGCCGCGGAGCCTGCGCGTCCGGAGCCTGTGCTCCGCAACGGGAGAGGCCACAACAGTGAGAGGCCCGCGTACAGCAAAAAAAAAAAAAAAAAAAAAAGCTTTTGCACAGCAAAAGAAACCATAAACAAGACGAAAAGACAACCCTCAGAATGGGAGAATATATTTGCAAAACGAAGCTACAGACAAAGGATTAATCTCCAAAATATACAAACAGCTCATGGAGCTCAAGGTCAAAAAAACAAACAACCAGGCTTCCCTGGTGGCGCAGTGGTTGAGAATCTGCCTGCCAATGCAGGGGACATGGGTTCGAGCCCTGGTCTGGGAGGATCCCACATGCTGCAGAGCAACTGAGCCCGTGAGCCACAGCTACTGAGCCTGCGCGTCTGGAGCCTGTGCTCCGCAACAAGAGAGGCTGCGATGGTGAGAGGCCTGCCCAACCGCTATGAAGAGTGGTCCACGCCTGCCACAACTAGAGAAAGCCCTCGCACAGAAACGAAGACCCAACACAGCAAAAATAAATAAATAAACTCCTACCCCCAACATCTTCTTTAAAAAAAAAAAAACAACAACCCAATGAAAAAATGGGCGGAAGACCTAAATAGACATTTCACCGAAGAAGACATACAGATGGCCAAGAGGCACATGAAAGGGGACTCAACATCAATAATTATTAGAGAAATGCAAATCAGAACCACAATGAGGTATCACCTCACACTGGTCAGAATGGCCATCATCAGAAAATCTACAAACGACAAATGCTGGAGAGGGTGTGGAGAAAAGGGAACCCTTTTGCACTGTTGGTGGGAATCTATAAATTGTTACCACCACTGTGAACAGTATGGAAGTTCCTTAAAAAACTAAAAAGAGAACTACCATACGACCCAGCAATCCCACTACTGGGCATATACCCTGAGAAAACCATAATTCAAAAGGACACATGTACCCTAGTGTTCACTGCAGCACTATTTACAACAGCCAGGACATGGAAACAACCTAAATGTCCAACGACAGGTAAATGGATAAAGAAGACGTAGTACATGTATACAATGGAATATTAGCCATAAAAAGGAACAAAATTGGGTCATTTGTAGAGACATAGATGGACCTAGAGTCTGTCATACAGAGGGAAGTAAGCCAGAAAGAGAAAAACAAACATCGTATATTAACATATATATGTGGAATCTAGAAAAATGGTACAGATGAACCTATTTGCAGGGCAGAAATAGAGACACAGATGTAGAGAACGGACATGTGGACATAGCAGGGGAAGGGGAGGGTGTGATGAATTGGGAGATCAGGATTGACATATATACAATACCATGTGTAAAATAGATAGCTAGGTGGAACATGCTATAAAGCACAGGAAGCTCAGCTCAGTGATCTGTGACAACCTAGATAGGTGGGACGGAGGGGCGGTGGGGTGGGAGGGAGGTCCAAGAGGAAGGGGATATAGGTATACATATAGCTGATTCACTTGATTGTACAGCAGAAACTAACACAACATTGTAAAGCAATTATACTTCAATAAAAAAAATCAACAAGAAATCAGTATCTAAAACATATAAGGAACTCTGGCAAATTCAAGTTTTGCTTTTAGAACTTTGCAGAATTTTTTTCTGAATATATTTGATCCATGGTTGGTTGAATCTGTAGATGCAGAACCCACAGATATGGAGGGCCAAAAGTGGATGTTGTAACTTGCATGAACGTTGAAAACATGCTAAATGAAAGAAGCCAGACGTGAAAGTCCACATACTGGATGATTCCATCATGTGAAATGTCTGGAACAGGGAAATCTACAGAGACAGAAAGTAGATTAGTGGTTGTTTTAAGGTGAACGGGGAGTGCGGGGTGGGGGTGGGGGGGCGAGTAATAGTGAAACGGTTGGGGCTTCTTTTTGAGGTGTTGAAAATGTTCTAAAATTGAGTATGATGATGGTTACACGCATTTGTGAATATACTAAAAACCAGTGTGTTGTACATTCAAATGGGTGAATTGTATGATATGTGAATTATATTTCAACAAATATACATTTTTGTTTAAATAAAAAAAAGTGAAAAGACAGCCTACAAAATGGGAGAAAAGATTTGCAAATCAGATGTCTGATAAGGGTCTAATATACGGAACAGAACATATAAGAACTCTTAGAATACCACAGCAGAAAGGCAACTCAATTCAAAAATGGGCAAAGGACTTGAATAAACATTTTTCCAAAGAAGATATACAAAGGACCATCAAGCCCAAGAAGAGTTGTTCAACATCATTAGTCACGAGGGAAATGCAAATCAAAACCACCTCACACCCATGAGGATGGCTATAATTTAAAAACCAGAAAGTAACAAGTATTGGTAAGGATGTAGAGAACTTAGAACCATCATACAATGAAGTGTAAAATTGTGCAGTCACCATGGAAAACAGTTTGGCAGTTTCACCAAAAGTTAGACAGATTTTCCCACGTGACCCAGCAACTCCACTCTTAAGTGTATAACCAAAAGAATTGAAAAGATACTCAAACAAATACTTGCACACAAATGTTCATAGCAATACTACTCACAATAGTCCAAAGCTGGAGAAAACCAAAATGTTACATCAATGGATAAATGCATAAACAAATTGTAGTATATCCGTCCAATGAAATATCATTCATTCCTAAAAAGAAATGAAGTACTGATACATGCTGCAACATGATGAACTTCAAAAACATTATGCTAAGTGAAAGAAGCTGGATGCAAAAGGTCACATATTAGTTATTCCATTTATATGAAATATTCAAAATAAGTTAAATCCACAGAGACAGAAGCAGATAGTGGTTGTCAGGGGCTGGAGGAGGGGAGGAATGGAAGTGACTGTTTGAATGGGTATGGAGTTGCCTTTTGGGGTGACGAAATGTTCTGGAACTGGATGGTGATGGTTGCACAACATTATGAATGTACTAAATGTCACTGATTGGAAATGTTAAAATGGTTAATTTTATGTTAATTCCACCTTAGATTTTTAAGCTGAAACATAAATATTACTTAAAATTATTAAATAGTGTGACAAACTGAAATGAAAGTCTGCAGGCAGGGACTGGACTATTAATGACTAGCATTATAAAGTTCTACTGATTCTTTCTAACCAGAGCTGAGGTTTATTTCTCAGTACCTTTGTGATGCTCAGTAACTGGAATGACAACTACCAACAGTATGGTGATAAGAGTAAGGGGTATTATTGACTGGGAGAATAGTGAATATATTAGAGAAATCACAGCCCTTTTCATTTGAGAGCATCTTCTCAAGTATATCTAACACCCTTTCCAATTGAGGTCTTCCTTTTCCCTCAGCTACCAGAAAGCTTGAAAACAAATTCTGCCAAATTAACTTCATTTGCTTTATGACAGGGTCAATTCGTTAGTAGGTCAGGGCTGCTGAATCTCTGGATTTCAGTGAAGTACTTGACACAGTTTCATGACATCACTGTGACATACATTAGGGCTCTCTCCTCAGCCTTGTCATCCTGGACAAGGATAAAAATGGATGATTATTATGGATCAAATATAACAAGATGAATTTTATCAGAGATAAATGTTAAGTCTTGTACTTGGAACCAAAGAACACAAACTGAACAAAGAAACCATTGGAGGGACATGACTTAATAGCAACTTATACAATAAAGAGTAACAGGGTGTAATTACTCTTAACCTCTCAGTATGAGCTAGTTAGCATAAATGGGTTGTTTAAATGTAGTGTTGAAAACTACTCTGCATTAATAAGCCCACATCTGGGGCATTATTCTCCATTCTCCTTTGCAAGAGACTTTGACAAGTGAAAAGTAAATCTAGAGGTCTGTATCAGAGATGGTGAGGAGGACATTCAAACCATGTCATGAGACAGTTGAAGAAAACAGGAATGGCTAGTCTTGAAAATATTGGCACTCTTCAAACAATGAGAGCTTTCCAAAAAGGAAAAAAAAAAAATGGAAAAAGAACAGAATTGACTACCTTTTGTGGTCATGAAAGCATTCAAGCAAAGACTGGGTGGCCATTTTTCAAAAATGTTCTTGATGATTAAAGAGTGGAACTACGTAGTAACTAAAGTATCTTTCAACCCTAAGAGTGTATGGATCTACATAATTACTAGAAAGCAGGCAACATGAGGATGGGGAAAAAGAGAAAATACACGTTTAAACTAATGGTCTAATAAAATTCAAATAAGTACTTAGATACTTCCTAAATTCAAGGGTTTGTTGAAGTTACTATAGATAGTTCAGGAGTGATGTCATTTTCAGATTTGGGTTCATAATCAATGAGAAGATAACTTGTTCCTTTGGCCTTGTTTTATAGTCTAGTCTCCTGAGACAAGATCTAGGGCTTGGAAGCCCAGCACAAATCTCTTCTTCAGGAAAACCTGGGACACCGTACTACTCATTCTCTGCCACAAGTTCCAGGAGAAGACCACTCCATGACTCTGCAGCACTTGGTAAGTGTATCACACAACAAACCCCATTTTACAAATGTTTCTTCCCTGCCCCACTCCCCCTTAGTCTATGCTTCTGGCTGTACTTTTAATTAGAAGAAATTTGGTTTCTTGGGTATCATGATGATATTGGGGCTTATTTACATAAAATAATATATATTTAATAAAAAATATTCTTATTTGGTCATCAGTATAAGATGAACTGAATAGTGAAAAATGGAACTTTAAAAATGGGATTAGTTTTTCCTCTTATAATAAAAATGTCATGTACTAATATTAACATCTTATTCTTGACTAAAATTGATATAATGCTCAACAGTTTACAAAGTGGTTTTATAGTATACATTCTCATTTCATCCAGACAGCAGTCCTAATAGTCAGTGGACGTAATACTAGTTTTAACATAAAATTGAGGCTCAAAAGAGGACACATTCGTATAACTAGACGTGATTTATGCAGGATAAAATGTAAGATTTTCTGACTCCAAGTCCAATGTTCTTTGCATATTAATTGCTTCTACTCCCCACTTTTTAAAAAACTGAGGTAAAATTAGCATAACAGAATTACCCATATTAAAGTGTACAATCCAGGGACATTTAGTATATTCACAGAACTGTACAGCCATCATCTCTAGCTCCAAAACATCACCTCAAAAGGAAACTCAGTAACTATCAAGCATGCAAATCTCATTTTCTTTAGCTTCCTTCTTTTATGTCTTATACATAGCCTAACTAGGCCAATCTGTTTTGTGTTGCTGCTTACAGCAAGCCTCAGGTATACTCTGACACCCTATCCAGTCAGTGTTTAAGTGTGGGAATTTTTGGTTATTCTTACCAAAGAATCCTTTATATAAGAAAATTGAAGTTGTAAAGCATGTTTATATTAAGGATAGACCAGCTTCTGAAATAAACATAGTCCACCAAAAGAAAGTATGTCCCAGTTATTTGTTCCACAAATACTTGTTGACACCCCTAATTTGTATGTCTACCTCTGTCAAACCTAAATTTTGGTAAAATGTCCCTAGCCTTTGGGTCTAGAATGTGCTTGAGGGTGTAAAAGGGCACAGTGATCAATTGTCATTCTAGGCATAGAAAGCTCTGGTTAGATATGCCCACCTCTCAGTGTTATGGGTGGTTGAGTATATGTACTGTTAGCTCTGATGATTTAGACCACTGCACTCATTAAGGAAATGGTAAGTTAAGTATCTTTTCTCCATCTCCACTTTTGTTTCCCACCAAATTAGATAGTCAGGGTAAGAACATTCTGTTGAGTCTAGATGTGGTGGTGTCACTCTAGAAAAATATCTGTTAGTATGCTATGTGAGCATACACTGTGATAAAAAGCACTAATATAGACCAGTATACTATTACTAAGAGTTCAAGGAGGAAATAAACTATTGGAATATTGAGGGCAGGGATGGGGAGTGGATTTCATAAATACTCAAGCTTTCCAGAAATTAAAGCTTATATATTCTTCATTTTCATTTTGATTATGATAATGCTAGGTACTATGGATTATTTCTTCTATGCCAGGTACTGTGTTATACATACTGCATCTTTCCAAAAACTCTGTGAGGTTATAATATTAACATCATATTGCAAATAAGGAACCAAGACCCAGGAAGCTAAGTAACTTAGCCAAGCCTTGGTATCCAGGGAGGTACACTCATCTCCTGGGTGAATACCATTTAGTGAATTATTATTCCATTCTTCATTGTTATTTCTCAGTCTTAGACACTCTTTCTTGGCATTGCAGTTATCCATAAAATCTCTGAAAGGACTTCAGAGATAATCTACGCCAATCTTAGCATCTTCTCAAGCTATTTAGATGCTTTAGGAAATCAACATTCTGCAAAACAGTATCTAACTTACAATACTCTTGCCACAGTTTTTAATATAAACCTAGTAATAATGGCTAAAATTTATTGTGTCATTTTCTGTTAGGCACTGCCCTGAGCATCTTTCTGTATTACATTTATTGCAATAACTCCAGGAGGTTATTGTAGGTAACTGAAGTTCTAAGAGGTTAAGTAACTTGTCCATGCTCACACAGCTGCTGTGTGATGGAGCTGAAATTTGAATCCAATCAGCTTACTCTCTTAACTATTACACTTTGAAACCTCCCCAAAAGCGAACTCTGTATCCTAAGCTCATGATTTTGAATCCCACATTATTTATATAATTGTAGAGTGGCAGCTAATGATGAGATTAAAAATATAAAAGAAAAATTTCCATTTCCATGGCAGTGAAAAACTGTCCTTATCTAAACAGCAATATATTCTACTGCTAACTACCCCAAAAGAGAGTGATGGGCTCCAGACTGATAGGAACAGTTCAGTTGACTCTCTTGGTATGTATGGAGTGTGGCTTTTGCTCAAGCGATACTGTACTAGTTGTGAAAAGTTGGGTTTTAGAAAAGCCTCACAAAGAACAAAAATTTTGCCTGTAAGTTTTATAAATATAGAGTGTGCCAGATGTTGTTTATCTTTGGCACTTTTGTTTTAAGGAAATATAGGCTGCCTCTTGGGGTAGGGAATAGATGCTAATGAGTGTTTTTTTCCTCTTTTTATTGTATAAAATTTTTCCATGCGCTACTTACAAAGTTGTTTTTTTAGCTTTGAAGCCTCCTGGGATATTCACTATAAAGATTCCCAGCCCCAATTTAAATGGGTTTCATTCTTACTTAAACAACTGCATGTTTTATTGTCGTATCATTTATGACCCAGGAAAATACCATTTTTACAGTTCTAATTTTTACAGTTTTCAAAAACATTGTAATTAACATCAGCCTTCTTATGCGTTCTCTCTTCTTCATAGTGAACCTCTCTGAAAAATCCTGAATTTGATCCATTATTTGTGTACGATTGGAAAGGTGCAATTAACACCATTTTTTACAATAAATAAGATGAACAAGTATTAAATTTTAAATTTTACAGATAAGTAAAAGTAAAATACCAAGTAAGGTGGTTAAGCATATGAAAATATTCATATTCTCCATTATATTAATAAATAATTTGTGTCTTAGAAAGAAATATACTTTAGTTATTTCTTAGAAATAAATATAAACATCCAAGGATAAAATTGTATAATAATTAGTGCTGAAATTGCAGTTTTAACCACACATTGTTAAAGTAAATGTTCTTATAAAATACTTGTAGGATGATATCATACATGACAATGCCTGTATCTAATAGTTTATGTAGCATATCTCAGATATTATTATAACCTTAATTTTTCAGTTATTAAATTTTATTTCAAATTTTTAGCATCATACCTTATAGCATTAGCATTAGCTTTTAGTCTATTTAATATGCTTTTAAACCTAATTCTCAATGTGATATGAACACTAAATTTGTGTCTCTCTTAAGGAATCATATTATTAAACTGACCTGTTGTACCAAATGCCCCTCTGTAAATGAGCTGAGATAAATGATGTAAAGTGCCTAATATTGAACCTTGCACATAATAAGTGCTTAAGAAATTTTATTCCCTTTTCTCACACATGCTTATTGGTTTGTTATTTTCTTTCTTGTTTTACTTTGCTGTCATCTTCCCAAACTTATGGGGTATGTATTTCAGAATATATCACTTCATTAGGAGTACCTGTTTTACACTGGAACCAGTTAGAAAGTATGAGACCCCTATCACTGTATTCTCTTACTTACTTCTAAACACTGGAAAACAAGAAAGGTACTAGGAGGAAAAACTCTTTCCTGCTCATTTGAAGTCTGAAACTTTTCTAATATAAATGCTGATGAAATATACTGTTTCCCACGTGCAGATCCTTTGCAAGCAAAGAAAGTCAGAAAGGTGCCTCCTGGCTTGCCTTCTTCTGTAAGTACCCATTTTTTTGACTTTGTGGTAAACAAACTGATTTCAGGTATTCAGTATCTGCTGGCTGTAAGGATACATTTGGTTGGTATCAGTAGGCACACTTCACATAGTAACTGTTCTCTAATTACCGGAATCACTGATTGAGTTAAATCCAAATTCAGTGTTAGGTTTTTAAGATTTCTCTTCAGTGATTTGTAGCTTACTCATACGCTTTTACTCCATGTCCCTGTCATTTGAATTCCCCTCTTGGGAAGAGGACTAGGCTGGTAGCTGTCAAAGAAGATCTCCTGTACAGGTCTTTTGATGTTTAATTAGTCATTATGTTGCTGAACAGGAGGACAGACAGAGATTAATAGCTGAGAATCTTAGAAATTTACATTTGTAATAATCCCAATGGAGCTAAAGACATTAAGATTCGGAGGACATGTTCGGCTCAGCTTGCCTCAGTAGGACTGAGGTTATTAATATGCATAAATCACCAAGTCAGATGTTCATTGTGAAGCCCTTGTGGATTTTAAAGCCTTCATTAAGCCTTTCCTAACTTCAGCCTAGCATCAGGAAAGCTTTCAAGCAGCTAGTTTGTTGATCCCTCTTTGCTCAAAAATGTATCCTTTGAGAATAAAGAGCTTTCATGAAGGAGGTTGGAAAGGTTTGGTGAACAACCCTTAATGGCCATGATAATCAAATGCTGTAGGGGTGTTTGTGCTATTAAATATACTTTATTCTGTTAAAGAGTAAAAGTATTTGTAAATGAACCTATATCATAAATCCACCTACAATTTAAAAATCCCTGGTGTGAAGAGGGGAGATTTTTTTTCCTCTCCCTTTTCTTAGAACAAATGGGGAGTGGGGCTTTTGGATTGAGGCCCCATGCCTTGTAGGGTACATCTCTTTGTTGTGTAAATGGATGTTGGCCTTTTATTTGGCAGTACTTAACACATGGGCGCAGGTGCTGCTGCATGAGTCACAGCTCATCGAAGTATACACTGAATGGAATATCTGGCTTGGCAAGTAGTAATCTAGAAGGAGCAGCATGAGTCTGAGCTTTTTATTTTTTATTAAGGCTGAAGTAGAGATACCATCTTTTTGGTTGTTTGCCTTCCTTCTTTCCTATGTTCTTCCCCCTCCTTCTCTTCCATGTGATACATGAAAACTCAAATTTGAAATCCGCTCTGAAACTCACTTCCAGATGGATCTGAGCTTTATGCAGCCTAGGGCAGCTGTGCTCTGAACCTGCAGCTTACCTGGAAGGTTGGATTGCAGCTGCAGGCATTCTTAAAAGCTTTTGCTTGCATAAGCACTTGGACCCACTAGAGGCTGAATAGCTGCTTGATAAACAAAATGAACACAATGCCTCAAATCATTATTCCCAAAGACAGGATTTTTTTTTTTCAGCGACAGCTAAAAATAGTTGGGCAATTTACATTTTAACAGTTGTGTGCTGTGCAGGGGTAGGTGGTTTCAACAGCATAACATGATTTCTGCTAGATTAACAGAAGTCATATTTAAAACTGACAGAACAGCTAAAACATAACTGTGCTATTTCTTTGTAATTTGTTACTATAATTCTATGAGGGTAATAGAAGTTAAATTACATATTAATATTTAGTAGAACACAGGTTTTAAAAATACCAGATTAGTAAATGAAAATTTCATCTCATTTCTTTGCCTGACATTAATTTTAAGAAACAGTATATTTTTGTTGTTTCATAGTTCTTTCATTTTTAAAACAAAAGGGCAAAATGGACAGAACAACCTGGAAAAAGAATAAACACTGGAGGTCACCAGTGTTCCTTGCAATCCTAATCAAAACAACATTCACTACCTGGAGGTAATTCTCTGTATTGTCTCAGGTGTTAAGGATGAGCCAAGGAGAGGGGGAAAGCCAATGAATTCTGATGAAACTGATTTCTTTGAGAACCATTAGAAAATTTCACAAGTCAAGCCTACTTATATATTGTATTACTAGCTTCTTTACTTGGGATTTATTAGATATTTGTATAGAAAATATTAGAAATTATTATTTTCAATTCTGTACTTAACATCAGCATGATCATACTGCTTTGAAACCATGCTGAAAATAGTATTTAAACGTATTGAATGTTATTAAGGATATATAAATGATAAATACATTTTAATTAAAAGCATATTTTAGATTAAATGCTATGTTGAAATCTCAGGTTTTTAAAAGAGAATTTTTTTAAACTTTAAAAACTGGTACTTTGATAAATGATACCAAAATAATAAACTGAGAACACTTATGATTACACTACTTACCTTTTCAGTGTCTAAAACAAATGGAATTTAAAGTAATGGTTTTCTATTTGGATGCTTTTACTGAAATATATGTAATTCATAGGCGTTTAACAATGTGAATTGTTTTTTTAAATGGGTATAAAAATGAAAATGGACTATGTATATTTTATTTCATGATCATTTGAATATCCTACTTCCCAAACTAGAAACTTGACTGTAACATCTCAGATTTCACAGTTTGCTGTTTGTGCAGTCAACCTTTAGTCATCTGTAAAATACATGTTACCTTTACTAAAGAAAGAGTGAAAGAGCTAGGTTGGTATCATACTGCTCACACCACTACAGAAAACAACAGGCAGTGTTACTTAACATGCAAAGCCTTGATAATCTACATAATTTGACCATAGACCATTGGTTAGAGGCCTTTTCTTTTTGTAATCCATGATATGTATTTAGGTATCATAATTACAAACCTCAGCTCCTCTATTCCTCACTGCAAAACAACTGAACGGTAACTTCTGTCTGGATGAAGGTCCGATACGGTGTATTGACATTCTTAAAGCAGTATGGTCACTAAGGTTAAGAAAATGGTCTGTTCAAATCTGCTGGCTTAGTTATTGATTGATTGTATGACCCTGGACTTGTCAGTTAGCCTTAGGAAGTTTGAACTGGGAAATTTAAAGTTCCTTTCAGGTCTAAAATGTTACATTCTTAGGGTTTTAAAATTAATATGCCCTATACATAACCAAAAGGTGTAATGGGCATAGTTTTCTTCCTACCGATGAAAAAATGGTGTTCTTAAGCACATTAAATTTTCCACTTGTTTCTCTAGACAGGTTGAAATATTGAACAAAGTGAACTTCTGTAGCAGCAACAGTAGAGCGATGCCTGGACATTGAATTTGAACATAAAAGCACACCATCATTGCCTGCAGGGAACTAGTGTGAGAAACAAGCATTTAGTGAATTAATTACATGTATTTCAGTGAGGCAAGTAAAGGTGTGTACCAAGTACTCTGGAAACATAGAGTAGGTAGAACTAACTCTGCCTTGGGAAGTACTAATGGCCTCAGGAGTTGACATTTGAATTCTGTCTGGGAAGATTAGTAGCAGTCGACACAGGTAAAAGGCATAGACATGTAAAAAAATAAACACACTCTCAGGCCACATCTAGAAGTACAGCATTATTGAGTTCTATACCAAATATAACCTTTATGCTTTTCCTATAGCAGACCCACTCTCCCACTCCAGAGGAAGATTGAGGAACACATAAGACCAGCTCAGATATGAAAAGAGATAAATTGTCATAGCAGTCTACCCTGGATAAAAGCCTGAAGTCTCCTGGCTTGTAGATAATAGGAGGCATTTGTAGTTGTTAAGATTATCTGGGAGTCTTTCTGAAAGTATGGGTGTGCTTTGACTTTGCAGGATGTTTTCTTTCCTTTTTAGGGTTCCTGAACCTCCCCTCTCCTTCTCTAACCACCAACTCTAGTCTTTGTTCTTTGTATATACACAAGCTGTTTTTCATCTCTATCAAATTTTTACTGAGATAAAACATTTAAGGAAATTTTGAAACACTGGGTAGGGATTGGGAACAACTGTGGTTTTTTCCTAGTAATTTGTGGGGAAAAAATGAAACATTTGCATTATATTTGTTAGCATCCTTTACAGCCTCAATTTCACTGTGTTAGAGTAACACATATCTTACATGTGTGAGCATCTGTGCTAACCATTATCTGTATCATCTTAATCTTTAATCTTCACCACACCAATCTGTAAGATAACTAATAGCCTCTTCTTACAGATGAGGAAATTGAGACTCAGAAATATTAAGTAACTTGCCCAAGATTACACATACAGCCAAAGATTACAACCTAATTTAATATCAAAGACCATTTTCTTTTTCTTTTGAATGTTAAAACATGTTGTGTATCTTGGTGTACTCATAAGGTATCTTGGTTAGTATATTAAATTTAAAAGTTTATTCTGTCAGTTGTGTATTTCTTGATCAAATTTATTAATTGCTTTGTTGTTTAAGGACCTACCACCATCTTGAAAGGATGACATAGAAAAGCACAGACTTCCTAGTCAAGCAGATGGGTTTTATCTGGCCTCAGCTGCTTTTTGTTTGGTAACAGTAGAGAAATTGCTTTTAAGTTCTCTGAACGCGAAGTTTCTGTTTGTAAAAGGAGATAGTAATGCTTATCTCAAGTGTTAGTATGAGGGTATTATGTGCCTAACATGTGCCTAGTATATAATAGACACTCAGTAAATGTTCTTTCTTTATTTTTTTCTAGTTCCTACCACTACAGCCTGCAGTTTAAAGGAATTTTAGCATTTCATGTTTACCGTTTTTTTTTTCTTGGCTGTGCCTCATGGCTTATGGGATTTTAGTTCCCTGACCAGGGATCCAACCCGGGCCCTCGGCAGTGAGAGCGTGGAGTCCTAACCACTGGACCACCAGGGAATTCCCATACCATATTTTGTTGAAAAGCAAGGAAAAGTTTGAAAACATAAGGAAAGATAAATATTATGGTAAAAAAAAGTATTTACTTGCATATGTAATGTATGTGCCTGACACATAGTGAGTAGTAACTTGTAGCTGCTATTGTTGTTAAGAAAGCATTCATTTTCAGAAAAGGAACCTATAGAAGGAGGAAAAATTGATTGAATTAATTCCTGCCTAGAGTTCATACTAATTAGTTTTGTCTTCTGAACTATCAGGAGTCTATGCTTTTTTTTTCCTTTATTTTATCATTGGTTGAACATCTTTATGGTCCTCTAAAGCATTTCTCAGATGGAGGGAAGTTTCTTTGTTCTTTATTCTTTATTTCTTAACTTGATGTTATATAGTATTTCCAAACATAGATCTTTTTTTTTAAATGCCTGCAGAAAATGCAGAATCCTGAAGAAAGAAGCAAGACACTTCCAAGATTTTTATCACCAGAAAGTAAACACCTAGACAGATTTCAGAATACCTTTATATCCAAGTTGTGATCTTGTTCAGTAGCATTCGAAAACATCTTTTTTTTTTTTTTTTTTTGTGGTACGCGGGCCTCTCACTGTTGTGGCCTCTCCCATTGCGGAGCACAGGCTCCGGACGCGCAGGCTCAGCGGCCATGGCTCACGGGCCCAGCCGCTCCGCGGCATGTGGGATCTTCCCAGACCAGGGCACGAACCCGTGTCTCCCGCATCGGCAGGCGGACTCTCAACCACTGCGCCACCAGGGAAGCCCCGAAAACATCTTTTGAACATCATCATTCTCTGCATCAAAATGGCATGTCTTATTCTTTTATTTATTTATTTATTTATTTATTTTTGGCTACGTTGGGTCTTTTGTTGCTGCGCATAGGCTTTCTCTAGTTGCGGCCAGCGGGGGCTACTCTTTGTTGCGGTGCCCAGGCTTCTCATTGCGGTGGCTTCTCTTGTTGCAGAGCACAGGCTCTAGGCGTGCAGGCTTCAGTAGTTGTGGCACACGAACTCAGAAGTTGTGGCTCATGGGCTCTAGAGCCCAGGCTCAGTAGTTGTGGTGCACGGGTTGAGTTGTTCCACGGCATGTGGGATCTTCCCGGACCAGGGCTCAAACTTGTGTCCCCTGCATTGGCAGGCGGATTCTTAACCACTGCGCCACCAGGGAAGCCCAGCATGTCTTCTTCATTTTGAACATAACTGGTTTATAGTCCCACACATAGGCTGATGACACCATCTATTTGTTTCTTAGTCAAATATCATGCTAGTCTTTGTTCTCTGTCTTTAAGTGTGTATATATTATCCCACAAAAGCTGTAACAGTTTATCAGATAGTTGCTTTAATTTTTTTGAGAGTTTGAGAGTTAAACTCTCAAAGTATATTTTACCTCCCTAGCCATCATGAAAAAAATTTTTTCTGATTCTTCCCTCACAAGGAACTTTATTGTTTCTGAGGTAAATCAAAGCAGCTTAGACACCACCTTTTCTTGCTTTGCTGCGGACAGGTACAGAGTTCTGTAGCCTTTGAATTGGTAATTGACTATAGTTTAGGAAATGACCTTCCTTCCTGCCAAACTTTTGTGGGATTTTATTTTGTTGGGAATGGCTTTTTTTAATTAATGTGGATTTTTTGTCATTTTTAGTATTAAATTTTCTATTTTAGGGACACCCCTTGAGATAATTGGAAATATTCTGAGGTGTTTCTAAATCACAAAGACCACTAAACATGTACCATGATCTAGCATTTTCATGTACACACTAAATATAATTAGTAAGAATATTAAATAGAAAAGTCAGAATATTAAATTTTGAGGGTGGCTAAAGTGAGGATTTTTTTTTTTTAAATAGGAAAGGGAGGACAGATACAACTTTCTGGGGCTGATATAAATGAATAACTTGGAAAAGTACCACTTGAAAGATTAGTGGTTATCTGAACCAGTAAGAAAAAGCTCAAGGGTAGAACTATAGAGATATTGTTACCTCCAGTTTATCCACAAAAATAGTGAGATAAGCTACAAATGTATCTGTGGGAGTGTTCTGTGGAAGTTATTAGGAAGCTAGGGTAACAGTGTATTTGTGGACAATTATCCGAGACCCTTAAGTAGCAAGAATGCTAGTAGATTCTAGAATAAACAGTATTTATATGCAGCACCAGCTTAAGCTAAACTTCATAAAGTGAACACTCCAGTTCCTGAACATGAGTGGGAATAGATATTTGCTTAGCTCCTTTAGCAGACAAGCCCATAGGGTGCACAACAAAACAACTAGGTACTTAAGAGTTTCTTATTTCGAACTGTTAGATAAGCTGTCTGTGTTTGAAGGCTACCTCGATATAAAATATCCAAACTGACTGATTCTTTCTCTGACCTTACAGGTCATTCTAGCAGGAAAATCTTAGTACCTAAAGGGAATGGTTCTATAATCCATTCCAAACTCATATTCAGTTTGGTCATTGAATGAAAGATTTTCTTCATACATTAATAAGAAGAAATAGCCACTGTTTATGCTGACAGTAACTACTGTTCAGAACAGTGTCAGACTTGTATCAGTGTAGATAATGGGCTTTTAATCCATAGTTCTAAGATGTTCATTTTTTGTAACAAGCCAGTCCATCTTTGATCTGATTTCAAGTCAAAAAAAAAAAAAAAAGGAAAAGTTACCAGCGAGCAAGTCCTCTGTATCTGTTTGTACTGATGTGATGGTACAACCACAGTGATATTTGTTATTTTCTGACCTTTCTATTTCTTTTTAGAGAAGGAAGAACATGGCTGAATTTCAGAACCAGCTTTTACGATTTATTGAACTCCTCAGCTGCTATATTTTAGATCTTTGAGACTTTACAAACCAGATGTAGGATAAGCCCCAATGTGTGTGTGTGTGTAATTTGTATGGTTTTTAAAGGATATGTGGTTGAATTCTATAAATGCTTTCAGACGTTAAGCCCACTGTTTTGTCATTCAGCATCAGTAGAACCATGAAGTTTTTTTGTTTCGTTTTTTACCTAATACAATTTCTTCAAGTATAGGAAAGAAGGAATAAATTAAGAAACTCCAAAGTTTATCACTGGGGATGTTTGGGGCTCTGGATTTCATTCTAGGTTAGAGAAGGCATTTATATCCTAAGTAATTTGCTGACATGAAATTTGCCATCACCGATATTTCCTTTGTTTAACCAGTGATGATTTTAGTTTGAAAAGTCACTTAGTGTACTTGTATGATAACTAATTTCAAGGAGTGTAATGTATGCTATATAGATAAGTTCATACTTAGACTTCTAAGCAGTTTAAAAACACTACTAGTTCCAGGATAGTTCCTTATTTCTCCCGTGTTTGTATTCATTGAATAGATTTTAAACAAATTTTTTTTTTGATTGCACCGGGTCTTATTTGTGGCAGGCGGGCTCCTTAGTTATGGCTTGCAGGCTCCTTAGTGTGGCATACAAACTCTTAGTTGCAGCAGGCATGTGGGATCTAGGTCCCTGACCAGGGATCGAACCCCAGCCCCTTGCATTGGGAGTGCAGAGTCCTAACCACTGCGCCACCAGGGAAATCCGATTTTAAACAAATTTTAAAGTGTTAGCCCTTCGAAGTTTTTGTCTTTTTTATTATCTGCATTTAATTTAAGATATAACCCAATATATCTATAATATGACAACATTTTATTAATTTTCAAAAGTAATTTGGTTCTAGAAATTGTTTCTGGAAAATTTGCTAGCATCTGCTATCTCTTTCTTATAACCTATATTTCTGCTCTTCCTCAGTGTGCTAGACCAGGAGTCAGCAAACTTTTTATGTAAAGGGTTCTGTTGTCAATATGCTCAGCTTTGTGGGTCAGATAGTCTCTGTCACAACTATTCAGCTCTGCTATTGGAGTATGAAAGCAGCCACAGATGATACATAAATGAATGGGCATGACTGTGTTCCAGTAAAACTTTATTTGTAAAATCAGGTGGTAAACCAGATTTGGCCCACAACTATAATTTGCCAACCCCTGCATTAGACTTAAGGACCGTAAGTGTATGCCTAGAGTAGATACATTCTTACCTTCTTCATAAATATACTTCCTGTGAAAAACAGACCCAAAGAGAAACAAAATAAAACCCTGTTTTTTGTTTGTTTGTTTTTTAGATCCATTACGTGATATTCATTAGTCCCTTTATCATTTCCTTAAGGCCCTAGGCACACTGATAGAAACTTTCCAGGACAGTTATTTGCCTTAAAATGTACCTGACTAGGATGATAGAAGAACCTCAGTATATAAAGTGGATGCTACGAAGTCATAATTTTTCTAGGATTTAAATGTCACATTAGGTAATAACATGCAGAAGTTTATGACATCAAAAGTAAGTCCACATAGAGATATTAGAAAATGTTTGTTTGAAACAATTGGGTTTAAAGTATTTAAATAATTTGACTTTGATATAAACAATTCTATTATAATTTTTTCCTTGAACTTACATGTACATGTGCCTAATCACCATCTTTTATCCTGGTCCAACTTCCTCATAGAACCCAAAGCTAAAAAAGTAGTTCCTAGCAGCTTGAGAATCAGTTCCAACCCATGTATGATTGTGAGACAGATTCTGTTGAAACACGTGACATGTCTCTCTAAACCTAAAAGCTTCATTCAAAACTTAAGAGAAGGGCTTCCCTGGTGGCGCAGTGGTTGAGAGTCCGCCTGCCGATGCAGGGGACACGGGTTCGTGCCCTGGTCCGGGAAGATCCCACATGCCGCGGAAGAGCTGGGCCTGTGAGCCATGGCCGCTGAGCCTGCGCATCCGGAGCCTGTGCTCTGCAACGGGAGATCTCTATAAATTTAAGTGAATATTTATGGTTCTTATTTAGTTTTTTTTTTTTAGTTTTATGATGGCTAGTGTTAATAAGAAATAATACTTCGTAAATAAGTAATAAAACTTTTCAAGTTTTCCAACTTGAGCTTGATAATTTTTTAAACCATAAAACTTGAGATAATTGAAATTGTTATCAATATGTTTTTGAACATCACCGAAGATACTTATAAATTTCAAAAAACAGTAATTTGAGTGAGAATTAGAAATTTATTGCTACTAGAGTGGGCTCCATTTAGTAAATTTCCACTGAGAGAAATATGAATTCATTCTGATAAAGTTAGTAAATATAAAGTGCTTATTGTGAATTAAGAATTCTTCTAGGCTTTAGATATTTAAGTAATAATAAACCATGGACCTTGTATCCTGTCTTCAAGATGCTTATAGTCAAAAGGTAAGTTTGACCTTTGGAAATAAGTTAACTTTAAAATTTTTTTCATTTGAGTGATTATTGCCCCCTGGGCACATAGTGGAGTATCCAGGAAATGCTTTTTGAATTAAATTAAGAGGATAAAAATAAATACTGTGAAGCTATTATTTTATGTTACCTATAATGGGGAACATCATCTTTTAATGACTTCCTGCTCCAAGCTGTACTTTTCAACTTTCTCCTACTCTGGCTGTTCCAAATCATCAAAAATATGTTAACTTGCTTTTTTTGTATAAGACACTGAACTGTTTGTCATATTTTTTTCCTCAATTGTGCAGTTAACTCCTAATTATACACAATAATAGGAATAAATTTGCCCCCCAAGTGGTAAATTACCAGTAATTCAGCCATAACTCTACAGTGTGCTGGGATTGACGTAGTGAACAATGTAGTGTCATGATTCTCATGTGACAGATGTGTGTAGAAAACCATAATACAGGAAACCTTTTTCTAAAGGAAAAAAAGTTATGGTTTCATTGACATAAAAGTAAAACAGTGGTTATCTTCCCATACTAAATTTCTCATAGTAAAATTGTCTTCAAGAATTTGATCATTTCTTACCACCTGCTGCCATCTTCATTATCCAAGCCACTTTTATCTCTTTCCTGAATTAAAGCAGCATCTTCCCAACTGACCTCCCAATTTTCCTTAAATCATTTTTTTAATACAAGACAATCCCTTTAAATTTTAAGTCAGACGATATCATTCTTCTGCTCAAAATCCTCCAACAGCATCTCTTATCTCTGTAAAACCAAAGTCCTTAAAATGGCTTTCAAGACCCTTCTTATCTGTTTTTTGCTACCTCCCAGACTTAATCTTCCACTAATTTATCCCTCTAGCCTTCTGCCCTCTTTACTGCTCCTTAAAGATATCAAGCACTGTCCTGCCTCAGGGCCTTTGCATTTTACTCTTCTCTCAGCCAGAGCACACCTCCCTTAGTACCCATATAGCTAGTTTCCTTATATACTTTTCTCTTTGATCACATATCACTTTATCACTGTTTCCTGACCATCCTATATAAAATGGCAACATGCCAGATATTCCCCTCTCTCCTTTCCTGCTATAATTTTCTTTAAAACACTTACTACCATCTGATGTACTATAATTTATTCTTTATCTGTCTTACCCAGGAGAATTTTGATAAAACGGGGATTTTACTTATGTTGTTTATTGCTTTATCAGCAGCTCCGAGGTGCATAATAGATGCTCAGTGAATAGTTGTTGAATAAATGAACAAACTTAAATGATTAGCAATACAGCCATAGTTGTTCTTTCTTCCGGGATCATATTCATTTGACTCAGAGAAGGTATAAACAACATACTGAACAATCTGAAATTAACATATTCTTCAAGGACAACTACAAGTATATTTTAACTATCTATACTGTAAGATGTTTAACATGGTTAAACTTTGTAAAAGCTTTTCAGGGAGAAAAAGAAAGCTCCAGTTTTTCATCAGAAAAGTGGAAATGTTTTCTGTGGCAAAGATCACTGGAATTCTTCCCCTTTACATAGGCATAGTTACTCTCAGTTAGATACATCACAGCTAGGAAGACCTGAATTTGGTTTTCCATGTGTGGACTCAGCATTAATAATTGTGATCCTGTATTCATATGATCTTTATTCCAATTTTAACAATAGTAACACAGTTTGAATCTTTTTAATATATCAGTCATTTCAGTCTGAAATAACCAGTGTTAGAGCAACCCAGTGTTCCTCAACATCACACAGCTGGGGCTTCCCTGGTGACGCAGTGGTTAAGAATCCACCTGCCAGTGCAGGGGACACAGATTCGAGCCCTAGTCTGGGAAGATCCCACATGGCGTAGAGCAACTAAGCCCATGCACCACAACTACTGAGCCTGTGCTCTAGAGCCACGAGCCCCAACTACTGAGCCCACGCACCTCAAGCCTGTGCTCCACAACAAGAGAAGCCACTGCAATGAGAAGCCCGCACACCACAACCAAGAGTAGACCCCGCTCGCCACAACTAGAGAAAGTCTGCGTGCAGCAGTGAAGACCAATGCAGCCAAAAATAAATAAGTAAATAAATTAATTTTTTAAAAAAAGATCATACAGCTGTAAAGGTACTGTGGTATTGCTACATGCTTTTCACCCTTTATTCTTCTATTATACCCTGTAAACTATCCAACCTACGTATTCATTACAGCCACCTTTGTTTATAATCCACATAACAATCTCTTTTATGATGTACTAAATTCTCCAGCCAAAAGGCACAAAGAAGCAAATCACAGGCCCAACTTCTTTATTACCGAACAGTGCAGGAGCCACAGCCTACTTAGTTAAGATGGGCTCTCTTAAGTTAAGGATTGTCTCCTTAACTCTTGTTGCCTGCTAAAATTATAACAAAGCCATCTCTGTAGAGGCTTACGTGTTTATTTGAAGAATATGGCCAAAAATCTTTATTTTCCTGGTGGTGCTGTATTAAACATGAAATGTCTGACCTGTAGATCAAACTGCACATTATTAAGAAACCAAAATTGTTATCGAGCTAATTAGATGACAGAATTAGGTAAGAGTTGTTACCTATTGGTAAGATGTCAACCCTTTTCATTTTTTTTTTACCATTTTATCCTAGACACTACAGAGCTATTTAAAAAGATGTTAGTTTTAAACGAAAATATTACTAGAAATACATAACTAAACCCGTTGTAAAGATAATTCACTTGCCAGCGTATAAATGTTACTAGAATACAAGCATTTGGACTCTTAGCTTAGTATTGAGAAGTTGTAATTATGTTTTTGATTCCCTATCTGATCAACCTTTCATTTCATGTGAGGCTCTGGGCTTTTAACTGTGCCACTTGCAGATATGATTATAAAAATACAATTTAAGGTTGTGTGTGGACATTAGGTATCATCTATGCCAGTGAGTCATAACCTGGGTCTTCAAAATTAGTAATACAAAATGTAAATATTTCAGAAAACCTAAAAAATTGTGTAATTTACTGAAATAAATTATCCATGCTATCAGATTTCTTTCACTAGAATTAGCTCAGCTCAGCATGGCAATGCTTCATTTTCCTTTTAATCAGAAGTTCTGAATGGGAGTTGCATGGCTTTTTTTTAACAGGGAAAATTATTCATTATAACTCAAAAGAAGTTTGGGAGACAAAAATCTTTCAAAATAGGAATTCAGTGTTTTGGGGTGGAGTAGGTAATAAAAGGTTTTACTGTTGGTGAAAAGGCTAGGAAATGTTTCGCCTAGTTTAATTCCTGAGTTTTCCAGAAATGGAAACTCAGACTCAGGGAAATTCAGTGACCTCGCCTAAGCTCTCCTGCCTCCTAAGAGGCAGAGCTAAAACCTGAATCCCTGTCTCCTGACTCCTAGTCTATGCTCTTTGTCATCATATGGTATGACGCCACAGTGTCTGGAACCTGAGCAGCTGCTCTCATGTTACAGAGTACTAATGAGTGGTAGGGAGAATTATTCTGCCCTACTGTAAGTATTTGTGATAGGGATGCATAGAACAAGTAGCTTAACCCATTTTCTTCTTTCAGAGTTTTGTGACTGTGTTTCCCAATCTGTCTGGTAAGGAACACTTGTTGGGGTGGTATATTGCCTTTACCAGTGAAGCATACTAAGTAAGCATTACTGAAACTTTTGTTTTGCCTTAAACTGACACTATCTCCCATCTCCTCCCCTGTTTATTATACCATCCTCATATATGTTTTCAAACTGAAGTATTACGTGGCTTTTGTTGAGAGTTGGTCACCAGAATTTAATGGTTAGAAATCATTCTCTTTTTAAGATGGGTCTTTTCATAAATTCAGGATCTGCATGATTTCTTCCAGTGAGTATAGCTAAAATGAACTCTGCTTTGTTACTTGATCATTACAAATATGAGGCAGGATGATTTGGTAGATACTCAGTACTTAATTAATTAGAGGTATGAAGTATTAAAAAATTACTAACCACTAGCAAGAATTTTTACTGGAACAAAACATAGATTGGGTGCCAGAAATAACTTAATGTATAAGTTATTTAGAGTTTCCAGTTGCAGATTCTTGAAATGGCTCTGGGCTAAGTAAGATGCAGATGTTATTTCTGGTCTCTTTAAAAATAAATTTAAAATAGAGTAGAATATCATGGTACTGTTCCATTTCTCATAAATCGAAAGGATCTGGTACTTTCCAGCTCAGAAGAAAAAAATTACACAGGTCAAAGAAGAAATAAAAAACCGGGGAGCACTTTCCTTAAGGGAGAGCTAACTGGACCCAAGATCAAATTGTTTACCTTTATGGTTTAAAATAATAGCTTTGTTTGCTTCTAGTTTTTGTTTTGTTGTAACCTAATAAGTCAGTAGTGCAATACCTTGTCCCAGTCTTGAAAGCTCATCAGAAGTGCTGGTTTGTTAAAGAATTTTAAAACCTGGATACTCTCCTCAACTTTCTTTTACCCGCACACACACCATTAGTGCTGTGATTATAGAGCCATCTGCAGGAAAATTATCAAGTTGCAACATAGTTAATGATTCTCTTACCGTGTTATTTCAAGTGGTAAATGAGAAGTGACAAACTGCAATTCATATGGGGAAAGAAATGGACAGCCAAGAGATGCAGGAATTATTAGGGAGGGGGACTCCCCACTTTAATTTTTAGAGGAAAACTGCTTTGTCATAGTGAGTTCATGATCAAGAGAAACATGAAGTTTGCTTCATGTTTTATATATTCTCAGTAATGGTAGTTCTGTCTTGTTTGAAGGGGTATTTAATGATTGCCTTTTAGAAGCTTTGTATGATCTGTCAGTTCTGTTCATGTTGATGTCAGAGGGATACTATTTAGTTACCTCAGAAAGAGATTTATCTGCTTTTCTCCTCCAGGAGGTACGGCTGTTTTTACACATCCTCATTTTGGTCATATGGTTGTCAAAAGGGGAATTAAACAAGTGTTCTTTTGCCCTATAAATGTGGTTTATACAGCTGACTGTTTACATTGGCTATACAGATAGGTGTTTTCTATTTTGTTAAGCATTAAGCATTTCTAAAACTCATGTTAGGCTTGAGATCTTTGTAAAGAGATGATAAGAAATCTGATGTTCTATGTCTGAGACAGATGATGTAATTTGTGAACTTTAGCATGAATTTTACTGAGAAGTGGGGGGGGGTTGATTGTTCCTCATTTCCAATCAATATCCAAGTAAATTGTGTACCAGTTTTCAGACCAATCTGTAATATAACTCTGATTATTGGTTTGGCTAGGATTTAGGTACTCACAACTAAGTCATAATTGGAACCATTTTTTCAAAATATCACCTGAGGAAAGATCAGAAAATCAGGTCTTTGATTTTTAATATTTTCATACAGTGGAGAGACAGTATTTGGAAGCCTTTTTACTGATTGATTAGTATCAGCAAGATAGATGAGAGTAATGTTGAGTTAGAAGATGCATTATATGATTTCAGATAAATAGCATTATTATGTTTAAATAATAGGTACTGATTGTTAGTGGATCGGTTTGAGAGGGATGCATTATTTCGCTAGAGTTTTATATTCTTGCTTTATTTTTTGCAAAAGTAAATTTTCTAAATTGTGAGAAAAATAGTATTTCTAAATATTAGAAAAAGACCAGAAGACCAACTTCCTGAACACTTAGGAGTGACTTTATTTACAAAGCAGCATATACTAGAAAAATTTGCAATATAATATTCAGATATAATACCTGGAATTTTTTGGTGTCTTACTGTGCATTTAGGAGATAGCATTCATTTACTAGTCATCTTTCTACATGCTAAATAAGGAAAAGGAGACATTGGGGAAGGGTCTTTTGCTTTTGTATCTTCCTACGTGTAGATTCTCTTATTTATTATTCTCTTAAACCTATCCTCACCCCGCACCTCCCTTGCAACCAATAACATATTAGTTATTCACTGAGTTTCGTAAAGCAGGAATATATAGAGTTCATTTGTGGAATTATTCACATGTGAACTTTGTTTAGCTTTGTTTTTCACTCTGAAAATCTTATTTTCCAGGAATTGATTCACTTAGAAATAATGTTGAAACTTTTCATGAGGAATCCTATGAGTGGGTTTTAGATTTACTTTTCCAGCCAGATCTTCTGGCCTTTTGGGACACTGGAATGTTGCCTGCTTATTTTAGAAAAAGGTACAATAATATTAACCACTAACTGGCCTTAATTAATTAATTAATTCAAGATGTGTAATTCAGTTAAATTGAAATTTTCTTTTAAAATTTTTTTAGAATTTTAAGTCACTCTTGAAACATTCTTGTTTAAGATAGTTTAAAAAACAGATTTGAGAGTTACAGCAATCCAAATATCAGGGATAAAGAAGAGCTAATAAAATAAATTAAAATATTGCATGGGTAACCCCAGGAAATTTTGCATAGCTCTCCAAGGATGATCTGTTTCCCAGTCAACAGAAAAATAAGAAGGAAATAAGGGCCTGGAATTTAAACTGAAGTTGCCAGAAGGTCTCTACCTAGTAGGTTTTTTGGAAACATTTTTTCCTAAATCTTCTGGAAAGAAGTAAATTGCTTAGGCAAAACACATAATAGCTTTTTCTTATCTAGTTTAGGTCTGTGCTTGATGATTGTTGGAATGGCAATAAACATCACATCCTGAACCTACTGAAGGAAGGGAAGTATATTTTAAAATCAGTGAAATGCAGTAATCCTCAAACCAGGAATAATCAGTTTGCTAATAAAAGATGTATGGCTCCAAGTCATATTTTTTCAGGGTTCTCTGACATTTTCATTAATCATGTTGCCAGTGTGTACAGTAATGCCCATTTTGCTCTAAAAGTTGGTGAGTTTTTAGATTGTTGGACTAGGTAGCATGAATATTGAGTCAGATCACATAATCTTAGAATAACACATAAGTGATTACGTAGAATTGCGGGTGGAAACAATTCAGGATAAAAAGTGCATGACAGTTCAGAGCTCCTGTGCAGGCTGCACGTCTGTCTGAAATCAGGTTTAAAAAGTGGCCCTGTCTCCAGCTGACTCGTTTTGTCAGACTGAGTCATAGGATTAACCCTTGACATGTTCCTTCAAAAAAAAGAGGCAAAGATTAAACAACTGCATTGACTAGAGCAGCACTTGATCCATCTATATGCATTTTTTTTCCTGTAATATGATTCTGCTTAAGAAAAAAAATTGTGCTGCAGCTGTTACATAGATTAAATTAGGTTTTTTAAAAAAATATTTTTGAGGAAGAGAAAAAGGACTTTATCATAGAAGATAATTTGTAACTGTTAAAAATATGTCTACATCAACCAGTTTTACTTTCTTTTGGGTAAGGCAGACTTCAAAAAGATGTTATTTTGAGTAGCAAACTTGAAGGACATTACCATAGCATATGAGTAAAATACGGGACTATTTTATTTAAATTACCACCAGTTTTCCTGATGATTTGCTGTTTTTGAGGAATAAATTTAATGCCATATGTATGTAAACGCCCACCCACCCCCCACCTCTTCTCTCTTCCCTCACGTTTCTACATCGCCCTCAGTTTAGGCAGTAGCGTATACCAAGTGATTGTGTTGGGTACGTGGCGGGGGGGGCTCCATCTTACATTTAAGCACATGTATGGATTTTCTATCTATGTTTTTGAGAGGAGGAATGAAAAGTAGAAGCAAAAGCTTTTAATTAATTACTCAGCTCTGCTTAGAAACTATTATGTTTCAAAGTTCAGGTTTCAGGTTTAATAGCAAGTCTTATCCAGTTCCTTAATAAACTGCTTTAGAACAGTAAAAGTATTATACTGTCTGGTTTTACTCTGAACTTTTTAAACTTGGATATTTGTTTATTACTTTCAGAATACCATATCATTGCCTCTAAAATAAAGAACTGTTAATGAAATACTCAAATTTTCATTGTGCTTTAATAGCCAAGATTGCATAGCTGGATTTACATTATGCCGTTTGTTTTAACAAACATCATAGTGCTCTCTCTTTTCTGGCAAGCCCCAAAGAAACGAGCCTAACTACTGTAGGTGGATTTTTTTTTTTAATCAATATATAAAAGTTTTCTCAGGTTGAAGCTGAGCTTCCTACTGATTGTAGGAAGAAAATGTTGAAGTGCTTTGTGGCTGCCCTTTTCCCCCAGTCCCCTAAATTTCTATTTTAAAAGTAAGTTTTTTTGTTTTTTTCATTAAGGAAAAAAGGAAATTTTATTTTGGATGGTTGATTTTCCTTTTTTTTTTTTTTTTTTTTTTTAGCTGTTCTGTCAGAGAGAGACTATGTCTATAAAAGACTAAAATTTACTTGAATGGTTTTAAGGCATGGCATTGTTAATTGTAAGTCAACGCTTTTTACACAGTTCTCTAAGGATTGAAATGGGTCTTTGTGGTCTCTCAGGAGGGAGGAAGTTACAAGCCACTCTGCAGACTGGCATTTTAATGGTCTGCTGTACAGTGATGTTCTTTTGCAGCTGCTGCTTAGCCTTTTCTATATCTGGAGAGTGTGGGGAGGTTTTATTGTTATTCCAACACCATCAGCTTTTAAAACATTATGAACTTAGCTGGCCTTACTGTCTTATTTGATTTTATTGTTATATTTTAATCAATATTTTTCATAAAAATGGGGTGTTTGGGGGTCCCTTATAGAATATTCCTAGAATATTCCCTTAGAGCAGTTCTGCTTCATGAAAGGTGCCTTTAAAAAAGTGATGTGTCCCTTTTTTGCAGCTTGTGAGCTGTCCTCTGATTAACAGTTTTGTGAGAACCTGCAAGGCACAGGGAGAAGAGATAGTACAAAGAGGTTTTCATGGGGGGAAATGAGAGGAGAGAAAAGTTGCTATTCTGTTTTTCTGGGTTAGAATCCACACCAAAAGACAAATTGAAATTTTTTTAAATAATGAAATATGTTTGTGTGTGAGAAACAAAGTATTTGCAAAACAATGTCTAAGACCTTTTGACTTCTAAGTATAATGCATTTTTTAAATCTATGAGATGTTTATTCCCACACTGATTATTTTTCCTTTTTGAGAAATTTGAACATTATAACATTCATAAAAATATGAATATATCAAGTGTTAGTTAAGAACAATAATGAACTTGGAGGAAAGACTTCCAAGAAATCTTTTTTAGTTTATTAGCTGTAGTGCACATTTTGTCTATACATACCAGCCTTTCATATTTTTATGTAAGGGAAAACAAAACTTTGTTTGTTTTTTCTTTTTAATTATTGAATTGCTTAGTACATATTCTAGAAAAGTGCAGTCCATTATAAACTTTTAATTGGTGTTATGAGTGAGGAATTTAAGGGGCTTTATAATTGAAAACCTATATTAAATATTATGTTTTAAAAACAGATGATTTATTTTCAAGATAATTTTTTGAATTGTTGGAATGAACTTTTTCATGAAATGTGTCCCTTTCAAATTTCTTTCCATACCATTTTTATAACATAAAAAATCATGGTTTGTTCTAGCTAGTTTAGAGGTACTTACATGACAGGTCCGCTTTCTCCAGGAAGTGACTTTGTGCAAGGCTTAACTGTTTAGATCCTTCTTGTTACACATGATTCAGTGTTTCCAATTCCTGATTGCTTGATCATGTGTTTATCATAGTTAGAAGCAACTGTAGGCCATGCCAGATGGTAATGTTGCTAGAGGTGTAGCAAGCTAGGTTTCCCTGCTACAAGTGCTCTAATTTAAACTAAAAATAGGTTAGCAGATCTGTCAGTTTGTCTTTCTTTGAAAGAGACATATATACTATATATATGACAATATTAATAATTCCTTGGGATATTTGTCTCCAGGACACTGTATCACTTTTTATTATTTAGCACTTGTGACTTGTATTTTTTTAAAATTCCAGAATTTGTCTTATTGGTATCCTCCACCAGTGTGAGGACTTGATAGAGATTGAAAGAGGTTACTTACAGCACAAACCCTCCCTCTCTGCTCCGTGAGTTGGTTCAGTCCTATTTTGCATAAGTTCCTTTTGAGTAGATCATGTGTGGATGCATAGTGCTGAAGACTTAACTCTGTTTGGCTGTGTGGATGTATGTCTTGGAGAGAAGCTGTGTGCATTAGCTGCAAACATTAACATTTTCAAAATCAACATGTATTGTGCTTATCCTGTCCCTGGAATGGGCAGCAATTCTTTGATGTATTACTACAATGGAAAAACGGTAAGTCTTTTTCTTTGTTCAGATAGCTTCTAACTGGTTTGTTTAAGGGAAAGGAGGGTAGATTAATTACTTTTTACTAAAACCTGTGAGGTTTTGTTTTATCATTTTCTGTAATACGTTAAGATTGTATGTTTCTTTGTAAGTAAGGTTAGCAAAGTTGTCTTTGACACAGTTATTCAATAGTTTTTGGCTTTTATTTTTAAAATAATATAGAAAATAAACTTGAATTTGTGGGATATTTTTTTAATGCCTGATGTCTTTACTAGTAATGAGCTTGAAAGTACATTAGTTTTAATGTTTTCTTATATTGTAAACATATAATCTACATGTAAAATACATATATAACAGAGAGAGAAAGAGGGAAGATTACTTGATGCTTTGTAGATAGAAGGGAAAGATGAAAGTCATCTTAGATATTCATAAAAATAACAAGTATGAAGCTCTGGGAATGATTAGGGAAGCAGTCAGCTAGTGAGGGCCGTATTTCCTGTTTGGAGTTTCAGGTCCGGAGCCTGACTTTACTCAGATACCATCTGTTTCCAATCAAACTAGAATTTTGACCCTGTACAGATTCATAAAATAAATCACTATTTTTCAAAGAGTGCATTTATACATTTTCCAAAGAATGTATTTCTGGTCGATTTATAGCACATGGTTAGATGTTTTAAAATAATACCTTTCTGTGTTGCTAAGTAAAACTTCTCTGTTTTTTAAATTAATTACTCAGTATTAATTACTTAGTATGTTTCTACAAAAATATCTTTAAGTCAGAGGATTTTGTGTATTCTAAAAAGAAGGTGAACTTCTCTGGAACATTCAATAGGACTTATCTTTATAAGATAGTTGATAAACATAAAAATGTTATACTAGTGAATAACAATCTTGGGTTTATGTCAGGAATTCAGTATTTTCCTCCTCAATTTTTCCAAAACAATGTATTAGCTCAGGTGTTTTATTAAATATATAAATGACTTTAGCAATTTTTTTTGGTCAGGAGTGGAGGCATTTTTAATGTTAATGTTTGAAGTTATAAAAGAAATTAATCACATTTTCCTAAAATAGGTATACAGTCAGTTATGTTGGTCCCTTCCCTTTTTACCACTTGAAAATGTTTTAAAGTAGCATATGACTTTAACCAGTGTACGTGAGAACTAATGAAAGCACTTTTTCGTTCTCTGACTGCTTTGGTAAGGCCTCTTTGGACTTCGTTAGCATTTGGTTTTTAACTTTTCAGTAAGCTTTCTTACTAGATGACAATCAAGCCAAAATATCCTTAAACTCATTAAAAAGTATGTGTTCACACTAGCCATATAAACAGAGCTTTTGGAGAATGTGAGAGGTAGATTTAGATGGGTAGTGTAAGTGAAATAACTTGATCTCTATGTAATTTCCTTGGCAACTGTCTTTCAAATGTGAAATTTTTTTCTTTTATGTTCAATTCTAAGTAAAATAGTCTGTTTGAAAATGGTGTGTGTGCAAGTTTAGTAAAATTAATCATACAGGACCCCTGAAGCAGAGAGACTATAACTCAGATTGAGTTTAGATTTTATTCTTTCAAGAGCACAGATCACTCTATTACAGCATTTCTCTTTGTTCTACATTTGGGGGTGGAGGGGTGGGGGACAGCTTTGATCGTATTAAGTATTTCCAGGCTTACGGTAGATGACATGGCTGGTATGTTAGAAAAGTGTAGCCTGAAAGTTGATAGCCTGTGCTTGATATAGGTCAAAGGTGACTTTTATGTTCTTGAAAAATGCGTAAAGGATGATATATTTTCTTAGTCCTCTGTATCATAAGCCCTTAGTCTTATATGTGTTTTACTTTTACCACATCTAGTTTATTATTATTATTCTAACTCTTCAATAAGAAAATCATATAGTATGTAATTATAATATCCAAAGATTATGGTAAATACCTCATCTTTGTATATATTGGGAAATGTCTACCCATCAATGCTTTATAGTAAAAACTAGCACTTTAAATTAATGTTGCCAGAGTCTAAGTGAAATGTATTTCCTCACTTGAGTTATGGAATTTTTGTATAATTCTCATAATGAACCGGTTAGATTTAAGCTCACTCTTTAACTCCATTTTATCAATTTATCTTAAGATGATAGGACAGATTTATATTTTGAATATTAATATTTTGATTTCATTTTTAAGATCCTTTTACGGGTATTATGAAAGAGTGAGAAATCCTGAGTGATACTGGGCTTAAAGAAAATGCTTTCCCTTTTTTTCTGGTTTTTATTTTTAAATTTTCAAGTTGATTTCCATATATTTAAGGATGCTTGGGGTAATTTAATAAATAGATTGAACAGACTCTAGGAAAAAATAGATTAATAAGAGAAGAGCCTTTTCATATTTTGTTATTTAAGATGATGTGGCCGTATTGTACTGTTGGAAATATAAGAGGCTTGGGGATCTATGTGCAGAAAAGAAAAGGCAAAAATGTTAACCCTGTTTTCCCCACTATCTGAAAAGAGAAGGAGTTAATGCTTTATATGACATGTAGCTTTTGTGTACCTGTATGATGTACCATGCTATAAGATATTAATATGTGTTTATGATAAATAGAGGACTTAAAATCACTTTGAATATTATCTATTTTTTTGAACTTTGAAAAATAGCAAGGAATAATGGATTTCTGAGATTCCTTACTTATACAGAACTTGGCCTGCACTCAGTTTTCTCATTGATATGACTCAATTGTCCTTTATGCAGAAAGGTAGAAAGTCTTAGAGGTAAAGGAAGGAAAGTTTTGGGAGGAGAGGATTCCTGTTCTCTTCACCTTGGGATTCTGGAGTTTCAGCCTTCCTCTGATCTCATCAGCCTCCATTTTCTAGGCCTTGAACTGAAGATGCTACAAAGTGTTTCAGGTATAAAAATTGCAGCAAGTACAGACATGATGCTCTTTTCATTATTTCAGGGGATTATTTTAATATTATTAGAGACAACACAGAAATCCAAGTTTTAAAACTCAAGCTTAGAAACACATTTTGAATATTCACCTTCTTTGTATGGAATCTGGGAAAGAAGAGACAGGAACTAACATGATCATAAGGGCTACTCTGTGTCAGGAACTACGCTGGGGACTTTATGTTTACCTCATTTAATTCTCATAACCACTCTGTCATTTAGCTGTTACTAGCCTCCTTTTATAAGTAAGGAAAAATTGGTGCTGGGAAGTTAGGTAACTTGTTTAAGCCCCACCCTGCTAGTTAAATGTTGAGGCCAGAACTGAACCCAGGTCTGTCTCCTAAGAGCAGGTTTTCTCTTTTCTAACATCCAAGGACAAGTAAACTAGTCTCCATAGCAAAGGGCCAGATTTCACTTATCCTTACTACTGGTTGTATCAAAGTACTCCGTTGGAAAGAAAATGTCATTGAGAAAAATACTAGGCCATTCTTACAAATAAATATATTTTGCATATATGATCAAACTTACAATTTTATGAAGGCTAATTGATATGGTCAGTCAAGCAGCTTTTTACTAGTTTCTATTTAAGATGAAGAACTTAAAACTATCCTAGATATGTTTTTAAATGCAGGAAATTAGCAGGCCTCTTCTAATAGAACTCGTAGTAGTGAAAATTGGTATAGCCATGGTTTTGGCACCTGCCTCCCCACTTAATTTGTATTATAAGAATTAGAGCAGCAAGTAGCTAAATTTGCGTTGTAAATACTTCTAAGATTTATTTTTCAAATAAACATTTTCAGTTAATAAAAGCACAGAAACCAATATGAGAGTATATAGAGCTACATTTCTGTTCCGTTGGGGATTTACTGCTCATTAACATGAGAGAGGAAAGTATATAATTAATTAATTCGAATTTCCAGGCTGTCTATGGGCCCAGTAGGGTTAAATCTAACATTTGTATGATGAGGAAAACATGAAGTCATTTAAGAATTCTCTGAAGTTAGAGTGCTAAAGACATTGGATGACAAGGAGTTTAGCTTAAATCTGCTTTGATTTTTTTTTGCCTTTATCAAAAATATATGAGACTATATTCTAGATATGAATCCAAGAAGGTCTTTTTTTCTTGATTCAAGTGGACACAAATACCAGGAAGTTAAGCCCCTGCCAAGAGAATATGTTGTCACGGGTCAGGTTTATTAATCTTTTAGAAGGAAATTTATGTCCCTTTCCACTAGCTCATGAACATACTGAAGAAAGGGATCAGGTGCTGTATTGTTGGATCTAAATATTTTTAAAATGTAGATAGCGAAGAAGTGACACTCATTGATTTGTTCAGTACATTATCCTAGCATACAAGTTTCAAACCCAGTCCCTTAAAAATTCCATGGTTTATCTCTCAGGAAAAAAATTTGTGCTTATTATAAAAATGATACTGGTTACAATAAAGAACTGATAAAATACGCCCAGTGATGTTAAGATTAATTAAAATATGCTTGACTTACCTAAGAAGAAATTCTCACACTTGAAAACCACTATTACTCAACTATACTTTTTAGACAGCAGCAGTAGTAATTGATTTTAAGCTGCTTTGTACTGAAAGCTAGAATTCTTTTTTCTTATCGTTGTTAGAAAGGAAATTTTACATTATTTCACCCCTAAACGTTCTCCGGAAATTCTTGGGAAAAGGTATTGGTCCTTTTATTTATGAGTATTGAAAATATGAACATATATTTATGCCTTTTACAGAAATTTCAGTTGTGTTTTTATCAGGCTAACTAATTAGATGAAAAGAATCTTTCATGGATAGCTTGTGTGTCCCTGAGTTAGTCCTACTTCAGACATTTTGCTTTATGATGCCTTTTGGTTTCAGTTCTTACAATATTTAGTACTGGAACTATATAAATATTCCTCCCCCCCCATAGGCTTGGAATTACCATAAAAACTTGAGTAGTAAGTTGGACTTTATGGCAAAATTTACTACATTTATGTAATATTAAAATACTGAAAACATTGAGATATTTATCAAATCTGTCATTTGTTTAAATATTCTTGGATATTAGGAGATTCTTAAATTAGACTGCTATTTCATGTACTTACATTTTTAAATGTCTTTTTCTTTTGGGTTGTGCTTGTTTTAATTTTGATTAAAGAAAGAATCAGGAAAGTGGGAAGCCCTGAATTTCAGAAACTTTAAGATTTTGACATTTATGTTAAAGATATGCTTTTTATCTGAGTTTATGCATCAGGTCAGTATGCGTAGAAAACAATGGATCCAAAATGATCAGAAAAATCAATAGGGAATAGTTTTTAGGAAATTTCTTTAACTTTTAGTTAAATTTAAATTTAACTAAATTTAAATTTAGTTAAATTTCTTAAACTAAAATTTCTTTAACTTTTACTTAGTTAGCACTCTTATCTCAGTGAGTCTAATTATTTAAAGCAGAAATTTTACTTACTCTTTTTTAAGCAGCCTCTTTTTAGTAAATTCAGGTCCCACAAAGTGCAGAGGTAGAAGGAAGCTGTTTATGTATATTATTGTGTGTGAAACTTGCATAGGTTGACCAGCAGTAACTAGAAAATTCTTATAATAATTACCTAGTTTTTCTTTCTTAGTTTTTGCATGTTGACCCTTAAATGTGCCTATTTTTAAAATCAGTGGCCCAGAGGTTTAATTACAGATTTTAAAGCTAGAATTTGAGTTGGGTTGGGGTTTTCTTTTTTTCCAGTGACCTGAACTGTTTTGTTTGTTTGTTAGTTGTCAGGTTTTAGATACTCAGCTAGATCTTGAAAAATTTTTATGGCTTAATACAAAATATAGTTACATAAAATGAGATAAATTAAGTGTATGCTCCTGAATATAGTATCACATTTTTATTTTAAAATTATGATGGTAGGGTAAATTAGCCAAATGATTTTGTTTTGCTTTATTATTTTGGTAAGTTGATAAAGATTATGCTGGAGATGATTTATGCTGTTAGCATAAACTTTTCACATATTGGAGGTTTAATGTTAGCATTAAAGTGTTTAATGGTATTTAACATATTGGAACTTAAAGAGAACTGCTAGTCAAACCATCTTGACAAAAGAGCTAATAGAAGCCTAAACATAGTGAAATATCGGTAATAATTTCTGTTAGAGCATGTTCAGAAAAATTGATAAGCTTCTCCTTCTTTCTTCTTTCCAAATTAGATAAAGGTGTTCCCAAAATGTTTAAGAGTTTTGGTTTTTGTTTCATAGCCTTTGGAGTTTATGAGACTCCTAGAATATTTCTTTCAAAATAATTTATCTAATTTTAAACTGGTGGGTAAGGAAGAGTGATCTCATCCTGTATTGTTCAATATAGTAACCAGTAGCCACAAATGACTATTTAAATTAATTAAATTAAAATTAAAAATTCAGTTTCTCACTTGTACTGTCCACATCTCAAGTGTTCAGTAGTCACATGTAACGAGTAGCTACTGTATTGTACAGACATAGATACATTACCATCTTTTCAGATATAGAACATTTCCATTATTACAGAAGCCTATTGGACAGTGCCCGTCTAAAGCATTCCTCTCATTTTCTGTGGAAGGGTATCTTAATTAAGATATATAGCGAGCTATTCTCACATACTAAAGAAAATTCCCAATTCATTTCCTCATCATTTAGAACATTTAAAGATATCAGCTACCACACAGGCTTTGGATCTATTTTTAAAAGCATAGGGGATTGCATCATGTTTTAACTCATCACTGGATGTGACAAGATAACAAGAAAAAAATATCTTTTTAGCAGAAGCTTCTACTTTTTTTCATCTTTGCTGAACAACTATCAGAAAATCGTGCCTTTCTGCCTTGCAGAGATGTTTCCAATATTAATTATAGGAAGGATGCACTGAAATCAAGAGCGCAGTGCACCGCTCCAGCCTCTAAAGCTAAACAGAGAGTGAACCTGCCCTGAATTGGGGTGATCCATATGACTAAACTGAATCACCCAAGCAGGAAAAAAAGGAATGTTTTTGCTAACTTGACTCCAGTTGGCTTTATGAGCTAAAACATTCCAAGGATAATTGTGTAATCACTGTACAGAGTAATGTAAATATTCATCCCTGAAGTACTCTGTCACTCTTAAAAAGTAAGTTTGGGTTGATGGGATGAGGACAGTAGAGATATTACTGTGAATTTACTCTTTTCAAACATACTTAACAATGAAAGGGAGGTATCTGTTAGATTTTCAGTTATATTCGTTTAAGTTGGGGTAAATGTTATGGTTCTGTTCACCCAACACTCAGAATTTCTCTCTTTTCCATTCCTGAAGGAGAAAAATTAAGTACTTGAGAAAGAAGGACATTCCCACATGATACCTACTTTGAACCTGACATTCTGAAATGGAGGCTAGAATTCTAAAGAAAATGTCTAATTACCACATTTCAATAGAACATCTTAAATTACTTAATTGTACTTTTTCTGTTTCTTTTTAAAATAGTGTGACTCCTGGTAGATTTTAATCACCTTAAGCACACATATTCCTTTCTCTTAATTTTGTTTGTTGTGATACAAAATCATATTTAAGATTTAAATGTGTGATTAGATCATTAGGAAAAAACTGGCATCTATGTGCAGGTGATCAGATGACATAAGCAGTCTGGTTTTAATTTGTGGCCAGTACTGATTGTAACTAAAAGAGACTTGCTCTTTTTGTGGAATTGGCTGACTATTTCCCTACATCTGGAGTTAATAAAGTCTTTGAGACCACATCAGTTGTGCTTTGCCGCAAGAACTCTTTGATCTGAAAAATCTCAACTGGCACAACTGCTGCTTCATAACATTGCATCTATGTTTTTGCAAGCTATGGTTAAGATACCAAAAGTAAAGTTTTTGGTCGTGTGTTAGAAATGCTGTTAGATGGGCCTCTTTGAGAACCATGGTTTTCAAAACATTTTTATCACGATAAAAACTTTGAACTTATGTTAGTAAATAAATGATAAGCTTACAGTAATTTAGAGTTTTTACCATTTTCATTTATAAGATCTATTCTTTAAAAGTCAATTTATCTTTTTCAAAGTCTGTTTGTAGAGACTAACATTAAAAACAACTTTGCCCTAAAATGAGCCCTGTGTTCTCAATACAGCTTCAAAATTTTTACATACGAGTAGGCAAGCAGGCAAGCCTCTTCTGCTTCATGTGTTTTATCTTGGTTTTCTTGCTTTCCATGATAGTCATCAATTAACCATTATCTGATCAGCATATTCTCCTTTATTTACAGCAATTTGTAAATCAATAAAGTCAGCAAAGGTTCTTTTATAAATCAGCAGAATTTCTTTGCTTTTGTAATTGCATACATTTAAAATTTTTTAAAGTGTAAGTTTATCTTGTATGGAATATAGTGAATTGAATAGAAATAAGGATAAAGAAATATATATTGAGAGATTATATATAAATTTTAACTGACAAATTATGTAGATTTTTTTGTGTGAAATGACACATCAAAACTGGAGTTTTTCATAAGTATCATTGGGAGGTTTACATACTGTTTCAATCTAAAACCTAGATAGAATTAGAGAACTTTATATTGTATACTTTCAGATCAGTGATGGTATACATAGTAAATAAGCATTTGTGACAAAAACATGTTCTAATGCTGTCTTCTAAATTTTATTCTCATTTGTATTTTCTTTCTGCATCTCTTTTTTGTTGTTCGTGGTTTCAACGTAATCTGGGGAAAATCTGTATATTATAAAGGGGACAGAGGACATCTAGCTAAAGCTAAATTTTGATGCTGAAACTTGATTAAAAGAAAAAAGTACAAAATTCCTTTCCTGAAAACTTTTCCTGCCTATCAGCCTATCTAATACATTGCAAACACATTTGTGTATATCCAATTCTTTCATTCTAACTCTGTCTTTATGTCATAGCATCAAACTAGAAAAATATGTTTAATCTATATAATGCATAATCCCCTATCTAGGATCCTTCTGGGTAATTCTTAGGAATATATCTTGTCCCAAACTTCTCAGGTACCACAAGTGTGTGTTTTCCTCTCTGGGATGTAAGAAGTAGGAAACTAACCTGAATGCCGGTCCATTAAAAAGACACACCTGTGCTTGTAATAGCATGGCTAGCAAGAAGACTAAAAATTGACTTTTTAACCTTTTATCTAGGGTGAACTGTATATAAGTAGGATGATGTCGGACAAAAACTATAAGAAATAGCAGTTGAGTACTAAACAGGGACAATATGTAGCAGTGTAACTGCTCTTATAAGAATTAGAAAGATGATATTATTAGCTAATACTTAGTGAGTGGTTACCATGCTAAACATTTTTGAGCCTTCTGTGCGCCTTAGCCATCTTGAGGAATCCAGGTTGTTTTTGTGTTTTTTGTTTGTTTTTTTGTTTGTTTTGGGGGGAGGTTGTTATGTTTTGTTTTGGCTGCGCGGCTTGTGGGATCTTAGTTTCCCAACCAGGGATCAAACCTGTTCCTTCAGCATTAAGAGTGCAGAGTCCTAACCACTGGGCCGCCAGGTAATTCCCTAAACATTTTGTATGTATTATCTCACCTAATCTTCCCATCAACCCTTGCCCGCCCCCCCATGCAGGTAATGTTAGCACCATCTTACAAATGAGGAAACTGAGTCTCAGAATGTTAAGTAATTTGCCAGGAATCTTTACAGTTAGTTAATGCCTCAGAGAAAGAATAAATGACAGTTTATGTAAATAAAAAATTGGCTCCCATTTTAATCTGTGTGTGCTTCCGCCACTTTTTTATTAGTGCATAGGAATGTATGCTTGATAAAAATATCAAACTGTATGGAAAGGCATAAAGCAAACGTTTTCCTCCCCAATTATAAGTCCAGAGGTATAACCATTAAGTTTCTTACGTGTAATTCCAGAAATCTTCTGTGCTTATGCAAAAAATATGTGTATGCTTTTTTTTATGCATCCTCCCATAATTTTATTGAGCTAGTTACTTTTTTCCACGTTAAGTGAACACTTTGAATTTTTATTTTGGATTAAAATTTAATAGATGTACCCTTATCAGACTAAACAAAAGAAATATGTTTCATACACTGCTCACAATAGGACACCTTTCCAGTCTTCCTGACTCCTGGCTTACTTTTACTTTCACAGAGCATGCATCACCTTAAGTGTTACTTACTTGTTTTCCTTCTTGGTTTCAGTAGTCATCATGAGAATGGTTTGATCATGTTTTGATTATTACAGTTATTTGGATGCCCATTTAGTTTTCCAGAGAAATGACAGAGTTGGCCATTTGCCAATTCTAAATGTTCATACTTTGTTTATCTGAAGCAAAGGTTTACCAAAGGAAATTAATACTGCTCTGACAGATTAAATGAGACTTCCCTGAAAGCTGTGCCAGACTTGAAAATTTGCTTGAAATTAAAGAATTAAAACCCCTGAGCAGAACTTGGTTTTAATTTCGCCAACCCTACTAAGTTAAGGAAGTTTCTGAATAATTGTGTTGTGCCTTTCACAGTTAACTTTTAATAGTAGTAAAGAATAGTAACATTTAATCTGACTCATTTTGATTTTGATAAATCTTGTAACAGTGAAAAGATGGATTTTATGAACAAATTCATAAAATAAAACAAATTTTATTTGATGCTGTATTCAAAAGACATTAGTTTCCACTATCACATTTTGAATCACGAGCCTATATGGATTTGTGTTTTGTAAGCAAAGTCAACATTTGTGACTTTATTCAACCACCTGATGTAATTGTCACAGAAAGATGCATTACAGGGATATTTAGAATAGTTTTTTCTCTAGTGATCAGCTAAAAACAAGCAGGTAGTTAATGTCCAAGTTAGACGTTATTTATGAGGATTTAGGCAGTTTATTTGGATTTGCGGTCGGGCTTTTAAGATATTGGATAGGCCTTTTTAGGCCCTTCAGGAAATGTAACACATTTTACATAAGTGGTATGACAGTAATTTACATTTTAATTAAATTTCCTGTTTAATTTTAAGGTATATGCACCATCTCCAAATTCAGATGACTTCAACCGTGAATCTCCTAGTTATCCATCTCCCAAGCCACCAACCAGTATGTTTGCTAGCACTTTCTTTATGCAAGGTAAGTACTGCCAAATAGTTGTCAAGTACTACAACAGTTATCTCTTGTATATTAGCTAATATTTTAAAGTTGTGAGGAAAGAGAATATCTGTATAGAAGTTCAGGCATTTTTTATCTAGATATGTTTGGCTAAAGCAAATTAAAATTTAGTTTTAAAGTTTCCTATTGCTAATTATTGCTGACTGCAATGTAGTTGGATTATTCAGCGAAGCATCGGAGTGCTCATCTAATATTGATTGAATTTATAAAGGACTTCAGTTGAGAAAAGTGAGTAAAGCTGCTCTTTCTCATTTTAGGATTTAAATGTATAAAAGCTATTAACAATTTTAGTTTCTTGTTTAAATTACAGATTCATATCACCCCTAGAATTATCAGTGCAAATAAAAAGTGAATATCATAGAACAGAATAAGACTTTAAGAGAGAAAAAGTGTTGCACTTCCTTTCATTCTTGTCTAGCAAATCATTTTTATTTGGTCTTCTGTGGTTTTGGACTATGGGAGCAATAAATTACTACATAAATGGTTCCTTGACTTTACATTGGTGAGTGAAGTCATTGCTAACACATTTCTTTTGAAGGCTGACTATAATATAGTCATTATCCATTACTTAGGTTCTCTGTAAGAGAAACTTCTTTATTCTAGTTTGAGAATGTTTGGTATGATATACATTGCTTATAGATTAAGAACTTTTTGTATATGGGTATACCATTTAACCAAAAGTTAAATCCAACCTATCCCCAGATTTGGAATTTTTATTGTCCTCCCTGATACGAATTTAGGTCTTGTGAGGATTTTTATAATGATCTGCCTACTACAGTTTCAATTACTTTTTCTCCCTCTAACTATAAAGCTTTATTCCTTCATTTAACATAGTAACTATACAGTTTGGAGGGAAGAAAACTAGATGTAAGACTAGGTTGGAAAGGGGAGGAAAAACATATCTGGAGGGTACCCTTTGAATTTTTATAGCATCATCAAAATAAAAGAAAAAATATTGGCTAAGGAAAATTTTATATTTCTCTTTTTGTCTTAGATGGGACCCACAATTCTTCTGACCTTTGGAGTTCATCAAATGGGATGAGCCAGCCTGGTTTTGGTGGAATTCTGGGGACCTCCACTTCCCACATGTCTCAGTCCAGTAGTTATGGCAGCCTTCATTCACATGACCGCTTGGTAGGCTGTAACACATGACTAGGGTGCAGCAACACTTTGTCCTCACTTGTGTTTCTTTTGGATTACAAGTGTAAGATTTGATTCTGCCAAAACTTCTGAATTTTGAAATACTTCTAGGCTTACTTCATGCCTTTTGAAAAAGTAAATGACAAGAGTAGTGCCCTTCAGCCGCTAATTTATGATCTTTTTAACCTGTTATAGTAGTTGCCCAGTTATATGTGCATATTATTCAGAAAATGTATTTAGTAAATCATGTCTCTTTCCCCCTTTCTTTAGAGTTATCCTCCACACTCAGTTTCACCAACAGACATAAACACAAGTCTTCCACCAATGTCCAGCTTCCACCGTGCCAGTACCAGCAGTTCACCTTATGTTGCTGCCTCACACACCCCTCCCATCAATGGATCAGATAGCATCCTAGGTGAGCTTTTTTAGGTTGGCAAAACTCCCTAAAACTGAATTTGGCGATTTGTAGTGAATCCCATATTTTTCAATATATATATATATTTTTTGTTCTTTTCATATTTTTTTCTTCCAGCTTTATTTAGATACGTCATTGACATATAGTGCTGCGTAAGTTTAAGGTGTACAGTGTATTGATTTGACTTAAATACATCATGAAATGATTATCACAATAAGTTTAGTGAGTATTCATTATCTTATATAGATACAAAATTAAAGCAATAGAAAAAAAATTTTTTTCTTTGTGATAACCCTTAGGATTTACTCTCTTAACTTTCCTAAATGACATACAGCAGTGTTAGTTATATTTATCATGTACATCCCCAGTACTTATAACTGGAAATTTGTACCTTTTGACTCAACGTATTTTTTAGTATTGAGTTTAAAAATGAAAGAAAGGAAGAAAAGAAACTTTCTGATTTTCATTAATGTACAAACTGGTAAGGAACCCATCTTTAGCTTACTAAATACAACACAGGCAGAGTATTTGCAGGTTTATTGTGACAGATTTGCAACAACAATGGAGAACACCATTGAAATAATGGCAGAGTGCTAAAAAAGCATGCCTGCTTGCCTGCTAAACTTCTTGATTTGTTTTCCTCTTTGAAATACTCAGGAACCAGAGGAAATGCTGCTGGAAGCTCACAGACAGGTGATGCACTTGGAAAAGCTTTGGCATCTGTGAGTACTGAATTTACATATTTTGCTGAATGATTTTTACACTGCTGAATGCAATGATTAGATTTTGTGGGCAGTATGTGTCGTTAAAGGGTGTAGTTATATCAGGACCACTTCATTACTCATTTAGAGCTATTTTCGGTTTGTATTGATTTGTACTGCCCTTAAAATAATTCACGAGAACACTTTCCCACCCTATTCCCTCAAGAACTGTCCTTCTAATTTCAATTTAAATATCTGTTTTTGTCTTAATGCAACAGATGTAGGGAAAAGAAAAAGAAATTTGGGCATTTTGAAATCTAAAGCACAGATTACTGAGGTTAATAGTTAAATCTGTTTATTAGTTTTAAACATATACTTTGTGAGTTGCCCATTAAAGTAAGTCAGGTGGAACCAAGAAACATAACTCAGTTATTCTTCTGATCCAGAGAAGGAAGTGCTTTTATAAAGATTTTTTTTCTAACATGGAAGGTATTTTATATTTTTTTTAAAGGAAAAAATCAGCATCTGCTGCTGATTCATTTAAGACATAGGAGATGAGAGCCTTTCCAAAAAGGAAAAAAACAGATTCATTGAAGAACCCACGCTAAAATGAGTAAAACTAATTTGAAGGAATCCCATAGTATTTTCCTCAGAAAGTAGTTTACATCACACCAGAATGTTAATGACAAAGCAATGAGTTGGTTTAATAAAGGCAGTGATCGGTTTTAATATATGATCCTTAAAACATTGAAACAAAATCCATTCTTTTGGGAGAACATTTACCAGTAGTCCATAAAGATTCCAAACCTAATTATTTAAGAGGCACTTCTGCTTTGTATTTTCTAAAGTTTCCTCTTAGGCTTTTTCTTCCTTTCTTTTTTCCTGAGTGATATGCCTCTCAGAATTTTCACAGAGTTGTCTTACTTATGTCTTACTATGAAGTGCAGTTAACTCTGTCAAACACATTTGCTGCTGTTCATGGGGAAGGCAGACCACTTAATGTGTGAGTAGTAGGAAGCAACTGTTGAAATTTAAAGAGATAAACCTCTTTGTGAATGGTTTCTGTAAATAAACCTTACTCTAGAGCAGTACACGTTTCTTGAGAAATGAAGCCAAGTCAAATTCATCTACCACATAGTGGTGGCTCACACAAAATAGAGCTCAGTAAATGTTTGTTGAATTCAGTCTTACATCATATGACAAAAATGATGATGATGATAACAAAACCCACAAAAATATCATCTGTAATTTGTATGCTTACTAGGTGCTAGGCACTATACTAAGCATTTACATGCGTCGTTTCATTTAGTCCTCAAGAAAGCCCTGTGAGGTTAGCATTATTATTCCCACGTTACAGATGAGGAACTAAGGTTTAAAAGGTTAAGTAACTTTGGCTCAGAAAGATTAAGTAACTTGCCCTAGGGATCACCAGGCTAGGAAGGGTAAAGCCTAGATATTAGATTAGATCTGATCTAACTAGCTTCACTTCCAGAAAGACCAGTGGTACAATGACTGTTATTTTACAAGGTGTTGATGAGGATTAAAGGGAGTGATCTCACTTATTCTGGACTTATTCCACATGATGAAAAATACCTACTTTGGAAGAAAATTATTCTGTAATATTAAATGAGTGCCTCCCAGGTATTTGATTGACTTGCCAATTCCTTCTGCTGATTCTGTAAGAATCCAGTAGCAGATATTTCACAGGTAGAAAGACAAATAACATTTGAACTTTCGATACTAGGCAACTTAAAAAGTATAACCTGCATTTCAGGGGCTTTTTTCTCAAAAGTTTTTGTTTATTTTATTCAGGGAAGGCTTCCATAAAGGATCCTTGGCAGATAGGCAGGCAGGAATTTGTGATGTTCTCAGTGGTCCTCCAAGCTCCTTTTCAGTTACCCTTCAAGTCCTTGACTATTCTCCCATATTATGACCAACATACTAGCTAAACCAATTGGCATTTGGAAAAGAAAATCTAAATTCAGTGTGAATGGAAGCCAGGGGAGAATGTTTAATCTAGTTAGTGGGTGGGCTTTGGTTGCCATGGAAACTCAGCTCTGTCATCCTGTGTTGTTACTAGGCAGGAGCAGCCAGGTCATTCCATAAATCATTTCTGTCATAGCTGACGGTGATGCATTCCATCTGCTCCATCACTGCATGCCATAGTCTGCACACTTCAGATCCCTTCCTTCAATCCATCTCTTGCCCCACTCTGCACCAGACATCTCCCCCAAACACATTCTTTCTCTAACTTCCATTACAAACTCACATTCACTTTAGTGCTCTTAGAATGTCCTGAAAACAGACAAAAAAATACACTGGGGATAGGAAGGATTAGAAGAGATGAGGAGAAGGAATTTTATGAGGATTACACTTGAGAGTCTGACATGCGTCTCAGAATTTGATGTTAGGTATTACAGATCTTTGGAAATGGTGACCATGAGTATTTGAAATTTTTAGTTCTATAGAATGTGACGTTTTAAATACAGCATCTAGGTTTAGATGGAGAAATGCCATGCTATTGTCATTAGAAGTTATTTCTAATAGCTCCCCAAATGTCTGATATATGTCTTAGATGGTCTTTCATGTGTGAAACAGAGGTTACAACCTTTGTTCTTCAGTTTATGTATTAAAAAGCACACAGAATACTGGGTGATTAAACATGTAAGGCCAGATAATACATTCGCAAAGGTTCCTTTATTTTAGGTTTAAGCCTGGATAATTATGGTCTTAATCTCAGGATAGCTAGAAAGAGAATTGTACATGAAAGTATTTACACAAAGTTCCCAAAGCCCTATGGATTATGCATTAGTTTAGATAATAAACTGGGGTAGATAGAGGGAAAGGCGAATCTGGATATTCGTGCCATTTCTGTGTTTCCCTGAACGTCTGCCAGACAATAACCCTTTAAGATTGTGCCCATGGAGAGTTATATAGAGAAGAAACATCTGGTTTATTTCAGTGCCTAATACCATATCAAAACACTTGGTCTTTAATTTAGAGGAGATCAAACAAGAAGACTGTTGAACTTTGTTGATTATATCAGACTTCTTTGTGATAAGTTATGTTTTGATTTCTACCTCAGAGCAAAGGAAAGGGAGAGAGTATGTGTATGTGTGTGTATTGTGTATGTGTATGTGTACGTGTGTGTATGTTTTAATCTAGATAGTTAAATGGTCAGTAGTCTCTAACAAAAGGAAAGAAAATTCAGGGAAGTTGATGTTTAAAAGTAATTCATGAAATAAGTTTCTTTGTTCCTTAGACTCAATAACATTAGCATAATAAAGATTAACTGAAATGTGCACTGTAGTGTTTAAAAAATTGGGCCCGCAGTTCCAAGGTTGGGCTTGGGAGCACTCCATTGTTTCTTTTTTGTCTGAAGCCCTTTTCATTAGCTTCTGGCTTATTGGCACCCTGCTGATTGGAATAGACCATGACTGATAGGAGGAGGAGCCTCATTTGTTGCAGTAAAATGAGGCATATTACCGTTTAAGCCTGGCAGAAGGTATTGGGAGTTATTCATCATTGGTCACTTAACAGTATGAGGACCATGGACTGCATGTAGAATGAGTTCTTACTTTGTGTTTAGGCTCTAGATTCTAAATCACTCCCATCCCCATTTTTTAAGTAACTGATTTTTTTTCCTTCTCTTTTTTTACTTTGAAACATCTATGTTAGGACTTCTTTAAGGTCAGAAAGTACAAAAAGTAATGTATTCCTGAGTTAGAATGCTCTTTGTCAAATAAAGCCTTATGTTTAGAATTTCTTAAAGTAGCACAACAGTTTCTATAGAATAAGTATAGTTTGTATGTCATTTGGTAATAGAATAAATATGCAGAAGTGAAGTTTAATGACATGATCTGTGATCTAAAAGGCTGTATTATTCTGCTCTTTTAATGTTGCTCCCTTCCCACATACATGTTCTTTTTATGAAAGTAAAAGGGACAAGAAAAAGTCCTGTAATTTGCCAGGCTGTCAGTTCAGGAAAAGTATTAGTAACAATTCTGTCTGTCATCACTTTAATTTAGGGCAAAATAGAACCAGGGAATGTGATGAGTGAGTGGAGAAAATACCTTTTATTATACAAATGGAGAAGGTGCTTTTGATAAAAACACCAGAAATTATATGTTGATATGCTTTTGGTACTGCTTCTCCTGTTTTCACAGTGATTTTTAGGAGCCCACACCCACTTTATATGTAACATCATTTTGCTTAGTCATTGCAAGGTAGTCATTGCAAAATGACTCTAAAGTATAAACTTCCTTCTTTGAGATAAAGAAGTTGTCACCAGTCCTTCACGTGCTTAGGGATTATTTAGCTGTAATGGCAGAGTTATGAGGGAAAATAAGGGTTGATAGTCTGCTTATATCCTCAAAAGCCCATACCTGCCTAACGATGTGGTATGGACAGCTTAGTACATCAACACTAATTCTCAGAAATATTGGAACCATACCATATTGTTGTTCTCAAAGCTTATACCATAAAACTTATTTGTAAATGAATTCATCTTTATAATAGTATCTTTTTCTCCCCTTGGTATTCCTGTTACTGAACCCCACTATATAAATGCTGAGATAAACTGCTATTTACTGAATTCTGCTTTTTTATCAAAAAGTATTGTAGCGAATTTCAAGTGCAATTTAATTGCTCAAGTTTGTTTTTTTTTTAAATATTGAGCACCTACTTGTGCAAAACAGTGACAGACAATGATGGATTCAATGTTGAACAGTATAAGGTCCCTGCTTTCAAAGAGTTTACAGTCAAGGAGAGAAGATAGAAAAATGGTAACATAGAGCATAGTGTGAAGTAAAATACCAAAGAGAAGTAGCAGGTTACACTATGAATATAAGGGAAGTGAAAATGATTGTAAGTGGGGAGGTTACATTTGAGCTGGGCTTTGATGTGTTACAGAATTCCATCAGGGAGAAGTTAAGAAACAGGCCTTTTGCAAGGACAAGCTGTGTTCAGAAAATGAAAAAAATATTTTGTTTGCTGTAATGCTTTATGTAGGTTATAAGGTAGAAAGATACTTTTGTAACCAGATAATGGAATACATCAAATGTCATTCTGTTTTATTTAGTAGACAACAGGAAGTGCTATATGGCATTTGTTCAAAACTGGTAGAGGACAATAGCTCAGTCAATTATGTATGGGATGAAAGGAGCGGGGAGTAACTAAAAATATAAAGACTTAAATAGTCCAGCCATAAGTTCTAGTAAAAGTCTAAGGTAGTGTAATGGCAGTGAGAATGATGTATGCCCATCCCAGAAACATTATAGAGAATTGTGAGCATTGGTGTCTATGGTGGGAAGAGTGGAGGAGCAGGAGAAAGGAGGGGAGAGTGAGAGTGGTTTTGGTGACCATGAGAATACTGGTGCTAACTGAGATAGAGGAAACAGAACTGTTCTGTTGGGAAAGGTGGGAAGCTTGGGGCAGTGATGCAAAGTTTGGGTTTGGACATACTGAGCTTGAGATGAAAGAAAGATATGCTCAGATGGAGAAGTCCAGCAACCAGTAGGAGGATAGAGGTGTCATCTTAGGAGTCATTCACATGGATGTCATAGTTGATACTTTATAAAGAATGGTATTACAAAGAGAGGAAACACAGGTAAATAGAAAAGAAAACTGAGACTGGAGCTCTCGGAAAACCTACATTAAGTGAACTGTATGAGAGAGTAAAAGAGAGAAGGAGCCTGGGTAAAAATTATACATCCAAGGATTTAAAAGGGATACTCAAATGCTAACTTATTTCAAGGAAGATATCATTCCTTCTTTCAGCAAGTGTTTATTTACCAGCACTGTTGTAGAATCAGAAGCTACTGCAGATGCTGTGTAATTCACTTTGGTCTGAATAAGACAAAGTCCTTGCTCTTCTGGAACATGCATTTCATTAGGGAAAAGGGTGAAAGAGACCTATGATAAACAAGTAAACAAATTTAGACAATTAGGGATTAATGTAAGCAGTATGAAGAAAACAAAGTGGGAGGTATGATACACAGGGAATGCTGTTTCTCCAGTGCTTTCATGCGATTAATTCATACGGTCAAGGAAATTGAAAGTCAGCAAGTTAGTCTAGTTTATGATAATCAAAATTTTGCATGAATATAGAACTTCTTTCACTCCTCAGCCACCCACCATCAGTGTTATCAACCCTTCCCTCCCTTACCAGTATTATAGTCAAGACATATTTCATATGTTAGCATCAGTTGTTCATAAAAGTTATAATCATTTGAATCATAAACATGAGAAATAGTGATTTACAAAAATAAAAGGGTATGTTGAGATACGTTTTTGTTGAAGTTCGGTGACGTTACCTAATTTACTTATGGTTGAAATAAATCACTGTATGTATGCAAGCCATTAGGAACCAAAATGTGACCTTTAGCTAATTTTCACAGGTGTGAAAAGTAACAACTTTTAAAAGGTAACAACTTTGACAACTTTAAGACCAACAACATTGATCTTATAGCATACTACTTCCCTATTACTAAGTCTTCCCATAAAGTTTTTTGAAGTCTTCTTGATAACTGCACTTTTCTAAAATGACTCTCCAACCTGGGAATTCCCTGGCGGTCCAGTGGTTGGGACTCGGCACTTCCACTGCTGGGGGCCCGGGTTCAGTCCCTGGTCGGAGAGCTATGACCCCGCAAGCTGCCTGGTGTGGCAAAAAAAAATTTTTTTAATAAAATGAAATGACTTCCCAACCTGACTATACAACTTTTAGATGTGGCTCTTTGGAAAGAGTTGGTGTGTAAAGGGATTTCCAGTTACAATTTAGTAACATCATACAAATTGGTATAGATATACTCATTTGTAGTCAGTGCTTACAATTTAATTGGTGCTATCTTCTTCTTTTTAAAAAAATGAAAGCTGTTAATGTTTGATGATTGTGACCTGTGGAATTTTGTTTTACCTGAGCCTGTCCCAGTATCTGGGACATACTTTTCAATGTGTTATACTGTCTTTAAAACCAATGCTGAGACCCCATATATGCCATAATTTGGGCCTCTTTAAATTTATTAGAGCTCTAAACTTACTCAGAGCAAGATTATTTCTATTGGATGACACTTTGCACCCACAAGTAGTGTTCCTATTTAAAATATTTGACCACAGTTTCTCCGAATAAGTTGATTTGTCTGCCCTAAGTGCTGAGATGTGAAGATGATTTATGAGGCCTGTTATAAGAATGGGATTGTCCTAGAGAGGAGTTCCTAGGAACCGTTGGTGCGTGGATTAAGGAGACTTTTTAAAGGTTTAATGGTTAATTATGTAAACTTGAATGAATTTCTGTCACTATTTTTTTTAGCAATATGAAATAAATATAAAGTGTTGCAACAAAACCTTTAGCCAAAATACCAAAATTTATGCATCCAGATATGTTATCCTCTTAGGAGGTAAAGTCCACAGATTATTTTGGGAACATTTTTTTAAGAACTTTCAGGGTTTTTTCACTTTCTTCAAGGGTGACAAAATATCCTTTGAAAGCAAGTTTGATTTTTTTACAACACTCACACATCATTAGGAGCTAAATTTGGCAAAAATGTAGTTACTGAAACAACTTTCTAAAAGAAATAAGGGGTAACTTTTTAACAATCACTTTCTTTGACTCTTAAAACTATTTTTAAGGACTATTCTCTTCAAAAGATAACCGTTTCCTAAGATTATTTTTAATGAATAAAATTTATTTAGTTGGTATATTCTAGAAAGATTGTTTATCAGACTTGACTTTATAGTCACTTCTCTTTTTTTTAATCACTTCTCTTTTTTGTTCTAGCAATTAGAAATTTAAATTACTTTCAACTAGGATAATAAAGAAATAGGTATGATCTGTTTATTCCTCTCATATTAGAGTATATATGATACTTTTTAATCCGAGTTTTAAAACTGGGGCTTCTATAGGCTTTACATAATGGAATAGTTCTAAAATTGATGAAACAGTTTTTCACTCTGAGCCTTAAGGGTGGCAGCTTAGATTATAAAAATAACTCCATGCAAATGGATTTATATTTTTGCTTTTGTCACACTGATATGTGCATATCTTTTGTTTTCTGGTTAGATTTATTCTCCTGACCATACCAGCAGTAGTTTTCCATCAAATCCATCAACACCAGTTGGATCCCCCTCACCTCTCACAGGTAGGCTTTTGTTTTATCTAACTACTTGATAACATGCATGGGGCTACTTGGAAATATTTGAAGTTTATTTTTCAATAAAATATAGTAAAAACTCACACCAAAAAAATCATTTCTATCCTGAGAAAACATGTAAACAGAGCCTTCTCCTGAGTTCATTTTGGAGAATATTGAAGTATTTGCTGTTTGAATTATTTCTTCATATCTTCTCTGATTCTTAAAATAATTTGTGATAATTTCTAAGAACAATTATTATAACAGGATAAAAAATAAGGCTAAGCAATTAGGATGAAGGTAAAATATAGAGAAGGAGATGAATCAAAAATTTTGATAAGCTAACATAGAAAATAAAATAGCCTATTTAGAAGTACATATAACATCTTTCTTCCTTATTCTCTGCATTTTCCACATACCATGTATAAGACTCAAATGAAAAACTCTGCACTAGTTTGTCTTTATTTTTAAGTCCACTGAGTTATTATTTCATATATATATATATATATATATATATATATATATATATATATATTCTTGGGGATAATGTAGGGTTTTTTTGCTGAAGAAAAGAACTGTTTGTGAATGTGTATGAATATTGTTATTGGAGTTAAATAAGTGTTCAGATTTGCATTGCTTTTTTCCTGGTTTTTTTTTACAGTAGTTTTAACAAGTTCCAGATACTATCCTACAGTATAAATTTGTTGAGATACAACTGTTATTATTGTAAATAGGAATTTTTCGATTTATTAGGAATAAATCAAATTACAGGAAGATGCTTGGATCTGATCTGTTAAGCTATAAAACTTGGAATGTGTTTCCTGAGCAGTGTTTAGAGAAAAACCATGCTAAAGAAGAAATGTATTAGTTCTAAGGAAAAGATATTAGACAACTGTGTAAAAATTGCCATTTTCCTCCAACAGTTGACCTCAGAAATGATTCTCTATTACTGATCAAAGTCACTAGTTCAGTCCATGTGGTATTGTTGTTGTTGCTGTGAAGCCTTTTTGCATTGTTCAGGGTTTCTGAAAATCAAGGCTGTGGTGTATCAGGGCCCTGGCTATCACCTGTGCTCTGTGATTTAGCCTTGTGACTCTGCTAAGAAACATTCCAGTGTGGAAATGATGAACTGCTGGCAGCTGCTTTCAGCTATTAGTGGGTTCTGCCACTTTCTCAGACACCATGGCTTCAGCTGTCTAGTAAAAGTTGAACAGCTGTTCTCCACATAGACAGGACTATGAAAGACCCATTGACTTAAAGTTGTTGTTTAACAGAGGGATGAAATTACAGGAAGAATGATGTAACTTTAACCATACTCACCCTCTTGGCAGAGTTTTACTAAAATTATCAGTGTCATTTTTGCCACACAGCCTGTTTCACTTTCTCATCTCAGGTAGCTGTATTGGCCCTTACTGTATGTTCCCACTGCCTCTTCTCCTCTGCCCAGCCCAGTAAGATAAAAGTGTCCTTTGGTTTCCATTAACACTGGTTGGGAAGGCAGGCAGCAGAAGAGCTCAGCATCTATGCAGGGACATCAGTAAAATGAAGAATCAGAAACTTTAGACGTTTTTCAAAAAATAATGGTCCAAAGTAAAATCTCACATTTCCTCTTCCTTTTTTTTTGAATTTTTTTTTATTTTTTTAATTTTTTTTAACATCTTTGAGTATAATTGCTTTACAATGATGTGTTAGTTTCTGCTTTATAACGAAGTTAATCAGCTATACGTATACATATATCCCCATATCCCCTCCCTGTTGTGTCTCCCTCCCACCCTACCTATCCCACCCCTCTAGGTGGTCACAAAGCACTGAGCTGATCTCCCTATGCTATGCGGCTGCTTCCCGCTAGCTATCTATTTTACATTTGGTAGTATATATATGTCAATGCCACTCTCTCACTTTGTCCCGGCTTACCCTTCCCTTCTCCGTTTTTATTTGATGTTTAATGGATGATATCCTCTTTCCACCTTTAATTCAGCTGATTAATGAAAATCTGTGAAATGTTAAATTGTATAATGAAGGTATTAATAGGCTTCTTTTTTCAATTCAGCAGTCATACTCAAAGAAAAATATTTTCATATACTCCTGTTGAAATGGCATCAAAGACTGATTTTATACAGGTGCATCTCTGTCTCTCATCTCCTGTATCTAGTGTTTTCTTCTTACAACCACCCCCCCACACACACACACCCCAGACTGGCAGAGCAGACATGGAAAGGAGGAGGAAAAAAGGAAAGCAATGGGCGATAAAGTATTCACAGTTGAAGGAAAAATGAAAAAGATAGAGCAAACCAGAGCTCCTATATAATATGTACAAATTATTTTGTACCTTGTGTGGCAGAAGCCTGTCATCTAGAGTAAAAACTCCTCCCCACTATGTGCACTCTACACTTGCCCTCTTCCTTATGCCTGAGCATCAGTCAGACTCAGGACAGACCTTGTAAGAATAGTTGCACAGGTGCAAAGCAACATAGGCAGTTTCTAAGGCATTCATCATTCTTGTTTAAATCCTGCTTATTTTCCTTGGGAACTTTTCAGGCTAAGAACATAACGTTCCTGCATAGAAAATGCTTACAAGAAAGAAGCTTCTGAGATGATGATACTGTTTTAGTTATGATACTTTAGGCTGAAAGGAAGAGAAACTCTTGTCTGGACTGGATTAAATGATAAGGGGATTTTGGATATCTTGTATAAAGCCCATAGCAGGGCAAGCTCCTGGACCAGACAGGGCTCCTGCTCTATTTCTTTTCAGTTCTTTCTTAGGCTGGTGGCAAGACAGCAGTTGAAGGTACCACATATGGACATAGCCATGTCTCATGTAAGAAAAAGGATCATCTATTACATGTCTTTTAAGAATCTTTTTCCAGAAGCCTCTTCAACAGATTTTCCCTCATGATTCATTGACCAGCACTGGGCTTAACAGAGTTACTCAACAGAAATGGGACCACCATGTTTGTCTTAGTCATTAGGATTTCTCCCAAGAGCTAAGAATAGAATTACTCTTTCTTGGTTCATAGTAGGAAAGGATGGACACCCTCCCCCACCTTCTGAGCAAAATCTGGGCTCTAGCAGCAAGGTAGAAGTATGGCTGTGTCTAATACAGTTGTCCTTTGAGAAAAGACATGAGTATTTGAGTTAAGAGAATCTGTTTACTCACAATATTGTAAAGCACTTATACTCCAATAAAGATGTGAAAAAGAAAAAAAAGAGAATGTGTTTACTAAGGGAACTTGGAAAGCAGACAAACAAAACCACTCTTTGCCTTTCTTTACCTCCTTCTAGATCAATGAATAAAAGTTTAATAATTGCAGTACTCAATAGCAATCTTCAGAACATCCACAATAAAAATAAAGAGGAAGTGGGGGGAGATAGGGGAAAAAGGATTCCTCAGTTTAGGCTCCTTTCATCAATGAGATATTTATTTTTATCATCTGTCAGTATGCCTGGTGTTAAAGCAGTTACCTGACTTCATCAAGTTTTCAATTTAGTTGAGAAAATAGAGATAAACACATGAAAATAGAACTGTCAGAATTTAAACTACAGTTCTCCAGATGTACTTCATGAAGAGTGTATAAAGGAGAAAGAACTTTGAGTATAAAAGAAGAGAGTGTGACAAAGATCAAGATGTAAGAAAGTGCATGACCTGTTCATCCAGAGTCTTGAGATGACTGATTATGAACTCTTCACATATTGGAAGTGGAAAGGTTGGCTGGGGCCACATTGTGGAAAGCAAAGCCTTCAATGCTACATTTAGGATTATTCAACCTTTTCCAAGTATAGAGTATCTCATGAAAGTTTGAGTTTAGGGTGAGATTACAGAGGGGAACAACTAACAAAATAAGAAAATGCATGGTAAATAGTCCTAAGAATTTCTCTCAGCCATGCAAAATGATGTTATCTATTCTCTAAATTTATTAACCAGTTTTATTAGGTGGCATATTACTGAATCCCACTCAGAGTGAGAACAGATCAGAAACACTGGGTGAATTTTAGATTTAGTGATCAAAGAAAGCCTTTCTACATTTTCTTGCCAAATAATTCGATTCTCTTGTCAGCTAACATGTTCTCTGGAAATAGTCAATAAATTTTGATATCAAGTATGTTTATTATAATCCTTGAATAACAGCTAGCTTTTGGGGGTGGTCACTAAAAAGCTCAGGGCAATTACAAAAATTGTTAATGATATAAATAGTTGAAAGCTTGCCCTTACCTAACAGAAGGAAGTAGTATAAGCCCAAAACCTCTGTGCATGTCTACCACCAGATAGCAGGTGACAGGGAAGGAAGGGGGGAAATAACCTATTCTCTGGGAAACCCCTTAGGTTTTTAGCCTTTGTACTTTTGTTTTTCCTTACTTGTGTAATAATGCTGCAGTTGGTGATTACAAGCTAGAGATAAAGATACCAGTATGATTCTAAATAAATTTGTGTATTTTATTCATGTACTAGTTTTATAAAAAGACAAAGATGCAGATCTGTCTAGTGTCAGAGGTATTCTATAGCATTATGGTCTCTGTCTAGAATTTGAATTCCATTCACAACCCCAAAGTTCTCATCCATAGCTAATAAGCCGTCGGTGGGCCAGAATTACAAAAGTCTATGTATCTTTTTTCTTCATTGATTACATGATAGATCTATCATCAGGAAAAAATAATAATAATGTCTCATGGTGAAAAAGACCTTTAGGTTCACAGAGTGAGTGCATTCATATCTTTTACCTCATTCGCTTCATAAAGGCAGATTTAAAACAAAAATAAAAAACTGTGAGTGCCTTTTTTTTTTTTTTTTTTTTTTTTTTTTTTTTTGCAGTACGCGGGCCTCTCACTGTTGTGGCCTCTCCCGTTGCGGAGCACAGGCTCCAGACGCACAGGCTCAGCAGCCATGGCTCATGGGCCCAGCTGCTCCGTGGCATGTGGGATCCTCCTGGACCGGGGCACGAACCCGTGTCTCCTGCATCGGCAGGCGGACTCCCAACCACCGTGCCACCAGGGGAGCCCTGTGAGTGCCTATTTTATAGTCAGGACTCAAGATTAATTGATAGTACAGATCAGCCAGAATGCAGGTCTGCTGATTCCCAGTATCCACTAAACTTCCATGCCCTTTTTTGAGCTTTACCAGCCATAGTATTGACTTCTGTTGAGCTTACTCAGTCTGTCTAAGTATCCAGCCATCCCCTTTGTGACCAATAGCATGAATTTTTGAAATGACTAAGTGGGGTTTAAGGTGCTCAGTCCATGAAATACAACTTGGCATTAGTATGAAGTTCAAACGGATAACAGTGATTTAACCATGTCAGTATTCTATTTTAATCAAGTACATCACAGTGGGGCAGCCCAATCTATAATAAAAACAAAATAGGTTTGAGTATATGTATATTTTTCCAGTTTAATAAAGTATATTTTTAAGATAGACCTTAGCATAGTTACTTCATGTCACTATCAAAAAAATAATGAATATAGGTGATTTCTTACCTGAGTAACTCTGTGCACACATCTCATTCCTCAACACTAAGCTAGTGAAGAACCACTAGCTTTGCCTGTTTTGCAAGGCAGATGTGTGCTAACAGTTCTGAGGTGTTTAAATATAAAGCTTGTATTAATAATCCACACAAATTAAGTAATGTAATAATCAGGCTCTGTCACAGGCTGATCACCCAAGGATGTTGGGGGAAATGGAGCAAAATGATTGAAAATAAAATATTGTAAACATTAAGGGAAACTTTTAAAAATAATTTCCGGTCTTTTTCAAAATAGATCATGATTAACCTCTTATCCACATAAAAATTCACAATTCTACATCAGTTTTGGAAAGCACTGATGCACTGAAATCAATGGTAAATGTTAGCTGGTTGTTTTTATACGAATTCTTTTTTTTTTGCGGTATGCGGGCCTCTCACTGTTGTGGCCTCCCCCGTTGCGGAGCACAGGCTCCGGACGCGCAGGCTCCGGATGCGCAGGCTCAGCGGCCATGGCTCACGGCCCCAGCCACTCCGCTGCATGTGGGATCTTCCCGGACCGGGGCACGAACCCGTGTCCCCTGCATCGGCAGGTGGACTCTCAACCACTGCGCCACCAGGGAAGCCCTATACGAATTCTTCATGTAGTCAGTTACTGGATTTTTCTGGTTGCTAAATTCTAATTGCTAATTATAAAATTAGCCCACAAGGCTTCTGTTTCAGTGGGCAATTTTAGATTGTCCATAATTTATGTAGTTATGATTACATTTGTATGTTTAGCAGGAAGCCTTTAATGGTACTCAGAATAATTTGTAGTTTGCTTACAAGTAAAAAAAATTGTTAGCTGATGAAGTATATAACATATCTTTTTCTTACAATTTTAGTATTTTAAATTGTTTTGTATAATCCCAACAGTATTCATGTAACTGTGAAATATAATCAGGTTATTAAGAATCTATGTATCCAACTTAACAAAATGTAAATGATTAATAGGAATACAATTACTAGGTTACTCAGCTAAAGTGAACTATAATAGTTCCAATTTACCATAAGTTTTTAGTTTCCTAAATATGGCAAATTAACCTGCAACAACAAGCTCTGGTGGAACATAGTTTAAAATTTCATTTAACAATAAACAAGACACATTAAGTAAACCTTCTCCAACTTCAGATTTCTAATATATTGATAATTCAGTTTGTCACTGAAGATTTGTTAAGAGCAAAACCATATATTTAATTGAACGGTCTTCATTATTTTCTATGCATAACTTACTTTCAAATGCACAGTCATGAAATAGTAAAGATTTTCAATCATTTGTTTTGTCTTTTTCTTTTTAAAGCTATTTTGGTTATTTTAAAGCTATTTTATTTTTTTTTTAATATTTATTATTTATTTTATTTATTTATTTTGGCTGTGCCAGGTCTTAGTTGTGGCACATGGGATCTTTGCGGCATGCGGACTCTTAGTTTAGGCATGTGAACTCTTAGTTGCAGCATGCATGTGGGATATAGTTCCCCAACCAGTTGAACCCGGGCCCCCTGCATTGGGAGCATGGAGTCTTACCCACTGGACCACTAGGGAAGTCCCTAAAGCTATTTTAAAACACTGCATTCTCCCCAATACATGAATGAATTAATCCTTTTATTTTTTTATTCTGTTTTTTTTTTCCTTTTTATTCTTTCTGTTCTGAACTTGTATCCTTGCTTTTTCTGTCTCCTTTTTTTTTTTTATTATATTGCCACTTTTCTAAAGTTGAAGAGTAAACAACATTTAACAAAATTTTCATGATGATATTTTCCAAATTAAATAATATGTTTTGGTGTAAACTATGTTGGGAAAATTTTTAGCAGATAATCCTAAATGTATTTGCAATCATTTGAAATTGGTGCATTTGTGCATTACTGGAGGCACAAGTTAACATGACCCTTTAGAAAGCAGTTTTGGCCTTATGAATTAAGGATCATAAATATGTTCATACCTTTTAACGTAGAAATGCTATTTATCCTTAGGCATATTCCCCAAAAGAAAAAACACAGTATTACCGTTCATAATATAGTGATATTCAGTTACTATTCATAATAGCCAAATGAAAGCAACCAAAATGTCTAGCAGTGAGGTAACGGTGGTTAAGCAAATTATGATGTAGAGAATCAGGTGAATATTAATGTAAGTAATTAATAGCATGATCATAAAGACTAAAAATATGGGGGAGGGACAGAATTTTAAATTATGCATATTTTAAGTACATTTTCTCAAGATATGTGTGCATTTGGACAGAGTGTGAAGAACATGCAAACATAAATGTAGTTATGTTTTAAAGTATAGTTTTTTTCTCAACTCCCTACACAGTTATATTAATAATGAAAAAAAATTTTTAATGTGTTGGGTTTATCAGTAGCCAGTAACATGCTGAAGACTGAACAAAAATTTTCACATAAATTTATGCACACTTACAATATATCTTTACCCTTTCCTTCAGAACATTATCAAGATCACTGGGTGCTTTTGGGTTTTGTTTTAACAGGTACCAGTCAGTGGCCCAGACCTGGAGGGCAAGCTCCTTCATCCCCAAGCTATGAAAACTCACTCCACTCCCTGGTAAGAGCCTCTGAGAAACATACAAGGTTTCTTTTATCTAATAGTTTGGAGTTCTTTTTTTTTCCAGAAAATCTTGAGTAACAATGAAAAAACAGTAGGATAGCATTACACACGAATTCTTTGCTAACAAATGGTCTGATTTAGTTGAACTATATAAGACACATTGGGTGTGCCTTTTACCATCTGTTCTTTGGGACATCAGGCTTCTGGTCTCAGGACAGCTGGTATTAAAATAGTGTTATGGGATTTTTGTTTCTTTGACAGATCTAGGGTTTAATTTTACTATAATTTTATGTTTACATGTAAAGGAAATTTAAAGAAGAAAAAAAAAAAACACAGACCAAGTAAGAGAAAATTAGTCCAGCATTGCAAAATGGTTGTATTTTACTCTTTCTCTTTCTCATATGATGATACTGTGTGTAGTTTATTACATTTCTGTTAAAATTTTTAAATGTAGCATCAGTTATTTTTGTCAGGAAGAGTATTGTTTCCCATGTTTTCTTTTTTAAAAAAGAATGTATTATGTAAATTGTACAAGCAAAACCATTGACAAACAAAGCAGTAGAATAAAGGAGCATGTCTAGGTATTGAGAGTGAAGAATTTGTGGTAGGATGTTAACTACTGTTGCCTTTCTATGCTTACCACAGAATTATGAAGCATTATAAAAACAAAATAAGGATGACTTGATGGAATGTTAAGTCATGCTATCATTCAGTAATTCCAGGTTGCAAATAGAAAAGTTCTTTTTCTGTGACTAACAGAACATTTTAAATTAAAGTTTTCTTCTCACATATAAGCAAATATAAGCAATGTGTGCTATTTAGATGCTAACCTTATAACTTTGCTGTTAAATCCCAGCCTTCTCATACCTTAATACAAGTAGATCTTGCAGGTCTCCGCGTTAACTTTACTAACATGTTATGCTGACATGCACATCAGCTATTTCCTCATCTCTTTTGGAGTTAATCTTAACCTGTGCTTTGCCTCCTGTTCTGTCTTGACTTTGCCAGAAAAATCGAGTTGAGCAGCAACTTCACGAGCATTTGCAAGATGCAATGTCCTTCTTAAAGGATGTCTGTGAGGTACTATTTCTTTTAGATGGTGCCTTTTTTGTGTTTCAATTAATTATACTTCCTATTATCCAGTTAAAATCATCAAGCCTGTACAGACTCCAGAGTCTTTTAAAATCAAACAATGACTATTTTCATTTTTGTAACAATATGTAAGAATAGGCTTTTGTTGAATGTGATTCTTTTTAAAAGAGCTCTACTGGCATGTGCTTTTATTTTCTTAAATTCTAATATGTTTGTGTATGGGGCATGTGTATATTCACAGACAGACAATATCATTTCATCAGTTTTGTGAAAGAGCACATTTGGATGTGGTCACCATTTCAGATAGGTATTACAAATATTCACCTAAAACAAAATTACAGCTTAAATTTGATGGATTTGAAGACCCTCCCCCAAATTGCCCTCATTTCAAAGATCAGTGTTAAAGTACAGGTTATCTTTTTTATCAATGATAATTGAGTATCAGACACAGTAGAGTAGCCTTCAGCTTTTGTAGAAGCTAAAAGAAATAACCTCATGCTAGATTGGTAAATAGATTTTATGAAGCAGTGATTTGCTTCTGAAGCTTTGTTAATTTAGCATCGTCTACAAATATCCTTTTTTTAATTGTTGATTCGTAGTACAGGTAGTTTCTTTTGAAGCTATTTGATATTGCATATTCACTTGCTGTCTTCCCTATATCCCAAAGTAGGAAACATAGCAGTTTAATTAATTTAATAGATAACATCAGTAATCTCCATGTCTTTTTTCAATCCCTACAGCAATCTCGAATGGAGGATCGTTTGGACAGACTGGATGATGCTATCCATGTGCTGCGGAACCATGCCGTGGGACCTTCCACCAGTTTGCCTGCTGGTCACAGTGACATACACAGTTTATTGGGACCATCCCATAATGCACCAATTGGAAGCCTCAATTCAAACTATGGTGGATCAAGCCTTGTTACAAGCAGTCGACCTGCTTCAATGGTAAAATAGTGCTCATCCTTTTTGAAATAACTTCTAAAGTGTATTGTCCTACTTGTTTTTCATGAAATCTTTCAGGGAGAGAGGTTCCTTCTTTCTGTAAGGAAGGAAGGTAGAGTGGCTTTTAAGAATTTCTTTTACTGTCTTGGGCAGGGTCATTGGCTGAGCATTGGCCCTTAAAATCCTACTGTGACCATGTGCAAAAAGCAGAAACTTTCTACAGAGATCATTTTAGCTTAAACTTGGATTGTTTTTCCAGGTATGTAATAATTAGCAGAACAGTTTTTGCCTTGAAACAGTTGTAGAAAGTCTTAATATCAAAAGCAATCAAGCAAGACTGAATTTCAAGGGTTCTGGTCTAGAAAAGCTGTTTAGTATAATTTGGAACCAGCCTTCAATAGTAGAACGAATGTAATATTATTTGTACAGGTCCAAATTTAAGCTTTATTCCCAAATGAAGGAAAAATGTGGGGTAGTTTTAAGAATGACTGTGATTTAAGTGACAATGAAAGGAAACAATTTTAGATTAATCCCTGAAGAGAGTAAAATCATTCAATCCCTTTTTTTTTAACGTGGTAGTTCTTTAAAAGAGGAAAAAAGTAAAATTCTGCAGCCATGCACATCAAAAATTCTGTGTCAAATGTCTTACATTGTTTTTTATACAAATTATGTTTTAAAGGAATGAAGCTCTTTTTGAATCTGCTATTTAACTGAAACCATGTGTTTGCATGTTTATGGCATGGTTTTTAAGATTCATTGCATGCCGTGAAATATTCTCCTATGAAACAGATTTCTAGCTGTAAGCCATGTGATCAAGGCTAAAACTCACCTATCATCGCAATAATTAGGTGCCCCAAATGCTGAAGTCTTGTGTTCTGTAAAATAGGATTGGTTCCAGATTTTCACGTTCACATTCATATATCAGACAGCCATTTATATTCATTCTGGAGTTGCTGAAGTAAACATCAAACAAGGCTGCCTGGTTTCCTAAGAACAGTGTTTTCAGCAACATAGGTGACATTAGATGCCCACATGTCTTAACAACCAGTTTTTTGTTTTTGTTTTTTAATATCAGAAGATCTTGAAATCGAGACTCCTTTTAAATTAGCTTTTGTTGCTATTGATAAACTAATAAATGTGAAAGCACTTTTAAATTACTGAATTCCTAGAAATAAAAGGGAATATTGTAATCACTATTAGTGGTAGTAATAAAATAATTTTAACAGAATAATAAGATAGCATTTGTTGCAAGTATAAATTATTACTTTACTGAAATACTGTTTATCCTTATTTAGAAGAATGACTTGAAAATCAGTATGTTTGAATCCTAAGCTTGTCTCAGCTGCAGTATTTGCAATTCTTAGTCCTTACCTCTTAATCGTTTTTTTAATTCTTCATTGTTAATAGCCCACTGCTCCTTTCTCCAGTTTATCTGCTACAATATATGATATATCTCTGGCTCCTCCCACATAAATATAGAATTTATATGAAATGGAACTTCTATCTTTGGGAGGTTGTTTTTACCAACTTTAGATATAAGTTGGAAAAGAGATTTTTCAAAATCCAGTCCTCCAAAGCCATGTAAAAACCTAGTGCATTTTAAAAGAACTTGTTGAGGGAAAAAGTGTTTCTAATATTAGATACTTCCCTGAAGCTTTTAATTAAGAAAGTAGCTTCCATTATATTCACTAGGAATATGTTGCCTACTTCAGAGCTGCCAGAGATATTCTTTAAAAAGGAAAAAAGTTCACGGTAATCTAGAAAAAGAGAGTTCTGAAACATGAGGTGAGTCTGGCTTAGTCTGAGAAGCAGCATCAGTGCTGCAGCAACTAAGCCCAGGTTATTGCTGAGTTTGTCTATCAAGGTCTTCCTTCAGTTTTTATAACCTTCTTAGAGGACACAGCTGAGAAAAGTCTGCCAGACATCATCTATTATATCCACCCCTTCCCCAATCACTAATGGAGGTGGAGATGCAGATGTTTTTGCCAGGCTTACCCTCAAAAGATATTAACTGACAAAATCTGACAATGTCAGGTGAGTTAGTATTCAGCTCCCATCCTTCTGAAATGAACTTCTTAGCTATGAGTGCTCAGTTCTCAGTTTCAGCAGAAAGACCAAAGAATGGGATGAAACGAAGATCACAGTCAGCCAATGACTGTCCCAGCTAAGTCTTAGGCATATTGTTGAGGAAAACTCTTATCCTGGTGGCTGTTATTCATGTCTGAGGGCTTGCATCAGTACTGCCAGGAGCCTTGCTTACATGCTTTGTACCTACTTATGTGGAATCAACTCTTTTCATATTCTGAGAGGGTGTGTGATTTGGGGGACATCTTGTAACTATTGCCAGCCATCTTTAAGAGTTAATCTGCTTTTATTATCTCACCCCCATGTTTTCTAACTGATCATGACTAAGAAATAACACAATTTTACATTCTGGAATCACTTTTCTTTTTTTGTCTTGTTTAACTTTCTGGTAGTTTATATACTTTTCCTCTGCCTTAACATAAATTAGTATTTTTTAGGCCCCTAAAAATGGAGGTTACGTGGCTATTATTACAAAGTAACCACAGAAATATCAGTTTATCAGCAATTCTATATCGCCATTTAGAATTTGTAAGCTCAGTTTCCTCTCAAAAATATTTAATTTTCATCATTTCATTTATTTTTCTGCAGAGAGTAAAACTGGTCTACTAAACATAAATACCATTCCAGGAACTCCACAGAACATTCAAATAAAATTTTTGATGTAATGGATTTTTGTGGGCATTTACTAGAGGTCACCATCCTAATTCCAAGTTTTCAATATGATGTTACTTTCTCTCCTAGCATTTAAAGGAGAAGAGTCAGCATACTTTTTTTGTAAAAGGCCAGATAGTAAGGCTATATGGTCTCTGGCACAACTACTTAACTCTGATTTGGTAACATGAAAGCAGCCATAGCTGTTATGAAAACAAATCGGTGTGGTGGCTGTGTTTTAATAAAACTTTATTTATAAAAAAAGAGCCTCCTTTATTAGTAAAACTAACTAACTAACTAAATAAATAAATAACAGGACCAGATTTGGCTTACAGGCATACTTTGCCAATCCCTGATTTAGAACATAAATTAGCTTCCCAGTGCAGGAAATGAGAGTTAGCAAGTTTTGTTTTTTGGGTTTATTTTTGTTTTGGGGATTTTTTTCTTTTCTTTTTCTTGGAGCCTATAACTTTTTGCTTATTTTGTTTTAATGAGTAGTTTGGGAGTTCTGTTGAAGTAGTTGGAATATTTGAGGTGAGCCAGAATGCACTGGGAGTAGAATAAGAGTTGATGGCAGGGTAAAAGTAATACAGAGAGCTCTGCTCTCAGCCTTCAGTGCTATCAAGATAACTTGTGGTGTGAAGTCTACATGGGCAGGTTAACCAAAATAGTTTCCTTGATCAAGGAAATAGCTTTGTTGCTGAAAACATTTCTTTACATTATTTTCAGTTATAACAAGATTATGCCAGTAAGATCATCTACAGCTGATCTACTGATTTGTAGATCCATCTTCTTATCTTATAGATGAAATAATTACTATTTTTTCATTATTCCAGAAAACAATTTTTATATTTCACACAAAGGTAATAAGACTACCACCTGCCAAAAATATTAATAGGAGTCAATATCAAAAGACTTAACTTTGACTATTGTTTCTTTTAACTGAACAAACTTGACTAGCATCAAAGGTTAGGATTAAATGAGGTTTCAACCACAGAAAGCTTTTAACATATTTTAGCTATCTAATATACACAAAAATTAAATTTCCTGAAGATTATTATATCAGAAAAAGAGACTAGGAAGTGGGTAATTACTACTCCTTCTCATATAATTAGTGTAGCCAGCCTGCCCTAGTTTTAACGTTTGCTCTTACTTTTGAATAGGGTTAACATTTTCATTTACTTAATTTCCTACTCCCTTTCAATATTTTGGATAGTTTCTCCATATTTTGTTAATGCAAATTAAAACTTAAGGCTTTATCAGACACTATTATTAGGATGTGATTGACGTATCATTTAAATTTTAAAACACAAAATCAGGGCCTCCCTGGTGGCGCAAGTGGTTGAGAGTCCGCCTGCCGATGCAGGGGATACGGGTTCGTGCCCCGGTCTGGGAGGATCCCATATGCCGCGGAGCGGCTGGGCCCGTGAGCCATGGCCGCTGAGCCTGTGCGTCCGGAGCCTGTGCGTCCGGAGCCTGTGCTCCGCAGCGGGGGAGGCCACAACAGTGAGAGGCCCGCATATCGCAAAAAAAAAAAAAAAAAAAAAAAAAAAAACACAAAATCAGGATTTTTAGAACTATTGAAATGTCAGCATTGGACGGACTGTAGTTTTGCTCCCATTTATTTAATGTAAGAATAAACTCGGAATAAACTGCTGACAGCAAAAAAATAATGTTTTTAAGTGGAAAACTGAAAAGGAATGAGACTCATTAATTTCATTTAGGCATTACAAAGAGGTTTCAGCAATATAAGGTTATTGTACATCACATCAGTTTATGGCTGTAATATCTAAAATACCGAGGCCTGATGAGATAGCTCTGTAATAGCACTTTTATCTTTAACACAAAGTGCTCAGTTATTGTTCAGACAGTGATTTCAACTTCAAACTAAGTTAGATTAGAAGCTTTTGTGTTAATGGAAGGCTGATGCAAATCTTAAAAAGTTTCTCATTTATGATACAGGATAAAATTACATCCAGGAGGTCTTTTGATTTCTTTGTTACAAGACCTGAGGAAATTTAACTCAGGCATGTCTTTTGCGGGGGGCGGATTTCTTGGGTTTTTTGTTGTTTAAGCTATGGTTGGAGATGTGTGTCTTGTATGAGAGCAAATAATGTTCAATTGTAGAACTTAAAGCGACCTTATATAATTTAAAATATAAATCATGTCTGTTTTCTAAATCCTAAAGCAGTTAGAGAAACTATATTTTTCCTAGTTTTAAAAGATTTAAGATTCAGTTATTAAAGACTAACAGGCAAATAGAGTAATATTTTATTCAGAATTTTAGCACTTTTGGTCACTTTATTAGAGTAAATTTGGAATCATTTTAACCTTATATTTAGACAGTAATTTTGTTAGTATAGGTTTGTATACAGTAGAAATGGTATGTATAGGTTTCAGCTAAACTGAAGGAGTTTATTTTTTAACTGCATTTTACTTTTTCTAACCAATTTTTTTCCCAAATGGGCAACTTAAATTTTTAAAAATTTCATTAAGACCACATTATAGTGCTTTTAAAGGGTTTAGATACTATTTTTTTAACTCAAAATTGTTTAAATGTCAAGTTTTTTAAGCCTGAAATCCATACAGATTATATATTTATGGAAATATTATTCAAAAGGAATCATAACAACTGGAATTCTTCCAAGTTTTAGCATAAAACCCTCTTTGGGTAAGACAAAATATTTACAGTACATAAAGATCCTTTATTCAGTCTGTAGATTAATAGTGATTAATTTAAATCATTAGTACTCAGTGAATAGTACAAATTGAACAAATTATTAGAATAGAATTCAAAATCAGCGAGGAGTTCATACTGAGTAGTTTTCAGTCTGTCCCTTAATTCACAAGACCTCTTATTCATCAACTAATTAGATTTAACATTTTTCCATTGTGGGTGTTGAAGCCATTGGCCAAATTAAATGAAAACAAGTCCCTTGTCGGATGCTCCCACAAAAATAAGGCCACAGGTAGATTGTAAAGATTCAGAATGCAAGATGATGTCATTTAATGGAATGGGCCATTTATTCTGAAAGGGAGCTCTTCATAATTGAAATATAGAGCATAGCAGGCCTAGGGGTTTTCCTTCCCCTGCTAGTCCCCCAATAGAAGCACTCTGTCAGCTGTATGCTAACGAGATGAACAATTAAACAAGGTCCTATCTGGCTGGCCTCACAGGCTCTGAGCTCAGACAAAGAACTGTTTATACACCTGTTACGGTGTGTGGACAGAGCCATTTGAATGGGTAGCTTCAGATTAAAGGAAGGACATGGGAGTCAGGGTGAGCAAGGGTTAAAGAAAACTATAAGAACTGTGAATGTCAAATTCTCCAGAAAATATATGAGGGCCATTTGCAAGGGGTTTACAAAGAAAAAGTTCCTGCTAACTTCATTAACATGAAAAACTCCAGACTTGAAACTTTTTGCTAGTCCGATGCCATTTTTAAAAGGTTTAATTTTTTTCAAGGTTGGTGTGAGAAAATACTTAGTTTGTAATATTCTATAAAGACAAAGATATTCACTGACATTTTATATTGCAGAACAAATTGAGCAACCTTTCTGATTTTCCTTCAGGGAAAAGCAAAATCCTTAAGATCTATTGTTTAGATAATGATCCTTTGTCTGCCAAGCCTTTCATCAGAAAAAAGGTGATAGAACATTTTTATTAGTTGAGATTCAGAAAAATCAAAGAATTATTTATACTCATGAAATAAAAGAATTTCACAGATGCATCATCACTTATCACTCAAATGAGTGAAATTCAGTTTGTTACTGTTCAACGGTATTATCTGACAGAGCTATAAAATAGGTTTCACAGGTACAATGTATAGTAAATAAACATATTTTTAAAAGTTTAAATTTTAGGGCTTCCCTGGTGGCACAGTGGTTAAGAATCTGCCTGCCAATGCAGGGGACACAGGTTCAAGCCCTGGCCCTGGAGGATCCCACATGCCGCGGAGCAACTAAGCCCGTGTGCCACAATTACTGAGCCTGAGCTCTAAAGCCCGCAATCCACAACTACTGAGCCCACGTGCCACAACTACTGAAGCCTACGCGCCTAGAGCCCGTGCTCCACAGCAAGAGAAGCTACGACAATGAGAAGCCCGCACACTGCAACAAAGAGTAGCCCCCACTCACCCCAACTAGAGAAAGCCCGCACACAGCAACGAAGACCCAACGCAGCCAATAAATAAATAAATAAATAAATAAATTTTTTAAAAAAGTTTAAATTTTAAAAGGCTATTTATTTTTCATTTACTTGGTGTGATAGCTCAAAATACTAGATAAGAGCAAAATTGGCATATATTACCAAACATTGTGGGAAGTTTTAAGTCCACATTATAAACACCGACATAAAAATCTTAGCTTTGGGGCTTCCCTGGTGGCTCAGTGGTTGAGAATCTGCCTGCTAATGCAGGGGACACGGGTTTGAGCCCTGGTCTGGGAGGATCCCACATGCCGTGGAGCAACTAGGCCCGTGAGCCACAACTACTGAGCCTGCGCGTCTGGAGCCTGTGCTCCACAACAAGAGAGGCCGCGATAGTGAGAGGCCTGCGCACTGTGATGAAGAGTGACCCCCGCTTGCCACAACTAGAGAAAGCCCTCGCACAGAAACAAAGACCCAACACAGCAAAAATTAATTAATTAATTAATTAATAAACTCCTACCCCCAACATCTTCTTAAAAAAAAAAAAAAAAACTTAGCTTTTACTTTATCCTGCAGTGATTTCTTCAGCCAGTCAAAATTATTCTAGTACTATTTATCTTTAAAATAGGCCTAGACTCCTAAGGTCCCAAAGAATTTGTAACTATTTGTTGTATTTTACCCTATTTTTATAAAATGCAATTTTTGAACTGACCTTCCTCTCAGATCATTAGATCATTGAGTAGTTCATAGCTAGCAAGAAAGCAACCTATGTGTTATGAATAAACATGACCAGGATTCCCTAGAGATAGGATATCATAAACTATTTTTAAAATAATTTCCTCTCTCGGGCTTCCCTGGTGGCGCAGTGGTTGAGAGTCCGCCTGCCGATGCAGGGGACATGGGTTCATTCCCCGGTCCGGGAATATCCCACATGCCGCAGAGCATCTGGGCCCATGAGCCATGGCCGCTGAGCCTGCGCGTCCGGAGCCTATGCTCCGCAACGGGAGAGGCCACAACAGTGAGAGGCCCATGTACCGCAAAAAAATAAAAAAATAAAAAATAATAATTTCCTCTCTGGAATGTAATTTTCATAGTCCACTTCTTCACTTGGTGTTAGATTTAGTTCTTCAGATTTTTCTCAAGATTTTTTACTGGGGGCGGGTTGCGGTTCAGGGCAGAAGTAAAGGTTAAGGGTCTAAGGGAAATTTTCCAAAGTGGCAATGGAATAGAAGGCTGTCTTGATTTCTGTGGTCCCTTCCCAGCTTTAAGATTTTATGATTCTAATGCATGATGAAATTATGTGGTTTAGAAAAAGGGTATGATCAATGCTTGATCATCCAAGGGAGTAGTGACACAGCTAATTCTCAGCAATGACTAATCCTCAAATAATTTAAAAAGTAGCTATGGAATACATTAAATGGGTTTTTCAAAACTGCATTAAAGATAAGAATAAAGGTAGAGGACAGACATTTCTTGAAAAGTTGGATGGAAGACCTGATATGTTCTAATCAGATCCCCTACCAATAGCCTGCATTGCCTGAAACTTTGCTTTGGTTTCTTTTGTTTGGCTCACAGGAAACCAAAGGATAAACTTGCATAGGGGTATTTATACCTCTTAGGGTAAAATCCATACAAAGTCATGAAAGATAAAAGCTATATTAATTACTCAAGAGGGATTCAAAGCATGGCATTTTACTGGGATTGAAGGATTTGTTGAAAAACAGTGGTTCTCATGTATAACTCCATGCAATAAACCTATTTAATTAAAGGATTAATCTTCTAATTGCCACATCTGCTATAGTTCTAATTTTAAAAAATGGTTCATTTGTAACCAGTTTTTCTAAAAATACTGCAGTAGCTAAAAACACTTGGTAGTGTTTGCATGCCTTCTCAGTTCAGGTTAACTGTGACTTGTCTAAATCTGATTAAAACTGAGAATAAAAATATATGGCATTTTTGTTGCCTGGCAATGAAGAACTTTTAAGTTATTTTAATTTTGTATTGCTTTTGCTGCTCTTTTAAAATTTTTGAGGAGAAGCAATTAGAGGAAGAAAAAACAAGACACTGTGTGTAAGAAAAGGATATGCTAAAGTATAGATAAATAATTTTATTACTTGGAACAAAGCAGTATTTTGCTAAATGTAAATTCATGGATACTTTAACATTTTTAGGTAGAATATGGAATAGGTTTTCAGATTGATTGATATACAATAAAGGCTATAATATGTAGTGCTGTATGGATTATAGAGTGCTTTTTGTCTGTTAGCTCATTTGCTTCTCACAGCAACCCTCTGTGGGATATAAAATTTGAAAGCTGGGATTTTTAAAAATATTTTTATTCAGAAACAGTACCAGTGTCGAGTCTTTTACAATCCAAAAACCAGAAAAGTGGCATCCAAAAAATGTTGCTAAATTTAGATGAGTGATAACTGTTTTCTCTATTAAACCCAGAGAAAGAATTTGAACAATTACTGCACCATGAACTTCTTTTTTTTTTTTTAACTTTAGGTTGGAACTCATCGAGAAGACTCTGTCAGTCTCAATGGCAATCATTCAGTCCTGTCTAGTACGGTCACTGCTTCAAGCACAGACTTGAACCATAAAACACAAGAAAATTATAGAGGTAACTGTATAGTTTGTTTACAGCAGCAGTACATACAGAGGTATCATTTTGGAGCACTGTCACCTTCTTCACAGTCAGATTGACATCTGTGAATCAAAGTCATCTTAGGTGGTAGAATTCCAAATAGTAGTAGTACTACTGCGTGAATGTACAGGGTAGATATTTAGCATTCCAGTTGGTCCATTTAGCTGGGCCAATTACAGATATTTATTGGTGGATGGAACCCTGTGCAAACCGTTGTTCAGTGTTTACTGGTCATCTTCTTACCAGCTCCTGCATCTGTCCTCTTTCTTTTTTTTTTTTTTTGGCTGAACCATGTGGCATGTGGGATCTTAGTTCCCTGACCAGGGATTGAATCCGCACCCCCTTCAGTGGAAGTGCAGAGTCTTAACCACTGGACTGCCAGGGAAGTCCCTGTCCTGTCTCTTTCTAAATCACTTCCCTTCATGGCTGAGTTTTCATTGTCCCTAGAGGAATTGAGAAAGACATTTCTGAGTATGTTTAGAGCTCTGAATGATAGTAGCTGTTGTTTAGAAGATTATAATTTAATTGGAGAGACAGACAATTCTTATAAAAAGCAAACTGTTGTCAATGTTATAATAGACCTTATAAATAAGTACAAATATATAGGTGGTATTAAGACCACCAAGATAAAGTTTTCCCAGTTGTATTTAACCATGATGCCTGTTTTATTGTGTTTGTCCAGGAAAATGTTAAAGCTTATTTCATTTAACTTGACAGCATCTTAGAAGTTTTTTAAATGCATCATGTTTCTCCTACCTTGTTTGATTGTTAAATGTGCCTGAAATGAGCATTGGACTCACCATCAGGGAGAGGCTTGTTTTTTTTAAAATACAGGTGCTTTAAAAAGCACTTTTTTCTAAGGTTTGTGGATGTGCTCTTTCCAGCTCTGAATAGTTTACTTTTTTACATCTTCAGATTTCTATAGTAGCTCTATAACAACTAAGGATATTTACCATCAAGAAAGCTTTTTACTGTCTTAATTCTAATTCATAAATGAGTCTGGACATTTATTCTGTTTCTTTGCCTCTTTGTTAGGTGGCTTGCAAAGTCAGTCTGGAACTGTTGTTCCAACAGAAATCAAGACTGAAAACAAAGAGAAAGATGAAAACCTTCATGAACCTCCTTCATCAGATGACATGAAATCAGATGATGAATCCTCCCAAAAAGATATCAAAGTTTCATCTAGAGGCAGAACAAGGTATTTGTTAGCATCCAGGTATTAAATTTCACTCATTTGCCATGGGTGAAGATACTTGGAAAATTGAAGTGTGTTATGCATTTAAGTGTCAGCTATGTTGTAGATACTGTGTTGTGACTTTTATGTGTTATCTCATTTAATCCTCATAGCATCCATAAAAGGGAGGCATATGAAACTGACTCTAAGTTTATGTCTTCTATGTTTCCCACAATATTTTAGGGTCTACGTATAAAAAAGAATTACTTCTCTCCCCTCAATGCTTATAGTCTGTAAGACAGCTAGAGAACAAAATAGCTAAAACAAGTTAAATTGTACAAGTATAGGTATTTAGATATAACCCATCAGTAAATACTCAAATACATTATTTTAAGGCTAAGTATATGGTAAGACTCTTGTATGATTTAAACCAGGGGCTGGCAAACTATGGCCCATGGGCCAAATCTAGTTCATTGCCTGTTTTTATAAATCAAGTTTTATTGGAACACCACTACACACCATTCATTTACATATTGTCTGTGGCTGCTCTCACAGTGCAGTGGCAGATTTGAGTAGTTGCAACATAGGTCGGATGACCCACAAAGCCGAAAATATTTCCTTTCTGGCTCTTTATAGAAGATATTTGCAACTTAAGTTTTAAACAATAATTTGAAAAGAGTATGGAAAAGGAAGTATTCCACATGTGTTGATGTTGTTGGGGAAGGTTTTCTAGAAACTGGACTTGACTTTGCTTTGAAATATGGATATTGACACATAATACATTAGTTTCAAATTATTTCCAGATTCTTCCATCAGATTTTTCTTCTAGTTCTACATTAAAAGTAGGTACTTTGATATATCCGTGGTACATCCTATTTCTTGGTATATATCCATTTATCAGTAGTATGTATATATCACATATATTTATATTTAAAACATTGTTCTTTGTATTAAATTATGGTACAAAGGAAATTACAAACTAAAAGAACCAGGATAGTCCTTTCTGTCAGTCCCATACTTAAAAGTTGTCCTTTTGGGCTTCCCTGGTTGCGCAGTGGTTGGGAGTCCGCCTGCCGATGCAGGGGACACGGGTTCATGCCCCGGTCTGGGAAGATCCCACATGCCGCGGAGCGGCTGGGCCCATGAGCCATGGCCGCTGAGCCTGTGCTCCGCAACGGGAGAGGCCACAGCAGTGAGAGGCCCGCATATCGCAAAAAAAAAAAAAGTTGTCCTTTTGCATTTGACATTCTCACTATTTTCAGTAGTTGACATTTCTCTTGAGGAAAATTAAATCTTAAGGTCCTAATACTATCATTTTAATATGCATTGTACTCAGTTGTGCAAGGGCATGAAGAAATAAAAATTGAGTCAGGGAATTCAGAGTCCACTCCTTTGAGGAATCTTAATTCTTTCATAGTTTCATTATTCAAATAGAACTTAAAGGGAAATAATTTGCATCTTTCCTCATCATTCATCCTTTCATTATATAGGTCAGCAAATTTTGTGTGTAAAGGGCCAGATAGTAAATATTTTAGTCTTTGTGGGTCATACAGTCTCTGTTGCTACTGTTGAACATTGCCATTGTATCATGAAAGCAGCCAAAGACAGTACATAAACAGGTGGGTGTGGCTCTTCCAATAAAATTTTATTTACAAAAACAGGTAGCTGGCTTATGGGCCAGTTTGCTGAGCACTGTTATAGGTCATCAGAAATTGAGAAGGCAGTATAATGGGTTAATAATAACAATACTTAGTAGTTAATAATAGTAAATTTAAAACACAGCCTTTGGACAAAATAAGGCTAACCTGGGTTTGAATCATGGCTTCATCACATTTTGCCAAGTAACCTTGGCAAGTTATTAAGCTCTCTGAGGTTTGGTTCTATCTTAACAGGAGACTTTCTGTTTAGGATTCTTGTGGGAATAAACTGAAAATTATGCATATAAAGCCCTTTTCACAATGTCTCACATGCAGTCAACATCAGTAAAGGTACTGTGGTAACTTATGATGATAATAATTTTAGATATGTGCTCTTGATTTCTTGCATGAAGCACTAACCTGGATTCTTGTCGCTACCTTGCCACTCATTAGCCTTGTAATCCTAGGGAGGTCACTGATCTTACAGTGGTTCTCAACCCTGCTGCACAGACTCCTGAAACATTTTAGAAATACAGGTGCCTGGACCCTGAACCCGAGCTCACTGTATCAGCATCTCTGGCAGTGAGACCTTTGAAAGCTATATTTTATAAGTGCTCCAGAAGATTCTAGTGAGTGGCCACCTTTGGAAACCTTTGGGCTAGATGATCTGTAAAGGTTTCTTTGAAGTCAAAGAGCTAGTGATTCTCTATTATCAAAAGAATACTTTTATGAAGTTCTTGACAATTTGCTAGTAAGTTGTCCACTTGTTCTTTTTTTTTTTTAAGATTTATTATTTATTTATTTTATTTATTTTTGACTTCATCCTGTCTTAGTTGAGACATGCGGGATCTTTTGTTGCAGCGCACGGGCATCTCTCTACTCGTGGTGTGCGGGTTTTCTCTCTCTAGTTTTGGTAAGAGCAGGCTTCAGGGCGTGTGGGCTCTGTAGTTGTGGCGTGCGGGCTTAGTTGCCCTGTGGCATGTGGGAATCTTAGTTCCCTGACCAGGGATCGAACCCTCATCCCTTGCATTGTGAGGCGGATTCTTTACCACTGGACCACCAAGGAAGTCCCTCTACTTGTTCTTTATTAGAGTACTCAAGGTATTAGAGGTGAAGCACCAATTCTTTGTGCACGTTTTTTCCAGGTTCTAAGAGGCCCTGCTCAGTTATTTATTTCTGAAATATACATAGAATTTTCTAGAAGTGATTCCAAAGCATTTTTCTCAAATATTCTTTTCTGATTAATTAGTCTGTTTTCATTACAGAAATTTGAAAATTACAGAAAAGCACACACAAAAATCACAAGAAACTCCACTACCCAGAATTAACTACAGTTTACTTTTCAAGGAATATCTTTTTCCAGAAATACAGTTTAAATTGGAGATAAACTGGATAAAAGTTTTATAATTTCAACTTTTTTAATTTAACAGTTTTTGTTTTGGGGTTTTTTTTTTTTGCGGTACGCAGGCCTCTCACTGTTGTGGCCTCTCCCGTTGGGGAGCACAGGCTCTGGACGCGCAGGTTCAGTGGCCATGGCTCATGGGCCCAGCTGCTCTGCGGCATATGGAATCCTCCCGGACCCGGGCACGAACCCGTGTCCCCTGCATCGGCAGGCGGACTCTCAACCACTGCACCACCAGGGAAGCCCTTAACAGTGTATTTTTAACCTTTTCATCTATCTGTGTTTTCTCCAACATGTTTTTTTCTTGTTGTTTTGGTTTTTAGGCAGCTTTATTGAGGTTTAATTCAAATCTAATAAAATACACCAATTTTAAGTGTACAGTTTTGGTCCTTTGACACATGTATACAGTTATATACATTAATAATGTAGAATATTTCTGCCACCCTAAAAAGTTTCCTCATGCCAATTTGTAACCAGTCCTCTTCTCCCATCTTCTGGCAAACGTTGATCTGCTTTCTTTTACTATACTTTTGTCTTTTCTAGAAGTTCCTGTAAATGGAATCATACAATATGTAGTCTTTTGTGTTTGGCATCTTTTACCTAGCATAATCTACAGCTTGATTTTTAGAGGGTACATAGTAGACCATTATCTGGATGTACTGTGATTTATTTAACCCATCTCCTAATATTGGACTCCCATTTGTTCTGAAGTAAATAATTCTGTGATCAACTTCTTTACCTAAATTTCTGTGAACATCTCTAATTATATCCTTTGGATGAATTTCTAAAGTTGGAATTGCTGATCAAGAGATAATGAACATTTTAAGGCTTTGGATTCATTTTGCCAATTTGTCCTTCAAAAAAATTGTTCCAGTTCACCCATGTTTTAAAATCATCACCACTGATGATGATATTTCTTCCAGAACAAAAAGTATAGTCATTTTCTGAGATACTTCTCTCATTCCATATCTTAAGCTTTTCTTCCTCCTCCTCACCAGGGGACTGCCAGAATATATTTAAGAACATAAGCAAACTGTAATACATTACTATAATAGTACAGTGTTTCTCAAACCTTAATGTACATATGAATCTTGTTAAAATGCAGCTTCTGATTCAGTACATTTGTAGCGGAACCTGAGATTCTGTTTCTGACGGTAATGTAACACTGTTTTTACAGTAATGTAAAAAGTAAAGTTTTTAAGCAGTAATGCTCATGCTGCTAATCACATCTGGAAAAGCAGGGTGCTATAATATGTGGTCATTCAAATTACGTTTATGAGGAGTTTCACTAGTAGTGTGGAGAAGTCTTTATGCTGTAATGTGCAATGAAAATGCATTTAGAAATGTATGTGGGGGACTTCCCTGGTGGCGCAGTGGTTAAGAATCCGCCTGCCAATGCAGGGGACATGGGTTCAAGCCCTGGTCCGGGAAGATCCCACATGCAGCAGAGCAGCTAAGCCCGTGGGCTACAACTACTGAGCCTGCACTCTAGAGCCCACGAGCCACAACTACTGAGCCCATGTGCCACAACTACTGAAGCCCACACACCTAGAGCCCATGCTCCACAACAAGAGAAGCCACGACAATGAGGAGCCCGCACACCGCAACAAAGAGCAGCCCCCACTTGCCGCAACTAGAGAAAGCCCGCGCGCAGCAATGAAGACCCAACGCAGCCAAAAATAAATAAATAATTTTTTTTAAATGTATGTGGTATAATTTCAACTATATAACTATATATTTGCATTGAGGAAGGACTGGAAAGAAATATACAATAATGTTAAGTGTAACTATTACTACCATTTGGTAAAATTTATAGGTCATTTTTATTTTTATAATTTTTAATTTTGTACAATAAGCATATCTTACTTTACAGTGAACCTAATAGACATTGTTGTTACTTTGCCTTCCAGCAGTACTAATGAAGATGAGGATTTGAACCCAGAACAGAAGATAGAAAGGGAGAAGGAAAGGCGGATGGCCAACAATGCCAGAGAACGCTTGCGTGTGCGGGATATTAATGAGGCATTCAAAGAGCTTGGTCGAATGTGTCAGCTTCATTTAAAGAGTGAAAAACCCCAGACAAAACTCCTTATTCTTCATCAGGCCGTGGCAGTCATCCTCAGTCTAGAACAGCAAGTCAGAGGTAAGTAGGTTCAGCAGAGATATGTAACTGTTCTGCTTCCAGTGAGTAAACATTTCTGTGTCCGCTCGCTTTTCTGCTTGGGCAGGTTGTAGGTGCTCCTAGTACTTCTGCCACCGCATCATCCGTATCAGGTTTTCTCTATAATTCTCTCACCTCTGTCTCATTATATAGGTCAATATCTGTAGGCTCAGTGCTTCCCAGAAACCAGTAGAGAGTAACCCTATGAAACAATGCAGTGAACAGCCAGCCTCCTACTCAGCATTAGTGCTTTGTGCCTCTTGTTGACTCTGGTCTCCCACGCTCTTCAATTTCCCTGCCTACACCTGTCCTCCAACCTGCTCCTTCCTGTCTTCCCTGCTTCTCTGTAGTCAGTTTCTTGCCTGCTTTACTTGGGGCATCTGTGAGGCCCTGATGGTTAATAGGATGCCTGGTCATGGCCCCTACTGGCTTTGACCGCTATGGATGTCCTTTATACCCATGTCAGTAAGGTGTCAGAGTTTCTTCGTTGATTCCTGATCAGGAATGCCATGAGGTTCTTGGGTGAATATGCACTGGCATGCCTGTGTGTCCCTAAGGACAAAAGTGTGGTTCATACAGACTTACCACTGCTGACTCAGACAGCTCTCCCAACTGTTTTATTTTGATGTAATCTTTTTTGGGGGGGTGGGGGGGGCCACACAGTGCAGGTTGTGAGATCTCAGTTCCCCAACCAGCGATTGAACCTGGGCCATGGCAGTGAAAGCCCAGAACCCTAACCATTAGGCCGCCAGGGAACTCCCTTGATGGAACCTTGAAGAAGCTTTTAAACTTCATTCTTTGAACAAAGTGTTTATTGTACACCTCCTCTGTCCCAGCCAGCTATATTCTAGACCCTGGGTTATCAATTAATACAAGCTTCCAGCCCTTGAGAGGTTCTATCATCAAGCTTGCTTTTTTGAATATACTTATATATCTTCTTATTCAAAGTTACGGATGCCTCATCCTAAGCCTTTTTGCAAAGAATTTATAGATGTGGCCTTTGACTCCAGACCCCATCTCTAACCTCCCTTCATTGAGAGCAACTTTGTCTTCCTTATTTATTGGGTATTTATATAATATTTTATTTAGGACTTCCCTGGTGGCGCAGTGGTTGAGAGTCTGCCTGCCGATGCAGGGGACACAGGTTCGTGTCCCGGTCCGGGAAGATCCCACATGCCGCGGAGCGGCTGGGCCCGTGAGCCATGGCCGCTGAGCCTGCGCATCCGGAGCCTGTGCTCGGCAACGGGAGAGGCCACAACAGTGAGAGGCTCGCATACCACAAAAAAAAGGGGGAGGGTATAATATTTTATTTAAAGAAAGTTGGAAAAGAAAAATGAGTAGGAGTGGACAGATGCTTGACAGCTATGACAAGGACCCTCAGCACTGATCATAGAAAGAATACTCTTTCTAAGGAAACCAGAGTTAGAGAACTTATTTTCAGAAAAACATAACACTAGTAATTAATTCATCTATTCATTTCCCTCCAGTGTTTTTAATGAATAAAAATGATGAATAGATAAAACACTTACCACTAAAACCAGATACTGCTCCTGTTGTCTTAAGGCCTTTGAAGTACCTGTAAAGCGTAAATGATAATGAAACCTGATCAAGAAGTTACAGACTTGGGACTTCCCTGGCAGTCCAGTGGTTAAGACTCGGCACTTCCACTGCAGGGGGCACAGGTTCGATCCCTGGTCAGGGAACTAAAATCCTGCATGCCGTGTGGCATGGGCAAAAAAATTTTTTTTTAATAATAATGAAATATATTTTTAGAAAAAGAAGTTATAGACTCCCTTGTGATATTCATAAAGACAGTCTGATAGTTGCCACTCATCTGTGGCAGGAGCATTTGTCCCTTGAGCTTTCACTATCTCTTGTCACTTTACCAAATGTTTTTGTTCAATTATGTCTGACATTCAGTGGTCCAAGTATATTCATCCTCCTCCTCAGCAGCCCGATATATTTTCTACCCTAACACTACCCAGCCTTTTGTTGTCAAGACTGTTGCCTCCATCAGCACTGTGAAAGTTTTACTGTCGGGACAACAGTGGTGCCAGAACTTATTCTTGTACAGCACCTTTCCTTCCCACAGTTCATTAGAGCTAGAATAAAGTCATTTGTGTTCTTAAAACTCTTTTTTTTTAAGATCAGAGGTACCTACTCTCAGATCCAAGCCATCAAAAATGAGAAATACCTCTGTTTGAAAAAAAGTTATAAACTCCATCATGCCTGGGTGGATCTTTTTCATTCATTTGTAAGATTTCACCTTGTCATGATTCCATGCAAGCACCTAGAATAGAAAAGCTGAGTCTGAAAGAGGATCTAACATCTAGGCTTATTCAGCTGCCTACTAACTTTCTGGTCATTGTTACGGGTACTGACTTTTTCACGCTATTCTGGAAAGCTCTATATAAGGAGCCATTGACTGATTAGAATGAACAAAACTTAAATACACTGAACTGTAACTTCATTAGGGACTGCTTTAATATTCATAAAAGTCTGCCTTCTTCCCACCCTCAAACTCTGGGCTTCAAAGCCCAGAACCTTTATTTTACAGCTTAATGTAAAAGCCGTGGGATCCATGTAAGACTCCTTGAAAGGCTGGCTAGCTAACAGAGTTTCGAACCCTTCGTGTAGCCCATAATACCTGTGCCTTGTCTATAGCAGCACCTTCAGAGTTTGGTGTAACTGCTCTCCTTCCCTGCACTTGATCTCCAGTAGTTTTGAGTTATTTTGGTAACCTGTCCACCTTTGAAAGCCTCTTCATCCCCTCAGGGGCCCTACGCAGCAGCCCCTGGGCCCAACAATTTCTATAAAGACATACATTTTGTTTACATGACCTACTTTGGACACCCTCTGGGCTCTCTGGCCACCCCCTTTGGTTTGGGGTAGTGTTCCAAGACCATGTCTAGCTGTCCACAACGTGTCATCCCTAGACAAGTGGATATACCAGGAGGGCAACCAGACCTGGGTCTAGCAGTGAATCCTTGAGAAAAGCAAGAAGTGGCTTCCCTTCCAAGCCTCAGATTTTGCCAGAGCATTTTTGTGCCTTGGTGCTCCACATATCAAATCCCATATGGCCTCTGTCATTGCCAATTTAAGCCTTTCTATTATCGTAACTATAATTTTACCATTACAATTTTACTAATCCTCAGCAGATTTCACATATTATCTTCAAGTTTGTCTTCTCAGCTTTACTAAAGATTAAATTAGTGGTCAAACACTTCCTCCTCAAACTCTTTCACAGGTCAATTCGATAAACGCATTACTCTTCTGGTGATAATTTAGGGACAATAGAACTATTAGGATTTTAGTTTACTGGTCTCTTAGTTAATTTGAAGATAAATAAGCTAGGACAGCAGTTCTCAAATCTGGCTGGTCTCAGAATCACCTGAGGCTTTTCCTTTTCCCAAACAAATTTCCAGACCCTACCCTCAGTACATTTAATTCAGTTGCGATGAGATGGTCAAACATAGTATTCTTAGCATACTCATTGATAATACACCACTCCTTCCTAAATCTCCACTGAAATGAATAAAAATGGCATTAACCCACAAGGATAGAGGGGAGAGAAGAAAATAACAAGAGAGCAAAAGTAGATGGAGAAGTGGTAACTGACTTACTTAGACAGAAGAAATTAAATGGAACAGAGAGGAATACCAGCAAGAAGCAGAACATTTTGCCTTACAGGGCCCCTATCCCCTGAAAGCCTCTGGACTTTGGAGGTACTAATTATTGGAAAAAGCAGAAGTCAGGCATCAGACCTGAAAACAGAAAGATTCATTGGACGTTTGCTATGGAAAGTTGGATCCCTAAGTCTCCTCTGTACTTCATATTGCTTCTGCCCTCTTTTCCCTTCCACCATAGAAGCCAGGAGGATTATTTTTAGCAAAAAGTGAAATCTGAAAGGCTGCAAATCTGAAACACCAAGAGGAGCGGAGAATGAGTGAAGTATGAAGCTGAACAGTGAGACCTGCAGCCCTGTGTCCTGCTTTACTTTCCTAATGCTGGCAACAAAGTATATTAATTTTATCCTCAAGGAAATGGGATCATTCTTTTCTAAAGAAATTAAAATACTCTAGAGAAAAGACCTCCAGATTTAGGAATTCCTGAGTAATAATTTCTCACTTTTGGATTACCATAAAGTAATAAAGCCCACCAGTTGATGTCTTACTTCTAATATTAAAGGACAGCCAAAGATTTAAGAAAAACCACCATGAAAAAGAGAAATTGAGATCAAACCAAACAAAAAAGAAAGAAGAAAACAGACATGCAAAAAGCATTGGGAAACTTTTTATTTTTAATTAATATCTTCTAATAAGAGAAAATATATGCATAAAAGAGAAAGAAGCCATGAAAAAGAAATTCAGATGATATGATAGCAGAAAAAATATAGTAGAGGTTAGCTGATAAAGCTGAGAAAAATCTCCTAGAAAGAGATGAAAAATAGGAGAGAAGAACTAATAAAATTAGGGGGGATCAATCTAGAAGTCCAACATCTGACCAATAGTATTAGTAGAGTAAGAGCAGAAGAGAGCAAAGGGGATTATCATGGCAGTAATACAGGAAATTTACCAGTACTAAAGAGTACATGTCTCAAGATTGGTAAACTCTAATCTTGTGTTAAGAATAATGATTTTAGGACTTCCCTGGTGGTGCAGTGGTTAAGAATACGCCTGCCAATGTAGGGGACACGGGTTCGAGCCCTGGTCCGGGAAGATCCCACATGCCGCAGAGCAACTAAGCCCGTGTGCCACAACTACTGAGCGTGCACTCCAGAGCCCACGAGCCACAACTACTGAGCCCACGTGCCACAACTACTGAAGTCCGCACGCCTAGAGCCTTGCTCCACAAGAGAAACCACTGCAATGAGAAGCCAGCGCACCGCAACAAAGAGTAGCCCCCACTCAACGCAACTAGAGAAAGCCCACGCACAGCAATGAAGACCCAATGCAGCCAAAAAATAAATTAATTAATTAATTTTTTTTAAAGAATAATGATTTTAATAATTACCTCAAGTTGAAGTGTATCATCATGAAATTTCAGAGCATCCAGGTTAAAAAGAATATCCTAAAGCTTTTAGAGACAAAATTTAAATAGCTCAGAGACAAAGGAACAACACTCAAAATGTTATCAGAGTTCTGAAGAAGTAGTGCTGGATTCCAGGAGGCAGTGGAACAATACCTTCAAAATTCTGAGGAAAAATCACTTTCAACCTAGTATTCTATATCTAGCCAAACTATTAATTAAAATGTAAAGATAGGATAAAGATAGTTCAGATATGCAAAGACTTTAAAATTTTACCTCCCATGTACACTTTCTGAGGAAGCATCTGGAACATCTGCTTAGGCCAAATGAGGACATAATCAACAAAGACAAAGGCATAGGATTTGGGAAAAAAAGGATCTAACGCATGGGAGCAGCAAAAGAAAATCCCATAACAAGAACTACTAGGCCTAGAAAAGAACCAGTTTACATTGAAAATAGAAGACTATTAGCTGTGGAAGAAAGGTTTACAGGGAAAGAAGATGGAATTAATAGATAATATGATGATGTGTTTGAGATTTTAGGAAGAAATATTGAGGCATTTGTTAGATCTATTAGAGCATTTCGGGGAGTCGGGGAATTAGCATTACTAACAAATGAAAAGCAAAGCAACTATTAACTACAAGAAAAACAGTCATATGAACAAGGAAACAACAAAATACAGAATTCTTGACTTGCAAGTATGTCCACATAGATATAATAACAAATATTTACCTAATCATAATATTGAAGAAGTGACTGTTGCATTAGCCAAATATTGTGCTATAAAATGTTAAGAAGATGATATTATAGAGAGGCAAGTCCTCAGCCACATACCAGAGTATAATAGACCCTTAATAGAAATGTAAGAAAGACAATTGCTTCTTATGTTCTGCATATAATGTCTGACTTCTTCTTACCTCTTTATCAGGCCTTCCTGGCTACTTAACATGTTTGCCATGGCCTGCTCACACAGACCAGGAAGTATGAAGCAACAGCACTAGCTTTTGCTTTTTTGGATCAAAGCTCACTTACTTCACATTTCGTAGAGCTTACTCTCTTGGTTCTTCCAGCGAGTGTTGTCTGACTCATTGTAGGAGTCTACAAAATCTTGCCTAACTTGAGTTTTTGGTTCTGGTGCTTTCCAGCTATTCTGATCATGCCTCCTAGAGTCTTAGTAAGATAAGAGCAGTGTTCCATTGTAAGAGAAATGTGAGAATGTTTCAATTAGAAAACGTTGAAATCTTTCTCCTCTTTGGATTTCACATGTTAATTTGTGCCCTCTTTTCAGTCTCTCTGGTCATTGTTTGAGACTATTGCCTACACAGTAAAGGAGATATGACACCTAATGAAAGACAGACTTCTCGGGCTTCCCTGGTGGCGCAGTGGTTGAGAGTCCACCTGCCAATGCAGGGGACACGGGTTCGTGCCCCGGTCCGGGAAGATCCCACATGCCGCGGAGCGGCTAGGCCCGTGAGCCATGGCCGCTGAGTCTGTGCTTCCAGAGCCTGTGCTCCGCAACGGGAGAGGCCACAACAGTGAGAGGCCCACGTACCGCAAAAGAAAAAAAAAAAAAGACAGACTTCTCTTATTTGTCAGAGGTACACAATTCCTTGTTAAGAAAGCAGCTCCTGGGACTTCCCTGGTGATCCAGTGGTTTAGACTCCTCACTTCCAGCACAGGAGGCGCAGGTTTGATCCCTGGTTGGAGAACTAAGATCCCACATGCCACACGTGGTATGGCCAAAAAAAAATAAACAATAAAAATTAAAAAATGAAAGCAGCTCCTAATATTTTTACATAATGATGGACATGCCGATTTCTACTACTAGTTATCTTGATAAATTAAGTAAGAGTGTACCTTCCTTTCTTCACTGCCTCCTCAGAGTTGTACAGGCTTCATGTCTTTTCCTAAATGCAGGGACTTTGATGATGAAATGTTATTGTCATGTATGAGTAAAAATAGAGTCAGTAAATTTACCATAATAAAGTCTTTTGTCTACTTTTTTTAAGACTCAGAAGTGAACTATAAGTGTGTTTTGAAATATGCACATTCAAATATGTTTTTACTTTCCCTGAAAAAGGAAATACATTTTTTAAAAAAAGCTCTGCTATGTTGCATTCAGCTTGGGCCATCATTTCAAGAAAATCTAACATGTAAAAAAAATTACAACTTATATAAAATATTGTTTTCATAACAGACTAAGTTTAAGTGGTCCTTTTTTTTTTTTTTTTTTTTTTTTTTGCGGTACGCGGGCCTCTCACTGTTGTGGCCTCTCCCGTTGCGGAGCACAGGCTCCAGATGCGCAGGCTCAGCGGCCATGGCTCACGGGCCTAGCCGCTCCGCGGCATGTGGGATCTTCCCGGACCGGGGCACAAACCCGTGTCCCCTGCATCGGCAGGCGGACTCTCAACTGCTGCGCCACCAGGGAAGCCCTTAAGTGGTCTTTTTATATTATATTCATTAACACATTTTTAATCAGTTTATAAAAATAAGTGTAACAACTTTTAACTGATACTGTATGTTATAAACTGAAACAAAAAACTACACCAGGAGCTGTCATGGGTTAGATATCTTGTACTTAAAACTCATTTAAAGAAGTTATAACAGGAACTGTAGTTCCCAAGTAGATTTTCATTCACTGGGTTTTAAGTTCAGTGGATTTTCTTTATCTTTATTTCATATGGTAGTATCCCACACTTCAAGCTCCTTTGAAAATGCCCACATCAGAAGCTCCATTCAGTCTTCTCTGCTGTCTCATATACAAAGCAGTAAAGGTTTTTATAACCTTCTCAGTCACACCCCCAACTGTAGAAAGAACTTCTCAATCATCTCATTCTGCATATAAATCAAAGGAGAAAAGCAGGATATACTCAGGCTACCTCTCTTCCTGGAGGGGTTGGCATATTTCCTATAGAGGAATGGCTGAGGGTGTCTCTTAGTTTATCATTTTCTGAACTGGTAGAATTCTAGATAAAGCACAGATGTCCCTCTCCAGCACATAGAGAATGTCAGCATTCATAACAGTTCAATGTATCATATCTTCACAGGACACTGAGGAGATTCGGTAGACTAATAACAGCATTTGCCACAGTGTTTGGATGAAGCAGTAAAAGAACTGCTTTAAGATATTAATGTAGATCAAGTCAAACCCTGGAAAACTAAATCATAAGAAGAAAACACAAAATGGTGAGAAAGAAGTATAAGTTAAGTTTTAAGGCTCAGTTAATGCTGAGGTTTTATGTAAGCATATCATTGCTGCCTCTGAGGTTATTCATTATAGGAATGGAATTACACAGAGATTGGTAATCCCCACAGAGAGAAAAAATAACAGCCATTTGTTCAGTTTAAGACCCAGGAGTCCATGATTCATAACTTCTGTCTCTAACGATGAAATTATTTTCCCCTATTTCAGAGAGGAACCTTAACCCCAAAGCAGCCTGCCTTAAGAGAAGGGAAGAAGAAAAAGTTTCTGCCGTATCGGCAGAGCCACCAACCACACTGCCAGGAACCCATCCTGGGCTTAGTGAAACTACCAACCCTATGGGTCATATGTAAACATCAGCCAGGTAAGTATGGGTATGAAAAGAAAGTACAGGGAATTCCCCTGATTCATCTTAAACTGAGTTAGAACCTTTGAACAGAATTCTCTGGTAGCACTGGTCATGGTAAAGGTCACGTGTAATTTGGAATCCAACAGCTTACCTTTCTGTTATATAGTTAGAGAGCCCATGTCATTTTATACCAAATTACTGTTCTCTTCAAAATGTGATACTGTCCTTTGATTCATAAAGAACTTTGGGCTCTCATGTTCTGGATCATCATGTATACTCCCTCACATGAATATTATTCTGATCCAAGGAGAAAACAGTGCAGTGACTCATCTATCAAAAAATACTTTTGCTACCACTCATGGTCCTCATTCCTCTACTCAGAAGTACTTGATGGGGCCTCCCTGGTGGCGCAGTGGTTAAGAGTCCGCCTGCCGATGCAGGGGATACGGGTTCGTGCCCCGGTCTGGGAGGATCCCATATGCCGCGGAGCGGCTGGGCCCGTGAGCCATGGCCGCTGGGCCTGCGCATCCGGAGCCTGTGCTCCGCAACGGGAGAGGCCACAACAGTGAGAGGCCCACATACCGCAAAAAAGAAAAAAAAAAAAAAAGAAGTACTTGATGGTATCATCAACCAGTATTCTGTTAACCATCTACCTCTTCTCTATCATGAAATCTTCATGCACAAAACAGTTATTGCTTGCTTCCATTTGGATCATTAATGGAAGTCTGTAATATGCATGTTCCTTCCCCTGTAAGAATATTAGTTACACCTTGCGGAATCTATTAAAGAATGTAGAGGTGTTGTATGTGATAGAATCAGAACATCCTTCTCTTGGGAATTTTACTTGTTGAAAGACTGTTCTTTTTATCTTCCTCTTCATGAGCTAAACAGTTTGCTTCTTTGTGATTTTTTTTTTTAACAAAGTGACAACAGTAGTAGCAGGTTGTTGCCCAAGTAATTAGATAATGTGAACCATCTTTTTCTTAACTATATACATTCATATTATCTATAAGTTATAAAGTTAATATTGGGGTGACAGAATTAATACAGACCATAATTAAATATTTGGGTCAGTAACAAAATATAGCTTGCAGCATGGATTAGGAATAGAACTGGTAACTTCAGTTTAATAATGTGCCTTCAGCAGTGCATAGTTCTTTTCCTAGTTTCATCAGCAGAGTAAAAGCAGTAGTAAAAGTAAATGGATGGGAGCTTTGGAGCAGGAAAAAAATACTGAGTGCAATTTCATTTTGTCAGCTTTGTGGCTATCTCATTTTGAGCTGAAAGTTTGGAACTTGATAGAATATTTTGTAAACTACAAAGATTAGTCAATAACTCACCTTTTCCTGAAGAAATTGATTTCCTACCACCTCTTCATATATCCTTCTTAGGATCAAACTAGACCAAAATGGAAGATTTCATTTGGGGACAGAGGAGGAAGTATTGATATAATTATTTAGGTGTCAGTTATAATTCTAACATTAGCACGCTGGAAAAAACCCTGTCATCTCTCCCACCAAAAAAAAAAAAAAAAAACAGCTGTAACAGACTGTGCATGTCAAAGGGGCTTTAGGCAAGAGCTAGTTAAATTACAGATCCTCTAAAACCCATGCCATTGCTTCATGTTCTGTGGAAACTATAGAATATCATGAAAACATATTTTTATTCAAAAATAAATTTTGAAGTCTTCAAAATAAATACAGGCAAGTGTTTCTTGGTGCAAAAGGGACTTTCTAAGTTGGCGGATTATGTAGAGGTACCTTCCTATGGTCGGGTACCAGGTAACCACCAGGCTGTGAGAAGAGCACTTCACATTGTGCCGTCACATTCACCTCAGAGCCTGGGTCTTCTTTTCTTGTCTTTCTAGTTTGTTGTACCCATTTCCTATTATTCTCTTCCCAGTCTCTCTCTAGCTCTTTCTCTGTCAGCTTTCTCTCCCTACCTCACATCTCTCTTCTCCCCTACTGTTTACTTCCTGTTCTTTCATTGCTTCTGTATCTCCTACTCTTTCATAGCTCTATCCTTTTCTCTATTATGAGGAAATTCCCCCACTTTAGGTTAAAATTAAACCTTGAGCATTCTCACCTATCAAAAAAAATTCTTTTTTAAAAGGAGTAGGGAGAGGTTTCAAGGTTATATAAGAAATGTAGTAAATGCACTTTGTTCCATAAGATTTCAAAGGCTAGTGTTTATTATATTAAAATAAGTCTTAAAGATTGCTAATTTCATAAAGGTGGTTATCTGGTTTCATCTGATACCTTCAATTCTTTATAGAACTGGATAGCAGCAGATTAAAACCAGCAAGAGATTGGGCAGCAGGAAAATGACTGCTAGAATCAGAATGGCTGATAAATGACCACAGAATGACTGGCTATAAAAGCACAATAATATAAGGCCACAAGGCTTTGAATGTCTCAGTTATCCATCCCTAAGAGCATCACTCTAATATAAAACCATACTGTGGCCCTTGTTTAATAAGGAGGTGAAAAGTATGATTCTTCCTAAAGCTATTTCCATCCAAAATGGATAAAATGGGAAATTTCAGAGCTACTACTATGTATATTATATTAAGAATATAAACATAAAATTTGTACTAATAGAGTAAATTTTCTTAATAAATTCATTGAATAGACACTTACTGAGGACCTACCATGGACCAATAACTGAAACCAATGTGAAAATGAATTCAAAATGGTCCCTGCCCTCAGAAACTTTCAGTTTAGAGGAGATAGATGTAAACAGTTAACACAGTACAGTGGACTGGATGTAGCAATAAATATATGCTTTAACGTCTCTCCACTGAGAACTGGATGAGTAGAACCTCAGAGCTCAGGTATTGCCAACCTGAACGTTGCCAAAATTAAGGTTTGCATAATTACCACAGCTGTTATATAATCCTCTATCTTGTGATTCTATAATTATATGATCTCCTTTAAAAATCTTACCACATACATCAAGTAAAACCATTTCAGTTACACCTTTAAAGAAAAAACCTCATTTATAAGTCATGTAGCTGACTGCTAATTTAGTGTAAACCTGGGTATAAATGAGGAATACCAACTTGTTTTGTTTTGTTTTGTTTCTGGGGAGGTGTTTATTTTTAACCACGATGTCCTAATTGGTTCTATTCTCTCCCTTGGCTCTCCCTGCCACAGTTCCAGAGTTATCAGTAGGCTAGATAGAAGGTGACTGACCTCTCCTCATAAGGACTTGGACAACTCAGATTATCTGAAGACACAAACCTGATAGGAGGGAGAAGAAAAAACAAAACACTTGAAGCAAGAAATGCAAATGTAATCCTACGATCAAAGCAGCTGGTCAACACTTCCATCAGAAGTGAAGATAGGAAGCTCATCAGACAGAACATCAGCCCATGAGATGTTCGCAACATATCATTTTGTTGCAAGCAGTGTGTCGCTTCTGCACAATCAGAGACTGTCTCGATCTCTCCACTCACCGTGGAAGTTGCCTTGTGCCTAAACTGAATTGACAAATGCATTGTAACTACAAATTTTATTTATTGTTATGGAACTGTAAGGTCTACATATAAAGGGAAAAAGTTAATGTGGAAAGCTGATCTCCACTCAGCTGATGCCAGCATTAGTTAAAGCTGTTCGCGTGCAGAGAACAAAGCAGTGACAACCATTGGCCCTTAGCATTCCCGGCATACCTATTAGTGTCTTAAAAAGGAAGGGAAAAGTCTTTTGTTGCCCTCTCCTATCCTTTTGCCATATGAATAGTGTTTTCCAAGAAATAGGAAAATATTACTTGGTATATAGCATTTCTCTCGTGC